>NC_141536.1:41874998-42591248 GCF_021556685.1 Rattus norvegicus
TATGGAGAAGAGAGTGTAGTGTGACTCAACCTCCTCCAAGCACCATCACCTCAGCATTCATCCCAGCAAAACACAGAGCCATAGCCTTCATTGGTGCTAAGCAAACTTTTACTGTAATAGTGATACTCTGAAAATATTTGGAGGCAGAAACTCGGAGAGGGTGTGACGAGAATGTGGTTTCCTGGCAGGAAATTGGGCTTACCATGCAGCAGGCGCTGTTCCTGTAAGTGCAGAGACCTGAGCTCCACCCATTTTTTCTTCAAGGTTTGCTGTGAGAAAGAGAAGGGGGGAAAGGTTCTGAGTCTTAGAAAATCCAAGTGGGCAAGGCAGGGGAGACTTCCTTTGTTGACAGCCCCATTCCCATTCTCTGGAGACATAGGCTGAATTATAGAGAGTATTAGGAATACTGATTTCTCAAGGACCCACAAGTCTTCTCTTAAAAAAAAAAAGAAAGAAAGAAAAGAAAACTGGAGAAGTGCATGTCATTTCAGGTTTGAAAGGGCTTACTAGCATTTCTACATGAGTGATATAGATAACATTGGATAGAAACCTTAGAGTTTTAGAGCTAGATAAGTTAACAGATGGAAAAATTTGGAGCAGCAACTAGAGATTAGTAAGTGCTTAGCAAATATCACCAACCAATGAGTCTGAGCTCTGAAATAATCTTTTCATTTGACATCTATCTGCAACACACTTAAGCGCCCTAACTTTATTTGTTTGTTTATTGGTCATTTGTTTGTTTTTAAATGTCATCTCATGTAGCCCAGGCTAAGATGGACTCTTGATCTCACTAGGCAGTTGAAGATAATATTGAACTTTGGAGTCTCCTACTTCCAGTTCCCAAGTACGTGCCCCTCCATGCCATTGATAAGGTTCTGGGGAACTATCCCAAGACATAAACATATTAGCATTCTACCAATGAGCTGTGTCTCCAGCCCACCTCTTTACTTCAAAACTGCTTCTTCTATGTAGCAAATAGAAAGAATGTGATCAGCATGAGAAAGAACGGACCGTAAGAGCAGTCACTTGGCACAGAAGGCCTGGCCTGGTCCAGTCCACAAGCTAGCCAAGTAAATGGAAGCCAAAGCCAAGTGAGAAGAAGCCATCTGGGAAGGCAGGTGTTACATGTTCACTCTCCTTCCGGCTTCCTGCCCCCTGCTTCACCTTGCCTTTGCTATTTTAGGTCCTGATAGCAAGGCCACCATGTGGGCACAGCTCTGGCTTGCCAGGGACATTTATCCATAAGAAAGATGGCCTCATTGCAAAAGAGCAATCCTCCATATATCACCCCCTGGAAGGAGGGAATGAGGATTGAAATAGAAAGATTTTTTAATGTGCATTTAGAAGGAAATGGAAGAAGGGAAAGAAAGGAAAATCTCAAGAACATCACTGAACGAGTACGAGGAGTAGGGATCACTCCTCAGTCTACAGAGCACTTCGGCTCACAGCGGCAACTGAAGCGTTTCTGTGGCTGACAACATTCAGTCAGACAATGGAAGCAGTGAGAAGCTTAGCTCAGCTCAACCTGTTGTTGCTGTTAGTTTTTTTTTGTTGTTGTTTTTTTCTGGGTGTTTTTTGTTTGTTTGTTTGTTTGTTTGTTTGTTGTTTTGTTTTTTGTTTTAGTTTTGCTGAACTGAAAAATGCTATAGGAGTCAGAGGAAGGGCGGCTGCATCTGTGCCTACTCTTATAAGTTTATAGTTATGTGAAAACCAAGACCAGAGGCCTGTGAAGCAGAGGAGTAGCCAGAGCTAGCCTACGGACCTACGCATTTCTTCTTTGCTACAGATAGTTATCTCCTATAGGAGAACAGAGCAAAGGAAAGAAGTAGGTGGTTAGTCAAAACTAAAGACACAAGGAAAAAAAATATAACCTTTCTGAACTTGGTTTTCAAAAGTTCATAGACAGAGCTTTTCAGATAATCCATATTTGTGACTGAAGGCTTTATGATCCCCAATTTTCTGGTCTAGCCTTGTCTTCTAAGTGTGCCATGACTTGTACTAGGAAAACTTCAGTGTAAAGAGCAGAGACATTTCAAACCTGAGACATTTTTCTATTTTCCTCAAGGTTGTTAAACATTTAGTCACAGATGAGTGTTAAAGGTATATGTGGATCTGGCCTCGTGTCAATGGCTACATCGACACTGGACCCATCCATGGCAGCTGAAGGAATGGTTGAATATTGCTGAATAATATGTAAAAAGCAGCTTCCTTAAATGACCCTAAGCTATCACACAGTGAGTGGGTTCCAGGTACGGCCACAATATTTTTATTCTACATAAGACAAATAAATAGCACCTAAAGACAAATTCCTCCAGCACCTGACATTTTTATTTTACTCCTACAGATAATATGTCACTTAATTTCATAATTTCATTATAGGCTGGAAAAGAAAATTTCATTGAAAAAATATTTCTCAAGGTATACAATAGGCCTAGCCATTAACAGACATATGTTTAAAAGTAACCCCTTTAACCAGCTCACTATCTGCGCTAAGCATCTGAAGCAGAAGCTAAGATAAAAGAAATCCCTGAAAATGTGAGTCAGAAGGGACACAATTCTTCCAATGAAGAGACAGGGCTCTTCACTGTCTTTGTGAATAGAATGCTTACACATATAAGATGCAAAATGTCATCGTGTAAAAGGAAAGCCAGCCTGCCTTGAGTTATAGATCAGACCAGTCATTTCTGCCCAGAGGGATTAAGTACATATCTCATAATTTCAAGACTGGTTGTTAGACATAAATGTGAGGTGGTAACCAGAACAAAAACTTTAAGAGCTGTCAAGTTGAAGCATCAAGCATTAGGTAGGAATTTAGATCCTGAGGTAATGTGTGGCTTCGAAGTGTCTATTTAACACTACGAACTCAGCAAAAATGTCCTTCTTGAGAAATAAACGCTGACTGAATATTAGGTACTAAGAAAAGTAGACTGATAAAAGCTGCTCCCAGCTGGAGGTACCTTGGGAGAGAGAAACAAAGCAGCCTTTCATGGCCTGAGTCACGCTAGTCATTTACTGTCTGAGAGAGGCAGCCAAGCTGCTGGACCTAGACCTGGAAAGAGAGCTTTGATTCCCTGTGTGAAGGGAACTGCTCAGCCATCCCATAGATAGGATGCTAACTTTCAAGCCCACAGTATCCTCGGGTGCTCAATGACAGGAAAGGCAGTGAGCTGCTAATCAAGGCATGGATTTCTCCCAGCATCATAGAAACAGGAAGAATCCAAAACAGACACCGAAATAAGAATACTATAAATTCTGATGGAAACATAAAATCAATATTCATAAGCACAAAAATATCGAGAGAAATAAGAACAGATACAAAATAGAACCTCTTGTCAATAAAGTATAAATCACATTTAAAAGCTCATTAAAAAGAACACGTTCTATATAAAAGGATGCTGTTGAAGTCATTATTGAGGAAGGCAAATCAAAAGTTCCTAACACATTTCTAATGGAAGCCCACAAGATAATGTGGGAAGTAATAAAGACAGTGCATAGGGCTAGAGTCACACATCTATAGATATAAAGATCAGAGCTAATTATAAACAGTATGAATTAAGGTAGGAGTCTGGACCTAATTAAGTTGTAGTGAAAACTAGTCAGGAAACAAGGAAACAGAGGGAAAGACAAACAGGCACATACATAAACACACACACACACACACACACACACACACACACACACACACACACACACAAGGAGGAAGGATAATGAGAAAATCCCCTAGAGAAAATAATAAAGAAGGTAAAAAGAAAGCATGAGTAGAATACATAAAAATGAAGATAAAAGTCATAGCTATAGCAGGGATTAAATGTTAAGAATGAAGTTTTATTAGGTAATCAGGCAGGTCCCATTATACATTTATAAATTAGAATACTTTATTGATGAGCACAGAGCTTACTAAAACTGTTTCAGAAAGACATCTGTGTACCTTTACTAATAATAAAGAAACTGAAGCCATGGTTTGAAAGTATTCCCTCCAGAAAGAACCTGAGTCCTGCTGATTCAAATGACATTACAAAAATTCTATAAGAGTTAAAAAAAAAAAAGGAGGAACAACCCCAGCTCATGTTGTAAACTTAGTAACCTAAAAGGGAACCTTAAAAACAAAAATGTAGGTCATTCAGGCTATTTTCATACTCCAATGAACACTTGATCTTTGACAAAGAAGTCAAAAATGTACAGTAGAAAAAAGAAAGCATCTTTAATACGTGGTACTGGTCTAACTGCTGGTCTTTATAGAGAAGAATGAAAATAGATCCACATTTATCACCTTGCACAAAGCTCAAGTAAGTTAGGACCTCAATGTAAAACCAGATATACTGAATCTAATAAAAGAGAAAGTGGGAGAGAGCCTAGAACTCAGACACCAATGGCTCTGGCTCCAACATCAACAATTGATAAATGGGACCTCATGAAACTGAAAAGCTTCCGTAAGGCAAAAGACAATATCAATAGGACAAATGGGCAATCTACAGATTGGGGAAAATAATCTTCACTAATTAACTCTACATCCAAGAGAGGACTAATATCTAAAATATAAAGAACTGAAGAAAGTTAAATTCAGAAAAAAATCCAAATAATCCAATTTTAAAATAAATCCAATTTAGTACAGAGCTAAACAGAGAATTCAGAACAGAAGAATCTAGAATGGCTGAGAAACACTTAAAGAAATGTTCGAAGTCCTTAGTAATCAGAGAAATGCAAATCAAAATGACCCTGAGATTCCACATTATACTAGTAAGAATGGCTAAGATCAAAATCTCAGATGACAGCAGATGTTGGCAAGGACATGAAGAAAGAGGAACGCTCCTCCATTGCTGGTGGGATTACAAACTGGTACAACCACTCTGGAAATCAATTTTACAGTTCCTCAGAAAGTTGGAAATAGTTCTACTTAAAGACACAGTTATACAGCTCCTGGGCATATACCCAAAAGATGCCCAACCATATCCCAAAGACACATATTCATAGCAGCCTTATTTATAATAGCCAGAAGCTGGAAACAACTCAGATGTCCCTCAGCTGTAGAATGGATACAGAAAATGTGGCTCATTTACACAATAGAATACTATTCAGCGATTACAAATGAGAACATCATGAATTTTGTAGGTAAATTGATGGTACAATGGGTATCTAATAATCTGTAATACATAACCAGAATACCAACTAATAAAAATATGATTTAGATGGGAACCTCTTGAACCCAAAGTCAATTCATAAAAATAACCCATTCTTAACATGAAAAATGCTGAAGACCCACCCTTAAAGGACAGTAAGGATGCCAGAATTGTTCACTTCACCTTAAGCAAAAACCCTCACCAAGATGGCCCAGAAGAAAAGGGAACTAGATCCATTTTGTAAATTATTGTCCTTGTACAGCACACCAAATAATATACAAACAACTTAGTATAGATTATGTGGTTTAACAAAGTGCTTTACTATTAATAACAACATATAAATAATCTGTTATGTATTCACTAACCATAAAATTTATTTTTATAGAAAAACTGTGATAAAATCCTAAAGTACAAAGGATAATACAACAAAAACATATATGAACTGTATGTGTAAATTATCAGATTTTATGAAAGATGGAAAGAAAAAGAGCAAAACAGTTAAGAAAACACAGCAACAAGAATATGAAATACTATGTAATAGTTAATACCCTAGGCACTGAGTTATCTATATAAAGTGAAATGTCGTTCACACCTCTAGTGTTTACTCATGGAACTTGACAATTTGACAGATGGTCAACGGACTAAGAACATCGCTCAGTTAGGTATCTCTCTACTACAAACTGAGCTGGAGGGAAAAAATCAAAGTGACCACATCAGAGAGCCTGTGAGTAAATGTGGACTTAAATGGAGACTTTATTAAAAGAGAAATTTCACAGAAATTCGGGTGAGGAGAAAAGCAACGTACAAAAGAAATCATATTGGGAGAACTGTCTGTTCATACGGAAAAATTCAAATTATCCCATACTTTATAGTATATGGCAAGGATACTTCTGAATGAATTAAAGACTTCAATAGGCAAAAGAAAAAACTAAGTTTTTAGGGAAAAAATGTAACTGACAACTGACTGAAATTTAGAAGCTCTAAAAGTAGGGAAACAAAACTTGGATCTCATAAACCTAGAATATTTTCAATTACCTATAAAATAGTTCTTCAAAAGTAGAAAAGACATATAAGGACCATTCTGGGAAGATCTAGTTATCATCATTTAATGAAATAATATGTAGGATGACAAAGACCCACAGAGGAGAA
This sequence comes from Rattus norvegicus, assembly GCF_021556685.1. Taxonomy (NCBI): domain Eukaryota; kingdom Metazoa; phylum Chordata; class Mammalia; order Rodentia; family Muridae; genus Rattus; species Rattus norvegicus. Next base: position 41,881,265 of record NC_141536.1, read on the forward strand.
ATTTTACATAAATTTCAGAAGCAGTCCTTTAAGTCAAGAATACAGTTTTACAATAGACTAAAGATCCTAGCCAATGCTATAAGAGAAGAAAAGTAAATTAGTTGAATAATTGACCTAAAAGACAAAACTTAAAATAAAAAGGATTATCCTTTTTTAGCTAGATAATGTATTTGGGAAAGCATGAAGGAAATTATTCTGGAGTATATGACGTGCTAAATAACAATGAAAAACATCCTCACAGTGAGATAAACAAGAACCATAAAAATTTCAACTCTTCTTACTTATTTCGCGAACAAACATTAATCCCTATCAAAGTCTGAGTGGAAGGGATTCTTAATGATTTTATTTTAAATAGATCTTGAAAGTCACAGGGAATGGGCACTATGGCAAAAGTATCAAAGTAATATTAGTGAGGCTTGCTAGTGAATAAATACGGTGGAAGGGACAGGTTCTAGATAAAATGTAAGCACAGTGAACTGTCCTCTTGAAATCAGTAGTAGCTCCCTTCATGACAAAAAGTAATGAATTCAGATTGTCACAAACACAAGTAAGTAGCTTGCCTGTAGTTAAACTATCCCTGAGTAGCTGGCAGCTCCATTGTCCTTCAGGGGGCAGTACTAAGACCTGGGAGGAGTCAGAGCACCTTTAAACTCACTCCAGCAGTGTCTGGAGTTCCTAGGCTGGAAGACTCACCAACCTAAGGAACTGTGAAAACCTTCAAAGAGCCATGCCAGAGAATTTGCACTGAGCAGACACTGCCTCTGGTGACCCTTTTCTTTCTTTTCAAGGTAATAGTGTGTTTGCCAGGGAAGGCACTCAAGGACATCAAAGGCATTAGTGATAGTCCATTTTCAGAAAGACTCAGAGGGAAAGGAGGCAAAGAAGGAGACTGGGAAAGCAGCAGTCTGCAGCACTCAGTACTAACTCTTCCTCTGTTTTCCTCCTTCAAGGAAATGTAAATCAAGAGTGATCACAGGTGCATCAATGACTAGTTCTTCAGGTAATATGCCTTCCCGCTGGCTTTCTGAGCCTCATAGACTCTGAATGGGGAAGGAAGAGGGTGATTTACACATATTCACAGTCTTAGATATTCCTGCCAAGGCAATTGCGTGGTCCTTGACCCGTCAGGAGCTTAGATGCATCCTGAAATTTCCCCTTCAAGGGTTATCTGGGTTCCCAAGATAGATCATTATTCTACTACTCACACATTCATGGATGAAAAAAGACATGCTGTGTTAAGTCAAATTACCTTTAAAGTCTGCAGCTTTGCCTCAAGTTCTGCTCTTCTGTGAATCATTGTCCCATTAAGAGTCTCTATCCTGTTTGAAGAGAAGGGAAAAGGTGGGGTAAACAACAGAGCTATCTCTTCAAAGAGATACCATCCTTAAGAAGCTCGGCAAGTGGAGAGCAGGCTATACTAGAAATGCAACACAAATATCACCCTTTCTGAGGCTCTTGACTATGGAGTGTGGATACTTGAGTATCTGGACCTAAGCCAAACTTCTGAACAACAGTGAAGGAAAGAAAAGAAGACAAAGGGAAAAATGTCTGGCAAAGAGTGGAGGAAAAGATCCTGGCTAATTATAAACCATAGCTCATTTTCTAGAAGGCACTGGTACATGCTAATGGCACTATGGCACTATGGCACTAAGACACTATGTTGCTCACCCACCAGAATCTATTCTTGCCTGGACAGGCTCAATAATCTTAATTATTTGGTAAACATTCACTCGGCATCTATTATGAGCCAGATGGTACATCAATAAAAAAAGGCACAGGACTTCCGCATCAGTGGGCTCGATGTGTTATTTCTTGAAACAGGGAAGATTATCTGCAACTGTGTATGGCTATTTTATCAGAAAACCTTTAGCTTATAAGTGGCCATCTAGAGTAACTGGTTTAACACTGTTCTTCTCTTCCTACATCAAAGATTTTCTAAAAATAGAAGGTTTATTCTCTCAGGAGTTGGTTTGTTTTGAGCATTGTTTTGACTACAAATCCTCCATCTGAGGATGATGGTTAATTTCACCTTGGAATCACACCCTTAAACATTCTAAACTATTTGTTCTAAGTCTTTTTCGCAAATAAATTATAGTTATATTTATGAAAGCAAAGAAAAAATTAAAGATATGATAGGACTTCTAAATGTAAAACCACGTTTTCTCTTTTCTTCCAGTCTCAGACCCAACATAGTAAGAGGATAGTACAGAAAATACTTTGTGGTTTCTGATTGAGATAAAGACTCGTTTTTTGGACAGTAGAATCACTAACAAGCTGCATTAGACTCTTAATGTTGTTCTAAGCTGTCTAAGCCATGACGCGTACAACTGTAGGGATGGTTCTCCCTTCAGTCTTTGTTCACCTTGTCTCATATTTTATCCCCCTGTGGGTTTCTAAGAACCATCTCTACCCTTATTTACCTATAGTCTTCTTGCTTTATCTACATGGAACATATTCTTATGACTCTAAAAATACGTAGAATCCAAGGGATATTACGTAGTTTCTTTGAGACAAGGCTTTTCTAATTTTTACTCCTTAAAACTGAAAGGGCTACCCTCAGCTCCACCATCATCAATCATCTTTAAAGTCTGACTCGACACAGCCACCCAACACTTCCTTTGAAGTACTCATGAAGAGTCTAGAAGATTCTACTAGCAGCTCACAAAGCACGGCTGTAACTGGAAAGAGGCAGTCCTGACATCCTCAGCAGACTGGGTCCCAGTGTCACTCACTACCTGGCTGGACTCAACTAACCCTTCCTCAGCCCCAGGCACTTCATCTATATAAAGGGATTAACCTGGACTGGCCAAGAGTCTGTGAAGAAAAATGAATTAGGTCATGTTGAAACTACCCAACTCAGAACAAAATCCAAACGCCCTGGCACAGCAATGCATCTCATGATCTGATGCTTGGCCAACAATGACTTCATCACTCATACAGTCTCCCTAATCCACCAGCCGCCAATTTCACTTCATCCTTAGGATATGCCAAATCCATTTCCAGAGCTCGAAGACATCTTTCTTTACCTACATGTTCCTACCAGGAGCTAGATATCCATTCCTCCCTCTGCTTAGTCTCAGGTCCAAAAGCACTTCCTCAGAGTAAATGGAACACTTTGAATATCTAAGCTCAACTGGCCGCTGTCTTCCTCAGGAGACACCCCTGTTACACTATTCTGCCTCTCTCAGAGTGGTTATCAATAACTGTAATTTTTCAGGGTTTTTTTTTTAGAAATCTTCTGTAGATTTTAGAGTTCTACAGAGTTAATTTTTGCCTCAGAATGCACACAGAGATTAAAAACTCAATATTTGCTCAGTGCATATGATATTTATGCAATAATGAATTCCCTTACAACTGATTATTAAGGTCCTATTGGGTCCTTAGGACACAGGGAAAGCAAGCCTAATGCTATTTTCTTAGATAGTTATGACTTTGTGGATACGAATGGGTGTGTTTGTAGATATAACTCCTTGACATGGTTAAGATCAGTCTAAAAGTTTAAACCCGTTGAGTTGCTGGGAAGACCAGTGTCTTCTGATAAATTGAACATTAATACCTATGACTATATATGCTCCAAGGTGAGAGAATTTCATTATTTCTTATGAAACATTGACAAATGGGGGGAGGGGACAAGAGGTTTTACGCATATGAGAGAGAAAAAAGTTATTAAATTATTATTATTAAAATTATAAAAAAATTATTAAAAGTTATTTAAAAAGTTAAAAATCCTGGAAGATTTAAGGAACTGTGGCGACAAGACTATTTCTCTCGGTCTAAAGAAATGTGTGCTGGTTTTATTAAATTGACATTAAAAATATATTAGTAAATAATGTCCCTCCCACAAAGACTTTTGTCTATTGCCATCCCCTGACTTCAGGTGTTGACGATATGCTATAACTCATGAATCCTCAGGAAACAAAAGGAGCCCATGAAAATGTTCATACCTACCCCAAAGCTATGTATGCTATATTCCTTCCAGTGTACTACAAATAGTGTCTACAGAACCAGACAAGTCACTCACTTATCAGGTATTCTCAGCCACCAAAACATCTTTGAAACCCCACTGCAACTAAGTGGATATTTACGTTAGCAGATTTCCCGAAGATCGGATCAGGTCAACCACTTGTTTGTGAGTGAAGCCTTCTGTGCTCACGCCATTGACATTTGCAAAGATGTCACCTGTGAGAAGCCCAGAAAAAAAAAAAAAACGAGTGTTTTATTAGTTACTTAACTAATGACATGGAAATGAAGCAAAACAAGCAAGCTCCCAAAGCACATTGTCACTCAAGAACACTCAGAGCAGCAACTGCTTCCTAACCTTCGCTATCAAAGAGTTTCTTGATATGTAAATGGCTTTCAGCATGAGCAGAGCTACATTACCAACTTGCAGGCCAGCACAGTGAGCGGGGCTGTCTTCCTGCACTTTGCAGATCATAGTGCACACTTCTGAAGAGCAGATGTTCTGGTTCTGAAGTCTGTAGGTCTATAAAGTATAAGTGGATACATAGTAACTCTTCCAAAAGGTCTACAAATATTTGTCAAACCTAAAACCATACCAAGAGCATTACGTGGTGTAATACATAAGTGCAGGGGACAACTTTGGAAAAGCTTTTCCCACCGCACTCTGAATGGAAGGTACCAATTTCGAAACTCCACCAGATCATCACCAGCCAATTCCATTCACAAAACATCGGGCATGAGAAAGACAGTGGGATGTGAGCAGTTCAAAATGTTCTATTTTCAAGCCTAAGAGGCCACCTGATGCCATCGTTATATATTAAGAAAAAAATTGAGTCTCAGTTCTCAATGGGATGAAATAACCATAGACAAAACCATAACCATAGACTAAAGTAGGCATTGGGGGAGAGAGTGTGAGATACAAAACATCCAGCAGGGAGACTGGCCAACAGTAATTATATTAAATCAGAGTTGTGCAAATAATGACAATCTGCCCTGGGTTTGTTCTAATTGACTCAATCAATTTCATTTCTGAGCATACAGACCCCTCCTGCCCTGAATTTTCACCAGTACCTCAGTCAGCCAACTAAATAAAAATGGAGTCATGCTTCCATGTCTAGATGTCTCAGTTGACACAAGCAATTCAGTAGGTTCTATTGTTGGTGTTTTTAGTTTTTAGTTTTTACTTCAAACTCTAAAAACTAAGGAAACATTTGCTCTGTGTAGCAGTTTTGTAACTCAGGAAAAAAAAACCAAAACCAAAACCAAAAACAAAAACCCCAGTGTTTTGAGTTGTCCTTTAAAATCTGATTACTAAAGACTAATCCACACCAGAGAGTTGCTTTCTTCTAGAAGAATCCAAGCCTGAGACACTATGATTATTCACACATGTAGATCACTCCTACTCTTGGTTAAATGCTGATTTCCACTCAGATTGTAGTGCACTTAGAATCCCCTACTTGAAAGGAAGAGGAGGGCCTATAACACGTGTCCCATCTGAATCAGAAACCTTTTTTGAGAACTTCCTGTCTCAGATCACACCAGAGCTTAACTTCGTATAGAAATGGAAGCCGATCTAATTCATGTGCTGCAGGAGCCAAACACTGATTGATAAACCTTTCAGAAGTCACTGTTACAGCAATCCACACCAACAGGAAGACCCAGCTTCCATCGATAAGTACCAAAGTGAGCACAAAGAAAGACAAGAAGCACTTGGAGTTCTGTAGCTGGCCAATGCGCATCCCATAGCAGCTGTGAATTTGGGGATTAGAGATAAAAAGGGAAACCCAGAAGCCACGAAGGCACAGAAATGAATACTTGATCAAATAATATGACCATATCGCCCACCCACCCACATCTCCCATCCTTGTGTTCTGTTGGCTCAAAAAAAAATTGTCACAAGCCATCCCTGCTAAGCAAAGAGATGGCATGTATGTGCTGTAGCTCAGAGGTAAAGCCATCGGGTCTTCATTGAGCAACTCAGGTTTCACGTTCCTGTGGCCTGTCATCTAGTAAAGATGATTTTGAATTTGGTTCTACACACACACACACACACACACACACACACACACACACACACACACACACACGAGGAGAGAGAGAAACAGAAGGAAGCAGTGACAGGGATCTAGTTACTACCACTAGGCAACCTTGAAGACGTCGTGATGGACATGCAGTATCTCTTCAGAGAACATCAAATAGTTCGTGTGACGGTTCTGTACTTCTAAAATCTGATAGATTCAGTGCATTGTTTTCTGCAGAAATTATGTCTCAATGATTTTATGGTAAATTCTAGATTTCACCAAATTTTAAAGGAGCAGAGCTCAGAAAGCAGAAACCTCTGCTCCCACAACTTCCTCATTCATCCCATGTTGTTTCTTTACTCATAAAACATGTTTAATGTAGCAGCTTCCTGCTCCTGATCTTAAAATACAAACGAGTTCCCTTTTATGGGGTTGCCACCATGGCAATGTTTTCTGAAAACAGCATTCACTGAAGCGAAGATCTAAACTCTGACATATAGCATAAGAATTCGATTATGCAAAGCACGTGGGAAAGAAATGCAGAAATGATGTGGGGAAATGGGACTTAAGTTGCCCCACTCAATTAGTCTACAGTCCACTTGACTGCATTCTCCATCTTCTCAAATATAATTATAAAAAGACAGGCAACAAATATTCTTGGACAGCCACACTGAAACCTAGGAAGACCAATGTTAACTTCCACCAGTGGGATTTCAAGGAATAAAGTATTATTATGGGGTGTGTGTGTGTGTGTGTTACAAATTTCTCACTATAATTCAAAAAGTGGTCTTAATTGTAACATATATGGATTCTATATACACAGATATACCATCTGACAAGTATTTCATTTTCATTTTTATTTTTTGAAACAAGGTAGTCTTGACTAGCCTGGAACTTCTTACCTCTGCCTCCCAAGTGCTGTCATGACCAACCATGACCAACTCAAGTATTTAGACTGTGATTTACATACAATGAAAGAATATGATTAGCTGAAAATAAACTTCTGTAAACGTCTTTTGCTTTCTTATTTAAGGTCGTAAAATATCAAGCATCTTTGTCTGGAGTCATCCTTAAGAAAGACCGTAGTGACGCACAGGGAGCAAAGTGCATTTCTAGAAGGAAATAGAAGGGCAATAGAATGTTTTCTCTCCCCATAAACCCAACACACTGAACAACAAACCACACACTAAGTAAAATCTAGCCTCCATGGTCATTCTATCCCTATCCTGACTTCATTGTTTTTTACAAATATCGTGATGAAATTAGTGACTGTTTTTCCCTAGGAAATCTAGAATGTTTAAAAACTGCCCACCTGAATTTCAAATCCAAAGGTTCCATTGTCCTGCTTTTCCACAGTAACAACCTTCCTGTAAGTGCAAATAAAAAATAAACTGAATAAATATCAAAATATCATATTGAGCACATATTTAACATTAATAATTACTGTTACAATGAATTAGCTTTCATTCCTAAAATTGTAGTATGGGTGAGCAGTGCATGTGCGTGTGTGTGTGTGTGTGTGTGTGTGTGTGTGTGTGTGTGTGTAGCACTTATCTCAGGCAGAGACTTAAAAAGAGGAAAGAAGGAAAGAGAAAGGAAGGAAAAGAAAAGAGAAGAAGAGAAGAGGAAAGAAAAGAAAAAGAAAGAAAAGAAACCAATGAATTTCTTTACCTTTGAGAGCAGGAGAAGTCACCTAGAGAGCTTGATCTGGCCAACGCAAGCTGAAAAATATAAAACAGCAAGTCTTTAAGATATGTCTGTGACTGCTCTGGATCACAAAAGCCTTCATTGTTATCACCACCCTGGAAACCTTGTTAAATAAGATTAGCAATGTCCATCCTCTCTTAATAGCAAAGAGAGTCTGAGAGATCAGGGACTCCCAGACATTCTTTTGAGAAGATGGGGAGAAGCTCGATTAGTAAGATATGGGGGGTAGAGTGGCTTCATACCAAGTAGCAGACTTCAAACTTCCAACGATGGCTTTATGCCAAAGCAGCACTTATGTCACCCTCTCACAATAAGCAATTTACGGCCACACTGAAACACCCACAAAGAATAACGTGAAGGCAACACAGTCCGTATTTTCTTAGATACCGTTGAAATGCTTATGTTTATAAAAGCTCAATGTGTTACTCTTTTTACCAGGCTAAGAAAATCTATAAAAAATGAACTTACATACAAAAGTATGACTGAAGATGACTGGCAAGACAGCTCAGTGGTTAAAAATGCTCAGCACCCAGGGTTGATTGGTGAGAGGGGAGAACCAACTGCAGTTTGAACTCTGACTTCCTCATGCACAGCATTGTGTGCATGTACACACACATCGATGTTCATTCAGTCCCCAACACCACCACCCACCCACAAATAGTTAGGTGTGAAAATGAAAAATAGATTCAGAAAGACGAGGGAGGGACTCCAAACCTCAATTCTGATTATGATTTATTTCACAATAGTTTTGGAAGACTATAGTAAGACTTCCTGCCAAGAAAGGGAAGAAACTTCATAATGCTATAAATAACATAACATCCACTCCTCTGCACATTTTGGGAAAAGTCATATAAGCATAAGCTTCTGGGACAGACCCAAACTCTTATAAAGAGAAGGGGTCAGCAAAAGGGAAGACCTCAGTTGTAAGGACTGCGGTCCATTTCTAACATTGTTGTAGTTTTGTTAAAGAAATATTTAATAGATGTTACTTTCTAATTAGTCCTTTCTTAAATATTGTTCCAAAGACTCAAAACATAACTTTGCCCCTAATTATATTTTTAAAGGTTTTGCTATACATGCATATAGATACAGACACACACACACACACACACACACACACACACACACACACACACACACATATATATATATATACACAGTCTGTGTGGTGAATGGAATCTTCAAGGTCAGAGGGGGTCACCAGATCTTCAGAACTGGAATCAAGGGCTACCCGTTGTAAGCGTCCATGAGAGCATTGGAAATTGAACCTAGAACCTAGATCCTCTACAAGAGCACAAGTGATCTTAATGAGGAGCCACCTTTTCTGCCAATAAGCCATCGCATTTAAATGCCACCATCCTGTAATTGTCATTCATAAGCAAACAAATAAAATAGTAGATCAAAGCAGTGGTACAGATAAATAAAAATAATATGAGGCTAAAAACACACATGGAAAAGACATACGAGAAATTAATGCACGTGGGACAAGTTTCACAGAAGTCTGCATTACTCAAATGGCCAGGCACCAGATGCCAACAATTGTACAATTTCCTGGGATGCCTTGGTGTTAAAAATTCAGCCACCAGCCACTATATATAATGGTGTCGTCATCTACAGATTTTATATGTAACAATTGCTCTGTGTTATGTTGTCATTTAGACTTAGAGTCTCAGGCAGACGGGCTCAGACCTACAATTATCTTCTAGGCTTGTAGTAAGTTTCAACTTTTGATTTATAAGGACCAATTATGGGATAGCTACAGCAATTTGAATGGTTTGTAATAATCTGGTCCTGTGCCTAAAATATTGAATGTATGAATGTACACACATACAAACGAGAGAGAGAGAGAGACAGAGACAGAGACAGAGAGAGACAGAGACAGAGACAGAGAGACCAACAGAGAGATTGAAAGACAGACAGAGACAGACAGAGACAGGGAAACAGAGAGAGACAGAGAGAAATTGACAGACACAGAGAGAAATAGACATAGCGAGAGAGATTAACAAGAACGGGAACTTTGCAATTAAGTCAGAAGGCTCCATCGGAAGGCTCCATCCCTGTGAAATCTACTTTTAAAACAAAGTCATATTTGCAAGCATTGTCCATCTCACCCTTACAGTGTGCTCAGATTTTCTTGATCTGTTTGCACTATCAACATTTCCTTGTATGTCACACTTAATTCATATTGTCGAGTACTTATTTCAGCTATCTGTCAACTATAATTACCCAATTAAGGGCTTTATGTTTTCAAAGCGTTGCTCTTGCTGTTGTGCCTTCTCACATTATTCTCTTTGTCAGTCACCTGGAGGCTCGCCTGTGTCTACACAAGGACATGGATATGAGGAGCATAGAGCACATTTGATGCAGCGCTTCACTTCTGCAGATCGTCATCTGTGTGCTTTGAGACTCTAGGGAATTACGCTGGTTTTACTTTCCACCCCAGGGCTTCACAAGAGGCCAAGGATAAACTGTGACTTTAAAAATAGTAAGACAGGCAGACTGAGCTACGCCTCAGATGCCATCTGATGCCATCTGCAAGTGAATGGCGGTGAGACATTCAGCTCAAAGGGATGCACCAAGAGCCCTGCTAACTTTGTCCTTCATTAAATTCGAGGTTCATAGGAAAAATCCAAAGGTAATTTTTAAAAGAAAAAAAAATTAAAGTCTCAAACATAGGATTAAAAAAGAACCAAACAGGATGTTAAGAAACTACTCAAAAATCAAGTAGTACAGAAAAAGAGCTACGAAAAGCAAAGCAAAAGGGTGACACCGTAATACTGCTGCTAAATGAGTAAATGTTGGAACGATTTAATCGGTCCTCACAAATCAAACAGTTGGCAAGAATTGATAAAATACCTGGCTACCATAATGTTAAATGTCCTTTTTCCTGCCCAGTATTTATAGAATTGTTGGGAGCCTCAAGATTTCCTCTGCGTGCCTTTTAAGTGATTGGTTAGTTTGCATAGATTCAAGTCTAGAAACTTTTAGGCCCTCCAAACAGTGTTCTCTATACAGAAGAGGGTGCCCCTTGCCTCTCTCCTTTTAACAGTTCTGTGTAGCTCTCTGGCTAAAGTTGAATACTAAGGCAAGGGAGGACTACTCCTGCGAATGATTTGTTTGGGTTATGAGTGACACAGAAAGTTCAGACTGAATCAGATTATAAATTATTTTCCATTCTGGACTAGTAAAGAGGCTATTTTAAGCAATGAACATATAAATAAAAAAGTAATTTAAATACACCATCATACTCTCTGATGGGGGTGGGTTGGGGGTGGGGGTGACAGCCACATCTTAACACAGCGTCTTCCTAGTTTTGACCTTGGCTGCCCTAAAGAATCAAATAAAGGAAATTCTCAAGTTTCTGCCTTGTTCACCTGCTAAATTGCCTGTATTACTCAGAGTGTGCCCAAGACTTTACCAACAGTCTTCTGAACTGTTTTCCCCGTCTCCCTCTCCCTAGCATGCACTACCCCTATTTAAAGATGTAGACTTGGATGGACTAAGTGTTCACCAGGCTGCCATCCCAGCCAGAATTTTTGAGTTGTAATGATGTCCCAACCCTCACCAACCACCCCCCCACCAAAAAAATCATGAATGGAGAACTGGTGTGCAATCTAAAGCATATGCAGACAACAGCTGTCTTTTATTACACATTATCTAATATGAGAAGTCTAGGTTTAGCGATTTGGCAGGCTTGAAAGCTACACATTCAGCTCTGACTACAGCGGAGGAGCTCCTCACTAGCCAGGAGCCTAGTGCTGTCTGGGGCTGATCTTAGGAGGCGCCCCCGCTTTCAGTGAGACAGTTTAAGAGTCAAGGCATTAATATTCCACACGCAATGTCTCCTGCTATGCGGTGTGATTCACGGGTCTCTCTTTAGTGCAAAAATCAAACCAAACACAGCAGCTGTCAGTGTGCAAAGTGGAGAGGAAGTTGGAAACACAGCTTGATAGATAACCTGCCTCAGAGCAGCTCAGAGACCAACACTGAAGCCACTTTTCCTGCTAGGTTAGACTGTTGTGTTCATGCCCTGGCTCTGTGGACTCACTTCTGCTACACACACACACACACACACACACACACACACACACACACACACACACACACACACGATGTGGCTATAATAAGAAGAGAGTACAGATTCAGAAGTAGGCTTTTTTTCTCTTTCTTTGTTTTAAAGTACTTTGTTTCGCGTTATGGCCTTGGCCCTTTCCAACTCACTGCCTATCTCACTTTTACTCCCAACTCTTTCATGAATACAGCTCTCCTCTACTTTTGAAAGGCAGGCCAGTAAGAAAAGATTCTCAAACTATCCAAAGACACCACAAAATAATGGAAGTAAATCCATTCCCTAACTTATTCTGTCATGTGGGAGGTGAACAGGACATTGCAGCTTCCAGGAAGGTCTGATTCGAGCCCCACACCTCTTTCAACAAATGGTTGGGTATTAACCCAAAAATAACACTGCAGTATTGATGTGGCCTATTGATGAGGGACCAGTACAAAGAAAGCCCCTGGGGTCAGAAACCCAACCCAGAACTGTACCTATCCCAAGCATCTAGCACCATCCCTGACCAAAATCGTATGTGAAACGAGCCATCTAGAAGCTTCCTATTTAGCAATAGTTTCATCACCAAAAGGAAATTAGACAAAGATGATCTATTTGGGTCTAATTCATAGTCAAATGTCATACCTGGGTGCCAGATTCCTGGTTGTCACCGAAGCACTAGGTAAGAGCCACCTTCATTAGAGTCTTGTGAGAGAGGCAGTCAGGTACAGTATCTACCCCTGGGGTATGGCATGGTTACAAAATTTCCCTTCCATTACCCTCCCTCAGGAGTTTATATTTCAGGAACTTTGTCCCCCCCCCAAAAAAAACAAGGTTCAAAATTAGAAGCATTCCTGATGTGTCTGGCACTTCCTACAAATGCAGGTACTGAAATAATACGCACACACTGAAATCTATTTTTAAACAACTCTGAGTGCAAACAACCAGTGGAGTCTGAAGATTAAGCTGAAGCTACAAGCTAGCCAGATATAGCTCTGCAGAAACCAAAGCCACAAGGAGAAGTATGAACACTGACGTCACCCTCAGAGTGGCGAGAATAATAGTACACGGAGGAACACCTGTTACCACAATCACCTCACCGGGATCCTGTTGCAGACCGTTCACACAGGGCCAGTGGGGTGGGCTTTTGTTTTTGTTATTGTTGTTCATTTTTTCTAAGAAAAAAGTTAATAGGAGGCAAATAACCCCATGGAAAATTATAAAATTTGACATATCTCTGCGTGAAGTTTCACTGACAGGGATTATAAAGAACCATGAGTCTATGCCCAAAAGGTTTGCTTTAGCTTTGCTTTTTTTTTTACCTTAAGGAAATATAAAAGTAAGAAAAGGTTTTAAGACTAGGGGAAGGACATCACCCAGTGTGTTAAAAAGTATGAGAGGAGAAAGAGAAGACAGAAAAGCATGTACCTACGTGAATGGTATAGGAAGTTTGTGTGCTCAAATGTTTTATTTATATAAATCCTTCCCCCCTTTAAGACCCATCCAGTCCTTCTTAGTATCCTTTCCCAATTTATACTGTTTTAACTCAGGCTTAAAAGTCAGCCGAGACTCCTTGGTCCTCAGTGCCATTGATCACCAAGTCTTATCCTTCCTCTCCAATGTCTCATTTTCTTTTTCACCAACTACAGGAAAAGTCCCTCTACCCACCTGCCACATTTCTAGAAAGAAGCTCGTAAAATCCACAACATCTCAAACCTATTCAGTGGCTCTAGGTGCAGGTCTAATCATAGTCAGCTCTACATCCATGCATTCAACCAGCTGCCGATGAAAATACTCCATAGAAACCAAACATGGGTCACGTGCATTGAACATGAATAAGTTTCTTTCTGCCCTCTTGTCTCTAAATGCTATAATGTGACAGCTACTCACATAGCCAATGTTATTGCCTTAGACATGATCTTAGTAGTTTATAGCTAAATATGCTGCCACTTTATATCAGGGACTCCGACATCTTTGATCTTTGATTTTCAAAGATGGTAGTTTTGGAACCAATGCTCTGTGGATAGCAAAAGCCAACTGCTCTATTTTCTCAAGGACATTTGTCACAGGTCTGTCCCTCCTCTCACCTTTCACAGGCACACTGGATTTTTCTGACACACCAGGGTCTGTGCCTCCACATTAGGGATTCCCATGCTTAGGAATGCCCTACCGCCTCCAAGAGGGTTTTCAGAGACATGTTACATATGTGCCCGTACGACACCTGTTCCAACTGTCCCCTAATGTGACCCTGCTCCAGGAAAGGAACACGCCCTGTGGCTGATCTAGTTAGTCTGATTCCCCTGGCAGAGGTCTGGCACAATAGGGAGCCTGAGCTGCAAAGGAGATTTGGAAAGATCCCTCCCTGGTGCAAGAATTAACAGATATTTTACCTGGCAAGTAAATGTATGCAAAAAACAAATCATAGAGTAACAAATGGTCAGAATTGGATCTGATGGCTTTGCAGCAAATAGAAAGAGAAACAAACTGCTCTCTATTTAGAATCTGAGTAAACACTGTTGGTGTTTCCTGTGTTGCCCATTTATAAACTGATACAGATGTTCACCAAACCCTGTATCATGAAAGCACTTTGGATTGAGAAAAATAATCAAATATTGGTTAACAATGTCATGGTTCATGACTATGGAAAATGCCAAGGAATCAGAGTCAGGTCCTGACTCTCCTCTAAGCTTGGACTTTGGAATACTGGAGGTAGAAGTGCTCAGGGGAGAACACAATATACACAGTGTTGTAGGCCACAAAGGCACACCCTTAATCAATTCTAAACATCTTGTGCACGACTGCTTAGGTAAATTCAGATACACACCTTGGACCTTAAAGCAAGTTATATGATCGAAATACGTGAACAGATATAGAGTTAATTTTTATGTTTTAAAAATAAAAGAGCAAAAAATTCAGAACAAGTTCACTCTAGTGAACAAGCTTTTCCAAGTGAGTTTTCATCTCTACAGAAATTGTATGAAATAAAAATTTTCAAACAGCCTTTACCAAGTGCCGAGCCCCTGTGCATTTCCTTACTTAAAGAGCACAAGGTCAAGGAGGTTGTTACTGCTGTGCTCCCTAATCAAATGAGCTGAATTTAGTCTGATAGCTTCCTTTAAGGAGAACACAATGTGAAAGCAGCTACCAACTCCCCTTGATGCCTCAGCTACTAGGCAGCCCCGCTGGGTTTCTAGTCAACATCCGCCTCCCCACAGAAGTCCTACTTCCCAAGAGCCCAAGGTGGTGTCAGTGCGTTGGGGATGAAGACTCTCCATGGTCGATAAATTTCATGTTCGAGGAGAAGTCTTCCCTTGATTGTGAATTGACGGGACCAGGAGGTGAGGCTAGAGAGAGAGAATCAACAGATACACAAACGGAGAAGGGCTGGTGGTGTGGGTTGTGTACCCGTAAACGACCTCCATGCTCATCGTGCTCAACAACTTTCATTTTACCTGAACACATCTTTACATGAAAAGAAATATTTGAGTCTTACTTTTTTTTTAAAGTGACTTTTTTTAAAGTGACTCTTTTTCCATCTTTCAGCTGAGACACTGTCTCTCGTAGACATGCCATCTCCTCCCTCACACATACTCTGTCATTAGCTCCTAAGTTAAGTGGTGTAGAAGACAGAGGTTCTCCTCAAGGAAAAGAGCTCCTCTTTGAATAAGAACCGCAATGACTCTACAGGATGGGGAGTGAGGCTGGGAGTCAAAGACTTAACAGAGACACAGGAGCCAAGCAGCACTTTCAGCAGAAGTTAAGCAAACGTGAACGCTCTAGACAGGACTGCAGCCATACCTGTTTTCTTCCCCGAGGCAAAGTAGCCACGGTGTCTGCCAGCATTTGAATCCTTCTGTTGTCTTCCACCGTGAGCGGGCCTGTGAGTGTGGGGTAGGAGCTGTAGGCACTGTCGGCACAGTACTCCAGATTGCCATTGCTGCTCTGCTGCTGCAGAAGCCTTTGCAGAGACATTGTGGACAAAGATTAATCCCACCGACGCATGGCTCCGTGGCCTTGCAGGAGGGGGGAAGTGAAATGCGCAGCCCTCTGACACGCAGTCAAAAAGTCGCAAAGCAGAAAGAGCCCATGTGACTGCTGTGGTTTGAGGCACTGTCACACAAAGCCTATCTAGGAGTTCACTCCTACTCTCCAGTGCTCCTGAGAGAAACTTCTGCTCCTTGACTACAATTAAAAAAAAAAAAATCAGTGTACTTTTTCCTCCCTCAAACAGCCGGAACATAGAGTTAGATACTTTTCGGCTGCAGATATCCAAAACAGAATTTTTCCACTTCTTGAAAGAAAAGAAAAGAAAACAACCTTGTTCAAGTTCGCTCATTTGCTTCTTACCGGTGAGCTCATTTAATATTAGCACCTCCGTGCACTAGACAGACTGTGCCCTCGCTCACTCTCTTGCCTGTAAATGTCACAGGTGCTGGCCAGGTTGTTCTCTGGTAAAGTCCTTGTAGTGTTCCCTCCCTGAAGTACAGCCTAGCCCATTAAAGTTCATCAAAAATGTATTCTGTCCCTAGAGCTGTAGCCATTCGACATTCACATAATTGCCCTTCTGCTGCTTTATTCATGCTGGAATTACCCATCACCTTTATAAGAGCACAGTGGGGAGGGGAAGGAAAGGTGGCATATTTAGGGCAGAATGCTGCTCGTATCTGGGACTGACCATAGCTGCCACATTAGGTGGAAAGAAAGTGGTGGGAAAGAAGGAGAGAGTCAAGCTAAGATAACACGGGACGGTTCCACTGTGGCAGTGTGCCATCACGGGGTGCTTGAAAAACAGTTGCTTTTTTTTTTAATTTTGTATTTTTCAAGTAGTTGAAGATAACGGGTTTTGCAGAGAAGCAGGAAAGTAGAAGGCAGAATCAAAGCAAAAGTAAAAAAGGAGAAGTTTGAAATAGCACCGAAGTCAAGCACGCACGTAAAAGTCGTTTGGAAGGTCACTACTAGAGTTGACACGAATTAGAAAAGCTTCAAGCCAGACTGGAATGTGTGCGCTAGAAGTCGAGGTGAGTCCAGCTCAAGCAGAGCTGGCCGAGTATGAGTCATAAAATCTTCAGAATTAACGAAAAGAGGAAGCCAGATCAGAGAATGGGAAAGCTCTACCAGAGCGTGACTCCTTACTGTTGGAACTGGATTAAGATAGAGACAAAACGGTGTCCCCCAAAATATAAAAAATCTAAGTCAGAGGTTACAACAAACATTCTTTTAGGGGACAGGTGTGTATAATTCAAAGTCGGTGACGTTGGTAACTTAATAATAAAGGTGCTAGTGGTGTCCCCGTGTATCTATGCATATGCATAGTATAAATGTCTTTGTGTGTGTGTGTGTGTGTGTGTGTGTGTGTGTGTGTGTGTGTGTGAAAGGGATATTAGAGAAAAATGAAACATGTAACACAATTAATGGACAACATCAATTCTTTTTCCTCTAGGAACTTTACAGTCAGGTAAATGTGTTAATGCCTCAAAATATCAAATCGAGCCGAGTTCTATAGATGAAAATGGAAATTGTATGAATTCAGTGCTATAAGGTGTTAGTCTATAGATTGCAGACCTTAATGATTAACTGGAGAAATTAGGAAGCATGTTTCACTCTATGTTGTAAAATGCACCTAACAAGCTCCATCTTTCAATAAATACATTTACTTTTATATTCTATTAGTATAAAATCAATAGATTTTAGATAAAATCAATAGATTATAGATAAAAGCAGTCTGTTCCCTGCCCATACACATCAGGCAGGCCACACCCACCGATGTATTTATGAAGTGGCTAATCTCTATGGTTTAGCTCTCCGTTCTAATTCTTGAGGCCTGCATCATGCCACGTACTACACGATTTAAATGATATCTGATCAGAAGTGTCATTTGTGATAAAATGACTCATCTTCAATGACAATGTAGCTTTCAGACACCAAATTGTTGGCTTACAGAGGGTGTGTAACTGTGTAGATTTTAAGAAGTTGCATGCTTTTATTTTCCTCTAGGATTTACCTTCAGAGAGTGGTAAATGCCTGGTTCTCATTCCCTTTCAGTCTCTACATTACTGGGAGAAGAGAATGCAGAAGATGATCTATCTGTTCACGATGTCTACCATGTAGGTCTGAGGTGTGCTTCTCTGTCCAGAGGACAGAAGGAACAGATTCAAAATTCTTTCCACACTCTACTCCCCGAAGGGGCCTGTCATATTTCTTCAGATCATCTTTTCAAGATCTAAATACCACATGTGGGTCATAGTTAGATACACTCACAACAGTTTCTACACGGATGTACCGCATCCTCTCCTTTTTGAGAGACCAAGAGACATCTTTTAACTTTAAGTTTACGTTTTATATTTTAAACGTACAAACTGTAATGTAAATGTCTGTCCATAAGAATAAAAGTTTAGTTTAAAAAGTTACACTTTAAAAATTAATTAAAGAGTAATTTCCTGAATCATCATGGAAGTAAAACTAACCTAATGAGAAAGAGAGAGACAGAGAGAGACAGAGAGAGAGAGAGAGAGAGAGAGAGAGAGAGAGAGAGATTGATTGATTCCAGAAGGACTATTGTGTTTCCTCAAGGAAAATTCTTTAAAAGACTGTGTGCTATGAGATCCAAAAACTTATTTCCCATTGTTTGGGGCAAGTAATTCTCTTACACAAAGCATTTTGTTTATATATAGAAATTCATCTTTGGTATGAATGAAGTGAACCCTAAGGAGGGACATAGAAAAATTTAGTAGAAGCAGGTAAAAAGCTATGCTGAGTCCAGAACACAGGGGGGATGGTAAGAAGTTCTTCAGGAAACTGTGGCCAACCTGTTCACCATCCATGAAAATAAAAAGAATACAGACTCCACTGGTCTGACGGAGGCCTCGAGGTTCTAATCCTGGCTCTGCTTTAAGAATGCTTTAATAAGTGTTCCACTCTGTGCATATGTTAATGCCCTAACTTCTGGTGGTGTAGACTGCCATTGGAGAAAGAGATAATCAAAGTTAGCTAAGGTCAAGGGGATGGGGCCCTGATCTAAGGGTCTGTGTCCTTGTATGAACAGACATTAGAAAGGTCTCTTTCCATAGGAGGACCCAAGGAA
Organism: Rattus norvegicus; assembly: GCF_021556685.1. Classification (NCBI taxonomy): domain Eukaryota; kingdom Metazoa; phylum Chordata; class Mammalia; order Rodentia; family Muridae; genus Rattus; species Rattus norvegicus. The sequence goes on from NC_141536.1 coordinate 41,900,082, forward strand.
GTAGCCATCTAAAGGTAGAGAGAGATCTCGGATGAATAATTCAGCACCTTGATCTTGGACTTGGAAGCCTTCAGGATCCTACAAACAAAAATGTCTGATGTGTAGACCCAACTAGTGTATGGTGTGTCTTGTACTATGGTACTTGTTACACTATGACTATTTTCCAGCAGCCTGAGCTGATTTATATACTCTCTACATAGGATTCATATACTCTCAGTTCCCACATATATAGACACAGCATTGAGAAGGAACAGATATAAGAGTCCATGTGCAACACACAGTGCAAAATAAGCTATTACCAGTGAGTCTTGTTTTACACAGTAAGAATTCTAGAGAAAACCCTCCAAAGGAAACAACCTAAATTCCATATGAACTTGCCTGTCAACTATCTAGTGTCCGAATGTGCAACAGAGGCCCTCGTCACCCTTGCAGAGTATAAAGCTAGAAAATGTGCAGTCCCTGTGGTAACTCGACAAGATGTGTTCACGAAGCAATATTAGAGTCAGTTCCTGCAAACATTTTTGTACTCCTTTTGCCACCCTATGTCTGCTTCCCCCTCTGGGTAACCAGGCCCATTGCACACTGGGCTGGACTGGAGGGAAGGAAGCTTAGCCCAGCAGGTGAGTGCAGGCAGGATCTTGGTCTTGAGCAGTGAGTGTGCAGGGAACAGCTTTGAAGTAACTTTTCGGTTTATTGAAGGTGGGTGGACGTTACTGGCTGGGTCTAGGTGCTGGGAATGCCTTGTTTGCATGAGGAGGAATCCCAGGTGCTGCTGAAAATGGCCTTATAAAAGTAAAGGAAGTTTAATCAGCTGTGTGACCTCCTCTGGTGAGGTAAAGGTGAAACACATAGGTACGGGAGTGTGGGTGGGGGCACACAATCCTAGTTCTGCCAATCTCACTATGAGATGAGATTTCTGAGGTTTGGTCATGCCTCGACCTCACTTTTGATCCAGGCCTGCTCTTCCACGTCCCATGGCTCCCTGGCCCCTCACCCCTTAGCTCAAAATATCTAGTCATTCACACAAACATGGAATAGGAATGTGGCCACAGAAAGAGATTTCTGCAACAATCTAGTTAGGTTGTCATTCTGGCTTGGTGACATTACTTGTTCAAGGCTTTGTTTGGCTTTCTAGACTACCAGAGCATTTTGTTTCATTTGGTTGGTTCACTTGTACTTTTTTTTTTATTTTTATTTTTTGCCCTTGGGCTTTATTTGTACCAAAATCTTTTATTTGACTCCCTGGACATAAGTAATAACTCAGAGCTAATAGTTGAAAGTAGGCTAGTGGGTATTTGAATCTTAGAAGGTAAATTTAGTTTCAGAAAGTTACCTAACTTTCTTTTAAAATATAAAGATCATCTAAATGCTTTGAATATTTCCTTTTAAATTTTGTATTAAGCTGTGGTATATGGGGATGTGGGGGTGTGCACGAGTCTATGTATACACATGTTTTTATGCAGGTTCCAAAAGAGGGTATGAAAACCCCTGGAACTGAAGCCTTATCAAGATCTACTTCTTGAAGAAATCTGGAGGTGAACTCTGTCTTCTTCATGTGTAAAAATAGATGTTCTCCCATGTCCATTCACTCCCTTATCACAGAGAAACATCACTGACGACTTCATAATAGTTCCATTCTCATTTCTGCCTGCTTCAGCTGTGCAATGGAGTGTGGCAGAAATAGGTCTGTCAGACATTATGCATGTGGGTCACTTGGAGATGGAGAGATGGTATGTTTTGAAACTCATCATGGCCTGCCTACAGCTCCAGGTGTTACCCCAAATTATCTGGCAGTGCATGTGTTCTCTGCAGTTTTAGAGGCAGTCGATGCCGTAGTTTTGAAGTTGTACCCATCCAGATGAAAGGAGAGTCCTTAAATTACCCATCCCATTGGAGAGAGAGAAGGGGTAACCAGAGTTCTGACTTGACTGTTTGTGACCTGCAGTAGCTATGCTCTTCGTCCCTTGTGCTGCGTTCCTCCCATTCTGCCCAATTTACTTAGGTGATAAAAATAAAAGCCAAGTGAAAACAGCAGCCCCATAGAAGACAGAAAGGAGCCTGCACAGTGTACGGAGAACAATAGCCTATTGACGCTTCTGTAGCAAAGTGTCGGGCCAGGAACGGCTCCCCCAGTTTCCACAGACACAGTTCTCTTTTGGAGGGATAAAACTGGGGTTAGAAAAATGTCTCTTTCAATAAAAAGACAAAGCAAACAGTGTCACCATCAGTTGAAGGAAACCTAATCGAGTTTCTCTGAAACTTTTCTAGAACCATCTTTCTCCACATATTTACCACGTTGACCTGAGGACGATTGGAACCACATTTGCTTTGCAAAGACAGTCTTGTGGTGTGGAGCTGTTTGTTTTACTTTTAAGAATCTCCAGCAAGCCAGGTTTGGTCAGAAACATATAATATAGTTAAAATCTAAAAAGAAATACCCCCAAGTGGCAGAACCTTCCCCTAATGAATAAAGATTTCATGAGACAATTCACTGAGCAAGTAGGTGAGACTTCCGGGTCGGGAAGAGTAAGAGGGGAAGCAGGAGAAAGGAACTTCCTTTCGGACAGGAGAGAGCATGGAAGCACAGTGTAGGTAGCCAGAGGATTTCGGCTTAAGTGGTGGATCCAGATCTGCCACCGGAGGATTTATAATATAGAATAGCTTGCAAAATTAGGATGCTAGTTTTTGCGCCCAGCGATTGTGTTACCTGTTGATTCTAAACTAAGATTGTGTGGTGTTTTCCTTTAGACAGTGACTCAACTGAGTTCCAGAGAAAGGTTTGGTGGCAGAGCATGGGTTTTCGAGAAATGTACCCCAGATAGCCATGGAAAATTGGGAGTGTTGATCGCGTTTGGCAGCAGCCAGCCGTGGGTAGGAGAGAGCATTTTCAGAGCTCTGAGCCAGAGTCTGCTGTGCTCAGAACAGGCCGGCCTGTGCACCGGTGCCTCATTGGCGCTAGCGAGAGATGCCTTTTGTATTTCACGCAACAACCCCAGATGCATGCTAAATATTGAAAGGCTGAACCATACCCACAAATAATTTAATGATTCTAGGCTTCCATGTCTAGACACCCCAAGAGAGAAAGCTCAGTATAGAGCAGACAGTTCACAGAACACAGGAGACCTGGGATTCTAGCTTCTCAGGGCAACTAATGTAGGTGGATTGTTTGAGGCAGGAGTTAAAGCCAGCCTGGTCAACGTACTATGACTCCTTTCCAGAGAGGGAAGAACAAACATATCATAAGTTTTCCAAAGTATAAAATGCAAAAGTAAAATACAAGGTAAGTAAGTCGCTTCTACAACAGCACCTGTTATATATGATACTTTATAACTCTTGTAGAGATACACTTAATCATTAAAATTAGTCATGGTTATATTCCAATATTACAAAGAGACTTAAAATACTGGTTAAAGGGACCATTATCCAAAACAGCTATAACATCATAAACAAGCATGACTCTGGAGAGCATTTCGACAATTATATGGGGTGTCTCTAAATCTAAACTGAGGAAAGCATAACCCCTTGTCACGAGCGAAGCCTATCTAATAACCATGCTTAGTATCCTCAAATGCTCTAAAATACTGTGTGCTGCAAATCAAAATCCAGTTCTGTTTATAATGTTTAACGAACATTCTTGCAGCTATCTGAAAGAGAAAAGGTGTAAGACAAGTTAAGACAAATCGCAAAATCATGATGGTGGTGTGGCAGGGAGCGACGAGGTATCAGGCAACTCTTTTCATGACTATTGTGTAATTCAAATGTAACTCAGAGCCGCACGTTCAGTGGCTATCCCTGGGAGACTTCTCTTTTTCTGAAGGGAAATGGAAGAGGAGTGGAATTGGGGGAGAGGAGAGGTGGTAGGGGAGGGATGGGGAGTTGCGGAGGGAGAGGAACCTGCAGTCAGAATGTATGTATGAGAGAGAGAGAGAAGAATAAAAAATAAAATAATTGTTTTAAATTTAAAAGGATAGTATCAAATGCTGTCAAATGAATACAGAAAACCCCAAAATGTCCAAGCATGTGCACAGATTGATATAATCAAGTAATTTCAATTCCTTAGGAAAAGAATAGACCTTCCAATAAATAAAACCAGAACCTATGGGGGTAGGGGGGTTAAGTCATGACTTTTTACCAGAATTGAGTAAACTCCTGATACTTAAGCAGTCATGTACACACATGTAGAGTATATAATAAACAGAGACTATAGAATATTTCAATAAGGTAAGGTCAGGAATAGCTTTCCTACATAATTCATACAAAGTCAGAGAGTCTCAACAGCATGAAGATGAGAAAATTTGTCTAGGGAACAGTCAAATGGACAAGATGAAAGTGAAGAGCCAACCAGGTATTACATTACTTCATGGTTGTGATAAACGGAATGCTTAGGCTGGGCTTCAGCTCACTAGCTGATGAGTGCAAGGCCATGAGTTCATCCATACAATTGGAGAAAGAAGAGGGGAAGAGGGGAGGGGAAAGAGGAGGGGAGGGAGGAGAAAGAGTGGGAGGAGGAGGGGAAAGAGGAGGGGGAAGAGGGGAGGGAGGAGAAAGAGTGGGAGGAGAGGGAGGAGAAGGAGGAGGAGGATAAGGAGGAGGAAGAGGAGGAGGAGGGAGAGGAGGAGGAGGAGGAGGGGGAGGAGGAGGGGGAGGAGAAAGAAGAAGAAGAAGAAGAAGAAGAAGAAGAAGAAGAAGAAGAAGAAGAAGAAGAAGAAGAAGAAGAAGAAGAAGAAGAAGAAGAAGAAGAAGAAGAAAACGACGGTGATAGAGAAATAGAGTGCTCCAAATTGTATTTTTTAGAAAACTATTATTCAAAATACAAAGCCATGAACAAATGTTTAGAGAAGAAATATGAATCGCCAGTACACCTTTCAGTGTTCAAACTTCTTAATGCACCAGGAAGCAGAATAACTATTGTCTACCAGGTGGAAAGGAATTTGATGACGTATAGTACTGGCCAAGTTGCAAATAAATGGACACTTAGACTCAGAGTAAGGAGATAGATCTACAAGCCTTATTAGTGATGTCATTTCACAGTATCAAATTAAGTATCCAACTAGTATTTCTAACTTTAAGAGTCCTGATAAACCAGTCTGTCTGCAAAGACAGTCTAAGAATGATTCTCGGGGAACTGTTTGTAACTACAAAACACAGGTTTAATTGTGCATCAAGCTGGATGTTGTTAAATGCTTTGTGGTGTTTTAATTCTACAGAATGCACTGCATTAGTTGGAAAGTGTAAAACAAGTATTCATGTGTTGATCGAGAGTTCTAAGTTAAAGACAGAAGAGCAATGCCTGCGGTATGAGCTGCTTTTGCTTTTAAAACAATACATGTATGAATACTAACAGACAGATATTTTTTAAAAGCTCAAAAAACAAAGTGACCCGTTAATCTGGGTTACCATGAGAACCAAAGTTACATTTTCAGTTTTAATTACTGTGCCTAAAAGATTCAAGGAGCAAAAATATCTCTAACCTGTAAGGCCCTTGTGTAAGGATAAATACTTCCTGAAGTACTGGAGGCCATTGTTGATGGGAGATAACAAGCCACAAGTTTACCCTAATCAAGTTTATCCTAATCAAGTTTTACTGACCCATCTGCATCATATATGCTTGATCACATGTGGGCAGGAGGACCGTGGGCAGGAAGAACAGTCAAGATCAGGACGTATGCTTGCCCTGGTTGGATGTAGGTAGGAGGTACCTAGGCAGAAAATACATCAGGATGTATGCTTGCCCTTGATTGGACCTGGTGGGAAAATGTGGTGATTGTGGGTTTTTGCCATTTTAAGCTCCTGCAAACTGACTGAGGCCATTTTCTGGAAACCCAGAGATGAATCTGGCTAGAAAGCCCATCAACCTGGTCAGTGTTTAATTAAAACCTGCTTCAAGTTTGGCTTTAAATTGTGGTAGTGATCTTATTCTAGACTGGTGGGATTCACAACTGGTAATGGGCTTGGAGAAGAAAAAGAGAGAAAGATGATTCTCAAAGCCTCTGTTGTAAAGGGTTTTAACTTTTCTTGTATGTGTCCATTGACACACTGTTAAATCGGCTTTCAAAATTTCAATAACCCACAGGTAATTTTAAGGAGCCAGTTAGATTTTGTTGATAGCTCTTGGCTTTAAGGTCCTCATTTCTTGGTTTATGCTTACTAACAGTAATTATTGTTTCATACAGTGGATGCCTGGTGTTGGTTAGCAAACAGCTTTTATTTCACTTGTTTTTCATCCTTTTATGGCCTTCTTCCTCTAAAAAGTCTAATGAGGTATCTACACAACAAGGGCAAAGGAGAGAATGATATCACAGGCAAGGGACACTGGCCTGGGCTATTAAAACCTATTGATTCTTTCTATGATGTTGTGTGTGTGTGTGTGTGTGTGTGTGTGTGTGTGTGTGTGTGTGTGTCTGTCTGTCTGTCTGTCTGTCTGTCTGTCTGCCTGCCTGCCTGCTTGTGTGTCTCTTAAGTCATATTGTACCCTTTTTCTCCCTCACCACACTCACACAGTTACATTTCAAAACCAAATCTTTCATAAGAAGAAAAGATAAACAAAAGGTTCTTTCCTCTTTCCCTGTCTCCCCCCACTAAGATTCACCTTTCACATAACCTCACCCTTTCACTTGGCTGTGGGCAGTTAACCCTGCAGAATTGGGAAAGTCTTTCTTAGAAAGCTAGAAGCCTTCTTGAGAACTGAAATCATACAGACACATGGAATAACCAAATACTTTTGTGAACTCTGGGTGGTTTCCCCCTTAGTCCACTCTTCGTGCTCCTGCTTGTTCTGGTAGATACCTGACCTCATATCACATCTCACCCAGTCATAGTGACCTTGTTTCTGTCCCTTCTACAGAAGGCAGCTCCCTCAGGGAGCTTATGTACTCCTTCTTTGTTCCCCAATGTTGTTCCCCCAATCCTAGTTTGTTTGTCTTTTCTCTCCATTCAAATGCCAGCTCAAAAGAAACTAAAGAGGCACCAGTTCAACCCAATTGGACGGAGAGAGATGTTAAACCACATCCAAAAGGAACACCTCCCAGGAAGCTTTCCCTCAGAGTTCTCCAAATAGTCCTCCCTCCAATCTGCTCTCCGTCTGTTGGTGGGACTCACTCTGCCACCTGTGGAGGATGTCTTTGAACGTGGTAAGTGAATCAGCACAGAGGGTCAGCACATAGAAACTGATGGAATGTTCAGCGTCTTCTCCATTTCTGTTTTCATAATCTAGAATGTGTGTGTGTGTGTGTGTGTGTGTGTGTGTGTGTGTGTGTGTGTGTGTGTGTAGCAGAAGGAGCTACAGATGGGCAATAAGGTAACTTCTAAGAAAACCAGAATCTTTTATTTTATTTCTGCCCCAGCCTATTTACAATTTTAAATAGATAGAAAATCTCAGTTGCTTTGTGATTTAAATGCCATACAATGAAGAACAGTGTATTCATCACTTCTCATCATTCCTGAACTAACACAAAGCCTGACTTAAGGAAACAAGAAACAGTTCTTAAATTTTAATAACTAAAAATAGTAAGTTAAATATAGTACATGTTGTTATGCATGAGACATAAACTAAGCATGTGTCTTTCCATGAATCCATGTTAGAATCTCCAAAAATATATACAATCTGTAATCTCTTACCTGCTCACTCTCATTCTCTTGTCCTCTGTCACTTAAAGGCACATGAAAATAAATTTACAAGGAACAGAGTAGAAGAAACTTCAGAGTCAACTCACATAACATCTTTTACTTACAGGTGAAAACTGAAGACAGTGGTTTAGTGGTAGAATTCTCAGTGCACCACAGTCTCCTTCAACAGAACTCTATAAGCATTTTCTATTGAATAGCCATAATGACAGGCAGGCATCTACCAGATATTCTTAATCTCATTCTAACTGCAAGGATAGGACTACATTGTTCCTTTTCCAGAAAAGGATGGTGGATCTAACAACACACTTGCTCAAGGGTACATAATCATGAACTAGTACAGTCAAGGTTACCATTCAATGGTGATCAAGTTAACTATTCTACAATTCTGTTACCCCACAATTGTGCTAACCATCAGAAGATGGGAAATACGACCCTAGTCCTCGTGACTTTAAGACTCTAATGGAAATATAAAGATCTATTTTTAAAGCCTGAAGTCCTAACCCTTAGGACCAGTAAGACTGGATATGTTTAAAAAAGCATGTGCAGATGGAATCATGATAAGATGACATCGTTCGAATAGACTTCAGTCCAATGGGTCTAATGATTTCATCAGTAGAGAAGAATCCAATGTGACTACAGAAGCAGATTTTGAAAGTGAAGCTTTGCACTTGCTCACCAAGGAGCACTGAGGTTGGATTCTCACCATCAAAAACTAGGAAGAGCCATGGAAGGATTCTGCTCAATCCCAGGGAAGTAGTGCCTGGATTTCAGACATCCAACCTCAAGACTGTGAGAGACTGACTTCTTGTTGGTTTCAACCACTTGATTCAACCATTTGATTAATGCATGGCATACTATATGATTCATTACTACTCTTTAGAGACAAGATAGTATTAGAAGTGGATCATGCCCTTCACTCCTGGTACAGCCTAGTATGCCAGGACATTGACTCAAAATACAATGGAAGGTATTGGAATATTACAAACAATACATGGTGAATTGGGGGGCAATATGAGTGACACTTTAGCCAAGTGATGCGAAACATTTGACTTAAAGATAAGAATGAGGGTGAATGGGAGAAGCATAATGTCTATAATGAATAATTAAGTATAGGAAAATTCTCGTGTACTTCAGACCCTGGGGATCTAGGGATCAACCAGAGTGACCAATTTCTTCACTTAATAAGGACAATGTTGGCATTTAGTCTAGGCTCCACCCTACAGTTACCTAGCAATAGCCAAGTATGCCTGACTCACTATAAAAGAGGCTGCTCCCTCCTCCTCCTCCTCCTCCTCCTCCTCCTCCTCCTCCTCCTCCTTCTCTCTCTCTCTCTCTCTCTCTCTCTCTCTCTCTCTCTCTCTCTCTCTCTCTCTCTCTGCTTTTCTCTAACTCGACTACCCTCTCAACTCCCCTCTCCTTGTCCTGAATAAACTCTATTCTATACTACATGGTCTTGTAACTGGTTCTTCAGGGGGAAGGGATGCCTCAGCGTGAGCCCACAGAGCCAACCCTTCCAGCACACCTTACTGTGTGTTGGGGGCAACCAAACATATTTCTTCCTCTTATTATCTTTTTTTTATAAAACACAACATTGGTGCCTAGTGACTCAGATTTAGAAACTCGAAGGTTCTGAACAGTTACTACTTCCCTGTCTGGACTCCCCACCATTTGAAGGACTTTTGTAAGACCAGTGTCATTTGGAATGTTTCTCCATATACTCAGTGGAGAGAAAAACGCCATATTATCATGAGTATCAAATAATAATGGGTGGGAGTCTTTGACAATGCACGATACTACAATAAAATCAAGGCTTTAGAAGTTCCATAGACTAAACAACCTAAGTTCCCTGCCACCATATTACTAGGGCCTTATGATGCAATTACACTCACTAACAGTAGTGGGGGGGGTCACATGATTTTTCAAGTCCTGAAATCATTTCAGCTGTGGACTTAAGTCAGATTTCTTCACATCTTTTGTAACTCCTCTGACCTTTGGCTGCCATCCTCTCCCAGTCACATGTCCCTGTGCATGTATCCTTTCACGTGCCTTCTTAGGAATAAGGAAGGCCGGTGGGTGAAGCACAGGTCCTTCCACTGCGGATCTAGCTCCTTCAATGATCCGAGCTTCACTGTGCCTAGCTCATCTTCTCCATCAGGACCAGTGATGCTGTGTATCATCACATGGGATATACAATGTCCAGTACACAGTAATTGCTCCAAGATTCCCAAGATAATTACTATTACCCATAGCCTTCCTTCCAATGACACTGCCCTGACTTTGTGCATGAACACACAGAGTTCTTTCCAGCTTCTCACTTTTGCTCACAACATATGGTTCACCAAAATTTATCCATTTTATCCACATTGGTACCCATCCTCCCAGGCTCATCTTAAATTTCTTTATCTTTCTCCAAGCTCCACCTGATGCCCCAGGAAGCCATAGCTTCTCTCCTTAGACACTCCAAAACACCTCCCATGATTCATCACGTTCTGCCTTATTCAAATGAACTGTGTCTGCCTTGTTTTCTTTTGAACTCCAGCCACGTATCCCCTGGTCCAAGAACGTGCTCTCTTCTCATTTATTCGTATCTTTCCAGCACTTAAAAGAGAAACACACTTATCAGAGTTCTCAGGAAATAGTGATGAATGCATTCATAATTTCCCGAGGTTGATTTATTTTTCTGTGATTATTTACTTAGAGCAATATATGTGCTTGCTGAACACTATTCATGGTGTTTTTAATGTTTCAACAAAATATATACTCTGGACTGTTCATCTTGACTGATAAATAAGGCTATTTTAAGGCAAAACTGAAATATAGTAATAATGTACACTTCATGTTGCACCTTGATAAGGTGCCATCAATTAGAATGTGCATCACTGATTTCTAGGTGTGTCCCATGTTAATAAGAAGTAGCTTAAAATCCCAAATAGGAAGTTTGGAAGACGTGTAGCACAATCGGGAAAGTATAGCTTGCAGCCTTTGCCTTGCCACAAGATGCTCGTACGCTAAGCTATAGATAGAACCAGACTATCTGGGGCAGTGCTGTGTGACAGATACAATCTGCCAGCCCATCTTTCTGAGTCTCTTCTTATCTGATAAGACCTCATATTTCAGCACCTCTTCCGTTGAATGCCCTACCAGCTCATCTAGCTCCTTCTTGTCTTGACCTCAAGGCTCGTCCCTCAGCACGACACACACACACAAAATGATCTCCCCATCTTCAGGGTTCCCAGCTATCCATCTTCTAACATGTTCCGTGTTGTCATCTGAACATGCTGTGACATACCTGCCAAGTTAAGTTTTAATTCCCAGTCTTTATGTTCAAACCCATCTACAATGCAGTTTTTTACCTGAGTTTTCAGCTATCAGTTTTAACCTAAGTGAATGGGCTTGTTGCGCCACGATGTAATAACTTTCCTTCTTTTCCTTGGGAGAAGCGTACCTCGTATCTTTAAGCTGTTTTCCCTGCCAGTAACCTACTTTTTATCATTCATCATTGACTTGCATACACGCTACATGGTTCACCTCAGATGCCCCCCGCTCTGAAGGATCTTTCGATTCCAGCAGCACGTCGTGTGTCTTTACCACTCCTGAACCCCTAAACAATTCACGCTTTGCCTCAGTTACACACACACACCCTCTGATACACGCCTGCTTCCTCACACCGCCATTCGGGGACAGCGACCTCACTTTACATATTTTTGTGACACCTCCCCACTGCCTTAAGCAATGTTGTGATCAAATCTGGATGGCCAGATGACAAATGAAGAAATAAAATCATTTTAAGTGGATAGTTGATTTAATTAAACCTCATACGGAGGTGTCTGCGGAGATAAGGAAGGACACGGAACATATAAAAGAGACTAAACTGAAGAATTTAATTTCAAAGTATATCTCATGTTCCCTTGGCAGGACGCTCATCAGCTTGGTGGAGGAATATTAGGCATGTTTAGGGAGATGGAGATATAATATCTCCCCAAGAAGTACTTATTTAAACAGAACCAAAAAAAATAGAAAGTAAATGTGATTGTTAAATACTTGGGGTGTCAGTAAATAACAGTCTAGGCCAGGTATAATCATCTAATCACTTGCCTCTTATATTAGCCGCATCTGAAAAAGATGTGCTTGACCGTTTTACAGAGAAAGGATGTCTTTTTGACCCCTTTCTCTTTGATGTTTGAGACACGATGTCCTATAGCCCAGGCTGACCTCGAACTCCGGATCCTCCTGTACGTGCACCCTACGGCTAGGATTCCAGTCACGCACCACACTATACCTGGCTGAGAGGATGCACTGTTTGCTGCTGGCAGCGACAATGATGACAGTAAGCAGTTCAGCCTCACCCTGCTTACTCCACAGCACTGGAGCATTAAAATGCAGAACGTGTAAGAGTTGTGTCTGGAAAGAGACAGTAATTACTGGCCAGGACTGATGTAAATTCTTGCTAGGACCTCTTGAAGGACTCTGATCAGGACTGAGCACTGAAAAGAAGGCATAGCAGCTGCTTGCTTGAGCACGTGTGCAGTGCGGAACAAAGACAGCAAAATATATCCCTGGCTCTTCGCCATGAGCTAAGAAACTGAATGAAGAAGCAGCCAGATTGTATCGATCTGTCGCTCCTCTCTGGGATATGGCATTCAACTCCATAGTGTGTAAGACAACATTCAGTCACAAGGAAGAGGCTTGCTAATATTCCCCGGTCTTTCTTATGTGGTTATACATCTCTCTAAACGGTAGCTGTCTCAAGACCTCTGTGTTGATGCCACATATGTTTTCTCACTCCTGACATATAACAAAAATCTTTCTATATACAGCAAGCTAATGGTCAACCACAAAGGAGTGTCTCTCCTCCTCCCCAGTTCACTCCAGATACAGGCTCAAGTTTTCAACTGAAAATCCAGGGACTGCATGGTGGCCCCTTGGCTGTTTGTGGAGTCCCTTTTCATAGATGGTCTGCTCACTAGTGCTTTGAATAGCTGTGTTAGGAATCTTCTCTTCAATGTCGGGATAGCCCTGATCAGTCAACATCTACTACAATTAACTTTATTTACTTTGCAACTATTGATCCTATCACAGGTACAAATATGAGTCGAGAGGGCAGACACTGAAGGTTCCATGTCCCTGTGTGCCTTGAGAAGTCTGTAGAGACACCTAGATAAGAAGCCAGATAGTTTATTAAGGAGAAGAGACAGAGAGGACAGAAGGTGTGCCATGCCTCCCTTGGGGCCTGGCTCCAAGAGGGCAAAAGAGAGACTGAGGTGAGGTTTCCCACTGGTGACTTTCAGTGTGTCTTTAACATAGTCCTCACCTTTCCCAAATTTGCATGAAGCACTAGGCTTTTCTGAGCATCCTCCCCTGGATGACTGAAGCCCAGGTGGACCTAGGACCTCCAGTCTTTCCTTTGATGTAGCCTTGCCTGTTTTATATCTGGAATTTCCTCCTGTGCTGTTTTACTGCCTTTATATCTGATTTGACTTTTCAAAAAGGTCAGCGTTCCCTTTAAATTATAATTAGTTCATGAGTTGCATTCTGGATGTTTTCCAGCCCCCAGCGTGTCCCTTGCTGGCCACTTGCCACACTTTGCTTCACAGTTTCACTGTTGGAAGGTGGCTCACTGTTCCAGGAAACTGGAGCGCCGAACCACCTAAACTGGTGAACTCCTCAGGTAGAAAAATATAGTTTGTTTGACATGGATGTTGGGAGTGTTTAGGGACATACTGACAGGGTGGGGGTGGAGTGACTTCTGTTGATTTCAAATGAAACAACTTAGCTTAATCTAGACTCCCCTTCCTCCAGTTTTGAAATGTGATTTCCCTGCGGGAAGAAATGATACTTATGGAATTTGTGGACGACAGAGAACACTGAAGATCATCTACTGTTGGCTCCACACCCTGAAGCTCTCTGCGCCATTTTCCAAGCAAGCGGTAGATGGTTAATTATTTACTTGTTCCACGGACTCCTGAAGGACTTGGGCGAAGAGAGAAATACATTTCAGTGTTGTTTGCTCTAAGCACTGTAGTCTGAAAGTTTTGCACAGGTTTATAACTGTAATTCTATTTTCTTAAAACAAACAAGCAAACAAACATGTTATTTCTTGCAGAAACAAGATTTGCAGAGAAACACCCCAAATTGGTATGCAAGCCAGGTCTGAGGAAAAAGTAGGGCAGGCTGAGATGCCACAGAAGGAACTGAACTAGCATTAATTTTTCTATTTTCATTCTTTCTGTTTCGGAGTTGATGTTTGGACAGGACTGCGAATACAAAAGACACAAGGGATTCTGCAGTGAGAAGGCAAGAAATGAGCACTGCACAAATGCTGGCAGTCCAGATTGAAGATGCTCCCTAATGTCTCTGTGCATCCATCCCCACCTGTACAAATGATGCATTTTCCTAGCAAGGAGGACTTCAGGCACTCTGCACCTCAGCTTGCTTTGTGTTCTGACTACATTAGAAGGTGAGAAGACATTAAATTTGCCTTATGCAATGCCACATTTAACTGAAATGAACAGTTTGCAAAAAGGAACAGCCACTTGCATGAAGATACAATAGGCCACTGGAAGGAGCTGTCAGATGAGGACTAGCCTTCAGCCTCCCAGAATGCACTCCTCCCACGGAAGTACACCCCAGTCTACTGGAAGATCATCAATTGAGCCTGGCCTATTTTTCATTTTGCCTCATAAAACCAACCTTCCAGCCCTTCACTCATGTTAATTCTCTTTCAGCTCATCTCTAAGGGTTCGACATAGCAGAAGAGAATGTAACGTTTCAATAAAACATAAAATAATCGGCTCATTTATTCATCAAGAGTCTCAGCCTTCTAGCTTTACTATTTTTCTGTATCTCCCAGTAAAAATAATTCTCTGCTGCTATTTCCTGACTTAGGACCAAACTCTCATACATATTTCTGCTTTCTCTCTTTTCCTATGCCTTTTCATGGGCTGCGGATCAGGCTGCTGAGACTGCTGAAGCCTGACACAAGAGCGTTTAGTGCTCAATCTTGCTGCCTACTGCCTGTCACCCATCCATCAATTCAAAAATGAATATGTACAAATGTATTTCACAGTCTTGGCAGGACAAAATTTTTAAAGACTCTGATTGATTTTACAACATCTACCAAATTACTTGACATCTATTCTGACAAAAAAAAAAGTCTTCCATGCTAAAGTCTAATTATAGGAAAGCAAGGGGAAATGGCTTATTCTTCAGGTACATTGAAAACAGCCCTAAATGAAACACAGGTTTCCCTCTTCCTCGTCCCTTGGAGCTCAATAAATCTAGAGATTTTATTTTTTTTTTTAACTCAACCATTTGGAATGATTAAGGGAGAATAGGGAATACACTTAATCATGGTTAGCAAATGTATATTTAAAAATAAGATTATAAAAGAAACATACTGAAGAGATAAAATTGATCATAGTCAATGTGCACACATGAATTAGCATACCCTTTCTTGTGAACCACGTGGCTATGAAAGAGCTCTTATGCACTAATGAATATTTCCCCATCCTGAACCCTCGATTTTTAGCCTGGGAAGCTGAAAACGTAAGGTTATTTTGATATAATGGTAAAAGGTTCTAAAAGCACACATAGCAGTGACATAATCTTTCTGATCAGCACTGGTCTTAGATAAAAGGAAGAATTTGAGGATAATCTTTACAAGAACTTCCTGTTTGCATTGCCTAAAAAAGCTGACTTTTTAAAGAAAGTATATTCAGTAACACATAGACTATAATTCTAAATCAATTAGAAAACATAAATACATTCCACGACAAAAATCTCTTGGTTATGAAGCACCTGTTAGATTCATCCCATACTTACTATAACACAACTGAGTATTTAGAAGCCACTTCCTGTCTAGCCCCAGTGCTCAGTCTACTGCAGAGTATGTTGGAAGACTAACATTCTCAAAGTTCATTTTGTTTGTTTGTTGTTTTATTGCTTTGTTTTTAATTTTTTGAAGTATCCCAGGCTGGCCTAGAACTGATGGTTCTCCTGCCTTTGCCCTGGGTGCTGGGATTACTGGTGTTTGCCACCATGTCTGATGGCAGCCTATTATAGTCAAACAAACAAACAGAAAACGAAAACAAAAAAGCACCCTATCTTTGGGGTGTCCTTTGCAGATTATTGAGTGTTTGTTTGTTTTTTGTTTGTTTATTGTTGATTCTCTGTGTAGCTGTGCCTGTCCTAGAACTCACTCTATAGCCCAGCCTGGCCTCACACTCACAGAGATCCACTTGCTTCCACCTCCGAGTTCTAGGACTATAGGAACGCACCACCACTGCCTTGCTCCAGATTAATGAGTTTCTTAAACACAGCAACTAGAGCTGATCTAGGTGGGGGAAAATCCAACTTTGCCCAGTAAGTCTAGAGCATATAGTAGAACTTTAGTATGGAAAGTTCAGTCACTTTAGCCTGTCTCATGCATAGGTCTGGTCTGTGAACAGTGAAGCTATTACCTCAGTGACAGGGGTCTAAAGTGGTCAGATTGTCACAGGGAGTTCTGTTATTTTGTCTTTTTTTTTTTCCCGGAGCCGAGGACCTAACCCAGGGCCTTGTGATTGCTAGGCAAGCGCTCTACCACTGAGCTAAATCCCCAACCCCGGGAGTTCTGTTGCAGTCCTTTTAGAGTATGTGAGCCCTCAGAATCTAGACAAAGACAAACTTGGAGTGATGCTGCGCATCCAGGTGAAGTGAGGTGGTACTCTGATGGAAGAGAAGTTCATTCGTCATTGGGAAGAACTTCCAAGGGAATTTGTAGAGCATTAGGAATTCAACACAGTTAAACAAGACATCTGAAGAAGAAGACTGGAAACAACCCAGTGACCAAACATAAGAACTAAGCAGTGTGGCTGAGCCACTGCCTACACCTATCAAGTCCTAACAAGCAAGACACAAAGAAAGGGGCCAATGTGTCTATCCTCCTTCTGTAAGAGGGACAGAGAAGCAAAGGAAATTGCCTTAATCTGTCTTCTCGCATTTACCATCAAGAACTAGAAGACACTGTCAAAATCTATCAGTTTGCCAGTCTCAATTTCTACCATGCTGTCCTAACTGTCCGACTTGCTTATCAGTATGGATGTGGTGAGAAAGACTGCTGTTGCTTTACTGCACTTAGTCTCGGTGTTAAATATAGGAAATGTAGAAAAAAAGATTCTTATCTACAGAAGGGTGGAACACTTTTTTTCCACAGTGATGAAAGAGACCAGTAGAGGGGAAGGTAGACACGCCCTGCCTCCCTGCTGCCTGTTTCATCTGTGCACACCAAGCTCCCACCAGCTTCAAAGGAAGAGCTGTGCTCAATACCTTAACTACAAGTGTGGTAGAGGTCAAATAGCAGGGCTGTTATGAATAGCATTACCCAAAACATTATGAAATACTCAGAGGTACTGATGGGAAAATGATACGCCATTCAAAACTAAAGCAGGAAACTGAAAGACAGTTTCAAGGTACAAGGAGAGCCAGCTCTGAAATCGATACTCTTTAGTAGAGAAAAGATGTGGAAAAAGATACAGAAAAAAGCTTTTCTTTTAAAAAAATAAAAATAAAAACAATCTGATGGTTTTAATTAACAAAACTTAATAACACTACATCTCAGGCTAGCTTACTTATCTATCAGATCTTACTGTAGCTGCAGAGTGAATCAAACACTGTAAGTTTCTTTTGTCATAAATAAACCACAGCAGAGTTCAGCTTAAACGGAACACTAAAAATTTAAGATAAGGTTGTATAGTCCAAATGTTTTAAAGACTTTCTATGCTGATTCATTGTACAGACAATTATTGACACGACTTATATACTTTGGGTTTAGATCTTTATTGGGCCAGAAACATGGCTCCGTAGGTAAAGGTGCATGTTGTGAGATCCCAGTGACCTACGCTCATAGACTACCATGCTTTAAAGAGCCTTTAAATCACATTCTAAGGGTTTTTTCCCCTTTTGAAAACATTATTGGAGTAATTGGATAGCAGTCCTACCATACATTTGTATCGCATTTGCTGAATTAGACTTAAGGTCTTCTCAAGAAGAATCTGTGAAAACTCCAGTTCCAAAGAATTTCGCTGATAATGCTGGCCCCTCGCCTAGAACTCTAGGACAGTGACACTAGGATGTAGAGGCTTCAGCTCTGCCCTGCATGAGACCATCTAGGAAAACATCTCTGCTGTCCACTGGGACAGAGCAGGAGGAGCATGAAAGAATTTCTTTCAAAGGTTCTGGCAGAGAGGTGCCTTTCACCTCTAGACAGGAACAGAAGTTGTCTTTAAAAGAGAAGGACAGTTTTAACACTAAGGAGCGGCGGCTGGGTGAGTGTTGTCAGGAGAGCTGACTGAATGGTAGGACCACTTGGTGATTGTTGAGTATAGTGTGTTTGTGATAACAACCAAGTGCCTTACGGGGGACTGTGGAGGAAGCCATATCTACCATACTAGACACTTTAGACTTGATTATACCACAAAAATAAAAATTACTTATATTTTTAGTAGTAATTAATTGTGGGGAAACTGTTTTGGTGGTAGATCTATCACAAGGAAGGGATGCTGAAGGGAACTCAACTTCTGCTATATAACATTAAAAATGGGTAACAAGGGGTTGGGGATTTAGCTCAGTGGTAGAGCGCTTGCCTAGCAAGCGCAAGGCCCTGCGTTCAGTCCTCAGCTCCGAAAAAAAAAATGGGTAACAAGCACTTGAATGACAACAGTAGTGACCCTCTGAGAGTAGCAGTGAGAAGGGTCTCCAAAGCAAAAGCAATGGGTGGGACGTTAGGAGTTTGTGATGTTGGCAACTAAGTGACGATAAGAGAGGGACTTGAGAATTCTGACTCATCATCAGGGACCGGGAAGATGATGTCATCAGCTAAGACAGTGGCAGTGAGTCTGAATATTTTGCTCTGCTGCCTGACCTCAATTTTATTACCAGCATTGCAGGAAACCTCCAGCAAACAGGGTTCAGCTCCAAGAGCTGGATATTAAACCGCAAAACCTTGCCACACTGGGAAACTTTATTTTCTTTTCCTCTTATTCTACTGACGCCATTGGCAATGAAAGGTCATTAAGTACCAGGATATTTTAGCTTTCCAAAATAATCGTTCTTAAAGATACAACTTGAACGCTGCTAGAGAACTGAGAAACAGTCCTTTGGATCCATTTCCCAATGGGGAATCTGACCCAAATATTCAAAGGTTCTCACGACATTATGATATTATGACACTCACGGTTGAACTGCTTCTTCATGTCTTAAGAAATTTCCAGTGACTGCCATGAAGTCATACTCTACTACTGAACATTACCCATTGAGGAACAAAGCAAACAATGATGCGTGAGTATGTAAATTTTACCTTTAAGGTATATTCAAAAGTAATGCTTCAAAGTAAAAAGAGCCACAAACTCCAGGAGACAAATACACTGTGACAACCCATCTGAGCGAAGAACTAATATATGTTGCCTGACATACTGTTCCTACAAGTAACCAGGAAACAGACTCCTGACTGTAGTTGTGTGCACACGTAGCCAGAGAAAGGGAAGAAATGATAGTGACTTTGTTGATCTGACAGATGTTTTCCAAATAGAGTTAAACATGAGCATATTAACTTCTTTTTCAATTTTATATCTGACTGAAGTGCTTATTACAGAACTTACTGATTGCTAGCCTTCACTCCACTTATGCCACAATAGAAACATGAGAGCATATAAGACTCCTAAGAAGGTTACACACACACACACACACATACACACACACACACACACACACACACACACACACACAGTGTGGGGTGGGGAGATTCGCAGGGGCCAGGCTACTGTACAGGTTATCATTTTGGTGATGGGATGCAACTGTATGTATGTCCTGAAAGCAGAGAAAATTGGCATAAGCTGGAAAATTCAATGAGACAGAGGATGAAGAACTTTGAGGAGAAGTTAGAAGGATAAGAAAGACAAGGTAAGCCATAACAGAGATGACTTTTGGAACACGTGTGTAACTGTGCCCTTCCATCTACCTGTGTACTTTCCCCACTCTCTACTGATGATACAAGACTGGTCTAGGAGGTGCTCTTTAACAGGAAGCCTCACCTGGTGTCTCAGTCCTAGTCTTGATGTGAGAAGACCAACAGTGATAGGAGATCTTCATGCTCTACTCTGAGGGTCACCTATGATAAGTAAGGTCAACTTTAATGTCAACACAAACTAATATCCACATTTGGTGTTCATCTTTTCTACTTCTTCTGTTCCTGCATATAATGATTTTCAAACATCAGCACACTGGGCAGTTTAGAGATGCTTCTGTAGAAAGGGTTATGGACTTTCTCACTCACTGAGATTCCAAAGGTATGTGTTCAGTCTAGCATATCCTTTTATTGCCCCAAGAAGTCTTGAAATGAAAACATAACTACATGTGTCATTCCCGGCAAGCCCCACCAGTTGTCCCTAATAGGTTCTTAGAGTCTGCATGGAGCTTTTTGTAAGAGCTACACATCTTCTGTTTTAAGCCAGCTCAGTGCAAAAAGCTGGCTCCTTTAAAAATGTATTCAATGCACATATTTCCTAAACATTAATTGAAATGTGCTGTTGATAAAACTGAGAAACGAAAGTCTCAGAGAGACTTTCATTGAGAGATGAGCCTGAGATGAAAGTCTACTTGGTCATAAGGTACATTTCAAAGATACTGCCACCATTGAATCCCACCCTGCTTGCCATCCTTACAAAGTAGGTTTTGAGACACTCTCTCCACTGAAATCTGATTAACTCCACAGAAGTGAAACAGTGCTCATTCATTTGTTCAAATGACATTCACAGGCAAATTCTCTCTAGTTCTTTTAGGATCTTTGGATGCCAATCACTGTGTTCTGAGGAACCCAGGCTACTAACAGAAATTCTGCATATAGATTCCAGCTATAGTCCTTCCTGAGGTCCCAATTGAGAACAAGGTCAAGTACACCATGTGAGCAATAGAACTGTCATATAGTGCCAGCCTTAGACTCGGAGCCACCTTAGCTGCTATCCCTTAGTGAAGACACAGTTTAAACAGATCTATGGACAAAATGAGTATCGTTGGTCATGTAAGCCATTAAGCCTTTTCTTACTAAGCACAATGACGAGATTGGTATTTAAAACAAAAACAAAAACAAAAACAAAAAAGCCTTCTAGACTTCAAACAACTTAAGTCAATTCAAGGAGATGGGCATATTCACAAATGACCATTAGATGGCAAGAAATAACTCAAGAGCCTTGAGAAAACCATAAGCAGAAAATAAATGTATATGATACATGGACACAGAGACAAACAGAATACATAAGGCGAGATAAAGGAAAAGTCTAAATAATGCTATAAGTTCCCTAAAAGGGCAACATGCAACAAAGAGACTGTCTCTGTGTGCCTCTATGTTTATGTCTAGGTAAAACTAATGTCTCCAGGAATTGTTTAAATTAAATTATTATAGAAATACTTGAGACAATAATAAGTGCATAATAAATGTTAGTATAAATCCTTGAGCAACCCAAAGGTACAGATTATTAGCACGATGTGGACAGAATCAGACTTACTTTAGAAAGAAAGACATCACTTTGCCTCTTTAGAGCAAAGATCTAAAACCAACACCATCCGTAGATGCCCTTGCAAAGGGAGGCAAGTTAAGGTTTTGAAAACAATATGCTAACTTCTGCATTTTCCAAATGCCAAAAGACCACTGTGAGCAGTACACTCAGCCACCCTTCCCACTTCCCTAGCTTGCTTCTCTTTCTTCACTGTTTTCATTGGGTGTGACAAAGTTGTCTGCGTATTACAGATGACTGCTCAACCACAAACCAAGGAGTTCCGTGCTTACAATAGCTGTGCCCCTAACGCTTACCTTTCCCCAAGTTTTGAAAAGGCTCAGTATTGTTTCGAGTGTGTCAAAAGAGCACAGATATTCTCATTTCTTCCTACATGTAATTTTCCCCAGTCAAATTCTATAGTGTGGGAAAGGTCACTTATATGACAGAGTGGGGTCATTTATCTTCTTACCCAAAGTATCTTCTGTTTCGTGCAAATTTTGTTTAAAAAAAAAAAGAAAACAAACAAAGAAAAAAACCCATGTTCTGCCTAGAAATATACAGCATTGGAGTTTAAGGGAGAACAAAATGGGAGTTACTCAGGACACTCCCCAATATGACAGTGAAACCATGGTAACGGCATCACCAGTTGAGTTTCATGATTTTGGGGTCAGTATCATCACATCAGTGCTTGTACACTCAAAGAGTGAAGTTCTTCTGTGACTCCAGCTTCTGTTGTTTCCTGTTTGAGGTAACCTACCCGTGTAGCTAAGAAACATATGCAATGTTATTTTGGTCCTCTCAGAGTAGTTTGGCTTGACTTTGGGCCTTGTGACCCAAGTGTTTCATCTCATGCAAATTTATTTGTGCTTCATTTTCTAACCCATACCAACTCCTCAGCTATAAAATAATTATCGTCACAATAAATGTTTTCATGTGAAAATATTGTAAAGGACAGAAGAGTTGTGCAGAGTGTGGTCAAGGGATTGCTCTCTGAATTTCATTAGTGTAGCTACTGAAATCCCTTTTGGTATATAATGGGGGTGATATTAAATAAACGAAAAGATTTACAAATAACAAAATCTCCCTGGCCTGTCTCTGTGTGGCGAATATAATTTAACGTGTATGGGAATTGTAAGAACTATGAAGAGGGCCATGCAAATTACACACTCAACATTCTCAATGACACAGGGGAATGATTGCATAGGGGTGTGAAGAGTCCTTAATTAGCCCTATATGGAGTCATTGAAGGAGGGAAATCACCTACAAGGATTCTGTGATACTTGGAAAGCAGTTAATTTCATCAGTAGATAAACTGTTCATAGAATTTGTATGATACACCATCAGACCCAGTCTTCCCAGTCATTTTCATCTCATTTGGAAGAAGAAACCATGCCAGGAAACAGAGAGCCAACTCCTGTGATATCCTTGAAGTACCATTTAATCATAGGGCATCAGTTCAAGGCTACTTCAACAGGAAGGCCACCAAGTGTGGCACTACTTCAGTAAATGGAGAAATGAAGCCCCCATGGCCTGCATTGTGATTAAACACCTCCTGTGGTCTAAGCCTCTCAGATCACCAGGGTGTTACCACTGCCTCTTCTCTTCCATAACTAGAGACAAACCACATCCTGTCCTAACTTCAGCCCATCCTGCAAGCTTCCTGAGGCAAGGGGACTGTAAATGCTACAGATTGTCAGCAAGATAATAGAGATTTAAGATCGAGATAGATAGATAGATAGATAGATAGATAGATAGATAGATAGATAGATAGACAGACAGACAGACAGACATAGACATAGACATAGACATAGACATAGACATAGACATAGACATAGACATAGATATATACCCATTGTTTGGCAAAATTTGGCTTGGTTGCTTTGGGTGATATCTTTTCTGTGATCTGAGTGTTTCTGGGATGCATCCATCCAGTGCATCCCATGGAGGAAGGCCTAGAAGCAGAGTGCCTCTCAGTTTTAAACCCTTCTCCTTCCCGTTCTAGATCAAAGGAATGTCCCCTGACTACTGTTTCCAAAAGGCACCCTGAAGCGTCCTTATATGCTATGTTGTCATAGCACAGTTTTCCTACTATGATTGTCTACTATGATTCTCTGGTTGTCTATTTATCCTAGACTTCTATTCTTTGAGGTTCAAAAAAAAATCCTTTTGTTGGTTTTCACTCTTAACCCTCTCTAAACAGAGAATCCAGCAGTGGTTTCTTGTTCTCCCTAGCTCTCAAGTCCTCTGACCCTCTCTGCTAAATGAATATATGAAAGCTAGAGGGAATGGGGCAGTATACACGTCAGAAATCAATGGCAGTATGAATTGCCAAAAGGTAAAAGACAGGTAGAAGATATGGTAAAAGAGTACATGAAACCAATACAGCTCCCGGCTTCTGCATACTTCATGGCTCCAGAAAGACTCAAGTCTACCTAATCATGTGCCAGTTTTAACTAACATTTTCTTAATTCTGACAGTAACTTTCAAATTTACAAAACTACAACCAAAACTCCAGTAGGGCTATGCCCTGATGACCACTCTGAGGGATGTGATGCTCCCAGAAATAAACACAACCCCATTTTGCATTTGAAAACTTGGCATTTGTGATAATTTTATGGTGACAGCCAAAACTGCCTTCAGAGAGAAGGGGATGAGAGAAGATGGGAGTGGAGGAGTGTGAAGCCACAGGCATCTTCTCTTTGGCTCAGCAGAGTCAAGCAGAGCGATGTGTGTGCTGTGATGATTAATGCCCTGGGACTCAACGACAGCTTGCTTGCATGGGCCAACTTCTCTTCCTGAGTGGGGGACCCAACGGTTTCAGAAGACTGAGTGGAAAGAAATTGTTCTTTCTGTAAAAATAAATCAGTGATGACTCAGTGGAAAATAGAATTTAAACACTTTGTTCCTGTACAAGTTTATCGGGTGTAAATAACTGTCTATGTTTTCATTTTCAAATATGTGTCCATGTCTTCTAAAAAGAAAATGAAAGAAAACACCATGTGACCTATTTAAGCACTCGCTCACTGTTGGCCTTTGTGCTTTCAGTGGTGGCAAGCAGGTTCTTATAAAGGAACAGGATTGTGCCCCAGAGTGATGTGAAAAGGTAAGTACAAACCAAAGGTAGAAACTTCAGTGTGTTGATCATGGATGTGTTCCTTTTTTAAATTTTTTATTATATATTTCTTTACTTACATTTCAAAGGTTATTCCACTTCCTGGTTTCCTGTCTGTAAGCCCCCATTCCCTCCCTTACCCCTCCCCGATATGGGTATCCCCCCTATACATCCCCCCTTATTGCCCTCCCCAATATTCCCCTGCACTGGGGGTCCAACATTGGCAGGACCAAGGGCTTCCCCTTCCACTGGTGCCCCAACAAGACTATTCTCTGCTACATATGCAGTTGGAGCCCTGGGTCAGTCCATGTATAGTCTTTCAGTAGTGGTTTAGTCCCTGGAAGCTCTGGTTGGTTGGCATTGTTGTTTTTTATGGGGTTCCAAGCTCCTTCAACTCTTTCAATTCTTCCTCTAATTCCCCTAAATGGGGTCCTCTTTTCAGTTCAGTGGTTTGCTGCTAGCACTGACCTCTGTATTGGTCATACTTGGGATGTGTCTCTCAGGAGAGATCTATATCCAGTCCCTATAAGCATGCATTTTTTAGCATCATCCATCTTATCTAGTTTTGGTGGCTGTATATATATGGGCCACATGTGGGGCAGGCTCTGAATGGCCGTTCCTTGAGTCAGAACTCTAAACTTTACTTCCATATCCCCTCCTATGGATATTTTTTCCCCTTATAAGAAGGAGTGGGAGCATCTGCATTTTGGTCATCCTTCTTGAGCTTCCTGTGGTCTGCAGATTGCATCTTGGGTAATTTGAGCTTTATGGCTAATATCCATTTATCAATGAGTGCATACCAAGTGTGTTTTTCTGAATTGAGTAACCTCACGCAGGATGATATTTTCTAGTTCATTCCATTTCCCTATGAATTTCATGAAGTCATTGTTTTTGATAGCTGAGTAGTACTCCATTGTGTAGATATACCACATTTTTTTTTAATCCATTCCTCTGTGGAAGGGCATCTGGGACCTATCCAGCTTCTGGCTATTATAAATAAGGCTGCTATGAATATTGTGGAGTATGTGTCTTTGTTGTATGTTGGAGCATCTTTTGGGTATATGCCCAAGAGAGGTATAGCTGGGTCCTCAGGTAGTGTAATATCCAATTTTCTGAGGAATCTCCAGACTGATTTCCAGAGTGGTTGTACCAGTTTGCAATCCCCCCAACAATGGAGGAGTGTTCCTCTTTCTCCACATCCTCGTCAGCATCTGTTGTCACCTGAGTATTTTATCTTAGCCATTCTGACTGGTGTGAGGTGGAATCTCAGGGTTGTTTTGATTTGCATATCCCTGATGACTAAGGATGTTGAACATTTCTTTAGGTATTTTTTGGCCATTCGATAATCCTCAGCTGAGAATGTTTTGTTTAGCTCTGTATGCCATTTTTAATAGGGTTTTTTGGCTCTCTTGGAATCCAACTTCTTGAGTTCTTTCTATATTGTTGATATTACCCCTCTATCAGATGTAGGATTGGTAAAGATCTTTTCCCAATTTGTTGGTTGCCATTTTGTCCTAACAACAGTGTCTTTGCTTTACAAAAGCTTTGCAGTTTTATGAGGTCCCATTTGTCAATTCTTGATCTTAGAGCATAAGTCATTGGTGTTTTGTTCAGGAAATTTTCTCCAGTGCCCATGTGTTCGAGATTCTTTCGTACTTTTTCTTCTATTAGTTTGAGTGTATCTGGTTTGATGTGGAGGTCCTTGATCCACTTGGACTTAAGCTTTGTACAGGGTGATAAGCATGGATCGATTTGCATTCTTCTACATGCTGACCTCCAGTTGAACCAGCACCATTTGCTGAAAATGCTATCTTTCTTCCATTGGATGGGTTTAGCTCCTTTGTCAAAGATTAAGTGATTATAGGTGTGCAGGTTCATTTCTAGTCTTCAATTCTGTTCCACTGTTCTACCTGCCTGTCTCTGTACCAATACCATACAGTTTTTATGCCTATTGATCTGTAATACTGCTTGAAGTCAGGGATGGTGATTCCCCCAGAAGTTCTTTTATTGTTGAGTATAGTTTTTTCTATCCTGGGATTTTTTTATTCCAAATGAATTTGCAAATTGCTCTTTCTATCTCTATAAAGAATTGAGTAGGAATTTTGATGGGGATTGCATTGAATCTGTAGATTGCTTTTGGCAAAATGGCTATCTTTACTATATTAATCCTGCCAATCCATGAACATGGAAGATCTTTCTGTCTTCTGAGATCTTCCTCAATTTCTTTCGTCAGAGATTTGAAATCTTTTCATACAGATCTTTCACTTGCTTGGTTAAAGTCACACCAAGATATTTTATATTATTTGGGACTATTGTGAAGGGTGTCATTTCCTTAATTTCTTTCTCAGCCTGTTTATCCTTTGTGTAGAGGAAGGCTATTGATTTGTTTGAGTTAATTTTATACCCTGACACTTGACTGAAGTTGTTTATCAGGTTTAGTAGTTGTCTAGTGGAACTTTTGGGGTTGCTTAAGTATACTATCATATCATCTGCAAACAGTGATATTTCGCTTTCTTCCCATACAATTTGTATCCCTTTGACCTCCTTTCACTGTCTGTTTGCTCTGGCTAAGACTTCAAGAACCATATTGAATAAGTAGGAAGAGAGTGAGCTGCCTTCTCTAGTCCCTGATTTTAGTGGGATTGCTTCAAGTTGCTTTCCATTTAATTTGATGGTAGCTACTGGTTTGCTGTATATTGCTCTTACTATGTTTAGATATGGGCCTTGAATTCCTGATCTTTCCAGGACTTTTATCATGAAGGGGTGTTGAATTTTGTCAAATGCTTTCTCAGCATCTAATGAAATGACGATGTGATTCTTATCTTACAGTTTGTTTATATAGTGGATTACATTGACGGATTTTCATATATTTAACCATCCCTGCATCCCTGGGATGAAGCCTACTTGATCATGATAGATGATCATTTTGATGTGTTCTTGGATTCGGTTTGCAAGAATTTTATTGAGTATTTTTGTGTCAATATTCGTAAGGGAAATTGGTCTGAAGTTCTCTTTCTTTGTTAGGTCTTTGTGTGGTTTTGGTATAAGAGTAATTGTGGCTTTGTAGAAGGAATTCGGTAGCATTCCATCTGTTTCAATTTGGTGGAATAGTTTGAATAGTATTGGCATGAGGTCTTCTATGAAGGTCTGATAGAATTCTGCACTGAACCCATCTGGACCTGGGCTCTTTTGGTTGGGAGATTTTTAATAACTGCTTCTATTTCTTTAGGAGTTATGGGGTTGTTTAGATGATTTATTTGTTCCTGATTTAACTTTGGTACCTGGTATATGTCTAGAAAATTGTCCATTTTCTCCAGATTATCCAGTTTTGTTGAATATAGGCTTTTGTAGTAAGAGCTGATGATTTTTTGAATTTCCTCTGATTTTGTTGTTATGTTTCCCTTTTCATTTCTGATTTTGTTAATTTGCACACACTCTCTGTGACCTCTGGTTAGTCTGGTTAAGGGTTCATCTACCTTGTTTATTTTCCCAAAGAACCAGCTCCTGCTTTTGTTGATTCTTTGTATAGTACTTTTCATTTCTATTTGATTGATTTCAGCTCTGAGTTTGATTATTTCCTGCCTTCTACTCCTCTTGGGTTTATTTATTTCTTTTTGTTCTAGAGCTTTTAGGTGTGCTGTCAAGCTCCTGACATATGCTCTCTCCTGTTTCTTTTTACAGGCACTAAGAGCTGAGTTTTCCTCTTACTACCACTTTCATTGTGTCCCATAAGTTTGGGAATGTTGTATCTTCATTTTCATTAAATTCTAAGAAGTCTTTAATTTCTTTCTTTATTTCTTCCTTGACCAAGTTGTCATTGAGTAGAGCATTGTTCACCTTCCATGTATATGTCAGCTTTCTGTCATTATTGTTATTGAAGACCAGTCTTAGTGCGTGGTGATCTGATAGGATGCATGGGATTATTTCTATCTTCCTGTATCTGTTGAGGCCTGTTTTGTGACCAATTATATGGTCAATTTTGGAGAAGGTTCCATGGGGTGCTGAGAAGAAGGTATATCCTTTTGTTTTAGGATAGAATGTTCTATAAATATCTGTTAAATCCAATTGGTTCATAACTTCTGTTAGTTTCTCTACGTGTCTGTTTAATTTCTGTTTCCATGATCTGTCCAGTGATGAGAGTGGGGTGTTGAAATCTCCTACTATTATCCCATGAGGTGTAATGTGTGCTTTGAGCTTTAGTAAGGTTTCTTTTATGAATGTAGGTGCCCTTGCATTTGGAGCATAGATATTTAGGATGGAGAGTTCATCTTGGTGGATTTTTCCTTTGATGAATATGAAGTGTCCTTCCTTATCTTTTTTAATTACTCTTGGTTGAAAGTCAATTTTATTTGATTTTATAATGGCAACTCCAGCTTGTTTCTTCAGGCCATTTGCTTGGAAAACTGTTTTCCAGTTCTTACTCTGAGGCAGTGTCTGTCTTTGTCTCTGAAGTGTGTTTCCTGCATGCAGCAAAATGCTGTGTCCTCTTTCCTTATCCAGTCTGTTGGTCTATGTCTTTTTATTGGGGAATTGAGTCTGTTGATGTTGAGAGATATTAAGGAATAGTGATTGTCGCTTCCTGTTATTTTTGTTGTTAGAGGTGGAATTATGTTTGTTTGTCTCTCTTTTGATTTCATTGCAAGGAAATTCTATTCTTGCTTTCTGTATGGTGTACTTTCTCTCCTTGTGTTGGAATTTTCCATCTATTATCCTTTGTAGGGCTGGATTTGTAGAAAGATATTGCATAAATTTGGTTCTGTCATGGAATATCTTGGTTTCTCCATCTATGTTAAGTGAAAGTTTTGCTGGATACAGTAACTTGGGCTGGCATTTGTGTTCTCTTAGGGTCTGTATGACATCTGTCCAGGATTGTCTGGCTTTCATAATCTCTGGTGAGCAGTCTGGTGTAATTCTGATAGGTCTGCCTTCATATGTCACTTGATCTTTTTCCCTTACTGCTTTTAATATTCTTTCTTTGTTTTGTGCATTTGCTGTTTTAACTATTTTGTGACGGGAAGAATTTCTCTTCTGGTCCAATCTATTTGAAGTTCTGTAGGCTTCTTGTATGTTTATGGGCATCTCTTTCTTTAGGTTAGGGAAATTTTCTTCTATAATTTTGTTGAATATATTTACTGGCCCCTTAAGTTGGGAATCTTCACTTTCTTCTGTACCTATTATCCTTAGGTTTGATCTTCTCATTGTGTCTTGAATTTCCTGTATGTTTTGGGCTAGGAGCTTTTAGCGTTTTACATTATCTTTCACAGTTGTGTCAATGTTTTCTATGAAGAAAGATTCTCTCTTCTATCTCTTGTATTCTGTTGGTGATGCTTGTGTCTACGGCTCCTTGTGTCTTCCTTTGGTTTTCTATATCCAGGGTTGTCTCCCTCTGTGCTTTCTCTATTGTTTCTATTTCCATTTTCAATTTTTTCAACTGTTTGGTTGTGTTTTCCTATAATTCTTTCAGTGATTTTTGTGTTTCCTCTCTAAGGGCTTCTACTTGTTTAGTTGTGCTTCCCTGCATTTCTCTAAGGGCGTTCTTTATGTCTTTCTTAAAGTCCTCCATCATTATCAAAAAAGGTGATTTCAAATCTAAATCTTGCTTTTCTGGTGTGTTTGGATATCCAGTTTTGGTGGGAGAACTGGACTCTGATGATGCCAAGTAGTCTTGATTTCTGTTGATTAGATTCCTGAGCTTTCCTCTAGCCATTGGGTTGTCTCTGGTGTTCGCTTGTCTTGCTGTTTCTGGGAGTGACATGGCCCTGCTGTAGGCCTCTTTGTCAGCACTCCTGTAGAACTGTTTTCCTGTTTTCTTTCAACCTTTCCTGAGAACAAGTGCTCTGTTCTCACCTGTAGCAGAGATCCTGGAGACTGTCTTCCAACTCTAGGCGCCGGCAGGAATCAAAGGGTCCTGCCCCTGATTGCTCATGTAGGTCCTTGCACCCAGCGGGCACAGTTGGCACTATTCGATTCCCTCTTGGGTCTGAGCTGTGAGCAGAGGGTTATCTCCTCTGAGTTCTCAGGAGTATCCACACTTCTGAGGTTACAGCTCTCTCCCCCATGGGATTTGGGTGCAAAGAGCTATTTGGCCAGATCAGTTCGGTCCTGGGCACAGACCAGACCCACAGGTACTGGCGGCTGTCTGTTCCTATATCTCTCTGTCCAGAGGCACTGTGCAGTTTCCCCTAGGACCATGGATGTGGGTCGAGGTGTGCAGAGGTGGCAGTCTCTCCTGCGGCCTCTGGATGTCTGCACTCCTGGGCAGTCCACTCTCTTCCCCCATGGGATTTGAGTGCAGGGAACTCAGATGCATTCTAATAAGAACATGTATATAAGGACCTGACTCTGGGGAGGTTTGCTGAGAACCAGATAAGCAGGTGAAGGTAAAATAAAGACCATATATTCTCCTAGGTGTGGAGCAAAGCCTACAGACAAGAAGAGGTGAACGCATCTATGCTCCTGGGGAAAGAAATGTTTGAACGAAAGAGGTAGGCCCCTGCAGTCCTGTAAGCTGTTTTAGAAAATCCAACCAAAAGTAAAGCTGTAAACTTCCGAACATCTAGACTATGGAAAGTAAGGCAACAGCAAATGGGCAAATTCCATTTGCTTTTGTGCTTACCCCAGCCCATAATTTATAATTAGCATAAATGAGATACTTTGTCAATAGCAAAAACAAAAAGGAAATGCTAGACTAAATCCCAAAACTCGTTCCTATGAAAACATCTAATCTAAAGTATTCCAGAGACAAAGTTGAATGTTTATATAATCAATTAAAACCATGTTTGTCTGAGAACTAAATTGTTTTAGAATCACTATATCTTTTCTCAACATACTCCCAACACAGAGAGCGCTGGTCACTCCTTCAGTCATGCTGTGTGCTGGTCATTCCTGCAGTGATGCTGAACGCAGCCTTGTGCTGGTCATTTCTACTGTCATACTGTGTGCTGGTCCTTCCTGTAGTGATACTGAGTGCAGCCTTGTGCTGGTCATTTCTACAGTCATACTGTGTGCTGGCCCTTCCTGTAGTGATACTGAGTGCAGCCTTGTGATGGTCATTTCTACAGTCATACTGTGTGCTGGTCATTTCTACAGTGATGCTGTGTGCAGCCCTGTGTTGGAAATTTCTGCAGTCATACTGTGTGTTGGTCATACCTGCAGTCATTCTGTGTGCTTCCCTGCTTTAAGCAGCTAGTCAACGTTCTGAGGAACTTAGTTGCTCTAATACCTGCATAGCTCTGACTTGGCTTCAGATATGTGATTGTTTGCTGTGCGTCTCACCATGCCTGCCAATCTGACCTTTCTTCTCTATCTAACTCACTACCCCATTTCTCCTCCCCTGCCCTTATCGTAAATAAGCCCTACCTTCTGTGGTTGCCTCTGTTTGCTACAAACAATTTGCAAACTACACGAGACCCCGCCCTCACTCTGTCTAACTCACCAGCTTCAATTTCAGGTTGCTTCTGGTTCTCCTAACCTACTTTAAAAGCCAACTCAAGTTATGAACCCAGAAGATATTTTCTAAGAAAATGGAATTCCAGGGACTGCCTTTTTTTTTTTTCTGAGTAACAGTCATTGAAGAATTACATCACTCAGAACGGTTAAATGTGATGTACAGTTCTTTGTAACATGGGAGGTACAGTGTGCTTTCTGTCTAGGATCAGGTTTCCAGGAAGGGATGGGCTCTCTGCACCTTCTGAGCTCCTGCCCAGTCACCTCAGAATGAAACACAGGCAAAACTGGGTGTAGTGGTGGTCATACATATTTAATCCCAGCACTCAAGGGGCAGAGGCAGATGGATCTCTGTGAGTGCAAAGTCTGCGTGGTCTACACACTGAGACAGCATCACCAACAAATGAAAAAGTAAATAAAATATCGGCAAACAGAAGAGGATCAAATAATACCTATGATTTTATAGTCAACCTCTGTCCAAGGAGTGGAGTCCTATAACATCATTCTGTCCCACACAAATGATGAAGTCTGATATGTCTGGCTAACTATAGTAGTATTATTTATATCAAATAAGTTTTAGTATATTTTTAAGACAGACAGACTTACAAAAAGATGATGAGTGGAAAGTTCAGAGAGCTCTCGTGTGTTCAATCACCATTGGCAGACGGCCTCTGCCATTACCAGCATCCTGCATCACAATGATGTAGAGGTTACACCTGACACACTCTCATCACTCCCATTCCAGAGTTCACACTACCACTCACTCCTGCTGTTCCACATTCTACGGATTTGACAAAAATATAATTGTGAACAATCAGCATTGTAGCATTGTACAAAATGATTTCACTACTCTAAAAGTCCTAAGTTCTATCTCATTGATTTCTGTCTCCTGCCTAACCCCTGATCTTTACTGTGCCTGAGTATTGTCTCTACCACAATGTCATATTGCTCTGTGTGTATGTGTGTGTGTGTGTGTGTGTGTGTAAAACCTTTTGATATTGTCTCATTTTATCTAGGAATATGCTGTTAAGTCTCCTCTGTATTTTCTCACCCCAATAAAAATTGCTGTTTTTTTCATCTCTAAATAACATGTCCCTGAATGTGTCTATCATGTGTCTATCCATTCACTTGTTCAAGGATAGTCTAGTCTCTTCTGTGTTTTCCAATTCTGAAAGAACTCCTCAAACATGTACACACATGTGTCACTGTGTGGAAGGCATGATTTTCAACTGATTTGGAAAACACCAAGCAACAGGTTGCCAGATTTTATGCTGAGACTATACCCAGTTTTGTAAGAAGCTGCCAGACTCCTCCAATGTGGCTGTGTTATTCTGAGTTGTCACCAGTAATCTATGAAGGTTTCTGTTGTTCTAACTCACTGCCTAAGGATGTTTTGGATCAGTGTTTGGGGATTATACAACTGGGGGGGGGAGGCATAGTGTTTAAAGACAATTGTGGGATGTTGAGTGTTTCCCATTAATCTCTTGTTGGGGGATGTGTTTTTCATCCTCTGGGATACCAAATTATAATCTTATAATTGAGTTCTATGAGTTCTCAGAGTAGATTTCAACTTGTAAACTGACTTTTTCCTCCTTTTTTATTTTAGGAACAGGTTCTCACTATGTAGCCCAGGCATGGTTCAACATTTAAATTCTCCTGGTTCTGGGTCCACATGTTAGGAGTACAGACAGGCACACCCATATTTATCTGCATTGTCCTTCTCTTGACAGTGTCTTATAAAGATCAGAAAGGTTCAATTTTATATCAGTCAATACCCCCTACCCAACCCAGTTCATAAATTCACTTGGGCACACAGACTCCTGATATCAAGATTAAAATAATGGACAAATGGGAGCACCTGAAGCAAGGCACCTTCTACAAAGCTTACCGAAGGACAGACCAATGACTCTTCTGCTCTCAACTACCACTCCAAACTGTGCTAGTCAAGTCTAAAAGAAGACTGAGAAAGAAAGAACAAGGCAGCCACAGTGCAGACAGGAAGGAAGTGCTGCTCAAGGTTTCCATCTGCTCCTAAGGGCAAACCTCTTACCACTGAGCCAATATGAAAAACATTCTTAAACCTGTAAGAGAAAAAGCCAGTACTGGCTTCCACATATGTACCTAAAATAGCCTGAACAATCCTCCTTCACATCTCTGAGGGAAGAAAAAGACTTGAAAAGGAGAGCCCTGAGCTAACCACATATTTGTATTCCAGATGGTGTACACGCCGCTGCCTTCCACCCAGAAGCTTGTGTTTGACTCACAGTTTTTGAGTGGATACCTTTAAATGGGCTGAGATTCAAACTTTCATAATAGTGAATTGTGTGTGTTTCTGTTTCTTACAGAAATACAACACTTCAAGTATCTGCCCAAGGTAAAGATAAACTTGGCAAAATTTAAATAATTGGAAAAGAAGAAATTACCTCCAATACCTGTACTCCTAGCAAGTTGACTATTTAATACACTTCTTAATAAAAGTAGCAACAACATGATATATCCATCCCTTCAACTGAAGAATCACAAGTGAAAATGGAATCAGTCCCTTAGCTATTAACATCATATTTAAATGACAAGGTGAAGCAGAAATCCTAAATCAAAAATCAAGCTGTGTAGAATTAACAATGATGGGGCTCAGAACAGCAGACTTGAAATGCACGGGTTATAGAAATAGGAGTGAACAGGTTATAGAATAAGAAAGCAGGGAAGTCCCACACCCGCGGATCCCGGCCCGCAGCAGCTCTCTGCTCCCAGACCCGGTGAGAGAGAGACCCAACCGCCTGGTCAGGTGGGCACTCCTGAGGCTGCAGAGCGGAAGAGACCACCAACACTGCTCACCCCTGCCCACATCCCTGGCCCAAGAGGAAACTGTATAAGGCCTCTGGGCTCCCGTGGGGGAGGGCCCAGGAGCTGCAGGACCCCTGCCTGAGACACCACCAGAACCAGAAGGAAACAGACCGAATAGACAGTTCTCTGCACCCAAATCCCGTGGGAGAAAGAGCTGAACCTTCAGAGAGGCAGACAAGCCTGGGAAACCAGAAGAGACTGCTCTCTGCACACACATCTCGGACGCCAGAGGAAAAAGCCAAAGACCATCTGGAACCCTGGTGCACTGAAGCTCCCGGAAGGGGCGGCACAGGTCTTCCTGGTTGCTGCCGCTGCAGAGAGCCCGTGAGCAGCACCCCACGAGCGAACTTGAGCCTCGGGACCACAGGTAAGACCAACTTTTCTGCTGCAAGAAAGCTGCTTGGTGAACTCAAGACACAGGCCCACAGGAACAGCTGAAGACCTGTAGAGAGGAAAAACTACACGCCCGAAAGCAGAACACTCTGTCCCCATAACTGACTGAAAGAGAGGAAAACAGGTCTACAGCACTCCTGACACACAGGCTTATAGGACAGTCTAGCCACTGTCAGAAATAGCAGAACAAAGTAACACTAGAGATAATCTGATGGCGAGAGGCAAGCGCAGGAACCCAAGCAACAGAAACCAAGACTACATGGCACCATCGGAGCCCAATTCTCCCATCAAAACAAACATGGAATATTCAAACACCCAGAAAAGCAAGATCTAGTTCCAAAATCATTTTTGATCATGATGCTGGAGGACTTCAAGAAAGACATGAAGAACTCCCTTAGAGAACAAGTAGAAGCCTACAGAGAGGAATCGCAAAAATGCCTGAAAGAATCGCAAAAATCCCTGAAAGAATTCCAGGAAAACATAAATAAACAAGTAGAAGCCCATAGAGAGGAGACACAAAAATCCCTGATAGAATTCCAGGAAAACATTAATAAACAAGTAGAAGCCTACAGAGAGGAATCGCAAAAATCCCTGAAAGAATTCCAGGAAAACACAAGCAAACAGTTGAAGGAATTAAAAATGGAAATAGAAGCAATCAAGAAAGAACACATGTAAACAACCCTGGATATAGAAAACCAAAAGAAGAGACAAGGAGCTGTAGACACAAGCTTCACCAACAGAATACAAGAGATGGAAGAGAGAATCTCAGGAGCAGAAGATTCCATAGAAATCATTGACTCAACTGTCAAGGATAATGTAAAGCGGAAAAAGCTACTGGTCCAAAACATACAGGAAATCCAGGACTCAATGAGAAGATCAAACCTAAGGATAATAGGTATAGAAGAGAGTGAAGACTCCCAGCTCAAAGGACCAGTAAATATCTTCAACAAAATCATAGAAGAAAACTTCCCTAACCTAAAAAAAGAGATACCCATAGACATACAAGAAGCCTACAGAACTCCAAATAGATTGGACCAGAAAAGAAACACCTCCCGTCACATAATTGTCAAAACACCAAACGCACAAAATAAAGAAAGAATATTAAAAGCAGTAAGGGAAAAAGGTCAAGTAACATATAAAGGGAGACCTATCAGAATCACACCAGACTTCTCGCCAGAAACTATGAAGGCCAGAAGATCCTGGACTGATGTCGTACAGACCCTAAGAGAACACAAATGCCAGCCCAGGTTACTGTATCCAGCAAAACTCTCACTTAACATTGATGGAGAAACCAAGATATTCCATGACAAAACCAAATTTACACAATATCTTTCTACAAATCCAGCACTACAAAGGATAATAAATGGTAAAGCCCAACATAAGGAGGCAAGCTATACCCTAGAAGAAGCAAGAAACTAATCGTCTTGGCAACAAAACAAAGAGAATGAAAGCACACAAACATAACCTCACATCCAAATATGAATATAAAGGGAAGCAATAATCACTAATCCTTAATATCTCTCAATATCAATGGCCTCAACTCCCCAATAAAAAGACATAGATTAACAAACTGGATACGCAACGAGGACCCTGCATTCTGCTGCCTACAGGAAACACACCTCAGAGACAAAGACAGACACTACCTCAGAGTGAAAGGCTGGAAAACAACATTCCAAGCAAATGGTCAGAAGAAGCAAGCTGGAGTAGCCATTCTAATATCAAATAAAATCAATTTCCAACTAAAAGTCATCAAAAAAGATAAGGAAGGACACTTCATATTCATCAAAGGAAAAATCCACCAAGATGAACTCTCAATCCTAAATATCTATGCCACAAATACAAGGGCACCTACATACGTAAAAGGAACCTTATTAAAGCTCAAAACACACATTGCACCTCACACAATAATAGTGGGAGATTTCAACACCCCACTCTCATCAATGGACAGATCATGGAAACAGAAATTAAACAGTGATGTCGACAGACTAAGAGAAGTCATGAGCCAAATGGACTTAACGGATATTTATAGAACATTCTATCCTAAAGCAAAAGGATATACCTTCTTCTCAGCTCCTCATGGTACTTTCTCCAAAATTGACCATATAATTGGTCAAAAAACGGGCCTCAACAGGTACAGAAAGATAGAAATAATCCCATGCGTGCTATCGGACCACCACGGCCTAAAACTGGTCTTCAATAACAATAAGGGAAGAATGCCCACATATACATGGAAATTGAACAATGCTCTACTCAATGATAACCTGGTCAAGGAAGAAATAAAGAAAGAAATTAAAAACGTTTTAGAATTTAATGAAAATGAAGATACAACATACCCAAACTTATGGGACACAATGAAAGCTGTGCTAAGAGGAAAACTCATAGCGCTGAGTGCCTGCAGAAAGAAACAGGAAAGAGCATATGTCAGCAGCTTGACAGCACACCTAAAAGCTCTAGAACAAAAAGAGGCAAATACACCCAGGAGGAGTAGAAGGCAGGAAATAATCAAACTCAGAGCTGAAATCAACCAAGTAGAAACAAAAAGGACCATAGAAAGAATCAACAGAACCAAAAGTTGGTTCTTTGAGAAAATCAACAAGATAGATAAACCCTTAGCCAGACTAATGAGAGGACACAGAGAGTGCGTCCAAATTAACAAAATCAGAAATGAAAAGGGAGACATAACAACAGATTCAGAGGAAATTCAAAAAATCATCAGATCTTACTATAAAAACCTATATTCAACAAAACTTGAAAATCTTCAGGAAATGGACAATTTCCTAGACAGATACCAGGTATCGAAGTTAAATCAGGAACAGATAAACCAGTTAAACAACCCCATAACTCCTAAGGAAATAGAAGCAGTCATTAAAGGTCTCCCAACCAAAAAGAGCCCAGGTCCAGATGGGTTCAGTGCAGAATTCTATCAAACCTTCATAGAAGACCTCATACCAATATTATCCAAACTATTCCACAAAATTGAAACAGATGGAGCACTACCGAATTCCTTCTACGAAGCCACAATTACTCTTATACCTAAACCACCCAAAGACTCAACAAAGAAAGAGAACTTCAGACCAATTTCCCTTATGAATATCGACGCAAAAATACTCAATAAAATTCTGGCAAACCGAATCCAAGGGCACATCAAAACAATCATCCACCATGATCAAGTAGGCTTCATCCCAGGCATGCAGGGATGGTTTAATATAAGGAAAACCATCAACGTGATCCATTATATAAACAAACTGAAAGAACAGAACCACATGATCATTTCATTAAATGCTGAGAAAGCATTTGACAAAATTCAACACCCCTTCATGATAAAAGTCCTGGAAAGAATAGGAATTCAAGGCCCATACCTAAACATAGTAAAAGCCATATACAGCAAACCAGTTGCTAACATTAAACTAAATGGAGAGAAACTTGAAGCAATCCCACTAAAATCAGGGACTAGACAAGGCTGCCCACTCTCTCCCTACTTATTCAATATAGTTCTTGAAGTTGTAGCCAGAGCATTCAGACAACAAAAGGAGATCAAGGGGATACAGATCGGAAAAGAAGAAGTCAAAATATCACTATTTGCAGATGACATGATAGTATATTTAAGTGATCCCAAAAGTTCCACCAGAGAACTACTAAAGCTGATAAACAACTTCAGCAAAGTGGCTGGGTATAAAATTAACTCAAATAAATCAGTTGCCTTCCTCTATACAAAAGAGAAACAAGCCGAGAAAGAAATTAGAGAAACGACACCCTTCATAATAGACCCAAATAATATAAAGTACCTCGGTGTGACTTTAACCAAGCAAGTAAAAGATCTGTACAATAAGAACTTCAAGACACTGAGGAAGGAAATTGAAGAAGACCTCAGAAGATGGAAAGATCTCCCATGCTCATGGATTGGCAGGATTAATATAGTAAAAATGGCCATTTTACCAAAAGCAATCTACAGATTCAATGCAATCCCCATCAAAATACCAATCCAATTCTTCAAAGAGTTAGACAGAACAATTTGCAAATTCATCTGGAATAACAAAAAACCCAGGATAGTTAAAGCTATCCTCAACAATAAAAGGACTTCAGGGGGAATCACTATCCCTGAACTCAAGCAGTATTACAGAGCAATAGTGATAAAAACTGCATGGTATTGGTACAGAGACAGACAGATAGACCAATGGAATAGAATTGAAGACCCAGAAATGAACCCACACACCTATGGTCACTTGATTTTTGACAAAGGAGCCAAAACCATCCAATGGAAAAAAGATAGCATTTTCAGCAAATGGTGCTGGTTCAACTGGAGGTCAACATGTAGAAGAATGCAGATCGATCCATCCTTATCACCCTGTACAAAGCTTAAGTCCAAGTGGATCAAGGACCTCCACATCAAACCAGACACACTCAAACTAATAGAAGAAAAACTAGGGAAGCATCTGGAACACATGGGCACTGGAAAAAATTTCCTGAACAAAACACCAATGGCTTATGCTCTAAGATCAAGAATCGACAAATGGGATCTCATAAAACTGCAAAGCTTCTGTAAGGCAAAGGACACGGTGGCTAGGACAAAACGGCAACCAACAGATTGGGAAAAGATCTTTACCAATCCTACAACAGATAGAGGCCTTATATCCAAAATATACAAAGAACTCAAGAAGTTAGACCGCAGGGAAACAAACAACCCTATTAAAAAATGGGGTTCAGAGCTAAACAAAGAATTCACAGCTGAGGAATGCCGAATGGCTGAGAAACACCTAAAGAAATGTTCAACATCTTTAGTCATAAGGGAAATGCAAATCAAAACAACCCTGAGATTTCACCTCACACCAGTGAGAATGGCTAAGATCAAAAACTCAGGTGACAGCAGATGCTGGCGAGGATGTGGAGAAAGAGGAACACTCCTCCATTGTTGGTGGGATTGCAGACTGTTAAAACCATTCTGGAAATCAGTCTGGAGGTTCCTCAGAAAATTGGACATTGAACTGCCTGAGGATCCAGCTATACCTCTCTTGGGCATATACCCAAAAGATGCCTCAACATATAAAAGAGACACGTGCTCCACTATGTTCATCGCAGCCCTATTTATAATAGCCAGAAAATGGAAAGAACCCAGATGCCCTTCAACAGAGGAATGGATACAGAAAATGTGGTACATCTACACAATGGAATATTACTCAGCTATCAAAAACAACGAGTTTATGAAATTCGTAGGCAAATGGTTGGAACTGGAAAATATCATCCTGAGTGAGCTAACCCAATCACAGAAAGACATACATGGTATGCACTCATTGATAAGTGGCTATTAGCCCAAATGCTTGAATTACCCTAGATCCCTAGAACAAACGAAACTCAAGACGGATGATCAAAATGTGAATGCTTCACTCCTTCTTTAAATGAGGAAAAAGAATACCCTTGGCAGGGAAGGGAGAGGCAAAGATTAAAACAGAGACTGAAGGAACACCCATTCAGAGCCTGCCCCACATGTGGCCCATACATATACAGCCACCCAATTAGACAAGATGGATGAAGCAAAGAAGTGCAGACCGACAGGAGCCGGATGTAGATCGCTCCTGAGAGACACAGCCAGAATACAGCAAATACAGAGGCGAATGCCAGCAGCAAACCACTGAACTGAGAATAGGACCCCCGTTGAAGGAATCAGAGAAAGAACTGGAAGAGCTTGAAGGGGCTCGAGACCCCAAAAGTACAACAATGTCAAGCAACCAGAGCTTCCAGGGACTAAGCCACTACCTAAATACTATACATGGACTGACCCTGGACTCTGACCCCATAGGTAGCAATGAATATCCTAGTAAGAGCACCAGTGGAAGGGGAAGCCCTGGGTCCTGCTAAGACTGAACCCCCAGTGAACTAGACTATGGGGGGAGGGCGGCAATGGGGGGAGGGTTGGGAGGGGAACACCCATAAGGAAGGGGAGGGGGGAGGGGGATGTTTGCCCGGAAACCGGGAAAGGGAATAACACTTGAAATGTATATAAGAAATACTCAAGTTAATAAAAAAAAAAAAAGAAAGCAACAGATTCAAATTTTGACTCTAATTTGAGTCAGAGAGGAAAAATATACACATGTATATATTTATATATGTGTACATACTACTGTACATTAATACACACATATATATTCAAATGAGCACAATAATATGATTCATAGCACAGCAAGACTCTGGCAAACCCTAATGATGTCTAATCCTAAGGCAGGTTTCTGATTTTCTAGGCGGGATTTGGCCTGAGGAAATGTACTGCCTAGAAGTTTACAGCTTTGCATCTAACAGGCCTAGGGTGTAAGGAGTAGGGACGCAGGGTGATTGAAGAGCACTGTCCAGATTTTCAAATGCTCTCAGAAATACTATAAGCTAAGAACACAACATGATATGATCGCATAAACTTGTTTTTACTAATGAAGTTAACTGAGGCAAACAGCAATGGCATTGTCTTGCTTATCCGTCACTATAAACCATGAACAGGGAGTCAAACCTAGATAGAATTTCTACTTTACCGCCTTTTCATTATATTTTCGGGCTCTACAAGACAGGAGTTCAAAATGGTGGCTACTGTTGAATCCCTTTTTTTCTTCATGACTTCATGATTTTGTAAAAATAAGAATATACTAGTAATATCCAGAGATAAAATGGAACTGGCAATGCGCTAAGAACTATATTTAAGTCAAAAATTTTTTTGTTTGTGGAGAAAGAAACTAAAAAATTAATGATTCAAATAAAATTTCTTAAAATAGCTAGCTAGTAGTTCAAAAACTACTCTGTCAGGGGTAAAAAAATAAAATAAGATGTTGAATATTACCAAATATGCCATGTTGCAATAGATGGAGATTGGAAGAAAAGTCCAAAGATTAGTCTCAGTGATGAGAAGCTAAGATAGCATGACCCTTCACCCCATCGTCCTCCAGGTTCTGCATGTATCAGTTTGTTGGGGTCCTGATTAGATCTTATGAGATCCCCCAATTCCATTTTAAGAAGAGCACGTGAGATATATCAGTGTTGTTTGTTTTACTTCCAGATCTGCGATTTGGAGAGAGTACGTGGGACCAGGCGTTTGGGAGATGGCCAACTGGTTCCTTAGACCCTCCTGTGCACAACACTTCTATAGTACTTAACTTGATCCCTGTACCCTTCTTTATTTTACCTCGTTTCTCTCCTTGCATCGCCTCCATCCATGGTGTGTGGTAGGTGTGAAGAAATCACAGAATCAGACGCATTGCACTTTTAGTGGCTCTCATAATGATCTTCCCAGGGGAAGTCAATTGAACTATTGACTGACACGCCATTGTGGGATCAATTATAATCGTAATTACTGGTCCTGTCTTGGTTACTCACTATTAGTCTTAGAGGGGAGAGGGAGGTAGCATGTAGCAGTGAGGAAATGTGCCTCCTATCTAAATCATGGTTTGTAGCAGAACTAACCCAGGACCTCAAGCGTGCTAAGCAAGCATGCCAACACTGACCTACATCCCCGCTGTCCAGTGTAAGCCCAACCAGCACACATTGACCTTTGACCTTCATGACCTAAGACCTAGTCCCCCAGTTGTTGTTAGCATCCCTGTTGGTGACATTTTCCTGCCACACAGGATACACCTGACATTCCTCCTCTAACATGTGATGGCTAGAGAATCTGTGGAACTTTCCTTCGAAGCAAGGCTGTCTGAGTCATGGTCATTCATTTCCAGTTCTCTGGCAGCAAGAGCAAGATGATCAACAAGGGCAGGCCAACCTGTATTACCGAATGAGAGTCTGTCTCAGACAAATGAAACTAAAAAGAAGAGTGCTAAGAGGCAGCTCAGTGTATAAAGTAATCACTGTGCAAGTATAAGGACCTGAGTTCTGATCCCAATAATTATATAACATCTACGTGTGGCAATGCATGCTTGTGGCCCCAGTGCTAGGGCACAGACACAGGTGGATCCCCAGAGCTCACTGGCCCTAGGGCAGCCTACCCAAAATAGAAAGTCCGGGTTCAGTTCAAGACCTTGTCTCAAAAACAATAATGTGAAGAAGTCCTTGAGAAAGACAGTCCCACATAAACCTTTTACCTCCATGTGTTTCTATATATGTAAGTACATCCAGACACATGTCAATGTGCATGAGTACATACACACACACACACACACAGAGAGAGAGAGAGAGAGAGAGAGAGAGAGAGAGAGAGAGAGAGAGAACACAATGAAAAAGAGGCACATTTTCTCTAATGCCTGTATCCATTACAAAATATTCTCCAAAGCATAAATCCTCCACCTCAGACTTGAACACTCAGAATTACCAAGGCTGAATCTCAGTCCTATGCTTATTTAAATGCTCTCCAGGAGCCTACATGCATCAAAGTTTGAGATCCACTGTGGTGTGTCTTCTAAGACAGCCAAGAGTACTTAACAAAGGCTCTCTAGACACAATGGCCTGACCCCTGGTGGTCTAACCCTAAAGTGTAATGCAGACACAACAGTACTTAAGGGAATACTTTGTGTCTGGCTCAAAGCTCACCTTTTAGCTGGTGACTTGATTGTCAGTTGTTC
The DNA here is from genome assembly GCF_021556685.1 of Rattus norvegicus. Taxonomy (NCBI): domain Eukaryota; kingdom Metazoa; phylum Chordata; class Mammalia; order Rodentia; family Muridae; genus Rattus; species Rattus norvegicus. The sequence goes on from NC_141536.1 coordinate 41,943,572, forward strand.
CTGCCTAAGCTCTGACCACCTCAGTCAGAAATTCACAGGCTTGTTCTTTTAGCAGCCACAAAAGTGATAGTCTGTCAATTAAAATGTTTAATTATCTGCTCCTTACAGATGATACAGAGCTGAAAAAACAAGAAACATCGGTGTTCAATTTACACACACACACACACACACACACATACACACACACACACACACACACATACATACATACATCTGCACATATGCACACAGAGTAAATTACCACTAGTTGCCTTGTGCTGTCTAAATCATCAGAATGTCATGTTGGAGGTCTAGTGTGCAGTCAGTTTAAATGTGAGTTTATATCGGCTTTCTAGACCTGTCTCTTGTCGTTGCCCTTCTTGCAATGATGCTACAGTCTTGACCTCATTATACCTTTCTGACAATGGTAAAGAAATTATCTATGTGTCACAAGCTCAGCATTCCCTTGATGGAAAATAAATCCACCAGCAAATCCACTGACCATATGTTATTACATTTATACATATGTGTATATGTGTTCAGATATATAAACAGATTCTTCAAATAAAGTGTAGAAGTCCAAAATATTTAAAAAAGAAACCCAAAGATATAATCACCTTACTCATTAAACACATGGATGAAAGAAATTCAAGCAATAATTTATTTATTTTCATATACAACAGTTGGTTAAAATGTGTTCCCTTTCTACCCTCCCTCAAGTCAACTAGAGTAATGCACGATGAAAATCAACCCCCATTTTCCCCACTCAAACTTACCATAGGGCTTCGGCCGGCAAACGTCAGTGAGAACATCTCCTGCTCTCCAAGCCAGAGCAAATGAGGTCTTGTATGCTCCACTCATGGGAGTTCGAAGCCCCCTGAAAAGCCACAAGACACTTAGAGACAGAAAAACAAACACAAGCTGGCCCTAGAGGATCTCCCATCTATTTCTTTCAAACCAGAGCCTGAAAGTTACACATAGGCAGAAATAAATAAATAAATATAAAATTCAATGTTGCATATGAGAAGTCTCAGCCCTATCCAAAAGAGAAGTTCATTCATGGGTGAAACCAGGGGAGGGGGAAGAAAGCATTTCATATCTGGAGCCCCTTCCAATGAGGTGTTTTCCATATGGCTTGCTTTTATGTGGACTGTGAGCTTTTAGAATGCCAAAAGCTGAGTGTTATCCTCTAACTACAAATTTTGCTCAGCTTGTCTTTTTTTCAGTTATATAATTAATGCATCCGAGATAGAAGGAAGTTTCTGTCTATAATTTTTGTTTGAAAATCCGAAGACCTATTTCTAGTTAACTTCCTAGCATTCCGTTATAGCCATGCATACCTGGGTTTTTCTTTGAAGCAGAACAGGCATGGCTTTTTTTTTTTTGTGGTCTATCTCTTTAACAGAATACCATGTTGGGTTTTGCCCACATGACATTCATTTCGAGTCCCTAGAAACAGTTCTGAGGCAGCAAATGTGCCACATGGACAGCAGCTATGGTATAAATATGTATTATGGAAAATTTCCACCCACACAGAAAACCTCATGGTGTGCGTTAGAAAACAAGTGGCTTCGGTGCAGAAAATAGGCATTGTTGCTACCTTTAAAGTAAGCTCTTCCATGGGAGCCATTCCATTTATTTGCAACCTGCTACTGTATGACTTTGAAAGCTTTATTGTGTGTGATTAATTGAAAGTTAATATGTTGTAACCTGCAAGCTAAAAAAAACTTGTTTGAATTTTTCACTCCAGTGGACATCCATTCTCCATTGAAACCACAGCGTGTGCCCCTCAGACCGCTGTTTGCCTGTTTATTCACCACATTCCTAAACCTAAAGGCAGTGTGTTTGGAGATGGTGCCAAACGGGTTAGAAACCAGCCCAGCATTGGCGGACCGCATGTGGACTTGAACACTGCTGTTTACAATCATGAAACATGGAAAAGAAAAAAACACTACCAGAAATTATAATAGATATGTCTTGCCCATCTAAGGGAAATCTGTCTTATGAGTATTTTATAACCGAACTATAAGCCCCACACTAGTCAAAGTATGTGTATAATCCACTTAAAATTCATAAACACAACTGCATCGTATACTCCAGGCTGTCCCTACACCTCTCAGTGCCATTACGGTAGAGTTTCATGCTGCCTCCTTGAAGTGCGTGTGCCCCATAATTCCCCCGTGGCTGACCAGGCCCCTGAACCTGTCTTAACACCAATTACTCTAAGAAGAATTAAGACAGACCCTATTGTTACTTTCCCAGACTTTCCCTGGAGTCCTTAAAGAAGTCTGTTCAGAGCTCGTTCCACTCCCAGCCCTTCCCTACCTGTGCTGGAGCAGGCTAGAGAAGGCAGAAAAGACTGGAATAATGGGAGAGCCGAGCCTTGCATGGAGGGAGGGCACAGCCCTGGCAGCTGAAGCTGGTAGAATTTAAGTACCTTGGCAAGTATGCCACCGTGCCAACAAAAACATTCTTTTTTTTCCAAGAAGTTCAAAGCACTTTGTAAACATTAACTCATGAGGCTAAGTAGTCATGAGGTAGCTGTTACTTGAATACACCCTTAAGATAATGACTGCAAGCCAAATCGTTAAAAAGGTCACACTATTGTTTCCTTACTTCTTAGTATTTACTGAACACCTACTGTGTGCAGAGTGCTGGAGGTAAATGGACCCCTGTGGGGCTTTCATAGAGCTCCTGGTTATTTTGCATTTGTGCGTGAGTCACTCAGTACCAATCTACAACTACTTATTACACTTACTTCCATTTTATTTTAGGCCAAGTTGCTCAATTCAACATGCTCCATTCTTTAGAGTGTTCCTAATGTGCTGAGCGCTGAGCAAGCACAAGAAAAAATATTTAGATTGTCTATAAATCTTATTACAGCTACAGAAATTGAGAAATAGAGATTCAAAGTGCTTCCTTTCAAGAAGCCATAAACAAAGGTTTAGTGTGGCTACTCTTTGTGTCTTCCAATGCTTGTGGAATTGCTATAAGAGATGATTAAGGTCACTGTTGCTATGCTGATCTGTTTATATAAATAATCTATATTTGTGTTGAACTAGTTGAGCCAACATGGCTGGTGATGTCTGGCCTTTGTCCTTGGGACTTTTCCAGCTGTTTCATTTTATGAAATGGCAAGCTAGATATAGAAAATGATTGAGACCATTTCTAAAGCTTCCTCAGACAAAGGACTGTGCATAGAGTATGCGGTGATGTGAGAGGAGCAGAGCAAAGCAGGTAGGTGGTTCCTTTTTAGGGTACACAACTTTTTAATGAATCAAAAGGGATTCACCCTGCTGTCTTGTGCTGTTCAACACAAGGCTAGGATTCTCTCATATTCAGGGAATCGAGAGCACAGACCAATTTGCAGCAACCACAGAGGCTGCTGCAAGTCTGGCAAGTCTCTGATAAAAACTTATACACATTTTAAAAGCCAAAAGAAAGTACAATACCATTTACTACTGATCTTTCTCCCTGGTAAACACTTGCCTAACTGGATAACATACCAGGGAAGTAAAATATCAATCTGTTGTTTAAGACAGAGAGAGAGAGAGAGAGAGAGAGAGAGAGAGAGAGAGAGACTGTTGATATAGAAACCATCATTATTCAAGTTCAATTGAAATACCAAAAGATTTTGATCTTTTCTGCTTGGTAAACACTTGTTTGACTGCATAACATACCAAGGGAGTAAAATAGCAATCTATCATTTAACACACACTCACACACACACACACACACACACACACACACACACACACACACACACACACACTTTGTTAACATAGAAACCATTATTATTCAATTTCAACTGACATACCAAAAAGATTTTAAAAACAAATTCTGGTCTGGAAGAGGAGAGAAGGGAACTCTCCCACACTGTTGATGGGGATGTAAATTTGTACAGCTATTGTGGAAAACATTGTGGAACTTCCTCAGAATAGTCAGAAATAGCACTCTCGCATGACCCAGCGACTGCACTAGCGGGTACAGCTCCAAAGAAAATAAGGAAATGAAATCAGCACGCTGAGGAGCCAAGAAATGGAAGCAGCCACGGTTGCCATCAACAGATGAATGAAAGGAGAAAGTGTGGTGTGCATACACCATGGATGCTATTCGATAAGAAGTAGAGCAAAGCTCTGTCATTTGCAAAAACACTGATGAAACTGGGGGGGGGGCGCATATATTAGGAGAAATACGCCAGAGATAGAGGATGAGTGTATTCTTGCTTATATGTACAAGCTCAAATTGAGCTAAAAGAGAAAAAAAAACCAAAAAAGCAAAAACACAAAAATCATCAGTGGATACTAGAGCCTGAAAATTGGAGGAAGTCCAGGATAGAGGCAGGGAGTAAATGGGTAGAGGGGTTCAGTTGGACAGGAGGCGTAACTTCAAATGTTTGATACCACAGCAGGCTAACCAGTTGGTGACATCCAATTGCATCATTCAAAATAGCTAACAGAGAGGATTCTGAATGGTACCTACCCGAAGAAATAATACATGAGTTGATGAACATGTGAGTCACTCCAAGCAGATCATTAAACATCGTAAAGATATATTGCAATCCTACACTGCATCTCATAAATTTGCACTGTGCATAAATAAATACATATGCATAAATAGTGAATCATAGAATTCCGAAGGAAAGGAGAGAAGACGCGTTCTGCTTATTTCCTTCCCTACTCCCTGAATAAGACGCCTATTGCATTTTTACTTATTTAGAAAGATACCTACCTGAGTGCCCAATATTCTGTGCGTTGAGATCCTATCATTTCTTTGTGCCTTCAGCAACTACTGTTAAAACTTTGTTGAACGTATCGATACAGCACTGGCTGAGGCTGGCAAGGTGGTCGATTGTGCTTGGCTTGACTCCTCAGTTGGACATCCAGATGGGAGTTTAAGAGAGCTTTCATTAGAGAGAGCTGCTAAGGAAGACAACAAAATCAATTAAACAAATTAAGTTACAAGCAGATCCATTGCTGTTCCTAAAGAATGACCGTATTCATACCATCGTCACTGTCACTGCGTCGCTCTTCACCTCTAAGGTGGCTGTCAGGACCTGGATGATATGCTGTCCACTCTCATTACAGCCACAGTACTGAAGCACTGAAGCTGTAGAGCTAGGATTGGAAGCTGAGGAATCACTAAGGGTCCCAAAGCTATGAGAGCATCCGCTGAAACCACTTCTATGTGGTTTTAAAGGAAAAAAGTAAGGCTTGAAATGAATCTAGGAGGAAAGGGGAAAGGTTTTGGAAGAGACCGGCTGCTGTAAAGCTATCATGCTTGTAATCGATTCCGCCAATGTTTAATAAAAGGGAGAGGTATAGACATGTGTATGCATTGAATGGAACACACCACAATCAACACTGAACAGCAAGGCTTTCTGTCTCCTCAGCCTTTACCAAACAGTTATTTGTAGGGCATCCTTCTTGCCTTATACATGTCTAGGAAAGTAGTTTCACTCTCTAGGCCTATATTAGTATCAGAGACTCTGTTTTACCCAAACTGAATTTCAGGGTATCACTAATTCCACAATGTTGGTAACACGAAGCACTCACCACCCTGTGTGAACAGTGCATTGTGGGAGTGCTTAAGCTCCACGCCAACACTGAGCAGAGGGAAATACTAAGGTGATTTTTGAGGCCCCAGAGCAGCTCCACCTCTTACTCCGGACAGACTAGGCCTAGAGAGCTTTAGCACCTTAGAGAATTAGTTTATCAGCCCAGGCCCTCCTGGGATTTTTCCTATCACATCAAAACATTTTGACACCTACTATAGATTCAGTTTTGATTGTGTACATTTCTTTAGAAATGATGCCATAGAGTGTTTATCATGCAGGGGGATGCATTAGATCCATTCTTCTCGGATGCCTGGCAATCCTCTGAGAAGGAAGACGTCACTGAAAGAACGCATTGCCTGCTTAATTAAAACCTCATCAGCATGCAAGCAAATATTTATTTTCAGATAAACCGAAATGCTTCCTGCTTTAATTAATTCTTTATAAGGCAATGCAGGCTCACTGTGCTGGCCACATCCAGCAGAGGGCAGGACGCTCCCACCAAGGGCCTGCTGGCTACAACCTCTAGTCAGAAAGCTGCAACTCTCTACCAAAGGAAAGAACATTTTCCTGGTCTCAGGACAGTCCTCAATATCTTGTAAAATCTGAGTAAATCTGTCATCAACTTGAAAACAGAAGCTGTAGGCCATGGACTTGGAGATGTAAGGAGAAGTTTGCTTTAGAGCATGCGCACACTCTGTTTGGGGATAGCATCTTTAAGAAACTTGGAAAGTAGCCAGTTTCTGTCTTGTTACAGAAGGTATGTAGAGAACTGATTTAGGAATCTGACTGTATGCTGCCTTTGTCAAACATGACATATTGTAGACACCTGTCCTGCTTCGATCCCACCACTACAGTTACCGTACAGCGACTATCTCTCTGCCCTTGGAAACTCATAGCAACTCCCCACTGGCTTCTTGTCTGCTTCCCCTTCATAACCCCCTTGGATAGGACATGAGCTCAGCACTAACTCAAATCCCCCTCTCTTACCAAATATAACTCAAGCATGGGTTCATGAATGGTTCTTCCTTAGCTTGTAATGTAGGTCACTAGGGAGACATTTTGTACCAAGCCTTGAGTCCCACAAGGTTTTGAGCATTTATGCTATCCTAGGTAGATACAAAATACAAGACAACACAGATGTCAAATCATGAACTACAAGTTTCTTGTTAGTCCTGTATACACTGTTAGATAGGGTGTTGTCTGGGAGGGCCAGGTAGTTGGAGAGGATTTTCACCCTCCTAAGACATCTCCTCCCATCTCTCCAGGGAGAAGGAAGAAAATTTACTTTCAACTGTATTATTTCTGTATTAGGGAACTGAAAACTTCCTTTAATGAAAAATTAATGCAAAAATAAGCTCTCTAGTCATCAAAAACAATGTCAACAGAAAATGTAAGCACAAGTTGTAAATCATTGACCTAAAATACTTTTGTGAGAAAAATCAGAGCAAGCAGCTCTCCCCAAGACTACATCTAGGAGTAAAGCACTACTACATTCTGTTAAGAATCTTTCCATTGGGGCTGGGGATTTAGCTCAGTGGTAGAGCACTTACCTAGGAAGCGTAAGGCCCTGGGTTCAGTCCCCAGCTCCAAAAAAAAAGAACCAAAAAAAAAAAAAAGAATCTTTCCATTATTGTTGAGTTCTTATTATGAGCACCCTTGATATTCACCCTTTCTTCAAATAAGCTAAAATGATGGAGCCAGAGTGATATGACATTTTGACAACTGTCAGAACCCATGGTTTGGGCCCAGGCACTTTGAGAAGGAAGGTAATAATTGACCAACCTCTCTGACCACTGGCTGGATTATTATCATCACGTCATCTGGAATGACTTGAACACTTCCTGGATGCCAGGAGGAAGCCTTAATTATTTTGGTAGCATGTCTTAATCCAACCTAAGTGTGCCAGCTAACACCAAGCCTCATCAACCTGTTGCAGGTAGTTCCTGCTGCTGCGGTTCCAGAAGTCCCTGGTCCGGTTGCTCCAGACCATTTCACAATCCTTCATTATGTCAGAGAAAGAACGGCACTCGCTTTTAGTGGCTCAGTAACATAGCTCAGATTGGCAGAAAAGGCTATGCCTACTCCTATGATTGGTCCTGATACAAGGATTGTATTGGTGGAAGTAAATGTTCTACTACAGCCAGTGAAATTGTAATCCATGTACAGCCACTCCCCTCTTCTGGTTATGTAAACATCCTACCATCATTTTTCATTGGTCTTAGAGGCTACACTTCTCTGTATTACTCCAAATATTGTACGTTTAGGCCCTAATAAAGGCTTCTCTCAATGGCCATTTGCCTGTTTGTGGAACTTAGAAGCAGAACAGGCTGAACTGGTTACAAAGAAGACAAGACTATCAGCTTTCAGCTCTGGTAGCAGCAGGAGAAGATGGAAGAATTCCTCCACTTCTGCTATAGGCCACTGTGAACATGGTTGCAATCAGGAGTTGAAACTGAGAGAAAGCCTGAGGAAGAAGAGGCTATGTGACCAGCCAGATAATCACAGTCAAGGCTGCCAGGCCTGTAAGCTTCAGTCACTGGAAGAGTTCAAAAGAACTGTGAGGGCATCAAAAGCCAGGGGACCTGACAATGAAACTCAGAGGCTATCATGTTTGCTGCTGGCCAGAGCAACATGCCATGAAAAGATATCAGCCTAAAAGACCTTACAGTGGCCAGGCCTGGGAAAGTGGGGGAAAACAAAATAATAACAATACCAGATTATAAATCAAAGATGTGTGTGTGTTTGTGTGTGTGTAGCAATATTAACAAATGATCAAATATATAAGAAAGATACATTGAACATCTGGATCAATAAGCGTCTAGATCATACCAACAAGACATTACTTGTCAAAGCTTAGAATCCTGAGCATCTGGATATGGAAATCCAAGTTTCTAGAACTTAGGGGTAGCAAAGGTAAGTTCTCTGACTTATATATGTACGTACAAACACACACACAACCACATATATACAAATATATATACAAACACACACACACACAGAGGGAGAGAGAGAGAGAGAGAGAGAGAGAGAGAGAGAGAGAGAGAGAGACCAACACCACCAACACCACCAATACCAAAACATCCAAGTAACAGGAAGTAACAATCAGTGGTCATTAATAGACTCAACATTAGTAGACTCAATTCACCAATAAAAAAGATTCAGGTTAAAAGAATGAATGCAAAAACAGGGTCCATCGTTCTACATACATGAAACTCACCTCAGCAATAAAGACAGGCATAACTCAGAGTAAATGGCTGGAAAAAGTTTTCCCAGAAAACAGACCCAAGAAGCAAGCTAGAGTAGCCATTCTAATATCTAATAAAATAGACTTTCAACCCAAATTAATCAAAAGAGACAGGGAAGGACACTTTATACTCATCAAAGGAACAATCTACCAAGTTATCTCAATTCTGAACATATATGTTCCAAATACCAGTGTTGCAGTTTAAAAAAAAGTCACAACCAGTTCCTGTGCACATACAGCTCTGTGTTTCTCTCCTGAGCTCTCTCTCTCTGACCCGGGCAGTAGCTCTCTCTCTAGTTCTGGCTCCACTCTAATAGGAATAGAAGAAGGTGAAGAGACACAGCTCCAAGGACCAAAAACTATTTTCAACAAAATCATAGAAGAAAATTATTTCACAATAACTGCAGGAACATCACCAAACTGAGTTCTATAAGGCTACCATTTGTAATATGTAAACCACACAAAGATTTAGCTAAGTGAATTTCAGAACAATCTCTGTCATGAACATTGAAGCAAAAGTTTCAATAAAATTCTCGTAAATGGAATCCAAGAACACATCAAAGACATCATCCACCATGATCAAGTGGGATTCATCTCAGGGTGGCAGGGGTAGTTCAATATACAAAAGTCTATCAATGTAATCTATCATGTAAACAAAGTGAGAAGAAAAAAAAAACACATTACACCCGTCAGAAGGGCTAAGATCAAACTTTTAAGGAATAGTGCATGCTGGCAACGATGTGGGAAACACTCTCCCCCATTGCTAGTGGAAGTTCAAAATTATACAACCACTTTGGAAATCAATTTGGTAATTTCTCAAAAAGTTGTAAATAATTCTACCTCAAGACCAAGCTATAACACTCCTGGGTGTACACCCAAAAGACACCCCCTGTACCCCAAAGATACTTGCTCAACTATGTTCCTAGCAGATCTACTCATAATAGCCAGAAACTGGAATCAATCTAGATCAACTGAAGAATGGATAAAGAAAATGTGGCACATCTACACAGTGGATTACTATTCAGCTATTTAAAAAGAAAGAATCTCACTTAGAAGGGGGAATAAAATTGTTGTAGGAGTCAGATGGAGGGAGGGCCCTGTGTGGAATGGAAAGGGGAATGGGGGTTTTCAGGATCAGGTAGGGGAAGAGACAGAGGAGATGGCCAGATAATCCTAAGAATGAATGGAAATCTGCAGCTGTCAGGTTGAGAGGGCAGGTGGGGGCCATCTTGAGAATGTGCCAGAGACCCAGGATAAGGGAGGCTCCCAAGAATCAATGGAGGTGACCTTAGCTCAGACTCACAGCAATGGGGATATAAAACCTGAAGAGGCCACTTCCAATAGCTAGGCAAGAACCCCAGGGTGCAATAGGAACCCCAACCTACCCACAAAACTTTTAAGCCAATATTCATCAATTTGCCTGCCTGCAAAAAATGAAGGGACAAGAAATGGGGCAGAGACTGAGGGGATGGGCCAACCAATCACCAGCCCAAATAGAGACCCATCCCATGGTCAAGCACCCATTCCTGACACCACTGATGATACTGTTATGCTTGCAGACAGGAATCTAGCGTGGCTGTCCTCTGAGAGGCTCCACCCAGCAGCTGACTCAGACAGATACAGAGACCCATAGCCAAACAGTGGATGGAGCCTGGGGACTCTAATGGAAGAGCTGGGGGAGGGATTGAGGGCCCCCAATGGGATAAGAACTCCACAGAAAGACCAACAGAGTTAATTAACCTGGACTCTTGAGGGCTCTTGGAGACTGAACCACCAACCAAAAGTCATACACCAGCTGTACCTACCCCACCTCCCCATATGTAGGAAATGGGCATCTTGGTCTTCATGTGGACCCTGAACAACAAGGGTGGGGGCTATCCCTAACGCTGTTGCCTGTCTCTGGAATCCATTCCCCTAACTTGGCTATCTTGTCTACCCTCAGTGGGAGAAGCAGTGCTTAACCCTGCAGAGACTTGATGTGCCAGCATAGGGGAATACTTAGCCACAGTGTTCATTCTCACTGAGGAGAAGTGGTTGGGGAAGGGGACAGGGACTATTGGGGGACTGAGAGGAGGGAACAGGAATCAGAATGTAAAGTAAATAAATAAAGTAAAATATTGACCTTGTGTTCAACTTAGAGGAGAGAGACACATGGAACTCTCAGTCACCTGCAGGCAGAGCAGCCAAGCAGCACAGCTGTTCAGAGCAAAGACAAGGCATAATGCTGCTCCCATAGGCTTGATCAGCAGAAAGTTAAGGGCATATTTCACAAAGCATGTTTATTGAATACCAGTGTGTACAAGGCAGTGTATTGAGCACTTTCACGGTGTTGTAAACAAGATAGATGTGACACTTACCTGTGTTCATGGGGTTTACATTCTAGGAAAAACAGACATAAATTATGTCTTGACAAATGCCATGTCAAATAAATAGAGTACTGGGAGAGGCCCTTAAGTTCTATGATCAATAAAGGCCCCCGGATTACTCACCAGCTCATGTTCAATTAACAGCCCCATCTGTTGCTCTAAAACCAGAGTGTAGCCTATAATTTGGGCCATTCCCTGTCCTCCACACTGAGTTCAATTATCTGGTCTACACAGACTGTTGAACTACTAAAACACACACACACACACACACACACACACACACACACACACACACACACACACATACAGAATGTTCCTCAGGTACGTTTGTTCTTTTGTGACCTTGACAATTTTGAAAAACATAGTCAGTCACTGTGTTAAACACTCGTTGACTTGAGTTTATCCAACGATTTATCACGGTCTGATGAGAGTTGCATATATGTGGAAAGGTCAACCCAGAAACCAGCCAAGTTTCCTGATACATCATATCAAGAAAAATAGGGTGTCTGTGTGCACATTCTTGATGATGCTAAATGCTAAAAGATCATGCCAGTGTCTGCCGAGTTTCTCCATATACAACTTGGCCTGAGATCACACACATTTTATTTTGAATTGCATTATTGCACATTAGTTTTAGCATCCACCAATGTTTTAGCACTCCCTAAAACACTTAATTCTCTGGCATCATCAAGTGACAATGTTGTATGTCTGCCACTCCTTCCACACTTATTCTTTGGAATCCTACTGTTATTCCAAAGTTTTCCTGTCCTTTCTCCCATGATTCCTTATTTATTCAATTATATTATTGTGTCAGTAGAAACTCATGCATATTTGCCTTCTATGAGTAATAGTCCACTGTTGTGTTGTTGTTGTTGTTGTTGTGTTGTTGTTGTTGTTGTTGTTGTTATCCCCTCTTTTCCTGCTTTGACCATCAGGAGGTCCTTCAGATAAAGTTCTAGTCTTTTAATATGCTGTCATCTGTCATCATTTTGAGTATGTACTCTGGCACCATAACTCAATCTAAGTTTATCTTGTGTTGCTTGTTTGTTTGTGTGTTTGTTTGTGGGGTTGAGCGTGTGTGTTTCAAACCTGTTCAGGCCTGCTTTCAAACCTATGCTGAAAATTGGTAGATAGAAGCCAAACTATGGATATATTCTTTGCATCTGGGACGCCTTTCAAAGTGACAAAGCTAGCAGGAAATCAATACACAGATGCATACCGAACACTCATGCTTTGTACCTATGTTTCTATTGACTTCATCCATACAAATGTACCTAGAACAAATGTACAAGAATTTCAGGGAGGCTTCAAAATAGTCCATTGCATTCAGTGAAGTTTTCTGCTTTCACACCTCGCTACTGTGTTCTCAGGAACGGAGAAGCTGGCTTCCACTATCAACAAATTTGTTTGCAGTCTTAGAACACATATAAAGCCATGTCAAGTTTGTTAGCACACACCCCAGTGAGAAATATCTTTGCTCAGAAAGGGTGTACAGTGCAGTTCTTTAGGTTGGGTGTTGAACTATATAGTGAACGAATCCCTGTGCCCTGCTATGGAAGCTAATAGTGTTTACTCCATTGTATTTGCCCCCTGAGAACAGGCCACTTCAATAAAAAGTTACTCACCACAAGTTTAATATATTTTCTTCCACTGCTTTTTGTATTCATTCTTTTCTTTTTGGCCCATTTGTCATGGCCAGAGTATTCATTCCCAATGCAGCTGGATCAATTGGATATTGTTTGCATTCTACTTGGGTTTCTCCTGCGTACCAATTAGTAGTATTTTATAAGAAGTGAAATGCTTCTCATCATTACAAGAAAGACACACAGCATTAGAGAAGGGTCCCACTTCATCCCTTCTATCCATTTTTAGTCCTGTATTCTCTCCTCGTTGTTTCCATCCCTGTCAGTCAGTAACCAGCTCACATCACTTCATACTTTAATCACGCCCACAGTTATTTTTTCACAGACAAGCAAAGATAAGTAGATTTTCTTAGATCTCATTTTGTAACTAACCATACCACATGTACCATATTGTAGATAAACGTGTGTTTTCTTCACTTAAATATATAATCTGGAGGAGGATTATAGATAATTATACAGATAGACAGGTGGCAGGTGATGATGATAGCAAATAGATGGATTGATAGATAGATTAGATTAGATAGATATGGATAATAGATAGCTAAATGGATAGATAAATGATAGATAGGTAAATAGATGATAACTAGATAGAAAGTTGATAGATAGATAAATGATGGATGAATGGAGATATATATATATATATATAGATAGATAGATAGATAGATAGATAGATAGATAGATAGATATAGATATATATATATATGGAGCAAAAATAAGAAAAGAGAAGCTCTCAGCCACATGTTGCTTACCTGTTCTTGAACTGACTTCTGTTGTTGATCTTGCTTTTGCTGCTGCTGCCACCACCTGTGACCATCAGACTCCTACCTCTTCATCTCTCTCCTTGATTTGCACTAACAGACCTCCAGGGGGCTTCTGGGTATTTATGCTCTACTACTCCATCATTGAACCCTCTTTTCCAAGATGTCTAACTTCACAGACTGAGCAGCTCCTAATTTTTTTTCTGTCTCTCCAGTCTGTAGATATTTATTATGGGACTATTCAGCCCCTCCATGTGTAAGCCAATCTAAAATCTCTTTCATGTAGAACTACTATGTACGGGTTTGTGTAGACACATGCACATACAAACCCAGTCTGGGAAGTGATGGACCTAGCTTCCTTAGGTTTGATCTGAGCTTTAACTGAAGATTATGAATCAATTGTAGGAAGTAAGATATTAGAGGAGAGATTGTTCCAGAGAAAGTGTACGATGCAGACAATGGCCCTGAAGAGTGAGTGAGAAGGCTCTATGTTTGGGACACAGCAATGTAAGGGTGGGAACTACTGTTAGATGGGACTGAAATGGGAGAGCCAAGACCAGATCACTTGGGTTGTAGACATTTTTAAGTGGCAGCTTTAAAGAAGATAAGTGGGCTTGAAAGACGTGGTGAAATTTACTGAGGAAAATCAGTAGCAGCAGTGAAGACTCTAGACTGACAAGAAAAGACACTGTGTAACCAATTAGAAAACTAATTTTCTAAATCAGGGAGAGACGACTTAAAAAAAAACTTTGCTGGCAATTAAAATGGCACTAATGTTGAGAAAGGAGAAAAGGAACAGATTGACAGGACTCAGAGACTTGTTGACTGCAGGGGCGAAGAGAGATAAAGGCATCAAGGACGGCTGTAGAGAAAATATCTCGTGTCTGTGTGGATGTGGCACCTGTCAACAATAGATTTGATGGCCTATAGCTTAGGCAGGAAATAGGAAGTGGAGCATCCAGGAGACAGAAAAGATTTTGGGAGAGTGTCAGGTGCTGGAGATTCCCCCAGGGAAGATATGATATGTGGTACTTAACCAGCCATGTGGCAGAATGTATATTAGAATAAATGGTTTTTTTAAGTTACGAGCTAGTCAGAGAACAGCCAGCTATATGATCAAGGTATTCGTTGACGGTATATTGATTCTGATTCTAATTTCTGAGTGCATAGGGCTGGGAGGAAGAACTAGACTAACTTCTACCTGTGGCTCACTAACAGCAGCCTCCTCTCTCCACTTCTCTTTCGGGTTCCTCAAGGCTCTCTCTGGAACTCTAACCTTCATTGTTGTACAAATTTCAAAACACAGCTCTGTCTCTCATTTAGGTGCATATGTACACAGGTTTATGTGCATGTCAGTATGTATATAAACACAAGCATGATTATGTGTGGAGGCCCAAGGTCAACTTTAGGTACCTTCTCCAAGTGATACTCAACTTGGCTTTGAAATGGCTCTTTCTCACTGGGACCTGGGCTAGACTGAATGGCCAGATTGTCCCAGGGACCTGTATTTCTATTTCCCCAGTTCTGCAATTTCAAGAAAAGACAGCAGTCCTCACTTTTTAAGTGAGAGTTGGGGACTAAACTCAGATCACCATACTTTCATGGCATTCACTTTTACTACTGAGTTATCGTCATAATTCTTTTTGAGTCACTGTTGTTTTTGTAGTGTAAGGGATTGAATCCAGTGTTGTAGAATCTAGGCAAACACTCCACCTATGTCCTCAGCCCCTTTCATAAGTAATTATTTATTATAATGTAGTATATATGTAATAATTCTATATATTATATAATGTATTAAATAGTAATATATATACATACATGTAGATTTATCCTTTAGTCATTCAAGTCATTCAGTTCTTTGAGTTTGACTTCTTCAATCATTTTGTACTCTGTGTCTTCTTAACATGTATTCACTTTGATATGCACTTGACATTTTGCTCTCACTAATTGAAAGTCCTCTGTAATCTCATGGGCAAGACACTTCTTCTACTGCCTAACTCCATGAATCTTTTGATTTTTCCATGCCTCGTGTTTCACTGATTCTACCAAAATTCTACCAACCTGCCTTCCATCATATCCTAATTTGCAACCAGGCAATATAATAATAATATTCAATATAACTCAATAATTATATTCATTTACTTTCCTAAGTCTTCAACTCACTTAGGTCTCTCTCAGTGTATAGACTTTCTTATTCGAGCTACCAGAATCATAACTAAATAATGCTTTGGGGAGTTATATACAAAAAAAAGCAAAAATCTGAGATCTGAGCCAATAGTAAGGTCCTTGTCTAGTAAGTAATATGGCTGTGAGTCTGTTCCTAGACATGGAAAAATAAAAGTATATGCTAAGAAGAGAATTGAGTTCTGGATATTTGCTTCACCCATCGGTCCTCTTGCTGTTGCACAGGACCAGGTCCCTCCCTATCACCTACAAGCAGCTAAGAACTGTAGAACTCTACTTCTGGGTCATCAATTGCCTTCATCTGGCCTCCGAGGGCTCTACATGCATAGAGAGTACAGACATATATTTAGACAAATGTTCAGCACTCAAAATAAAACAAAATATACCTTTAAAATGCTTTTTCCTTAATGGAAGGAAAATGAGGCCTATATAGTGGTCTCATTTTCCTTCTGAATTTTGAGACTCTTCTAATACCTGGTAAGTTCCTGTCCGGAGATATTAGCAACCTGGTGCACTAAGATTCTTGCCTATATATCCTTGTCGTTTGAATGCACCCCATGCAATCTTTTGTTTTACATTTATTGCTAATATATAAATAACATGTGGCATGAATAGGAACTAGCCAATATATTTATCTAGGAAATCCCATAACCCAGTTATGCATTATTGGTCTGACTTTTATTTCCATAAATTATTATTTTTAACCATGAGTTATTTCTGACCAGTTTGAACCTCTACTCTTTGCTGTCTTGCTTTTGTTTTCAGCATGATTTCTGGGGAATGTAGGACACAATTCTTGTGGAATGTCTCCCTTTACTGCATGTATTTGCTCTACGGTATAAGCATTAAGTCACCAATTTCTAAGTCCGTAGGCATTTGCGAGAATCCTAATTATCACTCTACATCTATGAAAACATCAAGGTATCATTGTGCGGAAGTATATTTTTACCCTTTCAAATGATTCAAGAAGAATGGAATTAATTGGTCACAGACAAAAAATAAATATATCACTATAAGAAATAAGCAAGAAGTTTTTCAAAGTGGTTGAATAGTTGTGTATCCTTCAATTAATGCACAAGAGATCCAACCATTCTGTATTTTACCAGCATCTTGAAGTATTAAAGTGTCTTCATAATTTTAATACTTTCTTGAATGTGTATAAGTTTATTCTTCTGGTTTTCACTTGCATTTCCAACACCATTTCTTTGCTTTTCTATTACTGTGATAAAACCCCATGAACAAAGCAGCTTATGAAAGGAAGGGCTTATATGGCTTAGGGTTCCAGAGGGATAATAAAGAGTGTGGCATTAAGCACCAGGCATGGCAGAATCTGCTGAGAGTTCCCATACTGAACCACAGGTAGGAAATAGAGAGAATGAACTCAAAATAGCAATTCTCAAAGTCCATCCCCAGTGACTTATGTCCTCTAGCAAGGCTATGCCTCCTACGCCTTCCCTAAGAGTGCCACTAACCAAGGACCAAATATTCAAATGTCAGAGTCTATAGAGAACATTTTCATTCAAATCTCTACTCTAAGTATCCTCTGCTGTGAATATTATCTGTTAGTTTTTCTTCATGTTCCAGCCTTTTGTCCAAAGAAGAAAAGAGCATTTCTCCTCTTATAACTGAGCTGCTAATTATTTTACATCAAGAATACAAGGCCTTTGCAGGTAGACACTTTGCCTGTGTCATCCCTCATCTGGTATATTTTTCTTTCCTTGTACTGTGGATCAAATGGCAAGGTTATTTTCATGTTTATTTCTTATTTTATGATCTCACTATAGATCTTAAATAGGATGTCTCTAATTTAAGAGATATTTACTTTTCAAAATACAAGTGAAGAAGAGCGAGACAGAGACAAAGATGTAGAAAGACAGTGGCTTTGAGCGCTCAACAGTCTGTCTGAGAAAAGGGTGAGAATCAAATCATTTGCTCTAGCAATTTCTTTCTGCATGTGAAATTTTGTCAACATCAGTTTTTGCTTGTTCATTTTCCGTTACCAGTTTTGCTTCTGTTTCTTTGGGCAGGGTCTTGCAATTTAGCTCAGACTAGCCTCAGACTTTCAGTTTCAAATGCTC
The DNA here is from genome assembly GCF_021556685.1 of Rattus norvegicus. Classification (NCBI taxonomy): domain Eukaryota; kingdom Metazoa; phylum Chordata; class Mammalia; order Rodentia; family Muridae; genus Rattus; species Rattus norvegicus. The sequence continues at coordinate 41,961,381 of NC_141536.1, forward strand.
AATCTCCCTAGCTGAACAATATCAATTCACATGAGATCCTGAGGGTGGAGCACCATAATAGGATGAGATCTTCATGAGAAGAGGAGACAGTAATGTTATCTCTGCACTGTGACGATAGATAGCAAAAGAAGGCAACTGACTGTAACCTGTTAGATCCCAGGCCTCAGTATCTGGTCTGGCTTCAGATCTCACAGCCTGAAAGAATCAAGCCTACCCCAGATCTGTATGGGACAGAACTCTAGGAAGTAGTCTGTGTTGGGAGTCAACAGACATAAATTTACCGTGCCTTGCTCTTCTGTGCTTTTTGTCACATAGGCTCTGTTGAACCAAAGCATGTGATGCAAAACTTCTAGCAACCACGAAGACGTTATTAAAAGAAATGTTTTCCTTTGTTCTCATGTCTGGTCCAGAGACACCTAGAGGAGATCTGCTCAGGGAAGTTTGCTGAAGGAAGGATGTTCTTCAAAGAAGACAAACAAAATGCTCTGGATTCCCTGCTAACAGGATCTTGTCAGAGCAACTAGAAAATCTCCCACTCCGCCACCCTTATCCTTGTCATTAATGAATCATTTCTCCGGGTTTTAAAGGGACACCTCCTTCCCCTTAAGGTTCATGCTCAGTTCTCTGTAGATTGTATTATTTCTGTCTAATGTTCTTTCTTGCACCTCAAGGCCCAGTCATGGTCCCCATACTCTTACATCTAAGAAACTGTGTCTTCTGAAGTTGTCATGTGTCGACTTTTTCCCCCCCTATCTCCCTCTGCTTCTTGCCTTTTGTTATAATTAGTATAAAACAGGAATAAGAGTCAAAGTGGAAAACGTGTCTTCTGGTAACCTTTTCTTAGGCTTCTCAGCCTCTGGAACGATAAGAAATAAGAATTTACTGTTTGATCTAGATAGTCTGCAATGCTTTATGGCAATATGGATCAAAACAGAAAGGTCTGTTAGTCTATTGGTACTTGTAGGCCTAGATATTTTAAAACCTATCTTAATTAGGATTCTGAAATGCTTCAACCTCCCTTCTAGCCCACCGACCATAGGTAGCAGAAGAAGGTGGTTAATAGGACAAGGAGAATGTAAATGTGTTTACAAGTAGTTCCTTGGGATGATTCCAGTTTTCGTTATCAGGTTATCAGCAGTCCAGTCCAAAATACCAAACTCAATCAGTAGCATCAGTCCGTCCAATCTGCAAACATAAATCAGTAGTAGCGTCTCCATTCAAAAGAATCCTTGAGGCTCTTCCACATCAGCACGAGTCCACAGAAGCAGCAAGAAGCAGCTGGAATACCACAAGGCTCATTTCTCTCTGTGAAGACACAACAAGGAAAGAGCAGCAAAGACCAGCTAAGTATTGCAAGGCGTACCAATGCAAGAGCACCTCGTCTTGTCTGTGGAGTTATATTTATATTCTTTCTAAGCATCATGTGCCCTCTCAAGGGTCCGTTTTAGCAAATATCACATGCCTTCTCACAAGACAGACTTCAAAAAAACACAAGTCTATTCTCAGCAAAACACCCTCTCACATGCCTACTTCAGCAAAATATCCCCTCATAGGAATTTCTGGAAAAAAATTGTGTCACATGGCACAGTTAAGTCTCCAAAGAAGCTATACATTCTCACCTAGGGTACTGGTATGAAATTTTATTAGAGAACATTTAAGATACATTGGAAAGTCTTCAATGGTTAATGGTGACAGTGCTAAATTCTATACTACAGATAACTGGTGGCATTCTTACAAACCATAGTGGTACATTAACAGTTACTTAATACTGGGACAACATCTAGGATGTAGACATTTTGGAAAATTAGCTTGGCAAAAGAATTCTGGGAAGAGTGATTTGACACCAATTAATGCATAATTCCAAAATATTGGAGAAAAAACCTGAAAAATTGAGCAGCATTATTGAGCATGAGAAGAAAGGACAGATATCAAAAGCACTTTGTTCAGTAGCCCAGGATGGGCCATGAAATCTAACTTTCCCAAGCTCTCCAGAAAATTCTGGTATACAAACAAATGTGGAAAGTTTGAGAGTAATGTGTGCTGATACCATATGGTGACATAAGAAAGTCCTGACTCCTGTACAGAGATTTGTGGTTAAGGGGAAAGAGACAGAAGCTAGAGAAAGTAAGGAAATAAGTATCCTAAGACAGGAAACTCAACCAAAAGGAAGAGACACATAATTATTTGATTGCTATTTGAAGAAGTGGCTTCCTTCCAGGTACTGTCTCACCCAAACACGGAGTGTTTCTCTGTCCCTGGAACATCAGGAGGTGGATTCATTGCTCCCAAGAGGATATCATGAGTCAGGCAACGGTAGATTACTTATAAATAGGGGGAAAAAATTCTGGTGGAGGCTGTTCAATATTGTTTGTACAAAACATGTTTATGGTTTTATTAAATTGCAATGTATTTTACATTTCATTTCATATATTTTGGGGACAATATTAATGAATAAAAATGTGTGATACAACACAAGCTGTATCCACTCCTGTTCCCTTTTTTCCTCTCCCTGATAATTCTGAGCTGTGAAAATTGCCCATGCATGTTTCTTAACAAGTGAACCAAACGGCTTTCCCAGAGTCCTTCTAATTTTATGCTTTATTCTGTGCAGCTTCTATATCATGTCTCTTCATGGACCAGCACAGATAAATGCTTGTGCTTGAACGTAAAGCCACCTGCAGTGAAGTCACGTACAGTGAAGTCACTTCTTCAAATGGAAGCAAATTAATCATTTATAGTGAATACACAATTTAAGAATTATTTTAGTGAGTATGCATGTATGTGATGTGTGTGTATGCGTGTGTGTGTGTCTCTGTGTGTGTGTGTGTGTGTGTGTGTGTGTGTGTGTGTGTGTGTTCAGGTACCACTTGTGGATGTCAGGAGAAAACTTTCAAGACAGTTCTCCACCTTTGCAAGGTGCAAGCCTTGACCTTATTCTACAGGGCTCAGTTTTCTCAAGTCTCAAGTCTTGATGGACTTTCTAGTTAAAATAGGTGTCCTTCTAATCATCCAATGCCCTCATTAAAGAGTAGCATGAAGAATGGAAATATCTCAATTCTCATATACACTGTGGTCTAACCTCGGCTTTACCTCTAACAAATCACATGACTGCCAGCCTATCTCCTCAATAATAGATAGATTTACTAATTTGGATCTCCCAAAGGATTAGAGTCCATAACCATCCTGGTTGGGTAAATGGCAACAGGCAGGCAGGCATAGTGCTGAAGCAATAGCTAAGAGCTTACATCTAATCTACCAGCATGAGGCAGAGAGAAAGAAAGACTAGGAATAGTGTCAACTTTTAAAACCCCAAAGCCCACACCCAGGGACCCACTTCCTCCAACAAAAGCACAATCCTAATCCATCTCAAAACAATTTTACCAACTGGGGAGCAAGTTTTCACATATATGACCCTACAGGGTCTGTTTCATTCAAACCACCACACCTGTAATCTGTATTAGTGACTTCTCTATTGCTGTAATAAAACACTGAGAGCAAGGATATGTATAGGGAAAAGAGTTTATTTGGTCTTACATTGCTGGAAGCATAAATTTTATATTGTTGCAGTGGAGGCAGTAAGAAACAGATGACTAGAGCAGAGACTGAGAGCTCACAATTTCATCTGAAAAGAACAAAGTATAAAGAGGAGGAAATTCAAATTCTTCAAGGCCTGCCTCTAGTCAACATGCCTTTTCCAATAAGGCCACACCTCCTAATTCTTCCCATTTTTTTTTTTTTACCAACTAAGGAACAAGTATTCAAGTGCCTGAGACTCTAATGGACAATTATCCCTCAAACAGCCAAAATGTGTTAGGGATAGCTCATCTCTGCTCTACCAAAAGGCTGTGAGCTGGCTTATGTATTGGTCACATACTCAGTAATTGATTCTGGTTCTTGTCTGAATTCCTAGCTGGTGCCCACAAACAGAGTATTTACACTTGATCTCTTGCACACACACACACCCACACACACACTACAGATCCTGAATTCCAGATGCAACTATTTCAAGGGTAAAGGGTAGAGAGTCTATTTCTTTCTAGAATTTAACCTCAAGAGCCACATCACATGGTTTGGACAGGATTATACTCTTGAAGTAATTGTAAAGAATTGTCCTGTTTCACGAAATGGGACAAGGGTTTATTAGTACAGATGTGTCAAGGCTCTAGCAGATCATTTGACATAAAACCATTATGATACCTGCTGGGAGAAAACTGAAATAATCTGACACAATTTCACTTTCAGGCCATTATCCCAGTTTTTACACAACTAAGTTACTCTCATTCTTCTATCCAGAGCACTTCCCAATCTCATCACGCTCAGCTTTACAGCTCAGGGCCTTAGTCTCCAAATCCGATGACGTCCTTAGAACATCAGTTCTCAACCTGTGAGGTCAACCCCCTTTGGGGATCATATGACCCTGGTGCCTAAGTCATTGAAAAACACAAAGATTTACATTATGATTCATAACCACACAAATTTAGAGTTATGAAGTAGCAACAAAAATAATTTAATGGTTGGGGGTGTCACCACAACAGAGGAACTATATTAATATGTTTGGAAGGTTGAGGACCACTACCTCAGAGCAAGGCTCCTTGAGTTTTTCCCCCTGAGTGATAATCCTGTTGATATAAAGATACTGAACTGAGAAGATGATTTCTCTAATCTACATATGCCTGACAAGTGATGGTACGGTAGGTGGAGAGGCATGAAGTGTGCTCATTGGAAAAGGAGCCAACAGATAAAACACAGCAGGCACTGGTCCATAATCATTCTAAAATAAAGCCACATGCTGTTCCCAGTTCCTCAATTAGGTCTCAGACTCACAACCAAGGACTTCTCCGTGGCCTTTTGCTCTGCATCTGGACTCTCGATGCACTAACACATCCTTGCTATGCCATAGATGTGGGTCATTCTTGTAGTTGAATCATGCTCATGCCTGCTTCCCTCTACCAGAGACACCATCTCTATTCTTGTCAGTACTAGATGGTGAAATTCCATTAACCATTTTTGGATTTCTTATGAGTCAATTTATAATCTATTCCATTAGACAAAAGCCACATGCAAAAGCCTCATTGAGTTAAGCCTTTAAAAAAAACAAACCAAAACAAAACATGGGCTCTCTTTAAGAATACCACTCTATGATTCTCAGAAAACTTATTTCACAGAAGGAATCTGGGAGAAACATCTCAAAATTGGTGATTTTTTTTTGTCTCTTCAAAATGACCTATAACACACCAGCTCAGAACTCTATGAAGCCTTAACAAAAGGTATTTCTCTTTCGTTCATGTTCTCTTGACAGCACCCTGGATTTGATCTCTGCTCAGAAGCCACGTCTTAATTTAGCATCATTTGCCATCTGGAGAGGCTGGGAATGAGATACAGTTTTCTTTTCCAACCCAGCAAGCCCTGGAGACTTTATATATAACATTTCTTTCTTTAGCTCATCTCTCTTCCTTGGATTTTACTCCAGGCAGTTAGAAACAGACGGTAGGCAAGTCCCTTTCAAGCCTCTTTCTGCAATACTCCTTAGCTGGGAAAATAGGTACATTTCCTATTTTCACCTTACTGCAGGAGATATTGTTGCTAAACTTTGTGCCAGTGTGTATGAGAGTTCTTTCCCTCCTGCTTCCTATAGCATCTTACTCATCCCTTTCAGTCATTAACAGCAGGCAAATTTGCTCTGATAGTCCCTGAATCTCTATGGGGTTTTGTTAACACTCTTGTAAAGACACTTCTCATGTCACCTGCCTCAATCCTAGACCCACCACCACCTAGATTAATTAATCTGGTTGGGCTGCACTTCACTCCTGGAACCAAAGTGTTTACAGCTATTTACTGTTTCTCATGAAGCCACCTAAACCTAATGCCACAAAGAATAACATTGATTTTCCTTCAAAATACACAGTTTGGGAGAAATTCCATGAAAACTGTTAAGGCTCAACTAAGCCTTAATAGAGTAAACTCAAAAACAAAGACTGTATTCACATTTATTATTTCCTCTATTCCAATAGATTTAAGCCTGGAGATAAGTCATTGGCTGGGACCCAGACTCCTCCAAAGGCTTCTCAGACTCATGCCAAATGTTTGATTCTGGATATTGTGTTGAAAGCCTTGTGTGGGACTGCCATACACTTTATCTACATTATTATATTCCTGCATGTCCTAGGCTTCCTTACAATGTGGAAGCTAGTTTCCAAGAGTAAGGCTGTGATTCAACAAGATACAATACCTGTCATGAGTTAGTCTTAGAAATAATTTTAGTCACTTTTGCTTTGTGATTTTTCAATTTGAAAAATGGTACAAGTTCCAATATTCAAGTGAAAGAAAATAGATTCCCACAGGTCAGGAAATGGCACAGTTCTAGAGGACCATATGAGATCAAAATTGTTGCCACCATATGAAGAAAATACACTCCACTACAAAGGAAAAACACATCAAAATAGATGCACAATGCACGTCTGTTCCCTTCCTCAAGAAAAATTTGCATTTCGTCTTCCAAAATATTTCTTTCATGTAGAAGTTTTGGGTAGTCTTTAAAGACCTTTGAATTGGATGAAAAAACTAACAGGTAGCTATGCATATGAAAATTGTTGATGATTTTAAAAGGATTCATTTGATTCTTAAAGTATCGATAACTAGGAGAGAAATAATTACTGGTAGTCTCTTTATCTTTGAAAACAACATTTTAAAAATATAACTTAGGAGAGAGTATTTAGTTTTTGTTGAAGATCAACTTTGAAGATGTTTGTGCCACAGAATTTAGCAGGAGGGTGAGGATGTTGATATCAAAAAAGTTAACATTTAACCAATTGTCATTAGCCAATAAATATGGGTTGTACATATACAAGCAAGCATATACACCCTGAACATCTCATCTTGCCTTCAGACATCTCAATGAAAACTGTAAGTCAATTTACAGTATTACAGAGTACATTAGAATGTCCACCAAGAAGTCACATTGTAATACAACGGAAATTTTCTGGGTACTGTCAACCTGCCCCTAAAGCTGTCTTTCTCAACTTTGGATAAGCAAGCTGAGGTTTATTGACTCAGAAATGATTAGGCCTTTGGAAGATGGATGTAATGAAACATAATTCTGTTCCCATGTAAACGTATCAAGACTACTATAACCCTTCCTCCACTCTAAGGCGTCTAGAGCAAGAAAGGCCAGGGAAGAAAGACTACCCAACATTAGAAAGAAATAGAAGTGGGAGTAAGACAGGGGAACATAGATGTCATACTGAGGGCATGCAAGGCACCTGCCACTCCAGCCCCCAGCCTTCTAGAGAGGGAAGGTGTCGCTGTCAGAAATGAGATGCAAGTGTCAAAAGTATATATAATTACTTACATTCTTTTAGAATAATAATCAATGGTTTTGTTCTGGAGGGCTATAAAACTGGAAATTTTGTTAAGAATTAATGCTTAAAGAGCCAGGGAATGTAGGTACAGCACAAGGTATTACCTTCAAGCAATGTCTACAGGCTTGAATATGACAAGGATAATTTTGACAGTGTTTACCTTGCTTATATGAGGTCCATTCTCAAAAATGATCATTCTTCATCTCCAAGTATCTGTTTCTTCCAGCCTTTCAATGTGAAGAAATGGTTTGGCATTCTTGTGGCTTTTTTTTCATTTTAATAATACCCCTATTTCTTTCATATCAGTAATGTAAATATATTTTAATGATTTGAATGTGTTTCAATTGTATTTTAGGTGCTTATCTGTAGCATTTGACATGATATAGTATGAAAAAGATCTAGTATAATGGAATAGGATGGATTAGCATTTGGGTAAACAAAATATATACAATATGCTAATAACTGCGAAAATCAGAATAAGGATTTCTGCTTCTCCCCTGATAAGTTATCTGGCACTATGATTACCCTCCTATTATAAACACCTCAAAAAGTCAGGCAAAAATATAGACTTAAATATATGTTACATATATGTAAAATACAGTAGTAAAAGATATATAAGTGTGTATGTGTGTGTGTGCGTGCTGTTCATAGATAGACAAACAAAGACTACAAACTTCTTCAAGAAACAGCGACAGTTAGCAGTACACAGTTATAGTTCCTAAATAAAGCATGAAGTCCCTTCAGCTTGCTTTCCTAGAGGCACCTCCTGGAAGATGAACACAAACAAGGAAGAAGCATGTTGAGCTTGGCTATCTTGCCAAATTGCGAGGACAGATATTGAGAAACCTGGTGTTTAAAGAACAAGAGAGTGCTTCACAGAAAAAGTGTCTCTGGAGTCTATATGCTTCAGTCTTTTCCTAAACGCTACATGGTACAAGCTTAAGTTACCATTAATATTATAGTGGAGAACAATCAGTGTGAAGCTACAGACATGGCAACTTTTGGAGTTCCCATTGCACTGAAGAGGTGTAGTATTGGCAGGGAGGGCATCCATGGTTTGTTGGAACTGGACATCCAGTTGAAATATCATGAGGGACATATCAACTAAGCCGGTTTAGGTTAATAGTTACGTTGCACTTTCCCCAGGCATAAAAAATCAGGTATAAAAAGAGCAATCCATTCTCCATGCCCCTTAAAATGCTTACAAATTAAAGCTTAGCCACTTCAGAAAGGACACCAATGAAAGTTGTACACACAATGATGCAGATTTTACACTGTCAGCATCAAGTAAGACATTACTGGACACTTTGAAAATAAAGTTATGATCCACAAGAAGAGAAAGAACAGTTTTGAAGGGCAGACACAGAGAAAGACCAAGACAAACAGCACTGTACATTTTAGCATAAGTGAGAAAACAAGTGGACAGCATTAAAAATAAAGAGCCAAATGATATTTCCAGATACCATTTTATTCCAGGATGGTCACATCTAGAATAAAATTCTACTGGAAGGATATATCAGATTAGCTAACACACAAAGAGGGGTCAGCCATGTGGTTTGGCGGGTAAAGGCTTATGTAGCTAAATCTTATGACTCGAGTTCAGTCCCTAGAGCCCATATGGTAGAAAGAGAATCAACCCCTAAAAGTTGTCTTTTGACCTCTACATACATAGAAAAGAGCATGGTGGTGCATGAGCATGTGCATGCACACACACACACACACACACACACAGAGAGAGAGAGAGAGAGAGAGAGAGAGAGAGAGACGGGGGGAATATGAATAAACATTTTTTCAAAAGAAAACTCAAGAAATAGTGATGATAAACTTGGCAATGTAAACCAAAGATCTGAAACATGGTGACACATGGTAACCAAGTCAGGGAACAATGAACAGAGACTTGGGAGCCTCTAGAGAAATATTTGACATAGGTATTTCAAATCCCTCAAAGAGACATGAGGAGATAGGGTCATATAGATGGATACGCATGGAGCCCTGAAAATTTCCCAGAAGTCATTGAAAGTTGTAAATGGAAAGCAAGAAGTGTAATGACAGGAACATCAGTTAACAAACAAACAGATTAAAAGCTCACTAAACTCACTACAATCTCATTGTTGAAAAAATAAGTATTAAGACCCTCTTGCTGTCATCACACACCTGGATTGCAAAATTTAAAGCCATCAAGCTTAAAGGGATCTGAAGGTCTCCTCCCCACTCTTGACTTTTGTTGGGCCAGAAAGTACTATGTGTGTTACCTAGGGGAAGTGAGAGGAAGAACAAAACACACACAACCCATCAATCAGCACTCTTACCCAGCTGCGAATCCTACAAACCATGAGACTCATCTCAGGTGGACCCTCCTGTGCGCTAGGGATACGAATGTTACACAGGTAAAAGCTCTTTGGTTAGATGAGAGATCTCCACAGGAGGGAAACCCGGTAGAGTACTTATAAATCTGATCAAAAAGTCCTAGAAAGGCTGTCACAGGTCCTAGAAGGGAATTTAATACTGCTCTTAAATTTAAATAGTAAAAGACTAAATATTATGTTTATGCTTACAAACAAATGCTACTCTCAGCCTTCATCAGAGAATTCTCTCTTTCTAGAAATAGACACTAAGGCTCATGGTTATGGTGGTGACAACAAATGATAGTTGACTACTAGGCATTAAACAAGGCATTTCTACTACCCTACTCAAGGCTTTGGAATACTGAAGAAGAGGAAGCAGAAAGAGTTCAAGTGAGGAGTCAGGGAGAAGCGCTTCAGGATACCACCTTCTGGGCAAGACACAATCTCGCAATCACGAACTCCTATCAGCTGCAGTTGACTGCACTAGGTCTGTACAAGAATGGGTCCATCTGTAGTCAGCAAAACATGTTTAGATGAGGTATACTGTGGGCCTGTCCTTCACTGCTGATTCTAGACGAGAGTTATAATTCGGCAATTCCCTAACCACCAGTGAGCTCACCTGACTGAAATGTCGACCGCTGAACAAATGACCGCACAGGTGGCTCTGGTTAAATTCAGTGCATCACAGAATAATTTAAAAACTACATGGATGTGGGAAGGGATTAGTAGAGAGAAGGGATCTGTTGATAGGGATTGGAAGGAGATAAGGCAGGGTACAAAGGAATGGTCTATAGGTATGAAAGTGTAAGTGAATAAGATTAATTAATTTTAATTAAAAGTTAAAATGGAAAATGAATCTATAGCAATAAAGAATTACCATTGACTTCAGAAAGGATGAGAATTTGGACTTAATGAAACATGTTTAGATCCTGAGAAACCAGTAAATAAAAAGTCCAAAACTGGTACAGGGGCACGGAGTGGCTCTTGTACAGTGGCTCTATTTGTGAAATGATTGCTATGCAAGTATTAGGCCCAGAATTTGGATGTTTAGAAGCCACTTGTAATCCCAGTACTCAGAAGGCAGAGACAGGGATGTCTAAGATGAGACGGGTAGCTGGCCTAGCAGGAATCGGTGAGCTCTGCATTCTGCCTCAGGAAAGAAGTGAAAGCAATGGGAGAAGACACCAGGTAACTCTGTCTTCTGTTCATAGGCACACACGCGTACACAGAGAGAAAAACACATGCCCATGCATGCGCATACAACACACACACACTCACGAGTACTCACAGGCACACATATGCATATACACATATATGAACACATGCGCGCACACACACACACAAACCACAAATAAACACATTCTGAAAACATCCTAGTGACAATTCTATGCCCAGTAAAAGAAACCTTTAAAGTTAAGATATTTGCAAACTAAAGATTCTGAGACAATTTAGCCTTCATAAATCATGTTAAAACTATTTTTTTCATTTTAAATTTTAATTATGTGGAATATAATTGTTTTAAATGAAAATTATTACTGCATTATAAATATTATGGTAAGTATAGGAGGAAACAGATTTTCTCCCACACCTTCTTTGCTCGTCCCACCCCTTTGTCTCGTCACCAACACCACTCTCTCCCTGGAAACACACCAGTCAGGAAATCAATAGGAAATCTTGTCTTTAAAATAGCTATTATGAATATCTTCAAAGACATTACAGAGGATAAAAATAAATCCATTAATAAAATCTATGAAAACAAAAACAGTCCAATGATGAAAACTGTGCAAGAAATGAAAGCAGAAAAAGAATCTGTCAAGAAAGCCCAAACTAAGAGAAAATTAGAAATGAAACTCAATCAGGAACTCAATTAGGAACCACAGAGGCAAGCCTCACCAGGAGAATATAAGAAATGAAAGTTTCAGCACTGAAGAAAAGCTAGAAAAAATGTATACTTCAGTCAAATAGAGGAGGGAGAAGAAACCCAAGTCAAAGGCCCAGAAATACTTTTTTTTAGGTTTTTAATTTTTTAATGAGAAAAAGAAAGAAACTTAAAAATTAAACTATATTAAAACATACTGGCAAACCTGAATCCTACAAGGCAATCAAAGTACAGAAAAAGCTAGGATTTCAAGTCATGATGTGTGTATGTCCCAAAGCCAAAAGTTGTTGACAATGGGCAGATTGTTGAATCTAACGGGTGGCAGTTTATCAGCTACAAACAGTGACACACAGTATTAATATTTGAGCATTTAGAAGCTCAAATAGCAAGGTGGTTAATAAGTGATGGTAGCCTTCATAATTTTTATCATATAAATATTTGACCAACAAAGATAGTTATCTGGTTGAGTGAGTTTTTTTAAATCTGCAGCCAGTGATCAAGACTAGGGATATCTCACTTGTCAAAGGAGAGTACTGCTTATATTCCCATCCTGTTACATGTCCCATCCCAAGAAATCTGGAAGCAGAATGCAAAATAAGGCATTGTACCCAGATAGTGTGTGTTTGGTATAATGATTTCTATCTATCTCTTCATACGTAGATCAGCTGTACCATGGGCAGATGAATGTAAGCCAGTCTGATGAAAGTCAATGGGAAAAGATAGATATTCACACACCCCCTTTTCAAACCGAGAGATGACAAGAATAAGAGATATAAGACCAACCAGAAGGCATATTGAATCCCAGCTCCACCTCCTTCTTTTATATGTATTGTTTTGATATCCAAAGCAGAGTCATTGAACTCCAAGGCAGGTAGAATCTCCATTTGTAGTTATGAATTCACATTGCATCACAATACAAAATCATAGAAGAAAATTTCCATAACCTTAAAGAAGAAGATGCCTATAAAGGTACAAGAAGCAAACAGAATACTAACTAGATCAAACTAGAAAATAAATTCCCCAAAACACAAAATAATAAGAACATTAAATGAACAAAACAAGAAAAAATATTAATAGCGACAAGTAACATGTAAAGGAACACCTACTGGAATAACACCTGATATTTCGGTGGAGACATTTAAAGCTCTAAGGGCTTGGAAACATGTTCTACAAATCTTAATAGACCACAAATGCCAGTCTAGACTGTATACCCAGCAAAACTTTTAATCACAATAAATGGAAAAGAAAATTCAATGATAAAATTTAAGTAATGTTTATAGACAAATGCAGCTATACAGAAGGTATTAGAAGGAAAATTTCAACATGAAAAGGCTAAACATGCCCAAGAAATCACAAAATCTAAATCTCAGACATGCAAATCAAAAGATAGGAAAAAATCTACACCATAACCAAAAAATAACAGGGATCAACAAACACTATTCATTGATAACCCTCAGTTCCCCAATAAGAAAGACACAGACTAACAGATTGGATTAGAAAACAAGATCTGTCCTTCTGTGACATCGAAGGAGCACATCTTAACATCAAGGATAGATATCACCTGAAGGTAAAAGAATGGAAAAAGGTATTCCAAGCAAATGGATCCACAAACCAAACTTGTGTATCCATTTTAATAGCCAAGAAATAGACTTCAAACCAAAAATAATCAGAAGAAATAAGGCAGAGCACTACATACTCAACAAAGGAAAAACTTCCTAAGAGTACATTGCAGTTCTAGACATCTATGCACCAAAAAAGGGGCACTTGGGTTTCTAAAAGAATCATTACTGCAACTAAACCATGTATTGACCCTCACACAGCGATTGTAGATGACTTCAAAACCTACTCCTGCAAAGAAAAAAAAAGTCATCCAGACAAAAACTAAACAGAAAAATTCTGCAGCTAAATGACATCATTTGGTCAAACCAAATGGACCTAACAGATATTTAGATATTTAAAGAACATTTCACTCAACATAGAATACACCTTGTAAGCACCTCATGGAACTTCCTTCAAAATTGACCACATGCATGAACACACAGTAAGTCTCAACAGATACAAGAAAATTAAAACAACAGAATCCTATCTGTTCACCATGGATTTAGGGATCAATGACAACAGAAACAACGAGTCATAAGCACATAGACACAGATTAACTCACTATAGCATGAAAATAAAGCTGAGTGAAGACAAAGGTTAAGAAAAACTAAATCTTAGAATTATACCAGGCAGCAGTGATGCACACCTTTAATCCCCACACTCAAGAGACAGAGGCTAGCAGATCTCTGTAAGTTCGAGGCCAGCATGATCTACAGACTGAGTTTCAGAACAGCTAAGGCTACACAGGGAAACCCTGTCTTGGATAAAAAGCTTTTAGACGTTAATGAAAAGAAACACAACATACCCAAGTTTAGAGGACAAAATAAAGTCCTGAGAGGAAACTTGATAGTGCTGAAGTGCCTACATAAATATCGAAGAGATTTCTTATTAGTTACTTAATACACGAAAGCTCTGGAACAAAAACAGAAAAAAGAAAAAGAAATCACACGGAGCTTATCACAAGAAATAATCAAATTCAGTGCTGAAATCAGTAAAATACAAACACCAACAGAAAAAATAACACAAAGAATTGATCAAACGAACAGTTCATGATTTGATAGTCAATATGGTTGACAAACTCTTAGCCAAATTACCTAGAAAGCTGAGGGAGAAGATCCAAATTAAGAAATTTAGAAATGAAAAGGGAGACATAATAACTGACACAGAAGGAATCCAGGGAATTTTAAGGGCATACTTTAAAAAAAAAACCTATACTCCACCAAATTGGAAAATCTAAAAGAAATAGGAAATTATCTTGATATATACCTACCAAAGTTAAATCAAGATCAGATAAGAAATTTAAACAGACCTAGATAACACCTTAGTGAAATTGAAGCAGTCATTAAAAGTTTCCCAGCCAAAATGGTTGTAGCATAAACTTCTACCAGACTTTCAAAGAAGTAATGTCAATACTCCACAAATTATTACACAAAATAGAAATAGAAGGAACATTGCCCAATTCATTTTATAGGGCCACAGTTACCCTCATACCAAACCATATCAATACTCAACAAAGAAAGAGAATTGCAGATCAATTCCCCTTATGAATATAGATGTGAAAATTAAAATAAAATGCTTGGAAACCAAATCCAAGAACACATTTAAAAGGTCATTGACAATGATTGAGTAGACTTCATCCCAGAGATGTAGAAATGAATCAACACGTGCAAATTGATAAATGTGACACACCATATAAAACTTTGAGAGACAAAACCCACATGGCAATTCATTGGATGCAGAAAAGGGTCTGTGAAAAAATCCTACACCCTTTCATAATAAAAGCTCTGGAGATAATAGGGATAACAAGGGAAATGTCTTAACTTACTAAAGGCAATTTACAGCAAGCCCATAGCCAACCTCAATCTAAATGAAGAGAAACTCAAATTGATTTCACTAAAGTCAGAAACAAGACAGATTGTCTACTCTCTCCATATATATCCAATGTAGTACTTGAAGTATTAGCTAGAGCAATAAGACAACTGAAAAAGATTAAGGGGATACAAATAGGAAGGGAGGAAATGAAAGTACCTTTGTTTGCAGATATGATAGAATACATAAGTGACCCTAAAAATCCCAGTGGGGAACACCTACAGTTAATAAATACTTTCATCAAATACCTGGATACAAAATTAATTCACCCAAATCAGCAACCTTCCTACACACAAATGACAAATGGTCTAAGAAATAATCAGGGAAACGAGGCCTATCACAATAGCCTCAAATAATATAAAATATCTTGGAGGGACTCTAACGAAGCAAGGGAAAGTCTTATATGATAAAAACTTCAAGTCTTTGAAGAAAGAAATTGAAGAAGATATCAAAAGATAGAAAGCTCTCTCTCTCTCTTGCGCTCATAGATCAGCAGGATTAATATAACAATATTAATAATATTGGATAAGTATTAATAAGATAGCATTATAAATGACAAATATGATCATCCTACCAAAAGAAATTTATAGGTTCAATGCAATCTCCCTCAAAATTCCAATGCATTTTTTTCACAGATCTTGAAAAGACAATTTCATATTCACATGGAAACACAAAAAAACCAAAAGATAGTTAAAACAATCCTGAATATGTTAGGTATCACGACCTCCAATTTCAAGTCGTACTTCAAAGCTGTAGTAGGAAAAACAACATGACATTTGCAAAAAAAAAAAAAGATATGCTGATCATTGGAATCAAATTGAAAACCCAGTCATAAATCCACATGCCTATGGATGTTTGATTTTTTCATAAAGAGGCCAGAAATACACACTGAGAAAAATCTAGCACATGGTTCTGGCTAAACTGGATGGCTTCAGGTAGGAGAATGCAAACAGATCCATACTTACTTTATCCTGCATGTATCTCAAGTTCAAATGGATCAACATAAAACCCAGTACACTGAACATGATAGAGGAGAAACTGGAGTATAGCCTCGGACTCTTGGGACCGGAGAAGACTTCCTCTTTTTTTAATTGGTTATTTTATTTATTTACATGTAAATGTTATCCCCTTCCCAGTTTCCTCTCTGCAAACTCCTTATCCCATCCCACCAACCTGCTGCTTCTCTGAAGGTGCCCCCCCCACCCATGCACCCACTCGTACCTCACCGCCCTAGCATTCCTCTATGCTGGGGCATCAAGCCTTCTCAGGAGCAAGGGCCTCCTCTCCCATTGACGCCAAATAAGGCCATTGTCTGCTACATATGCAGCTAGAGCCATGGGTCCCTCCATGTGTACTCTTTGGTTGGTGTTTTAGTCTTTGGAAGCTCTGGGGGAGGGAGGGTTGGTTAATATTGTTGTTCTTCCTATGGGGTTGCAAACCCCTTCAGCTCCTTCAGTAATTTCTCTAACTATCCATTAGGGGCCCCATGCTCAGTCCAATGGTTGGCTGTGAGCATCCACATCTGTATTGGTCAGACTCTGGCAGAGTCTCTCAGAAGACAGTAGTATCAGAATCCTGTCAGCAAGCACTTCTTGGCATTAGCAATAGTGTCTGGGTTTGATGGCTGCATATGGGAAGGATCTCCAGATGGGGCAGTCTCTGGATGGCCTTTCCTTTAGTCTCTGCTCCACTCTTTGTCTCTGCATTTCCTTTAGACAAGCAATACTAGGTTAAAATTTTTGAGATGTGTGGGTGGCCCCATTCCTCAACCAGGGGCCTTGCCTAACCTCTGGATATGATCTCTACAGATTCTTTCTCCACTATCCCTTTCTACCTTTCTCCCCTTCTACCCCTGTTGGGTATTTCAGCTAATTTTATTCTCACTGGGTGTTGGGAGCATCTTGGGTCCCTGGTATCTGGGGTTTTCTGGTGGCTATCCCCAGTTCCCAATCCCACACTGCTATACAACTCCAATTTCCTGACCCTTTATACATCTCCCTATCTCCTCCCACACCTGATCCTGCCCCCTTTTTCTCCTCCCCTCTTCCCACCACATCCCTCCCTCCACCTCCTGTGATTATTTTGTTCCCCCTTCTAAGTAGTACTGAAGCAGCCACATTTTGGTCTTCCTTCTTCTGGAACTTCATATGGTCTGTGAGTTGTATCGTGGGTATTGAGAGCTTTTTGCCTAATATCCACTTATCAGTGCCTACCATGTGTGTTCTTTTGTGACTGGGTTACAGAGGACCATTAGCACAGGAACTAAGATCAACAATTAATGAATGGGACCTAGTGAAAGTGAGGAGTTTCTGTGTGGCAAACGATGCTGTCATTTGGACAAAGCAGCAGCCTACTGAATGGGAAAAAATGTTTACCAACTCCTCATCTGATACAGGGCTATATCAAAAACATATACAAAAAGAAAAACTCAAGAAATTTCATCCGACCTGAGACACTTGCTAAACCATATTAATTGCTGTTCTGTTCTCCCAGAAATTGGAAATGACATAGACATCCCTCAACAGAGGACTAGATAATGAAAATGTGATATATTTACACAATGGAATATTACTCAGCTGTTAAAAATGGCTTTATGAAATGTACAGGTAAATGTATGGAACTAGGAAAAATAATATTCAGTGAGGTAACCCAGATTGGTAAGAAAAGTATGATATATATTCACTTATATGTGACTATTAGCTGTTATATCAATGCTAACCAAACTACAATCCATAAAACCACAGAGTTTAAGTATAGAGTAAGGAACTAGATGTGGACAGATACATATCATTAGGAAAGACAAATAGAATAGAAAATTATGGTTGGATAACTGGAAAGAAAGGTGGAGGATCTGAAATGGGAGTATCAAGTTCGAAGGGATACGCGAAAAGGTTGTGGGAGAGACTAGGGAAGAGACAGCTAAAATTAAAGTGAATTTGAGGGTTGGTATGGAAACATAATATGGTAGAGACTTCCTAAAATATATACACATATGAAAGCAATCTAAATAGCCTAATAATAGGGGAAAGACATTCCCAATTGTTCATCTCTTGTCCTAAAACAAAGCTTCTATTCCTGGGATTAGGTTATATCTAATTGAGTTGTTATCCAAAGGGTCCCTAAGAAAATCCCCAAATAACTTAGACTGTCACCATATAGGTTTTTCTCCATAAACTATTGCTGAAAACATTACCTATATGTGAGAGGAGGGATTAGGCTAGGTTAACCAAAACTAAGGATGTATGAAAAACACTACAGAAAACTATTACTTTGTGAACTAATTTTAAAACGTAACCCAAGTACAGAATTTGAATGGATATCCCACATATATGTCTTCCTTTAGAATATATAAGTTATTAAACTAAAATTAGTACCAGATATGGGATTCCTCCCTATGAGTTATTAGTCAGAAAATACCAGAATCTCCCAATCACCAACTCACCCAAATCCCCAACACCCCCAAAACACACTACGGGCTATTACTGGTTTTGAGGAGAGGGTTTATTTCTGTACTTTTTTGTTCATGGGTTTCCCAAATCCTACAGCTGAAGATCCAATATATCTGATTGCAAGATATAGAGAAATCAAGGTAGACCTAACCTAAAGATGTCCTTCCTTCATGTTGGCTACAATTCATGGTGCTAGAAGGTGCTTATTTAGGCTTCTAAGGTGGCGGTGGGGAGGACAGTTCATGGTATTCCTCATCAGTGAACTTTTATGCTTTAACACTAACCAGTCGGGTACGCTATGCCCAGTAGTACAATAGTGGCAAGACTGGAGCTACCCAACTACTTTTGAATTGAATTTGGAGCCTGCTCCACAGGAGGAAATACATGCCTGGTACTGTAAACCTGGCCAAAAGTCTATGCCTCTGCGTGTGATAGACCCAAGGGAAAGCTCTTTTACTGTTGTTTTGCTAAACTGACACATTGTCAAACCACCTTTTAAATCTTTTTGCTTATATCCAAAGGTTAGTGCTGTCCTTGACCTTGGCCAGAAAAGTTGTTCTCTGTGGTGGTCAGCAATTCAAAGTAAGACTCCTAATTGGTTGAAGTGGTAAGAAAGTCATCAGACTTCTCAGCCATGAATGGATATCTACATCAACCCACACGTAAGGTGTAGAGAATATTGTGAAAGAAGAGGCAAAAGGACTGTAAGAACCAGAGGAAGGTGAGAGTTCTGGGAAACGCTGACATGCCTGGCATTGCAATCGCTGTATCTATGGCCACCTGCACAAAACTAAGCTGCCAAGATCAGTTTTCATTCAAACAAAAAAAAAGCAATAATTGAATGTAGTCAGTTATTGGGGGTGAGGTAAGAAACAGAGATGGAAATATAAAAACAAAAGTGGAAATCTGACTGGGCAATGTCTACTGAAGCTCAAGTACCAAGCACAGCACAAAACGAGCTCAAATTAGAATGGCCAAGTCGGAGGCATTGTGTTGCTCCTTTAAAAGACTTATTGGGAAAGTAGTGCCGATAATGCTTGGGTAACATATTTATGGACATGCAGTTATAAGAAACAGAGTCAAAATCGTACATCAAAGTGACTTTTAACAAAGTTGTCAATATTTAAAGATGGGAAGACACTCTTCTTGAAAGATGCTGGAGTGATCAGGCCTTCATACAGGGATGGCCTTCCTTGCACCATGCACAGAAACTAGAACACGATTCATGGAAGACTTCAACCCAAAATCTAAAACTCTGAAGCATCTAGAGCCCATAGAACAGAATTCTTTAATATTTTAGAGTAGAAAGAGATCAGTTAGAACATAAAGTTTCACCACACATCACACACACAACTCACAAACAGCTCTTGGTTAATCTTATGAATTCAAATGTCTGCTTTTCAAAAAACACTGAAAGTTAAAATTAAATTATCAACTAAAACATATTTGAATTATAGAACACTCAATTTTGCATGATATTTCCAATTTTGTCTTACATAGAATTCTATTTACACTACATTTATTTCTGCAGATTGGTCATATCTTGGAACCTTGTTAAATTATTTTTACTGGTTCTAGTAGAGTTTTTTTTTAAGCAGATTTCTCAAGTTTTTAGATATACATAATCACTTCATCAACCACTTATTTCTTCATTTCCAATCTGTGTTACTTTATTTTATTCTCTCATTTTATTTAATGGTTATTTCTCTAGTGAGATGCTGAATAGAAATTGCAAGAATAAACATTATTTGCTTATCGCTGATCCAGGGGAAAGACATTCAGTTTTCAATAGTTAAATATGACAGCTGTGACTGGTCCATAGTTTGGCTGGCTTTACTGTTCTGTTTTGCTTTTTTGTTTTATTGTTTGGGTTTTTGTTTGCTTGTTTTGGTTTTGGTTTGGTTTTTCTTTAAGACAGGGTTTCTCTTTGTACCACTAGCTGTTCTGAAACTCACTCTGTAGACAAGGCTGACCTTGAAATAACAGATCTAACTACCTCTGCCTCCCAAATGCTATAATCAAAGACATGCTTATCTCTAATAAATCAATACAAGGATCCAAGCACACATAGAAACTTTATCATCACTTTCACTTTGCTTGAAAAATGCCTACAGTGTGAGTCCATCTTTTGACTACACTAGCTTTGTATCTCCCAAATATACATGCCACCAGCATCCGACACCTTCCTCTGACTCTTTTATAAAGCTGCTGAGAAAAGTAGCTACTTTAACAGTGGATAGTGGTAGGATGTCTAACTGAACTTGGAGTGAACTTTCTAAGGAAAATATATGATAATCAACTAGGTTATACAAAGAAGTCCCAGAAACATGATAAGAAAAAAAATACCAAAATCATAGATGGTAAACATGGATTGTTTATGTTACTTCCATTATTTGAGGTTAACAGATGGATTAGAGAAAGAAATGAGCCTGAACTTGAGCCTGGGCAGGACAAATGAAGGGAAGTGAGTTATTACAAAATATTAATATTAGGACTGGAGAAATTGTTCAGTAGTTAAGGGCAATTGGCTGCTCTTCCATAGGTCGGTCTCTCTCTCTCTCTTTCTCTCTCTCTCTCTCTCTCTCTCTTTCTCCAACACTAAAAAACAAAAATCAAAAAAGAACAATCATTAAAATTCTCCTGTCTTAAAGTAAATGGAAAGATTTTAAACAGGATTTTAAAAGAGCAGGTAAAATAATACTTATAACCAAAAATCACCATGTGCATGCATGCATGGTTTGGTGCATGCATACCAAATACCAAAATGGGTCACTCCTGACACCAGTGTAGTAGCAATCCATAGAGTGGAGGCACAATGTCACAGGGAGGGATAGACAGACAGAAAAGATAGGAACAGCACAACACAGTTATTGAGAAGAAGAGGAGGGACCAGAGGCAGCGCTGTTGTTGAAGAAACTGAGTTTCTAATTGGAAAGAAACTGATCCTATCCTGAATATGATGTACGATTTGCCTCAGGGCAGCAGGCTTCTCCGTGGGAGGTTATGGTACCACCCATATATTCTGATAAAGGAGAAGCTGAACTATGGAAACTAACATTTCATGAACTAGCTCATGGATTTCCTGACAGTAAAGATCTAGTCTGGGGCACAAGGTTGAAACCAGTTTTTGCAAAGCCTTGCTTTTTCTGTACAGTGAACCGAGCTGTATTTCCCCGTTCTGGTTCACTATCTTATATGATTATGTCACTCTGTGTTTCTCCATTAAAAAAAAAGGCAAAATCAGCAGTTCTTTTTCCTTAAACCGCTTCAATAACCAGCACTTGCTATATTAGAAAGTTTACCTGAAAGACTATAAAAAATAGTCTAATACTCCCTAGTAGATAACTTCATTGAAGTCGATTCTCTTTTCAGGGATGTAGCAAGGTCAAAGGAAATGACCAGGGAAGGACAGGTTGTGAGAACCAAGTGAAGGGAAAGACAGTTGACATTCAAAGGGTAACAGTGCATTGTGCTGGGAACGTTTTTGTGTAAATGTTAAATGGGTCCCCGCATTTAACCACCTGCTTCTTGTTTAGAAGGGTTCAAATGAACAATTTCAAGCACAATTGAGTTACACTCAAAAGAAAATCAAGTGTAATTTCCTAAGTTGCTGAAGCAAGGGTTCTTCTATGGAATAGCCATTAGTAGCTCTAAATCCAATTTGACTATATTTGAAATTTAATGCACACTGTTCAGTGGCACCTGGAAATTTCTTCATGCAGAGAGAAAATTACAAGGTAGACTTTTTTCAATGGGTGTGTGTGTGTGTGTGTGTGTGTGTGTGTGTGTGTGTGCATGCTTTTCAAAACTTACCTGGGTCATATTTATTATGCTAAATGATTTAAGATGAAATATTTCATTTCTTTTTCTCTCTCTTGTGATACTACATTGTCTTGCTTCAAAGATACAGCAGGTCATCTTGAAATTGTGTGCCAATGTAACAACATCTCTAAATATTTACCAAGGAGAGGTATGATACTGAGGAGCCCACATATTACTTTGAGAAGATCCTCATGGCACTGTTTTCATGTGCATTTACAAATGCAAACTCAGTGATCAGTGCTCCTTTAAACCCTTCAGAAGCTCCCTTAACAACAGCAACCAACACAAAGATCTGATTCTTACACACACCTGCTTCCCTGCATAAGTGACATATGACACCCCTGCACCTGTTTTGGGGGAATTTTCTCTCCGTAAGGCTTTTTATTTATGTTGTTGTTTTGTTTTGTTTTTGTTTGTTTGTTTTCTCTTTTCATATTGGATTCACTTAAATGTTTCCTTCCTGGAAGCTTCACCTTGTCAAGTTCCCTGGCCTTTCATGTGAATTGATACCCAGGTCCTAAGTCTTCTCAGACATTCAATATTTGTCCCCATACCAAGCACGATTATGATTTTGTGTAGAGTAGCTCCGTTTGTACCCTCCAAAGACAGGAAGCATCTTATGTTCCTGACTTTTCCACTTCTCAAATCTGCAGCCTTGTTATTTTGACATTTAAATATTTATTACCATGATTTTAGGAGTTACTTAATCGACTCTGAAAACTCTTGGAAACCATCCTCCTTAAATAAATGTTTGCTTTGTATATCTTGTGGGTGTTATATCATTTTCTGATTACATAATACACAAAAACAATATATATTTTCCTGGGCCGGTTTTCCAAATCATAGGTACATAATTCATCAGTCAGAATTGAAATATTTTGACAATGACTCTTATATTGCTGTGTATTTAGCAACAGTATCTGACAAAGACTTATTGACTAAGAGATGAAAGAAAAACAATATTAAAATATTTTAACCACAGAAGTGATTATAATTATAATGTTGTTAGACAGTAATAACAGCCAACTATGGGGGTGGGTGACACCTCTCAGAAAACTTGTGATTAAAAAGAAAGCTACAGGGGTTGGGAATTTAGCTCAGTGGTAGAGCGCTTGCCTAGCAAGCACAAGGCCCTGGGTTTGGTCCCCGGCTCCAAAAAAAAAAAAAAAAAGCTACCCATTTCAAGCTTTAGTAAGCAAGATCTCCTGACCACAGCTGTCCTGCCTTCATCTATTCTCATCTCCTGGTCCTTTCTCTCAGGAATGTGTTGCAGAAGAACCACCTACTGGTCCAGGTCAGTGAAAGGGTAAATCTAACAAGAAACTCTCCAGCTTTAACAATAGAGTTCATTGAGCTAATAGACTTTGGGACTGGTTGATTTTCATGCGTGATTTTTTTCTTTTCTTTCTTCTTTTTAATTTGCAAGTTCTTTTAAATATATAAATAGACAAAAATAAAAGTTTTTATAAATAATAATTGCTTATGAATCTGCTTAGTACTTAGTTAATGCTAGATCATCGGGGTGCTTATTTTTTTAAAAAAAAAAGATGTTCCTTAAAAATAAAACTATAAAGTAGCAAAAGAATTTCAGGACTTTTATCAAGAACAAAGCTAGCGGGTTGGGGATTTAGCTCAGTGGTAGAGCACTTGCCTAGCAACGCAAGGCCCTGGGTTCGGTACCCAGCTCCAAAAAATAAAAAAAGAACAAAGCTAGCATAGTATTCTGCCTGTTTTGCCAAGTTCTCGAAGCATCAGAATTGTGATACTGTTCCCAGATAACCATCATTAGTTTAGATCAAAAGTTCTCCAGGTTTAGACAGGTGGGGGTAATAAAGTTCAGACTGTTTTCTCCTTGGGGAAAGTAATGTCCGATTCTTAAGGTTTTAAACCTGTTTTGTAAGTCAATACTCAGGGAGGTAGACCCTGTGAGCCTATAGCCAATAAGTCTAGGTTGGGAAACAATGCTGAGCAGTACTAAGTAGATAAGGCACACTAGGAAGCTGTAACTCCTGTGGATAAAGAGGGAAGACAGGATGGGGTACCCTCCCTGTCATCCACAGTGCATTCACCTCTAGGGAAAGAACATTGTGGACAAAAGCCTGGGACAGGCTTAAGCTTAGAAAGTTCAGGAAGCAGCAAGAAGGCAGAGTCTCGAGATGAAGAGGGGATTCCAGAAGTGAAGACACTGCCTTTTCTCTGTCCTGGCAAGGGCCATCAAGGACTTGAGCATTTGTGATTTCAAAATGAGATATAAGCAGGTCAAAATGGTAGTTCCTCAATAAATTATTTAAAATTCTGTATGGAGTGGGGGAGACGGGAGATGACTCGGTGCATAGGTGCAATAGCTCTTCTTCCAAAGGACCCAAGTTCAATTCCCATGACCTACATGGTGACCCGCAACCATCTGTAACTCCAGTTCCAGAGGAGGCCATGCTGCTTTCTGGTCTCTTGAACACTGCGAACACTGCATCCATTTTGTGCACATATACACAGGTAGGCAAAGCACATGGATAAAAATTAAAAATGGAAAAAATTAATGCAAAATATTGAAAAGATAAGAACAAATTGTCCAATGTGTCATTCAGGGGGAAAAAAAACAGCTTTAAGTAAGTATGTCTCCTGACTTTGAAATTCTAAAATTCTGTATAACTTGGTGGGAAAGAAGGAAAGAGAAGAGGGAGGGAGGGAGGAAAGGGGGGAGATTCCAGCACTACCAGAACCAGTTCTCAATCCCCAGTACCCTGCCTGCACTCTGCATACAAATATAAACACAGTTGTGAGAGAGAATGTGAGCACATGGACACCAACATATGACACATTTTTCTTTTATTTAAAATAGAGCTCTTTATGCTTTACAGAAACAAGTGCATCGAGTGCTTAATTCATTGTCTTTGCCACTTTCCAAAACAATATGCTTTCTGAAAATGCATACATAAAAATATAACATTTAGGCAGAGAAGTATGTACACCTGGAGGCGGTGGGAAGTTATGCAATTTGTATTAAAAAGCTTCAAAATAAATACTTTTTATGACTTGCTGTTGGCAAAGTTAAACCTTTTGGTATGAAGGCTATCGCTGAGTTCTTAACTAAATTTCTAAAATATGACTATCTCTTAACAATATAAGTATATATTACTATAAAATGCATATGTTCACAAATCCAAAATTCAGGAAACATCTGAATGGCATACATGACTCTGTGGAGCTCTGTTCAACCTTCAACAATGAAAACACAGCCACACACTACAACTCCCATCTGCGCATTTTAGATACAATTTATCGCCCAGTTCTTATTTTAAAACCCAATTTATTTTTTCACAGGCCTTATGTACATTCATTTGGGCCTGTGGAAGCCGACATCTTTTTACAGACTTAAGAATACCAGCGAGCTTACACAAAAAGGTCTTTACAACAGTGATTCTGTTCACAGTAGTTCAAGAGTTCAAAGCATGTTTTCGCAATGTCAAAATGCAATGGTTTTGACATGTGTAATATGTTCTTAGGTATAAGAAGAGAGTCACTACCCAAAGAAAAGTATAATTAGTATTAGTGTTTTAAAAATTAATCCAAAATCCTTTAAAAAAGATCTGAATCTGATCTCTTTTTTAGGCCATTTTAAAAACTGAAACACCAGACAAGTGTGAATAATCCTATCCAGTTCAGGGTCAGGAGAGTACAGGGGCTTGACATAAGCCATTCTAGAAATGAACTAGAGTCTAATATTTTACTCAGATACTCTCATTACATCAATAGGACAGAAAACTGCTAGACCTTTTAAATTGCCTAGTTACTACTGTTTGCCAATGAAACCCCAAACATATTAATAAATGTCTTTCCATAGTTGACTTTCTTAGAGCCTCATGTACAAGCCTTCCTCCATGGATAAAGCAAACGAGTAGGTTCATCCACGGAATGAAAACTTAGTGGATGTCTAGACATTGAGGTTATTGTGCCTTGCTGCCAATGACTTGGGTCGAGGAAAAGACACACCCATCACCAGGATAAACGGTGCAACTCATTCACTCTTGGGAATACAGAGATTAAAATGTCAGAGTATTCTTCTAAATTCTGTGTTCAGTTTGCATATGTCAAGAACCATTTCTAAACATAGCCTCTATTTCATAATAATGGATAAGCCTGAGCATTTTGTGTTGATATAGAAACATATAATGTCCTTTTCTGTAAGTTCTAGAATTGTGTCTAGAGCGAAGAGCTAGTTCCAGTGCTCGCCTCAGTCCTCAGCTGCCCCAAGCTGTTGAGTTCCCTGTGGAGAATCCCTGTGTGGGATGTTTGCTGGAAAGGTGAATTTCTTACCTCACCCGGACTGTGTGAACAGTCAGATTCCTAAAACCCAGGGAAGAATTGCATATTCCAATGAAAAGTGTTGGGTCCAGGAAGAAAACTTCTTGTAGTATAACATAAAAAACAAGGAGAAAATACATTTCTGGCAGTATTAAAATGAGTATAAGCTGGAACTCATAATCTCCCAAATGTTGTGTTCATCTATGACTAACTGGAGAAGAATCCTGGCAGTTATCAATAACAAATTTCAGAGTGGAGATTGTTACCTAATTTCAGCATCATCTACATTCCAAACAGCATGGCACACGGCTTAGTCTAAAAACATGGCAGAAGCAGAACTAGAGAGATGGCTTAGCAGTTACGAGCACTGGCTGATGCTTTTCCAGAGGACCAAGGTTTGGTTTCCAGCATCCAAATGGCAGCTCCCGACTACCTTTAATTCTAGTTCCAGGGAATCAAACTCTTTCTTCTGGCGTATCCAAGCACCAGATAGGCATATGGTACACAGACCTACATTCAATCAAAACTTCCATAACACATTAAAAAAATACAAAAATAAAAATAATTCAAGGGATGGCAGACATAAGACAATGGCTCAATTATCACAGATGTAACATGAGCACTCACATTGTGGGATACGTATTTCACAGTCTTTGTTCAAGTCACTGTTGAAGCAGAATTCAGCATTAAAGCAGAAGCAGACATTCTTTACGCACTAGCCAAAAGCTACAATATAACCAGGCAGTCTAACTCATGTTGAAGAGAAAGTCACGTCTGCCATTAACAGGGCCCTCTTCCTAGTGTCAAGAGAACAATCACTGATGAACTGATGAGGCGAGACCTCTTATACACAGTGGGGAAATTAAAACCTTGTTAAGAGGTTCCATGTGTAACAGTCTGGACAAGGCTCAAATACATGAAAGGACAGAGCTATGTGGAGTGCTGTGGGCAGGGTTCAGGAAATCTGCCACTGGGAGAAAAGGATGCCCAAGACAAAACAGATGAGAGAAAGAGAAGATAAACGACACTAAACATAGTCTCCAGTTTGTGTACCAAATCGCCTTTCACCACTCCAACACGAAAAGGGAAAAAACAATACATGCAGGAAGGGAGCAAGGAAAGTCTGGAAGCTTCTCTAACCATTATTCACACTAAGAATACTTTATTTTTCCTTCCTTCCTTCCCTCCTTCCTTCCCTCTTTCCTACCTTCCTCTTTCCAGTACTGAGGATTGAACCTGGATCTTTTCACATGCTAGGCAAGCCCCCTCTGCCCCTGCTCTACGTTCCCAGCAAGCACCAGAAGCCTCCACGCACTAGATTTCTTCAATTGCCTTTCCAAATTTATCAGCGATCCGTGGCTTTTCTATCTAGTTGATGACTATTTTTAGACCCTTGTTTGTCTAGTTTCATCTTTTCCCAGTGATCTTGGCCTGAGCCAATTATTTTAAGAGAAATGCACCAACAAGTAGGGTCTGACCATCGGCACTGAGTTGCGTGTGATATTAATGTGCAACAAGGCAGCGTTGGATCCATGCTGATTGACCTTTCCATAGGTAAAAGTGGGCGAGGCTGCGGAAGTAGGTGTTACCATTGTGTTTCTCCAACCCTTAGCAACCATCTGGCGTCTGTCCTTCAGTTTCTTCATCTACAAACTATTAGAGCCAAGGTATGAGGCCCGGAGTCCCTTTAACTTTTTAAACAAAATTTTTGTGCTGCAGCATATATGAAAGAATTTATAATGCTAAGGGATTTCTTTTCCGTCATAAGTGTACAAAGATGATGTTAAATAATAGGTATGTTTAAAATAATTAAAAAGTAACTATAACTTTGGAAGAGGGTGAAAGAACATTAAGTTTAATCGTAGGTGGAAGATAATGAAACAAAGCTAAGGGGGCAGGGAAGCCAAGCACCAGGAAGTCTGTATTAGCATCCTGGGAAAAATGTGAACACTACAGAAATTATGCTTAATATTAGATTTTTAATGAATGTTTTGAATTCTAGATTTTCTTTTTCCTTCCTTTCTTTCTTCCTTTCTTTCTTTCTTTCTTTCTTTCTTTCTTTCTTTCTTTCTTTCTTTCTTTCTTCCTGTCTGTCCCTCTGTCTGTTTTTGGTTTAGTTTTAAAGAATCCTGAAAAAAAATTAAAAGCCCTTAAAACAATGAATGTCTTCCATAAGATAGTGAATAAAATTATAGTATCAGGATTTGGGATTAGAACACAGTATTGTTATCCGTGGAGATAATACATTCACAAATGAGAGAGAGAGAGAGAGAGAGAGAGAGAGAGAGAGAGAGAGAGAGAGAGAATAGCTTCAAAAACTTCAATGACATCATTACAGGACACTAAGCATAAAGATTTCTGAGCGCTTGATAATATTGGTCTTTTTCAAATTATATACAGGAAATGAATATTGAAGAATTCAGCTACCAACTTGGATACATTTGTTATTGTTCCCTAACTCCCTAAATTTTGATAGGAATCAAATTTTCCACATTTTAAATGAATTAATTTAGCCATGTGAATTTTCATATTTACTTTCAAGAATCAGTCAAAAACCATTGCCTGCCAAATAATTTCAAGTTGTTCTCTTGATCCTTGTATGGTGGCAGATGCCTGCTCCTTGCCTTCAGGCAATGCGCTAAGTTCTTCCGTGGGACTTTTGCTTCCACTCCAAGATTGCCCCGAGTTTGCTCTGTCTCAGGAAGTCCCACGGATGGCAAAATTCCAGGACGGTAGATTTTCCTTTTGTTTAACCATTCTGCAATTGTAGAAGCACTCAAAGCAATAAGTTATTGTGGAACATCTGAGCTAATGAATGTATTGTAGATTTTTTTTTCATTTTAAAATAAAAGCTGATTTGAAACTCTTCAGACGTTGCGATCAGGTTACTATTTTCATACAATTATGGAAATTTAAAATGCAAAGTTAATTGAAAAGTCTAAAGATGAAAAGCAAGTGCTGCGCTTAAAATAGAGCATGACAGTCATGTTTCACTTAACTCTCGTGGCAGAACATAAATTAAGAATTCTAGATATGACATGCCAAATATTTTAGACGCAGAAGGATGCATACAACAGAGTCAGTGCTGATTACAAACTTAAACGCATGACTTATAAGGCAACAAATTCATGCTCAAATGTAGACAACAGGTAATGCGTTCCATATTTCAAAAAGTGATGCTGTGTGTAAACCCCACCATTTCTGCATACAGTACTAAAAATTCATAATAGCATTCCTAAGCTCTATGTTAAACCCAGAGCCAAAATATCCACAAGGAGCAAAGCAATGACGTCCGCTTGCACCTAACAAGATATTTTTGCTCATAACGAAATTTAAAAGAAACGAGTGCTACATGAAATCCCATCAAAAACACGTAATATAAAATTGAACTGCATAGATATGTACAGTAAATCTGCCTTATGCTCTAAAACTTACTCTATGTTTTATAAGTGAGCAGTCTCTATGTAGAACTATGTTGAGAGTTAAGCAAAACTACAACCTCTATTGTTCCCCGTCTTCTCTTTAAGATTATTCATTTGGGAATTACAGTTCAGTGACAGAAAAACGAGCAAAACATCTCAAAAAATGTACCAATGTGCAGATTTCTCCACTGGGAAATCTGAACCAAGAATATATAAGTTAATGTGTGTATACTCTGAAATAAATTATAAAACATAATGACCCAAAATAAAGATGTTACAGCATCCTCTCTTTAAAAAGTCTAGTAAATGTGTTCCCCTAACAGTGGTGAGTGGAACAGGATAGAGTAGGTTTTTTTTCATTGGCTATTTCAGCGCAGCCATGGAAGTAAATAATTTCATTCCCATCATGTAGAAACTGAAGTAAGATATTAACCGCAATCCACATCACCCCTCGCACGGCTTTTCTTGGCATCCGTTCACGTAGGCGCACCTTTTGATACTGATGATATAATTAGACGGTAATATCCAAATAAAGATCCCTTCTAAATTTGTTGCAGATTGGAAGTGATTTCCAGACCTATTCTAGAATCCATTGTCACACAGAACTCACAGGCATCCCACTGCATATTTTACCTGTCAATTTACTCTCTTGCCTCATACTCACATGCCTTTTCCCACTCCCGAATTAGACTTTAAAATCCCTGAGGGCAGGACCTATCTATCTTGTTATTCCCTCTTGTACCCAATATTGTGGCAAGCAAGTTACGGGGTGCCCTGTGCTTAAGAAAATGGATGAAGGCATGACTGGGAATGGAAAAATATGCAAACCCCAGAGCTGTCAGGGCGTTTGCTTCTCTTATCTCCACTTAGTCAAATGAGACGGATCCAGTAGCACATCTCCACAGTGAAGTAGACACCAAGTTGCCCTCTTAACGGAAAACATAGCTATATCCGTCAGAACGTTATTTCCCATGTTGGACTTTAGAGAATACCCAAATGCTGGATAGTAAAACTTCACCCTACTTATAATAGAAAGGCTGCACTGAGTAATCAAATATATGGCCTTAAAAATATCCATGGAATGTGTCTTTACTGCCAGAACCATCAAAGAATAGAAGATGTTAATATGTCCCTCTTCAAGAACTTGTCAGAGATCACTTCCGTTCTAAGGACATCTAGGCAGAAGAAAGTTCTAAGAAGTGGGGTTAGGGAAGCAGTGTTTCAGAACACTCAAAGACATTGAATCAAATCATCTTCGCTAAAGCATATAGTACATTTGAAGGAAACATCTGGTGTCCTGTTAAATATTCTATATCTCAAAAAAGGAGAAGAGAGGTAGACCTTCTAAATCTCTCAATGCATGGTCCAAAGGCCAGGAATGTCTTGTAACAACCAGTGTGACCCTCTGTTACCAGTAAGTGGTTAAACTCCTTTGAAAGAATTCTCTTAGTTTTTCTCAAACTCTTCCCTTGTTTACCTTTCTGTACTTTTCTTTCCAAATATGTACCTCAAAAGCAGTGGCTTCTTAAGACATATATCTTTAGAAAATATATGCTTAGGATTAGTCAATATTTGGCAATGTTCAGAAAACTTTTTTTCATTATTGAATGACATGATGATGACATTTCTATGAGGAAATTCTAATAGATTGATTCTGAAATTCTAGAAAATCTATTATGGTCTTACAAAATATTCAATGTACTCACTCTCTATATGGCTAAATTTAAAATATTACAGCTGAAGATGCTCCCACGGGGGAAGAAAAGCACGATGGGAATTCAAGGGACCACAGAGGCCAGCAAACTTCACATTGCTAGTTGTCACAGGCTCTGTGAGCAGCCCTGTGGCTCTGTGCCAGTTCACAGTGTTGGAGAGATCCAGACCTCTGTTACATATCAGGAGTAACAGCGCAGGTGGCTTTCAAACTACTTAGGGAGAGCTGTTGTAGTGGTGAAGAGTGGTGAACAGTCAGAGAACAAAAGTCCCCAGAACATGTTCTCACTTCGATACTCCACCTTTCCAGTCTTTAGACATTAAAATTCTGAGCAAATTTTGCTTTTCAGGGATCCAGCTAATTTTTACAGTTCCATTTCGCTATAACATCCCCCAGTTCACATTTTAACTACGTCTTCATCTTATTTGTGTGTACTCTTGGTTCAAGTACAACAAAAATTTGGTTGTTTTTTTTTTTTACTATTGTATGTATCTTATAACATCTTCCTCCTTAAATAAAAAGAAAAATGAATAGTGTCACCTTTAAAAATAAAAGTACGGACAACATGGAAACTGGGAAAGTCAAGACCTGCCCATGCTTAGAGTTATCTTTTCATGCTGCCTTTGGGACACTTCAACACTGTAGTGAATCATCTTTGAGGTAGAACTAAAACAAAACACAGCAGAAAAGAAACGAAAACATTTACACAAAGCAGGAGACATGAAAGAGAGTGGTGAGGGCTTTCCCGTCGCCTGTATGCGGCCTTAGGCCTTACAGTCTTCCTTGACACACAGCTGAGAAATGGTCTTCTTCACGCGCAGGGCGGTCAGGCGAGCTGCCCCGTTGGCATACCAGCACTCACGCATTATTCTTCCCATGACCCGGAGCGCCTTCAGGAGAGAAAGACAGCAAAGGTTTAAAGTGCACACAACAGAGGATAAAAGAAGGAAAGTCACAGTTCAGGGAACGGTCGAGGAAACTGGGCCAAACTTCTGTTAAAAAAAAATCGTTTTTAAAGACACAAGCGTTAACCTGGCAAACACTAGCTGAAATGAAACCGTTGATTTCTCGGATGCGATGACGGCTATTTTTGACCTGCAAGCTCACAGCCCCAGTACTGGGGAGGTGGAGTCAAACACAGCAGACATTCCAGGCCAGGCCAGTTCCATGAAATCCTGTCTCAAATAGAACAGCTAAAACGTGTCCTGAGCCACGGAGGGCTGTGGAAACAAGTGCGAATTCCAAGTTACCTTTAACCAGATGTGCACGAGCATGAAAAGAAAGTCACCAGACTGACAACTAAGATCTACACTTTCACCGTTCATAATCGCCATGTTGCAAGCGATGATCCGGGATAAATAGAAAGACTCAGTATGAATGAACTTTCAAAGAAAAGAAGGCACACTTAGAGGAGAAGTCAACTTAAAAGCAAGAAACTTGGGGCTCCAGTGGCATGTGCCTGCCTTCTGATGTGGAACCTCAGAGATGAGGGGCTGCATGTGAAAGACAGGAAGTCAACAGATCGCAAAGAGAATAGGTTGCAGATGGAGGGGCGGAGCCTAGATTTAAACATGAAGCTTGAGCTAGTGAGACGGCTCAGCAGGTAAAGGCACCTTGCCACAGAGCCTGGAAATCTGAATTTAATCTCGGGACCCGCATGCGAAATGAGAAAACTGATTCCTGCGGGTTGTCCTTTGGCCATTGCCACTATGATATGGCACATACATGTATCTCCACATACATGTAAGAAAATAAACATACTAAAAATAAACGTGTGCTTATGAATCTCCCCCCAAGTGGACAGTCTCTAAGAAAATCCACTTACTTTGACTTTTGGTAAAGAAAAAAAATCTGTCCAAATTTTCTCAGTAAACCTAGACTCATAATGAAATCTGCATTCGGAGAGGGGGAGGGTTGCCAATCAGCAAAAAAAAAAAACAAAAGTTCTTGGTGTGAAAATAAAATATCTCATGGATATGTTAAATGGCAATTGAGTCATACCTGAGGCATAAGCAAAGAAGTGGAAAATAAGTCCACAAGGACAAGTATACAGGTGCCAAGGCAGGAAATACAGGTGACAAAGAGTAGACTCTGAAAGGTTTAATACAGCCACTGAGTTTTTCCAAAAATAGAAATGGAGACAATGAGGGAAGAATTATCTGAAGACATATTATCACAGAATCTAGAGCAGAGGAATGTCACAAGTCCTTGGAATGAGAGCAGTCTTTGTTCAAACAAGTTTAACTGCAAAGCTGGGTTCAGTGGTGCACGCTGTGACATCAGAACTCAGAGGCTGCAGCAGGAGGATTCCTGTGAGTTTGGGCTACATGGAGAAAGCTTCCCTCAAAAAAACCTGAAGTATCTGCAAACAGAAAGACTGGCCATGAGACATAGAGAAACTGCAGGACAGGAAAGTTCTTAAAAA
Organism: Rattus norvegicus; assembly: GCF_021556685.1. NCBI lineage: Eukaryota > Metazoa > Chordata > Mammalia > Rodentia > Muridae > Rattus > Rattus norvegicus. Next base: position 41,995,565 of record NC_141536.1, read on the forward strand.
AACAATTAGAGGGCTGGAGAGACGCTCAGCCTTTAAGAGCACTCCTTTTTTTCTTGCAGAGGACCTGGGTTCAATTCCAAGCACTCGAGTGGTGATTCACAGCCATCCATGACTCCAGTTTCAGGGAATCCAAAGCCCTTTTCTCAGTTCTCTGGGCACCAGGCACATACATGGCATTCACACATACATGCGGGCAAAATATTCATTCACGTAAAGAATAACACAAATTAAAAGCAAGTAGAGAAGACATTGAGGCCAACTTGTATTAATATCAAAGCCTATTTTTATGTAATCTAAAAGAAAAAAATATGTAGCAGTATAAAAAAAGTTTTAAGGAACAAAACGTTTCCTGACACCACTTTCGGGTAATATATCAGAAATCCCAGAACCACAGGAAGCAAGAATGAGCAGAAAACTGGTCTAAGTGGACACCTCAGAAGAATCAATAGCTTCAAAGCTTGTTGAACATAAATATTTACATACTATCACTTTCCTTTTACAGTGTGTGTGTGTGTGTGTGTGTGTGTGTGTGTGTGTGTGAAGAAAGTGTCATATATCCTTGAGCTAGAGTTACAGACAGTTGTGACCCACTATGTGATGGCTAAAAACCGAATTCCGGACTTATGTGAAAGCAGCAAGCAGTCTTAACCACTGAGCCATCTCTCCAGTCCTTAAAAAAAATGGATAATCTTATTTGTCAATTTGACAGCATTTAGAATCTCCTTGCTAACACTTGTTTAGGTGTGTCCATGAGGTTATTCCCAAAAAGGATTAATAGAAAGTAAAGGATCTACCTGAAATGTAGATCCCACTATCCCATGGGTTGATGCTCTGGGCTGAATGACTGCTGCTTGGTTTTATGCACCCCTCAATGATGGTCATGCACTCTGACCCTCTAGGACCATGAAACTAACTCCAACTAAATGCTGTCTTTTTAAGTTTCCTTGAACATGGTGATCTTCACAGCAATAGAAAATGACTAAGATATAACGTGACCAGCTGCCTGGTGTTCCTGATGCCGTGCCTTTTCCACCATGATGTTACCTTCATGCTTAGAGCTAAATGTAACTCTTTCTTCCTTAAGTTCTTGTCCTCTGGTATTCTATCACAAAACTCACTAATACATTTAGCAACATACTTTTGAATAATGCTAACTACAAGTCGATTATGATCACCAATACTAGAATAGACAAAGAAATTCTATTATATCCACACAGAAGAATGCTACGTAGCAATGAAAATGCACAGGTTTTTATATGTCTGTGTGTATTGAAAAAAATAAGAGGGAGATATTTAACAGGTTTTGCTCATAACTTTCATAAACACATAAATGCAAATTTTCAGGATATACAGATGTGTGGCAAAATCTAAATAAAATCAGGGAATGATAAATCATTAATATCAACATTAACCACTTAGCAAGGCAGAAAATTCCTCAAAAGTTTCTGAAAATGTCTGCTTTTCAAACTGTATATTCATAAGTTTTCATTTAATTGTTATCCATTATATCACCCATGTGAGTACGACAAATAATATTAGGAAATGAATTCTTTCAGTACGGTATACAAGACTCTAAGTCTGTTTCTCAAATAAACATGGAGTTGAGATAAGTAGACAAAAGACAAAAATGCTAACACTTTCCTTAAAGGAAAGAGTTAGACTCCTGGAAGAGGGAAAGAGATGCAGTAAAAAGACAACTAAGTAAAACAATTCTGTAAGAAAATAAAAAGTAATGGTGTCACCTCAAACAGCTCAGTTACTATGCTCAACTATGGAAGAAAATGAAGAGCAGTGATTGGGGTGAAGATGTAGAAGCACTGAATAGGGGATCCCTGCCCTTCCTCTCTCTAGCACTGTGTGTATGCCCGCCATATTGCTTACAATTCAATATTGCTTGTGAAGACAAGACAGATAACGACTGGATCTAAGGTGAGGGGGCTTATCTGATGAGGGAGATTAAGCTTCAGATAGTCTGAGATCAAGCATAAATTACCAGTTACAGTACAATTACCCACTGACTTTGCCCATGTCCTTCAGTTTCAACCTCCTTGCCCTGTGATGGCTCCATTCCACTGGTTCTGCTAAGAGGTAAGAGAGGAAACTATGTATTCCTTGTGCGGAACCCTGAAGAGCCAGGCTGCACCTCTCTTTCCTCTCTTTGCCAGATCTAGAGACGTGGATGTCAGGGAGCAGTGAGGATGGAGATGGAGCCACCTTGGTGAGGACATAAGTCCCAAACAATCACCCAAGCCAGAGAGGATTTCGGAGAAGCACTACACAATGTCCTGTGGTCTGAAACTGCCTGGGCCTCGGGGTTTGTGTCCTAGATACATACTACCAAAGAGAGTAAAATCCCCTAAAGACATAAAACAAAGGCACCCTGAATATATGGAACAGATTAAGCAACTGGGTTAAGAAAGAACTACCCATTCTCTGAAAATGCTCATTGATGCTGATCTGAACGATGAAATAGAAAAAAATAGATAAGAACATGGTTTACGGTGGTCTCCAGGAGATGAAGACGGCAAGGAGAGGAGGAGGGCGGAGAGAATGACTGGGGAGGAACATGGCAGAGAGGAGGAGGAAGGAAGAGAACATAGACTTACCTCACAGCTTTGCCACTGGTTTGGGAGATTTGGTCGGAGTTTCTGATCACAAACGACCTTCCTCATTTCCTCTATGGAAGGATCTGAAGGCACCATGTCATAATAAGGCAACTGGTACTCTTCAACAAGTCCTACAAGGAATTCGAAAATACATTTCCCTAAATATATAATCAGTAATGATGCATACATATTTCAAGCTAATACCACTGACTTCTGCCAGACACAGATAATAGCCTGGAAAAAAAATAGATAGAACCTCACTTTTGTTAAAATAATATATCTCTATAAAACAGAATTCACTTCAAATCACTGGGTTAAGTACTTATACAGAGTTATGACATTTACAATATAAAGTATGCTTTATAAGATGTAAAATTAATAAAGGTATCATGTGTGACAATAAAACTGCATAAATAATGTACACAATTTTATAATAAACAAAATTTAAAATTTATAATGAATAAATAAATAAATAAATATTTATTTATTTAATAATAATAAATGTTTATAATAAATAAAATTTAAAATAAAACAAATATTGCCCCCAATAGAAGCATTGTGACTTTTTAATTTCATAAATAGTCATTATACAGTAAAAGAAAGTACTCCTAATTTTCCTAATTGCGATATCTATGGCATAACATCAGTGTTCTGTATCTACCTAACAAAACAACTGTTTCAGTTTGGAATGTCCAGGTATCTGGTTCATCGGGTAAGTTACTACTGCCAAACTGCCAAACTGCCAAACCTGTGAAAATGATACACACACACACACACAAACACACACACACACGCACACACACACACACAAAGAGATAGACACATGCACATACACATAAGACACACACACATGCACATAAGTAGTCCTAAACCAAGCTCCATCCTACGAGTGTCTCGCTTACGAGGAAATATCTGTAAAGTGCTTCATACAAGCATTTACCTTTTCTCCACTGATGGCCGCAATTTCATTAGGCTGCAATAACAGGTGTCCCCTTACCAATGTCTAAGCTCTGTGGAGTAGTAGAGGGCAAGATGTAGCTACCACTCACACCCCTGCTCTCTTCAATCTGGCTCTGCTGTTTACATCACAGGAGAGAGAAGACAGAAAGCCTGGGGAACAGAAGGCTCACAGACCTGCTGCCTTGGCAAGACATTTAGCTTCTCTGGGATAAGAGTAAGGATACCAGCTGCCTCCAGGCTCCAATCAGATAGTTTTCAAGTGACTCAGAATAATCATATGGGCATCAGAATGATCAGAACTGTCACCCTTATCTAAGCAGAATTCAAAAGATAACCTCCACACACTCTCCCCAGGAGGTTCCTTTTTTGCCTCTGTAAAGAAATCGCTGAATGGAATTCTCCTAACCATTCAGAAACAATTCAGTCTACTGAGGAGAAAATAAAGAAAATCACATCTTGTACCCAGGGGTACAAGGGAAAGAGAACAAAGGGTAGTCCCAAAAGCTTACCTCCAACTGAACACCTTCGAGCTATTTCCCAGTAAACCAGCCCCACCGAATAGATGTCAGCTCGCTTGAAGGACTCAAAGATGTTGACGTTCATTGTATCATCAAGCATTTCGGGAGCCATATACCTTCAAAAATGTGCACATTGAGCGTGGGTCCAGTGAATCACAATTTTAATACATTTTGATACAAAACATAAATCAAGGTAGCACATCAATATCAAAGAAACAGCTCAGATTCCATAATAGGGTGAAATTAAAAAAAAACCACAGTTATTGACACAACCATCATTTTTTAAAACATTTTAAATAAAGCTAATGGTTATACAATTCCGCATTATGACAGGATCAAGAGCAGCCTAGCCCTTGGAAGGAATAAATTGGGAAGGTCAATGAGCAAAGCACCCAACAACAGAAATGGAGCGCTACACCTCAAGAATTTATCATCATGGAAAGTTCTCTTCTGACAAGCAGGGGTGTTCCCTCACCCCAGGGGCCTTGGATTGCCGATGCAAGGCTTTGCGGTATTCCACCGATATCTTATCAAAATGAAGACTCTTATTACATACTATGGGGCCAAGCATAGTATATCCTTCCTCGAACAAAGTTTAATGGAAGAAGTCTTAGACTCCCAGGACCTGACTGACCCATATAGAGTTGAGCATTTTTTTCCAGACTCTATACAATTTGGGTCCTTTCCAAAGGATTAGGTTCCTCCAAAGGAGAGCAACACCCGAACCTTGCCTGGGTGTCCCTGATGCAGGAATAGTGAGATAAAGGACCATATTAAGAAAAGACGATATGTCCGTTAGGACTGCTCATTCTGAACTTGCTTTCCTGGAGTGACTCTGCCTACTTGATAAGCCTACAGCCTTGCACTCACTGCCCTGAAATCTCAATTGGCTTAATCGCCAGCTCCACCTCCTTAGAAATTCTCTGTTCTCGGGCGCTTTAGTATGCCCAGGAAAATAATTTGATTGCTGTGATTTCAAGGCCAAGAGCTCTGGAATCATGAAAAAAGTACCGTGAGGCTTGGAACCCAAGTAAAGGACACAGAAGTAGACTAGCTGAGGAGCCATCTGCTGGTCAAACAAAGAAACACGCCAGACATGCTGTGACAGATGAGCCTGTCACAGCCACAGCTGTGTGTCTTCCTTTTACTTCGTGGTTCCCCCTAGTGCTATCATATTCTGTTTTTGAAAGTGGAAATTGTATTCAAATGCATATTACGGCAAAATACATTATTCTGTGCGACTAAGGGCAAGTCCAGCTATCAGTAAGATACAAATTGATATACAATATCTTTGGGTGTTAAGAGCATAGACAGTCACACAAATGGCTTTATTATTAATCACCCCTAATCTATCTATCCAATGCACTGGTTTTGTATGTGTTCTTTAAAACTCAAGCCTGTACAGCAAGCCCTGAATTTCAGTTCACTGATGATATGGAAGGGTGCTAGAGTTCTGAGGTGGTCTCTCTCTCTCTCTCTCTCTCTCTCTCTCTCTCTCTCTCTCTCTCTCTCTCTCTCTCCAGGAAAGACATCATAAAATGTGTCACCTTACAGCCAACTGTCTCTTCACCACTGCCCTACCCTAGACTCTGTGGCAAAATGGCTACTTCACCGGCGCAAAAAGTCAACCCTCTGTCTTTGTCATCCTGCCTTGTAGCCACTGGTGTCTCTATATCTCCAGAAAGACTTCTTACATTTTTTGGCCTAACGTTTTTCATATTTGGACGCATATCGCAAGCACTCAAGGTGCTTGCCCAACCATTTAAGCTTTAGTAGGCCACCAACAAAAGTCCTCTTACCTCTTGGTTCCCACTTTAGGATTCTGGGGTATATCTATAGTGTTCATGATAGAATCATGTTTCACAGCCAGCCCTAAGTCAGCTATGGCACAAGTGTCACACTTTTTGACTAAGATATTCTTTGACTTTATATCTCGGTGAGCAATAGCAGGCTTACCTATAAGGCATAAGAAAAGTGTATTAATTTTTCCCACTGGAGAAAATTATTTAGAAGACTTAGCTCGAATGTCACCTCTTCAGACACATCATCTCTGACTGTACACCCAAGTCCAGCAGATCTCCGAAGAGACAGCAGTCTCCTCTTCAAACTCCAAGCTAAGTGAGGGCAAACTCTTGCTTCATACTCAAGTAGTTCCGACATGAGAAGCGTAAGGTGATAGTTGGGTTGTGAACACTAATAACCAGATCATTCAATAAATGGCTTACAGTTACTTTGTGTGATTACAATAGGGCAAATGTTTGCTAACAAAACATTTATTCAAACTTTCACTGCACTGGAATAGCAATTCCCAAATGAGAACAGAAGGCCCATGGGGGTCCTTGAAACCACTGTACATCTGCCTATCAGGGTCACGCCACCATTTCTTCACTTACTTCAACCAAAACCATATATGGAGACAAAAGACAAATAGGATAAAGAGAATGTGTGAAATTTCAGACGATAAGCTAGATATTTAAAGTATTTTTAAATATGTAAAACAAAACTATTTTTATTACACTGCATTAAAAAACTGTTATAAAACATTCGGAAGCTGCTATTCGTGTTAATATTTAATTGGTTAATTACAGTGCCTTGAAGTAAACAATTTTTTAATTTCTCAATGAGAAGTTTTTTATATGGAAGTTATTAATAAATATAGCCTTCATTTACCTTAAAACTTTGGGGATTTCAATAATCTTTAAGAGTACAAAGAGGTCATGAACCTAGGGGCCTGTTTAAACTAATGACTTGAGAGTCAATTCCCTGAAGACTCAGAGAATGAGAAAGCAGGGGACATCATTTGCCCTTTACGTATGGTTTTCATACTTTTTATCTTTTTCATACAGTTCCAGCCTAGTATGGAACTCACCATGTAGCCCTGGATGACCTCAAAGTCACGGGCCATCTTCCTGCCCCATCTTCCCGCCCTCAGCTTCCTCTCCTGCTCACATTACCATTACCAGTTGCAATTTAATCAGCAAAAGCGAGCATTTATATCGCCTGCGATATATGACTACATTATGGCCTTGGCCACCAAAACAAGACCTCCGGGTGTGCAATCGAAGGGCGAGGATGGAGTCACTCAGGATGAAAACACATCAGGAATATCATGTGCAGTGCCGAGACTACGACAAAGTTGTTTGCATCATGACAAGCACCTCGCTTTTACGAAGGACTTCCATTGTTCTTCTGTACCTGATGAGAGTAACGAACTAAAACAAAGTCAATACAAAGAGACCGGCCTTCTGAAAGGCGATACGTACCTTGAGTGCCCACGATCTCCATGTGTAGGTGAGCCAGACCACTCGCTATTGAAAGCGCCAACTTGACCATTCCAGCCACGGTCACTATGTTTCTATTCAAATAGTCATATAAGGAGCCCTGCTCGTGATACTCTGACACAAGCCAAAGCTGAGTCCAGGTTCCATTATCTATGGAGAGAACATCATTTGTTGTTGTAAATGTGGAGGAAGGAAAGGAGTACTTTTAACTACTGTAGATGTGGGAGCTTCCATGGAAACAGGAAGTTGTGAGAGGTAGTTCCAACAAGTGAGTGACCCTTCCCCTGTTTGCTTTCATCAGTAGTGGCTGGTGACAATTACTGCTGTGCACGGCAACCTTCTGCGAGAGGCATCATGGGAGAAACTTCTAAGAGGCACCTTTGGCCTCAGGGCGGCCTTGCCCATTGCTATTAAGCTTTTAAGAAAGATTAAAGCACTAAAATCCAACAAATTTACGCCACAATTACTACCGTAAGAGTGCTGACATTCTAACAAGGCTGATGAAAATTGCCTCTAATAATAGGAAGTTGTGTACTCCAAACGGTTATATAGAGAGCCAAGATATTGCTAGAAAGATAACACACCCATTTGGACAAAAACTAACCCGCCATTTTTAAAACAGGCTGTTTCGCAGACTAGAAGTTAGTTTAGGGTTCCAACAGTTCGATGTAGCTTTCTAAACAGTGTCTGTATGGTATGGGCAACCCTGACCAGTCCTGAGGCTCAGATGAACTCTACGGTGAGCGTTTTGCTTAGATGCTGTCCTGCCAGGTGCTACATGCTCAGGAGCTGGAAGTTATCCAAAGATCTCGTTTCCACAACTAGGCAGTGAGAAATCTCCAAGACTTTCAGAAGCCAGTGTACTTTAAAACTCACTAACAACTTCCCACACATGAAACCCTCCCTCAGGCTCCCTACTGACACCCATTCCTAGGCATTCTCTCTCACACACACAACACAACAAGGGTTTAATCCTACACTGTACTATAACTTAAAACTGACTACTACATGAAGTAAAGAATTTGTAAAGGTGAAAGTGATATCAGAGACCATTTGGAATCTGTACAGAGTGGCTGACAAGTGAGGATGTGCCCAACAGAATCCAGTTCCATGGAAGGACACAAAAATGGGGCCTCTTTAGCATTAAACTAGTTTATCAAGATGAGCTGAGGAACGGTTACTGCTGCACTGATAAACGCTGAGGGGAACCTGACCAGGAAATAACTCAACTCCACATCAGCAGGATTTGGGAAACTGAGTCTTCAGTGGTGCAACAAAATATCTGGTTTTCAAAACACTGGGATACAGTGTTAAAGTACATGTCCTTAAGAAGTTGGAATGAGGGACTAGAGAGAGTTCAGCAGTTAAGAGCACCAGCTCCTCTTCCAGAGAACCCAGATTCAGTTCCCAGCATCCACATGGTGGCTCACAGTAAATTGTAACTGCAGTTCCGGGGGACCCAGTGTCTTCCTCTGCAGACATGCATGTAGACAAACTACCCAAATACATGAAATAATTTATTATTAATATTAGTAATATTAATTCTACTAACAGAAATCATGAAGAGTTTTCTGTCTCAGCTCAGTTCTCCTTCATTCTTCCAACAAATCCCAACTAGGAAACATAATTGTGATCAAAATGTGCAAAACTGATAAAGATCTCTTTTTCTAATTAATAATAAATATTAAAATTATTAATATTTTCATTCTTAAATTAGCAGTAATATTTTAATGTATTATATTTACATATAAATCATATATTACATAATATCTGACATATTATATAATATACTTTTACTACATTATTGATATTATTACTATTCATAATGAATATAAAATACCATGTTTCTATTAGACAAAAGCAGAGTTTTTTTAACTTTCCAGGAAATAGTAAATGTGCAAAATTCACATATAATTTAAACATAAATTTTGCTTTTTGATGAGAATGCAACTGTGGCTGCATCAAAGTTCTTCACTATATTAAAGTTTCAGTTTGAAACCTGACTGGGTTGAGTTTCCTCACTTCTGTCTGCATTTCCCTTTTGTGCACAGTAAAGTGAGGCAAAGCTTTGTAAGAAGTGGAAAGTAACAGAGGAGATCCACCAACTACATCCCTCCCTCTCTACCCCAGCACATATACAATATTTTGAGAGTACTGGCTTCAAATACCAGATAGGTGATGATCTGTTTTGCTCCAGGACGCTAAAACAGCTAACAATTGCTATCTGTCAGTGTTAAACTTCAAGTTCTGAGGCACGGTCAAACCAACAATAATAGCAAACCCCACTAACAACCTCTTAACTCATTCTCACACAGTCTAGGGGACACGTGCTGAGATCTGGACACCCGCAGCTAAAGCCTGTGACACAGAGGATAAACTCAGCTGACAAATCAGCCATTTAAACTCCAATAACATCCCACGGGCCAGCGTATTCAAATGCTCCTCCACGTTCCAAAATGCTCTCGAACCTTCCATGACCAGGGGTGACTAAAGACAGGACAAACTAGACTAGTACATTTTCCTAGGATCCGTTCCAGTGGCGGAAGGCTGGTTCCTGCCCAATACGAGTTATCTAATATTTTAAAAATAAGCCGGGCTACGTCATCGTGACTCTACACCAATCATAGGCTGCCGCACTTTATTGTTTGGTTATGTACATTTGCATGTGGGAAAGAAAAGAGGGTTTTTCTTAATAAAGAAGGTAGCATTGTATGTGTTTTCCTGAGACACTGGCGATGATGGCTCTGGCAAGCGACCCAACATCGTTGCTTGCCCGCCCTGGCGAATGGGACCTTACCTTTGTTGTCGGCCGCGATGAAACCGAGAATATTCTCATGTCTCAGCATTACCGTCTGATAAATTTCTGCCTCACGGAACCAAGATCTCTCATCTCTGGAGGAGAATATTTTCACAGCCACATCTTCTCCACACCATCTTCCGTGCCACACTTCCCCAAACCGACCTTTTCCTACGATTTCTTGAAGTACAATTGTCCTTGCGATGGTTCTTTGAACCAAAAGAGGCAGGCCTAGTCAAGGGAAAGGCAGACTGATCATTCAAACAGAAGTCACAAGGCCGGTTGCTGTTACCGGATAAGCAAACACTTAAACAAGTCTACTAAATTTGAAGTAATAAGCATCATTACAACAAACTGTAAGGCCAAGGCACGATCTATAAAATGTCCTAAATTATTAATTTCTCTTCTCTTAGTCTCAAATAAAAATTTTAAAACACGGTCTGCTGCTGCTGATTTCTAAGAATTGTGGCAAATCCTGCTAAATTTCTCACAGAGCCAGTCTGACTCAAGGGAAACCATAGGTAGCTAATACTTGAACTGCATGGCTCCTGGGACTACTGCAAAGGGAAAACCATTCTTTGCGATTTTTTTTTCCCAAAAGCAAATTAAAATGTGCATGTAGGAAATCAAATTCAATGACAGAGTAAGATAAGAATGCTACACCAAGAATATGTTTCTGACAAATAAACACAGAGGAAACATGCTCTTTGTTTTTTTTGTTGTGGTTGTTTTGAGAGGAGACAGGGTCTTACTGTGTATCCCTGGCTGACCTGGAAGTCACAATGCAGGGCAAACTGGCTTCAAACTCCCAGAGACCGGCTTGCCTCTGCCTCTCAAATGCTAGAAATAATGGTATATTATACCATGTCCAGACTGGTGACTGGTTGTATTTTTTAAAACAATAACTCTACTTCTAAAATTCTATTCCTTGGAATTAACAAATAATGTAGAGAATCTGTGCAAAAATTATAGAATACATTGTTATTTATACTAAAGAAAAAGAAAGCCTTTGAAATGTGAAGCAGTGTAAATGTGCAAGCATCTAGTCACTCCTGTGACTTCTGTGAGCTTTAGCACTGTTCTCTAGGAAATGAGACAACGTAAGAGTTAAGAGGGAAGTTTAGCAGCTAGCACTGTATCTGGCACGATACATGATCAATAATGGCTACCCTCTTAGTATTCCAGCACCCTCAGAATAGATCACACAAGATTAACACTGATAGTGCTGTGAGTAAAGCTATTCCGAGGACACCCGAAGCTCCTTTGCTATACTGTTAATTGAAAACAGTAGTAAATTGTATCTCTATGAGTTTGTAGCTCTTTAAACTACAGATAGAAAAGAAGCTGAAGCACGTGATGAAGTCAGAGTGAGTTATAATATTCCCTCTCCTTCTTTGCTGTATTTTCAATATAAAGTCCATGAGAAGGTTTTGCCATTCCTATAGTTGTATCTCAAATAGTTAAAGAGGCCACAGCGTGTAACTGTGTGCTAGAGAATCAGTTTGGTAATTGTCATTGTCCTCAGGTGGCTGGAGAAAACAATGCCCATGTGGCTCCTCCGGGCATTGTCCCCTGCTCCAAGAATGAGCTAGTGTTTACACAGATGTTCTCCTCTCCAGTAGAACCACCCACGATAGGCTCAGACTATAAATTCACTGGTATGAGCCTCAACAATTAGTCACCAGGCCCCACAGTCCAAAAGTTCTTTGGGGACCATCTGGTTCAGCCTCATCATCTATCGATGAGAAAATTGGAGCCTGACAGTAATCAGACATAAAGAGAGTCTGCTGCTGCAGGAGGCTGGCCCAGAATGCTTTGTCCCCCAGAGAAAACAGACCTGTGCTCCTCTCTGTGGGAAGGGAGACATCCAATGATAAATAGCCAAGGTTATCTTTGTAGACTTCACTCAATGTGTTTGGCACAACGTGATACTAACAATTAAGCCAAATCTCAGAGTCATCCCTTTCCGCATCGTCACTGACAGAGGACCCAGTGAAGTTTGCACGCTGAAGCTGATGCAGCACCCAATTGGTCGACAAAGAAGAATGTGTGAGGGGGTCAGTGGGGTGAGCAGGGTGAGACAGGAGAGAGAAAGCTGCCTCACCAACATCCAAGGCTAATAACAAAATGAATCTCTGTTGGCTTTGTGCTATACACCTCCGGGCTGCATTTGAACAGAAACTTTGTCTCTTGCTATGAGTTCATTTTAATCTTTTCACAGGGGATTATAGAAAGCTGATGTCTGGCTCGTGTCACCGTCTGTCAGAATGCTATACAGTAAAACAAAGAAGCAGGCTCCCCACTTCCTTAAAAGCCGCCTGAGACAAAGCTCACTCTCAAGCAGAGTCCAATAAAATGTCGTTTATTCTCACTTTGTAGGCTCTCCGTCTCTTTGAAATTTGTCCCTGACCTGGTCATGGATAAGCTTCGTAATCAGGGTTTTTCAATATCTGACAAAGCTGCCTCCGATCCAAGGTCGCCAACCAATTGAGAAAGGCAGAGAAGAAGAAGGTTGGTCCAGTCTCCTCCCCACAGGCAAGCTATTGTGGCAGAAGCGTTGCTGAAGGTAAACGTCAAAGGCGTGTGCTTTTAGCTAGGGTCACAGCCAAACAAATGTGACTGGACAATATGCCTACATTCTAATATGTTCTAATTTGTCTTTAAGGAAATGTATCCATGAGCAGAGCCTGGTGATGCCAATCTACAGATTGAAGTTAGGGACATCTTGTTGCTACCCTGTGCCACACACATACAGTAGATAGATAGATAGATAGATAGATAGATAGATAGATAGATAGATAGATAGATAGATAGATAAATAGATAGACAGATAGATATAGATAGATAGATAGACAGACAGACAGACATAGCGAGCCTAGGGATTCTGGGGACACAGCTCAGAAAAAGAACACTTGTCCAGCATGTGATATGTGCAGTTCTGGATTCAATCTTCAATGCAAAAACAAAAACAAAAACAAAAAAGAAATGATGTGGGCTTGGTCATGCTTTCTCCTTCCTTTCATAAAATGTCTGAGAACAATCTCAAAGGGAACAGTTCAGAAGCCAACAAATTCATATCCATGCCTGAAACACACTTTTAAAAAACATTCAAAAACTTAACATGTTTTTTATTTTTATTGTTAAATATATAATGCACACAAATATATAAACACGACCTGATGACTGCACTTGGTATGTCTGAACTTGGGGTCCCCATGTAATTTGGAAATCATAAGATTCCCCCCCCCACACACATTAACATGTTTATTGGTGTTGTCCATGTTCTGGCCTTGTTTGGGCAGCCAAGTAGTTAAGATCTCACAGGTGAAATTCTCCTCCAATTCCAGGAGCCCAATCTCACAGAAGACTTCCTGCTTCTCTGACTCTCACAATCTTTCCACTCCATCTTCTATGATGGTCCCTGAGCCTCAGGTATAGAAGTTATGTTGTAAGCATATGCTCTGGGACCAGGTACCCCATGATCAGTTGTTGTATGAAATTTGAACAGTTATGGTTCTCTGTAATGGTCTCCATAGGCTGAAGAAAAAAAAATCACCTTCCTACAGTAATCTACACTAATCTGGGTCGGGGCCACTTGTTGAAATTTTGTATTTTTGTGTTCAACTCATGACTCTTTCCAATAAAAAAATATTAATTGCATGTATTTATTTGTATTATTTATATGCATGAGGACAATATAAATGTATATTCAAAGAACAACCAATGAGGAGTAGCTCTCTCCTTCTACCATGTGGCCCCCTGGAAACAAACTCAAGTCTTCAGGCTTGGTGGAAAGCACCTTTAGTCAGTGAGCCATCTTGCTAGCTCGTTACTCCTTTCTTAAATGACACACCTAGTTGTCTGCTTTTTAATTTGTGTCATCTTACTTGGAAAAGAAATCTTTTGTCAGATTCAATAAAGAGTAGAAAAATAAACAAACACCATGACTAAAGGCAGCTTGCAGGTAGAAAGAGTAAATTTATTTGGCTTATACTTCTAGATTAGAGTCTGTCTTGAAGGAAGTCAGGGTAGGAACCTGGAGGCAGGAACTGTGGAGAAATATTGCTTGCTGGATGACTCCCTGGTCTCTTCTCTTTTTTTGAATAATTATGTATTTTATGTATACATAATTATTCAAAAAAATAATTCAGACACAACCGAAGAGGGCATCAGATCCCATTACAGATGGTTCTGAGCCACCATGTGGTTGCTGGGATTTGAACTCAGGACTTCTAGAAGAGCTTTCAGTGCTCTTATCCTCTGAGCCTTCTTTCCAGCCCAGCCACCCCCAGCCTTTTCGAATCTAGCTTCCTTATATGATCCAATAACATCTGCCCAGGGATGGTACTATCTGTAGTGGGCTGTGCCCTCCTACATCAATTCGTAATCAAGACAAATAATATCCCCACAGAAAGAGCCACAGGCTAACCTGACCTAGGCAACTTTTCAACTGAGGATTTTCCTTTTAGATAGCCCTTAGTTGTGTCAAGTTGATAATAAAAACTAACCAGGACACTACCTAACATCACCAAGTGACGGAAGAAGATTTTGTGGGAGTTAAGTAGAACATTGTTCAGTCCTTTGAACGTCATAAAGAAATGTGTCTGTCAGGTGGTGGTGGCACACTCCTTTATTCCCAGGAGGCAGAAGTAGGTGGATCTCTTGAGTTCAAGACCACCCTTATTCACTGAATTAGTTCCTGGAAAGCCAGAGCTACACAGAGAAACTGAGTCTCAAAAAACAAAGAGAAAAAGAAAAGAAGAAATATTCTTCTAGAAATTAAGAATAAATCAGACTTCTTTGTGCCTAGATGTTGCCAATACTCAAAAAAATGGGGGTAGAGTAGGTCTCACCATATAATGTCTAAAGAAGCAGAGCTTAATTATTGAGGAATACTGCTTTTAAGATAAAAAGGTAAGCCTGCTATACGATGATATAATTTGGATTCCAACTTTATATGCTTTGTAATTCCAGGACTTTCTCTCTTGGTTTTCTCTTTAAAATATCTCACTTGATGTTATAATGATGGCCTCGACCATTAGAGTCCTTGGGTCAGCAAAATGTTGTTCCTTTCAGACACATCCTGAGTGCTTCCTGGTGATATGGGTGCCTGTATGGATGTGATGTGGTTCCCTTCCTGACACTATAAGAGTGTCTGCCTGGCTGCTGCTCACACCCACCAGTAAGAGAGGTCCTCTACACTATGGGTTTGGTTTGGTTTGGTTTGGTTTGGTTTGGTTTGGTTTGGTTTGGTTTGGTTTGGTTTCCTTTCATTTTTTTTTTCAAGGCAAGGATTTGCTACATAGCCCAGGTTGGTCTCTAACTCAGGGGGCTTTTGCTGTAGTCTCCCTAGTACCTACATTATAGACAGGTACCACTGTCCCTGGCTGGGATAAAGACAATAATGATTGTTCTACAGCAAGGAGAGTTGTAAAGGGCTTATGGAGTGGCTAGGCTGGGTGTATTCTGGTCATATTTCTACAAAACCAAGGGCTAAGAATTTCTAGAAATTCAAATGGGAAGAGAGGAACCCCTATTACTTCAGAGAAATCCTGCTCTGTTCTTACACTCCCAAATGTTTTTGTCCTGTTTTTAAAAAGGTGAGATATTTGTAAAAGATATCAGGACAGTTTTCCTTACCCAACATCTCCCCCCCCTTCTTTTTAAAATGGGATTTTAAATTTTTTTCACGTAGTATATTTTGACCATGTTTCCCCTCCCCCACCTCCTCCCCAGTCAACTCTATGTCCTTCCCCTCCACTCCCCCACATCTCTATCTTTCTATGCCTGTGATGTGTGTGCATGTATGGTGTGTGTATGCCTCTCTCTCCCCCCCTCCCCCACCCCCCAAAAGAGTAAGGCAAGGTGTAATGTAGTAAACAGGCTAAAAAAGAAACTAAAATAAAATTAAATTTGGGAAAAAGCAAGATGACGGGGGATTTCATGGAGAGACAACTAACCTAAAGGTCTTTTGAAAAGCTATACAGAAGCCTACTACTCTAGACTATCCCCATGTCATCCTTCAAGCAATTTCTATTCATGGCATCATTTACTCTGTCCCCTCATTGAGCACTTAAATTGATGAGTTCACGTTGGAAACTTTTATCAAAACCATTGTTCGTTTAGTTTTATACAAGAGTTTGCTTACAGAAAACATACACGTACCAGATCCTGAGCCCGAGGCAGTGGCATCATAAATCAGATCTTTGAGGGTTTTTCCAGCATTGACAAGGCTGTACTCTGCCAGTGGTTCCTCCACATTGTGTCTCTTGGTCTTCCTGTATGTGCACTGGCGGTCCTGGCAGGCCCATATCGTTAGCATGGCTGCGATGGACAGGAGGCAAACAGGTACAGTGATAACAACCGTCAGCTCTGTGGGGCCAAGTCTAGGGGCATCTGGAGATGCTGCCGTTTAAAAAGAAAGATGAAGGAAACCATAAATCGACCCATGAAAAATGTTTTTGACATTTTCTTTTTTTAAAAACATATTTTTCCTGTCTATATATTGTTAGAATTTGTTTACGGTGATTCTTGGAGAGTTTCATAGTAATTCTAAACCACAGATTATTTTATTTTATTCTAGAGACAGGGTCTCATGTAGCCCAGGTTAACCCAAAACTATGTAAACAAAGATGGCCTTGAACTTCCTGCTTCCAATTCACCAGTACTGGGATTATAGGCATGTGCCACAAAGCATAATGATATATGATAATGATATATGCATATGAATATTTTGTAATAAAATCCATTTATTACTTTATGTGAAAGTTGAATAAAATGGTTTAAAAGTACTAACATTAAAACATGTTTTGGGAGTCTAGGTGCTGTCACCAATATGATATTGGTGACTACAGTAGAATGTGTAGCCACAAACGTGTGGATTTAAATTCATTGGCAGAGACCGCAATGCAAGCCACAATAAGACCAAAGTGTGAGCTGGCTGCTGCTATGACAATGGCTGTGGAAGGCAGAGGTAAAATTATAGAAGCAACAGCTGGGAAAATGTGAGACATCGTCCAAAAATACTTGATAGTTTTATTTTTCTCTCTTTCTCCTTGTTACTCAACAGTTCTGTCCTTACAGCAAACCCATCTATCCATTCATTCATTTCACAAATAAACCATGGGCTCTTGGAATACGACGCTATTAGTCTGGGTGCTAGAAATCTAGGAGTGACGAGGCCAGGCCTGACGCTCCGCGCATGCGCACTCTCATCGATACAGACAACGAGGGCTACAGAGCAGGAACAGAAGATGGGATGAGTGTTCTGAGGGTGAATCAGCAGGAAGATCATCATGAGAGCAAAATGTCACTTTGGATTGAGTGGACCTAAAAAGGCCCTCAGGAGAAGTGTCCCAGAGACAACGACACAAAGAAAGAAAGAATGGCAGGCAGAGAAGCTTGGTGTCAGCATGGGAAGTGGGGAGCCAGTGCAAGGGACTCATTTATTTTCATTGCTACTTCATAACTACAATTTTGCTACATTGTGAATCATAATGTAAATATCTGTGCTTTCTGATGGTCTTAGGCAGCCCCCGTGAAAGGGTCATTTGACCCCCAAGGGGTATTATACACATAAGGGATTATTTGGAAACATGTCCTAGAGGGCAGGAAATGGGGCGGGGTGGGAAGGACAAGGGGAGGATGGGATCAGGGAATTAAAGGGAAACCTTGTGTAGTGTGTTACAGGCTAAGAGAAGAAATAGGAGTTTCATTTCAGGCGGAAGCGGATGTGAGGTTTTGAGATATGTTTGAAGTTTTATTTGAGTGGCCACTGTGTCAACAGACACTGGAGCAGGAAGAATGACATTGGAAAACAGCCAGAAGCCCAGGTCAATAAGCCTGGTAGAAAGCGATGGTCTCAGCACACAACCCTACCTAAAAGTACTCTCAGGAAGCTGGGAACAGAGCCACACGCCTACAATCCCAGAGACGAGATTGAGAACTCAAGATCAGCCTTGACCACATGATTCAATCCTCTCAAATTTAAAATAAATAAATAAATAAAACTTGTGGAGAGTTTTAAAGAATTTCTTCCCAGTCTCAACTCGCTTCCTGGAAACACACTGCGCTTCAATCCCTGGCTAAGATAACCACATAGTACTCATTGTCTCGTTCTTGTATTATCTGACTTTCTCTGAGGACCATGAACTTTGTGACAGGTGGAAACTGCCTTTGGTGTTCCTAACTGAATCCCCAGTGTTTACAACAGTGCCTGGCTCCCTGCAGGCCACCAGGAAAGAGTTCTTAACTGTTGGATCCCTGAAGACTTGTTTTTTTCCTGATAAGTATGTGGTCTCTCCTTTAGAAATGTCAATGTGATGACTGAAACCAAACAAAAAGAAGAGGGGAAGAAGGCCTAATGCAATGGTTCTCCTCCTGTAGGTCACAACCCCTTTGAGGGTCAAATGACCTTTTCAAAGGGGTCACCTAAGCCCATCTGAAAGCACAGATATTTACATTACAATTCATTGCCGCAGCAAAATTACAGTTACGGAGTAGCGACAAAATAATTTTATGGTTGGGGTTGGGCACAACTGTGTTAAAGGGTCCCAGCATTGGGAATATTGAGAACCACTGGCTTAGTGGGCCAAGCACTCACTCACCTCACAAGTGTAAGGACCAGAGTTCTGATCTCCAGAACCCATGTGGAAGCCAAGAGTGCATGGAGGCCTGTGTAATCCCAGCATGGAGAGACTTAGACGGGATCCTCCGAGCAGGCTGCCTAACTAGATTAGCCAAATAGCCAAGGTCTGAGTTCAGCAAGACATGCTGCCTCAATGTATAAAGTGGGGATCCATCAGAGAAAACACATGATACCTCTGGCTTCATAAACACACACACACACACACACACACACACACACACACACACACAGAGAGAGAGAGAGAGAGAGAGAGAGAGAGAGAGAGAGAGAGAATTGTGTTCCTTGCCATCCTTTTAATGGAACATTAAGCTTGAGATTTTTTCTTCTAAACTTACAAACACAGTGATATATGAAAAGTTCATGATGACAGACACTTTATGAATTTAAGTTAATTTTCCCTTCAAGTTGGTGTGTTGCTTGCCTCCTTTTGACTCCCTGAAGGCTGCCAGTGCACCAATTTAATTCTCTAGTCATGTCTTCTCTCCAGGAGTTCTGATTTCTGCTGTTTTGTTTCTGTTTTAAACTTTTATTTTTGTCTGTTTATATGTATGTGTTTGTCCCTGTTTGTCTGTACTTGTACCATATGCAAGTAGGTGCTTACGAGGCCAGAAAAGGATATAGGAACTCCTGGAATTGGAGGTAGAGACAGTCATGAACTAAATGCAGGTCCTTTGCAAAAACATTATCCACTCTTAACCCCTGATGGAGCCATCTCTCCGCCCCATGATTTGTTTTTAAAATGCTTTGAGATGTGTTTGTCAAACTGTTACAACAGAGTTTACGCGATTTGAGTTCTCAAACATCCCAAACTTCCTGGAGAAAGGAAAGTCCTGCTCTTTTGTGGGTTACTTCCTTTTTATCCTGAACCTTAGGATAACCACACCGTCCACATACAAGGCTCACTGCAGACTGGCTAAGAGAGGCTCAGTAACAGCCACTGAGGGCACAGCTCCTTCCTGTACTATAGAGTTCAAATAAGTGACTGACAACCAGCTTCCTGAATCATGCTACCCTTGTGCTGTCAAAACTAGACAAATGAGTGCATTAATGAGACTTGCATTTTGTTCAGGCTATGGCAAAACTATATGTGAAACCTTTACAAGCAATTAGGTTTGGAAGGAAAGATATCAACCTCCTCGCTGGTGGGCTCCTAGGTGTTTTGCCACAGTTCCAGCAAGCTGCTGGGAGCTGTCAATGAATAAAAGGCTCTGAGGCTCAGTCCAGACTCTTGTGCTTCCACACATGAACTGGCCACCCCATGTCAGTGTCTCTCAGGACTCCTTCGGGATCATTAGGTTGCTGTGCAGGGAAATGGAGAGAGCTTGGCCTGGAGTATTCTTCAAAGGGTGCTAAAAAAGTGTTCTCTGACAACTAGGCTTCAGAGATCCTTAACCGAGTCCTTGTGACTCTTGAAACTTGCTATTGTAAAAGAACATAACCACCTATTCTACAATGATCATTCTATTATTCTGTATCCTCACGGAGGATCGTAGGTGTTTGCAGAAGCCACCGAGTGCATTCATCTTCTGAATTAAGGTTTTGGTTTTTTTTAAATACCCATCTCCACGCGATCACATTGTTTACCTTTGGCTCTGTCATCAGAGGCATTCATATAGCTACATTTAATTTCGATATTTCCTATTAGGAGCTACCAACATAAACATCAGCCTTTAAAAGCTATTGATCGGCTCCATTTTGGTAAAGCTCTGTTAAGCAGAGCTCGGCTCATCACTATGGCAACTAATAGAGACAAAAGGTCAGCGAACTTGAAACCGGAGTCACCTGCCATGGCGCCAGCAACTGCTCTCAGAGATGTTTACCATAGATGGTTGTTTCTCCCTCTGTGAACAGATCTACTGATACGAGTTAGTAGGGGACAAAAAAAAAAGAAAAAAGAAAAAAGAAAAGATTACTCAGCTAGAAACAGGCTAGCAACACCAACCAGAAAGAACTCGTTAAACGCTGAGCAATTCTAAAAGTAAACGTTTGTAAAACCTTGCCTTAAACTAAATGTTCCCTGTAATCCTAATTGGAAAGAGAAAAAAAAGAGTCTACCCACAACCAATGAGTTGGGAGAGAAGACAACGGTAGAAGACAGCTTTGACACAAATACAACTTTTGGAAGAATAATGAGTTCACAGGAGAACTTATTATTTGACAATTGCTAGTGAACATGATTCTTTGGTACCTGTGGGGGTGCACTGAGCCTGAGGCCACAAGTGACAGCCCACAAGTGACTCTGGGGAACACTGCATCACTAAGTCAAAGTACTTCCTTCCTAAGCCAGTCAAAGGAAAGAGAATGGAAATGCAAAAGTGCTAGGCCAGGTGTGTGAAAAGCCAGCTCACAAGCATCTCTCCAGGGCTTTGAAATCCTCTGTGGAACTGGGAAATCAAATACAAGTTTCCTGTGGTATTTATGGGGAGTAATTTAAAATTCACACTCAAGTCCCTTATATAAAATGGAATAGGACTTTTGCATAACCCACACACCACTCCTCCATGCGCTTCAACTTGTCTCTAGATTACTTCTAAAAACTAATACAATGTAAATGCTATGTCATGGTCACACTGTATAAAGAATAATATTAAAGAAAGAGTCTGTAGAGATGTGTTTCCCCCCTAAATACTGTCGGTGTGCAGTTGACTGAATCTGAGGAGGCAGAACTCACAGATGTGAAGGGCTAGATGGATGAACAAGGTAGAGAAAAGGGAAAAACGGAAGGGCAAAAAGAGAGGAAGGAAGGAAGAGAGGTAGTGAAGAAGGAAAAAAGGAAAGAAGGGAGGCAGAGGGAAAGAAAGGGAGGGAGGGAGGAAGGGAGGGAGGGAGGGAAGAAGGGAGGGAGGGAGGGAGGGAGGAAGGGAGGGAAGAAGGGAGGGAGGGAGGAAGGGAGGGAGGGAGGAAGGGAGGGAGGAAAGGAGGGAGGAAGGGGGAGCTTTAACTTGTGAATTTGTACTTTCCCTCAATGCCTAGTTGAGCTGGTGGTGAAAGTAACCAGGACCTGTAGCAGACAGAGCTCAGATCCGTCACCCTATCCCTGGACAGTTGCTCACTTCGGCTCCCTCCCACCACTTCCCATTTCTTGCTTTGGGAAGCAAACTCCACAAGTTGCAAAAAAATAGAGGAGACAACATGGATGTGATTCTCATGTTTTCTCAACCCCTGCTAACCTCTTATCTTTTGTCAAAGGGACAAAAAGTTATTGGTGTCCATTCGATCTCTATGGCCCCAGCTTACCGATTTTACATTTCCTTGGTAAGTATTGAGGTTGGTTGGTGAGTTGCTATAGGATATTGGTTAGGACTAAGTAGAATTATGGTTAAGTGAGTTATGGTTAAAAGCGTCTGATCAAGTATTTCAAAAACTGCACATTGCTATTCCAATTGTTGGCTTAGCATGACTAAAATGAAGATATTCAATGAGGCAATATAGAGAAATGCCGGGAGACTACATAGATTAAAGAGCTATGCACTAGCTAAATGGCTATCTGAAAGGTAATTCAGGCAAACCAACAAGCGTACCCCAGAGGGCATCCTACAGTGCTTTCCACAAAACTCAAGGTGTGCGCTTCCTTGCCCAACATTATGGTAACAAGTGGTTACAGGAAATTAAAAGGGTCCAAAATACCCCTAAAGAGACCCAGGTCAATCACCCTTTATTAAGGGCCCCTTTCATTATGCCCAGTTGCAAGGAGCGAGAGGACTAGTCACAATACTAGACTTCTGCCCGACCTCACAGGGATCATGTACTCTTGGCTGCAGAGAGATCCCCACCTCCCCACTCCCTACCTCCTGCTTGTGTCAGTCCACTCCTTCTTCCCAACGGTGGCCATGAGAAGATTCAGGAGGAATAAGCCAGACTCAGTCATTTGGCCAGATTTCTCCGTAATGCTTCACCGCGCACAGCAGCAAATTCTCTTCCTTATTAAGACACTGCTAGTCATGTTTTCAACGCGCTGTGATCAACAGGCACGTCACGTACTGAACCACAAGTCTACTAAGCCTCTGCAGGGACAAGCCTAAGTATTGCTACCTTTGAACTGAAACCGTGAGCTCTTTAAACAAGTTTCATTGCTCTGGTGCTCTATGTAGAAAAAGGTCTTTTTATATATGCTATTATCATCTGGCCAAATACCGTGATTTTTTTTTTTGGTAGGCAGGTGGCATCACACAAAAAAATATTTCCTGGCCAGCTTTACGCGGTGCTTCTGGTTTGGGGAGGAGTGTGTACAGAAAACCAAAAGGCTGCAAACTTTTCACCTGTGCTTTTATGTTTTAAGGAAGTAAGAACACTGAGCTGAAGAGTATTATTGTTGGTATTCTGTCTAAGCTCCACCCCCACAGCTACCTGGGAACAGCCAGCTATGCTCCGCCCCACAGTTGCCTGGCAACAGCCAGCTGTGTCTGACTCATTATAAAAGGGGCTGCTTGCCCTCTCTTACTTCTCTCTTACTCTTTGTTCTTCGCTGCTCTTGCCCCTTTCCCCATTACCCCCTCCACGTGCCCATGGCCGGCCGCCTTTCCGCTCTTCTACTCTTCTCTCATTAAACCTCTCCACGTGGAACCATGGTGGCTGGGTGTGTTCTGTCCGGGCACGGGCCAAGATTCGATACCCTAACAATAATAATAATTGACCTAAGAGCATTTAAAAACATAAATAAAACCTTCACGCAAGGAGAGGGAAGATTCATAGACTGTTGGAAGACGGAGAAAGAAATGCTCAAAGTTTGAAAGTGTTTCTTGCTATTCCAGAGAGCCAACATTCATGATGGGGAGTGGTCAGAGCTCCCAACACCTAAGACTCCAGATCCAGGGCATTCAGTGATCTTGATCTTCTGATCTTGATGGGTACCCACTTACATATGATATACAATCACACAAGCACGCACAGAAATATACAAAAACTTTTGATCGTTAAAAACATAAAGTTTTCACAATTCCTTTTCCTTTATTTCAGGGCAGCAAAGTAGTCTTTTGTTTCTACAATCAAGACATATGTCAGCGGTGTGTGTTTATGAGGACATTAGATGCCAGTTATTCAAAATATAGTCTAACCTATCTTCCAGCAGAAAGAGTCCTTTCTGTTAGGACAATAAAAGTCCCCCTAGCTCACAGCAGACAGCCTTGCTCTGGGAAATGTTCACAAACAGATGACAAAGGAAAAGCGATGTCTTTGTCCCAGTGCCTTCCCTGGCATAAGCTCTAATGTATTCCACAAGGCAGCTTGCCCACTTGAAAAAGATTAATAAACACATTTTGACCTCGTTCAAGGTCCCATCGTAGTCACCAAAACAGATTAGAGTGAGACGTAAAGGTATTTACATGCACAGAGCCTCACGCAGTATAGAATACTCAGTTTAAAGTTGGTTATAAATTTTATGTTCAATCTCCCATTGGCATCCTTATGGAGAAGCGTTCCTCATTTAAATCACCGTGCTTGTTTCTGGAAGCTAGAAATGTTTCTTCTGTTCAATTTTCAAAACACAAGTTTGATTTCTTGGAATGTTAAGAGTTAATTGAACTTAGAAAGAAATTAGAAATAGCACCTTTCACTTTCTAGGGTGAGGTGGGGGAATCCTGTCTGGCACAGCTGTCAGGTGTGCACCTCGCCCTTCATAAAAGCTGTGAAGGGATTTGCTCCTGAGAGGGAGGAGCAATCCCACGAGGGGCCAGGAGCCTTTTTTTCATGCACATATTACCTCATTCTGATTATAGCAATGGATTTGTGTCCCAAACAGAAAGCCAAAGTCAAACAATGACGGATGTAATACATTTTCTAGTGACGTCTTCATTTTCTCACAAATCATAGTATATTTTCAAATTATCGATATTTAATAACCTTGTTCCTCCGGGCAGTTTCTCTTTCTTCAGATGAAAGCTTTCATTTCACTGAGAGTCTCATTTAGATATGTCCCCTATGAGTGGGTGTCACACACCTCACACAACTAATATAATAAATAAACGTTGTTTTTTTTTTTTTTTACACAATTAAGAACAGAACAGGAAATAGCACTGGTCAAAGTTAGCAAAGTACACACCTTTTAATGTTGTAGCTAGTTTTTAAATTTAAAACGACTATTTAAATTGGCGAAAAGTGAGGTAGTTATTTTAAAGTAGTATGTTGTAATGTAGAAGGGAAAACTGAGACATTACGGTTCCATTGCCCTTATCCTGCGCTGTATTTTGGTAGCAGAATAGAAACAAAGATTGTGTAGCTTGAAGGTTGTTGGTGAATAGTCTATTTCCATATGAAGAGCTGTAATTACTGTAAGCATGCACCAAATAGCAATTCCTCTCACGATTAACCCTATAAATTACTGATCCTGTAGCCCAAGCATCCTCACTTTGTGCTACATGAATTTTCATGAATCGTACAGTGCTTTGGATATTCCTTTTTTTTTTTCTTTTTTTTTTTTCTTTTTTTCGGAGCAGGGGACCGAACCCAGGCCTTGTGCTTGCTAGGCAAGCGCTCTACCACTGAGCTAAATCCCCAACCCCTGGATATTCCTTGATAGCATAACTATTTCTCTAAGTGTTCTCAAGATCATTACCGGGAGTCACCAAAAAACATCTCTGTTAGAAACAGAAATGCAGGCTAGCTACAAAAGAAAGTATGTTTGTTCACATAAGAAAAGATTTGAGGGGTTGGGGATTTGGCTCAGTGGCAGAGCGCTTGCCTAGGAAGCGCAAGGCCCTGGGTTCGGTCCCCAGCTCCGAAAAAAAAAGAACCCCCCCCCCAAAAAAGAAAAGATTTGAACAGATATTAAGGGGAAAAGTAAGATATATAAAATTGTACTAACATGAACAATTCAATTTACTAAAATAAGAAGTATATTATACAAACCTGTTGATTTCCGGAATTATGCGTGGCTTATAAACAGAATAAATTATGTCTCATAGCTAGTTCTGGAGGCCAGGAAATCCAAAGTCAGATTGCCATCAGATCTTGTGTTTGCTGAAACCTGTGTCCTGGCTCGTGTGGCGCCTTCATCTGTTTTCCAATGTTTCATGTGTTCCAAAGGAGCTACCTTAAGCCAAGGTAAATCTACCTTTATAAAGACATTGATCCCACTCCTGAAGACTCCACCCTCCTGACCCGATTACTTCCTCATAGGCCCTGCATCCCAATACTATCACCTTCCAGAGTAGACTCTTGAAATAAGCATAAAATTGAGTTATGGTTTATTTCCTCTGTCTGTTCTTTGAAGAGTCTAAGTCAGAACCACCTGTCCTTGGAAGCTTGGCATGGTTTTCTGGTGTATCCTTTCAGGCACTGATACTTTCTCTAAAGGAGTGTTTTTAAATCACTGACTCAAATTCTTTAATGACACAGGATTATGCTCACTGGTAACCTATAATTTTATAGACAATTATCTGCCTGTTGCCAGGGCCTATTAATTAATATTAATTAATCATTAAGTAAAGTAATAGTAATCTAATGATTATATTGTGGTTTATTAGTTAAAATTTCCCTCTGAGATTGTAGACATGTCTTATATATCCTTATGCGTGGTAATGCACTTACACATACAAGAAAGAGAGATTATAGTCTCAATTGTGCACAATTTGATTTTTTTCTTTGTGTCTGTGTGTGGGGTGTGTGTGTGTGTGTGTGTGTGTGTGTGTGTGTGTGTGTGTGTGTGAAGTGCAAGCTCACAGAGCTACAGGGTTGACCAGACCATTTTTAAACTCTAGCATCTCTTCTGCATTAACGTTTATTCTGTCTACTCAATTTGCTAATTTACTTAGCAGAAGTAAAGCATCCCCTTTGTGTAATGTAATGTGTTATATCTTTTCTATGAGAATAACTTTAATGTCTCTATAAACAAGTTTACCACTTTGTTCCTCACTGTTGAAAGGACAACGTGAATCTTCACTATATCTCTTCTGAGTTTGGTTAACTTCTCTTCCTCTGACAAATTGAAGGCTTTCCCTTTGTGTTGGTATCCAACAGTTATACGATATGTCCGGGCTCTCTTCTCACTTGTCCTGGTGATACTTTTTTCCTGAGATCTATGGGCTCGTGTCCTTCATCAGTTTTAATTTATGAGCCATGTCGACAGCTATTTTTCCCCAGGAGGTTTGGTTTGGCTTGGTGTGGTTTGGTTTCGTTTGGTTTGGTATGGTTTGGTTTTCTCTCTGTTCTTTCGTACCATGACATAAGACCTACCTCATGCTAACTGTTTCCATACTTGTATTTCTGTCACTTTATCACCTCTCTTCACCTTTTCCATCATTTATTGTCTGCACAGTACACAGAAAACAAATTTCGTTTGGCCCAAATCTTAGATGTCTTATCTTTTCAGTGGTTAAGCCTATTTCTTCAGTTTTTAATTTCAATTGTTGCATATTTTTATTAATGTTTTCTTCTGTTATTGTTGACATCTACTAGATTGCTATTTTATGGTTTTTCACTCTGTATACATATTTTCAAATTTTCCTTTTGTTCCCTTAAACTAAGGAGAGCACAGAGTCTATGATCATCCTGCTAATTCCCTAGACACGTGTTCTTCTATACTGGTTCCTATGCTTTTGAGATTTATTCCATTTTTAATGTATATGAGTACTTGCTTGCAAGTACATATTGTGCACCTGCATACCTGGTACCCTGAGGGCCAGAAGAGGGAATAGGATCACACAGAACTGGTTATGAGACACCACAATGATGCTAAGAACTGAACCCCAGTTCCCTGCAAGAACAGAGCATCTCTCAATTGCTGAGCCATCTCTCCAGACCTTGGTTCATCCCCTGTATTGGTTATTCTGTGCTGTGTACTAATTGTGTGCTTCTCTGTCTCCTGCAAGACGGATGTTGAAGTGCCTTCATCCTGAGAACATGTACACTCCCTATCAGGAGGCAGTTGGCATGGTTGAAGTTTTCTGAAACAAAAGAAAGTTGTTTTTTTTTTTTTTTTACCTGGAGGGTCCTGTATCGCTCCAGCATACTAACAAGTTCTTGAAGTCTGCAAGATAACTAGGCCCTGCTCACACTCTGTCAGGAATGTTAATGTTTCTGTTTTCTGCTCCGTGTGGAACTAAACTAAAGGCATAGGGTAGGAAGAGATTCTCTGGTTGGTTTAAACTTACATCAAAGAAAGAAACTTTACATTTCATTTGCATAAAGTGAGCCATCTATTAGATTGCCTAATTTGGCAAACTATTCTTCTTGACATTTATCACTCTTGAAACTTGAACACCCTAATAACAATTACATTTGCTTCATTAACAATGGGAGGCCCACGTGAGTCAGAAAATTGCGGAAAGATCAGAAAGTTTAGTAAGAATGTCCTCACTGGTCAACTGCTCCCAGAGCAGTGACATCCCTCAGTTCCTTTTCTTAAGAAACCAAAGACTCTATTACATCCCAATTTATTATTATCATTGTCAATGTACCTCTTTTTAATCACTTCAGATATTATTATCTAACTTTCTGATGACTGTACATTGAAAACACCCTGACTAGTCTGATAGGTAGAAAATTGTCTATGGTGATATTTAATGTGCATCCTTTTTGCTATTAGTAAGGTTGAATGCCATTTCAGTACTTGATTGTTTTGGAATTTCTTGGCCTGTAAAATTTCTAGTTGAATCCCCTGCTCTTTCCTTGGTTTTTCATTTAGAATCCCTCTCTCTTTCTCCCTTCCTCTAGTCACTCACATGAGCATACATGCACGTGCGCGCGCGCGCGCGCGCACACACACACACACACACACACAGTGTCTTCTACATATGTCTATGTCACTTTTTCTCAGGCATATATGCTACAAATAGTTCTACTCAATATTTAATTTATCGTTTAGTTTTATTTATGTTCTTTTCTCATTCATTTTATTTTAGTTTTCATGTACTCAATTATATTTGTCTTCTCCTTTTATAGATCTAAGTTTCCTGTCTTATTTAGGACCAGTTTCCATACTATAAAGTCATACACTCTTTTCTTCTAAATTTGCCTCTGACATTTAAATTGTTCTATATGTCACAATTAGATATTTAATCAAGCTGTAATTTATTTTTGTATATGATATGACACTTGATACAACCCTGTTTTCTTCCAGATGGATAGATATTTATGCCAGTATCCTTTTAAAAATAAGCCATTCTAGAGTTTCCATTTTTACCAAGTTCCACTTTGGATGGCCACAGGCACCCTTCCTGGTATAGTATACATTGAAATGCTAAATAAAATAGAAACAATTTTCTTCTGTTTCATGTCTGGGGTTGGGGGCGCAGGGATGAATTACTCAGCAGCCAAAATTACAGTAAAAAATCCAGACCATGCTTGAATACTTCCAGTGTACCCTAGAACTGTTTGCCTGGACATGGTGGCCAAGTCTTAGTGTACAAAGACAGGAGATAAAAGATGGCCCTGAAGCAATGAAAAGTCAAGCCAGAGATGACTAGGTGAAACAAGCAATTACACATGGCACCAACTTGAAAACAAAGCAAATAAAAATATTCAACAGAGGGAGACAGAGTATATAGTCTTCTATTTCAACCATTGCTTGCAGTAGAAGAGAAAGAAAAGGAATGGACAGGGAAAGGGGAAAGAAGGAACTGTGGAAAGGGGAGGGAAAGAATGGGGAAGGGAAGAGGAAGGAGAGGAAGAAGGGAAGGCAAAAGAGAAGGGGAGGGAAGGAAGGAAAAGCAGGCTTAGAACTAACTCATCCTCTGAATTTACCCAAAATAGTTCATTAAAATATGGAATGGATTTGGATGGACCACACCCAGCGACACCTGACAAAAATTAATCTCAGTCTTTTCTGAAGAAATAAATTTCAGCTAGGTTTCTACCATTTTTCTAGATAAGGATCCCAATACAAATGCACATTCAAAGATCACAAACCAGGAATTAAGCCAGGAAGCCTGAGTCAGCAGAACCTAAAACAGCAGAATTCAGCCCACAGAAGCTGTAGACTTTGAAATGGTTAAATGTCAAAGATTAGGGGAAGAGATAGAAGGAGGGAGGGGTTTATAAAGTCCAGTTTATACCAACTAAGCGTGGAGAAGAATTCCTAGCAAGGAGCTGAGTCTTCACAGGCTGATTGACTGGTTAGAATATCACTGACTCACAGAAGCTTGGAATGTCACAGGTCCAGAGTCTAAAGCCAATTTACTTTGTACTATCTTTAGAACCAGACTTTGCTCACCTCTGTGGCAGACCTAACATGAGGGAACTAGCAGATAAAGCTGAACTGAACATCCCGATAAACCGATAAGAAACTTTAGGTAGCATTCCTCGTCAATCAAAGGCTCAGTGATGCCCTCTCAGGTGATAGCTGTACTTTTGTGGTAACATTCCTAAAGGAATGTGGAAAAAAAAAACTGAGGGGAATAGACCATAGAACTCACAGACGTCACTGTTGGGACAAATATACACTAGATGTGGAAAATTGTTCCATATTTTTTATTTGTTCTACGCAGATGTTTCCCCTCAGTGCCTACTAACATATGCAAATCAATATATTCCTTTTGAAACAAAAATATTCTTGAAGGGCTATGATTACTTCCTTTCCTTCTGAAAATAAAATATGATAACCAAAATATCCTCCCTCCTTATTTCAGAGGCACTGAGGATGAACAACCTGTAAATGTCATGGCTGAAGGGAGGACTAGGCCAAAGGGCACAGGGTCAAAAGGGGAACCCCCCCCCAGGAGGAGGCAGTTTTCTCCTTCTGCTCTAAGAATAAACATGAAAAAGAGACTAGACAGGGAAAGCTCTAGAAAACATGAGTTTCTCTTGTTTAACTTATTTGCACAATCTATATTAAAATGTTAAATATATGATACCACATTTGTTTTGTGGGCCTGACATGTTTGTTGTTTGTAAAGGTGTGAATTTAAGTACCAGTCAAATAAAAGGTTAGCTTTTGTTATTTTGTCCTTTTTTTTTTTTTTTTCAGAGCTGAGGACCAAACCCAGGGCCTTGTGCTTGCTAGGCAAGCGCTCTACCACTGAGCTAAATCCCCAAGCCCAAGGTTAGCTTTGAAATGACGGTTGCTTTCCAAATTTGAAAAAAGAAAAAAGACACTTATATTTGTGTTCATATTGAACTTGGAAAATTATTTACCTCTTCAGCAACATCTCAACAATTACCATTTTAATAAACTTTAAGGAAGAGAGAAACTTTTCTAGTACTATATTTCTACCAAAATATAGGCTTACTTCTATCAACTAAAACTAACTCCTGAAAATTATACTCATGTGTAAAATTACACCAGAAGGTACGTTTTAAAAGCAAATGATTCAATTTAAATATGATCTAAATTAAATTTCAGTCTCAGTGATGTGAATTAATTTGTCTTAAATCTAATCAATTTTAGGCCATTTAAAAGAAAAAATGTGTGAAATTAAAATAGTAACTAACGTTTTGAATAGTTTTTTTTATACTAGTGAATTAAAATAATAAACGCCCTTGCTCCATTTACAAATTCTACCCTTTAAATGCCACTTAAAGTGGTGTTTCTTAAGCTCTGAAAAAGCCTATCAGTGGGATTCAACCAGCACCTTTTTTAAGGAAATAACAACGATTGAAGTACCTTATACATTTTAAAGATTTGTTTTGTAAAATTCTTGTTCTATGTCCATGTGAGGTGAAACAAATTATACAAAATGAGTGTCTTTCTGTGTCACAATAGAAGCCCACATGAAAGCCTTTAAGCTGTTAGGAATTAGCATCAAACATTTAAAAGCATTTTGAAGAAGGAAGAAAGCCCAGCCAGCAGTTTCCAGCTGTGCATTACTAGGACCATAGCAATGAGCAAATGGGGTAGAGGAGGCACAAGCTTTATTCAACATAGAAATTCTGTCACAAAGAAAGAAACCAAGAGGTCAGCTGCTGCAAACAAGATCTAAGCACCTGAAGCTAACAGAGACTTGGTTCTGCATTGAATCACACATTCACCATGGTCTGTAGGATGGTGGATGAAAGGTAGGGAGCATAGGGACAAGGATCATTTCACAATCCTAAAGGGAGGTTCCACATCTACACAACAGCTCCTGGTCAACTCCTACCTCTTTTTAGTGTTAGCCATGGACAGGAAGCTCAATGTCCAGCACTGAAGAGATTTCGCTCTGCTTTACAGAGTGTGTGTTTGTATTTCAATATGTACATGATCGCATTTGAAATGGTCATCTCCGTAATGGGCAGACCGGGATCACCGACCACACTCTCTGATAACATGAAAATGGTGTGATGGTTGGCACGGTCCGTGGGTCTGTTTAGCTTACATTTTCAGCCTTTCTCCATATCGTTACTGGTCTGCACATAGCTAATAATCACTCTAGTCTCTCCCCTATCCCTTTACCACTGCCTCAGCCAGAGCAACGCCCTACAAAGAGACATGGCCTACAAGTAGGCCTATTCAATTTAATCCCCATTTACCGTATAGAGTGCCACTAAATGATATCAATTCTTAGTTTCAATGAAGGGGTTTGAATTCAATGACGTACACAACATTTCTTGTAGACATAGTAGTTAATGTCTACAAAAACTCATATTTCCTCTTCTATGGATAATGTTTGGATCTCAACTGCTGAAACCCATTGTCATGGAGTAATCCTAATAAAGTCATGGAAATGTTCAGATGAAAATGAGTATACATTTAAGATTTAAAAAAAAAGTTTCACCTAAATGAAAAATAAGAGAAATCCTTCAATTAATAATGTTAGTGTAATAATGGACGGTTAAAAGACTATCCCAGATGGTGGTCCCAATTCTGTAAATCTCAGCATTTAGGAATCTGGAGACACAAAGAGAGCTGTGAATTTGAGAGCAGCTTGAGGTACATAGTGAGTACCAAACAAGTTCTGTCTCAGAATAAAACCATAAATAAATATATAAACAAAGTAAAAAGCAAGATCAGGCAAAGTACTTCCCGTGGAGACAGCAAGACCATTAACCAAAGCATCAGAGGTTCCCAGGTGTGTAAAACCACAAGAAAGAAAAACTAAATGAACATAGGTCAGAATGTCAAGTTTTAAAATCACTATAGACCATCAGAACAAATATATGATCTTCCACTATTGATGCAAGATCAATTAAAATGAACGTGTTCACATAGTAGGAATTAACATTTACAAACTGAGATATTAAAATGCCATTCATGCCAACCAACAACTAGTGTTATTTGAGGCCCCACCCCTAAGAGCCCATGTCCTACACTGCCTCGGTGATCAGGAACTGAAGGCAGGATAGCCCAGAGACCTAGAATAGAACCAAACATGACTGGCATTAAAAAAAAATCAATGAAATTATTCCAATGTCCTGATGTCATAGATTCATACATAATTCAGTCATCAGAGAGGACGCCTAGAACAGCTGTTAGGAGTAATGCAGATGCCCACGGGCAAACACTAAGCAGGAGAGAGTCCATCGAGTCCCTACCCTTGGAGCTCTGAGAACCCTCCTTAAAATGAGGAAGAACTGCAGGAGTAGGAGGGGTTAAGGTCATGGGGAGATCATAGCCCCAGTCCTTGGAATCAACTGAGCAGGGCACATAGAGGCTCACAGAGCCTGAAGCTGCTGACACAGAGCTTGCATGGGTTTGTGCTAGGTCCTCTGAGTGTATGTTATGGTTGTTGGCTTGGGTTTTAGGGGGACTCCTGACAGTGGGACTGGGGGTATCTGTGACTCTTTTGCCTGCTCTTGGGATCCTTTTCCAGCTTCTGGATTGCTTGCCCAGCCTCGATGTGAGTATGTGCGCCTGCTCTTATTGTAACATCTTGTACCCAGTTCCAATGATGCCCCCTGGGAAACTTGCTCTTTTGTGGGGGCAGGCAGGAGTGGGGGAATAGATTTGTAGAAAAAGATAATGGGGGTACTGGGAGGAATGGAGAACGAGAAAGCTGTGCTGGGAATATATTATATGAGAATGGAATATTTTTTAAATGACATTCACAATCACATTAAAGGGTTTAGTAAAACTGATTAAATATTGCTAAAATGTATTCCCTGACAACTGTGAAGCATGACTAAGAGGAACTGGAGAAGATCAATATTGTTAACATGACTATTTTCTCCACATTATTCTATACATTCAACCCGATTCATCAAAATCTCAGCATGCGGTATGTAGAAATAATCAAACCGACTAAATGAAAATGAAAATTATAATACTCAAGTCGGTTTTTTAAAAAAAAAGTTAGAAGAGTCTACATCCTAATTTCAATATTTATTTAAAAACCTGTAATAATCAAGACAGTTCAGTAGTAACCTACGCTACACAACAATTAGGTAACACAAAAGCATCCACAAATGTGCCAAAAAATGACCTAAATATATATACATATCTATCTACCTTATTTTCAACTCAAGAATCAAAATAACTCTATACAAAAAGGCTAGAGTTTTTTATTTTAAAACATTATTTGATTTTATTTTATGTGTGGAGATGTTTGCTGCCATGTGTGTACTAAGTATATCCAATGCTCACAGAAGCCAGCAACGGGAGAGGATCCCTTTAAACTGGAGTTTCAGAGGGGTATAGGTGGCTATGTAGATGCTAGGGACCAAAGGAGGGTCTTCAGGAAGAACACCAGTGCTCTTAACCCACGAGCCAGCTCTCCAACCCAAAGGCCAGAGCTTTTAACAACTTGCGCTGGGTGTTGAAACAACTTTTTACCCACATAGAAAAAGAAATTATACCTTTCCCTCACCATTCGGTGCTGTGTCATTTTCCATGAATTGAAACGGAACATAATGCTAAGTGTGAAAACCAAAATGGTGCAGGAAGTAGCAATACATGCCTTTAGTCCCAACACCTACGAGGCAGAAGGAGGCAAAGGTCTGAGCTCCAGGACTGCCAGGGTTACACAGAGAAGCCTTGTCTTGAAAGACACACAGACAAACAAGACATTTTGATTAAAAAAAAAAAAAACTAAAAGAAATAGAAAAACCAAGTATATAATTCAATATTATTTAATACAATTCCCTTTTTAAGTGTTTAGAATTTTTGATCAACATGAATGAGTTGTACACACTAACCGAGTTCGTTGTGACTTTTCAGTGCAGACCTGTAAGTGCACAGATGAAGTTCAATATCATGTTTACCACCATGTTAATAGTCACCTAAAAACTCTCAAAAGTACTACTGTGATACCTATTTCATGCTTCAGGAAATGCCATTTCAAGTATAACTTCACATGGTTCAACCCGGCAAGTTACAGTTGGCCCATGTCATGCGCTAAAGCCCGTAATGTGGGATTAGATAGGACTTCCTCCCTGTTTTCTGTATATATCTTTCCTGGACTTGGTGATGATCCGACTTGCCATGACATGTCCTTCCCTAGTTTACCTAAGACCCAGAGGCATCCTAAAGTAAGACTTTGTATTTACTGATGGTCTTATCAGGGACAAGATCCAAAAGGTGTGGGGCTAAAGAGGGAAGGCCACCAGTTATAGCAGTGGCCTTTTCTAAGGCCCTGGTCGGTCAGCTAGCATCAGTACAGGACAAGTCACTAACAACATCCCTTCCAGGACAAGATGCTGCTGTGCACATGAGTAATCAAAGGGTCTTGGCTGGGTAGAAGGTACTCCGTCCATAGTACCCTCAGTCAGGAACCAGTCTTTAATTTTTTAAAGATCAATGTTAGAGAGGGGTGATTTTTTTTTAATTTTTTTCCCATCTTTATTAACTTGTGTATTTCTTATTTACATTTCAATTGCTATTCCCTCTCCCGGTTTCCAGGCCAACATCCCCCTCCCCTTCTATATGGGTGTTCCCCTCCCCATCCTCCCCCCATTACCGCCCTCCCCCCAACAGTCTAGTTCACTGGAGGTCCAGCCTTGGCAGGACCCAGGGCTTCTCCTTCCACTGGTGCTCTTACTAGGCTATTCATTGCTACCTATGAGGTTAGAGTCCAGGGTCAGTCCATGTATAGTCTTTGGGTAGTGGCTTAGTCCCTGGAAGCTCTGGTTGCTTGGCATTGTTGTTCATATGGGGTCTCGAGCCCCTTCAAGCTCTTCCAGTTCTTTCTCTGATTCCTTCAACGGGGGACCTATTCTCAGTTCAGTGGTTTGCTGCTGGCATTCGCCTCTGTGTTTGCTGTATTCTGGGTGTGTCTCTCAGGAGAGATCTACATCCAGTTCCTGTCGGCCTGCACTTCTTTGCTTCATCCATCTTATCTAGTTTGGTGGCTGTATATGTATGGGCCACATGTGGGGCAGGCTCTGAATGGGTGTAAAGCACTCACGCTTTAGAAGTACAGTGGAATGAAGTTTAATAGGTGTATGACCATGTAAATGCCATGACCCTTTTGTCATTCTAAACACTCACTTGGTCCCTTCCCTTCTACTGGGGTAGGCCTATGACCTATCACTGTAGATTCGTTTCTTTCCTTTTCTTTTTCTTTCTTTGATAAAATGAATTTATGGAAACTTACATCTTAGTTTAGGTCCATTGATTATGTCAAGAAACAGTAAGTCATGTGGTCAAGTTTCTCCAAGATTGTGACCCTGCTGTCACTGTTTTGACAGTGATGTGCAATTTAAAAATTGAAAAAAAGAAAAAAAACAACCTCAGCTAGACTCTAGAGAATTCCACCAGCCAAAATTAAGACGAGCTATGAAACACACGTTTTTATCTTAGGAAACATTAGAAGGTTTATTTTCATGCTATCATCGTCCAAAACTGAAATGGAACATAATTAGGAGAGAGTGTGGCTAAGCAACCCTCTTACCTGTGGGAAGGTGCAGAGTGATGTTGTTGCAGAAGTCTGTGAAGCAACATTCGGTCTTGGTCACGTTGTTGGAACTGTGACAGAAGACCTGAGCATTTAGTTCCGGGAGGGACACGCACGATTTGATCACCTGTTCTTTCCCGTTGGTTAGCATGACAGAGGCCCAGCATGCTCCTTCGGTTTGGCAGGTAAAGTTTGAGGAATCACACAAAAGACACACACACTTCAGTCCTGGAAAGAGGAAGGCAAGAAGCTTCAAAATGCAGAAGATGGCAGATGGAGTTACTTGGTGGCGCTCGGGGATAAAAATTCAATCTCAACAAAATTTGAAGGCAAGGTTTTAAGTGGGATAAAGACGCCCTCTCTATTTATCGAGAAGCAGGCTACTCGATTAATCATCCTTTGTGTAGTTATCATAATGTGTACAGTTGTCCCTATAGTTACTGTTTTCCTGGTCCGTGCTCTAAGTCCTTGTTGAGCTCCATCGGTTTACTCCCAAACTGATAGGTCCTGAGAAATGCTAGGAGACAGTATCTCAGCAACAAGGGGAGCTTGCTGGCACGGCTTCGGGAACAATGACAAGAGGTGAGGGCAACCGCAACCCAACAAGCCCGGCGCACCCTGCTCGCTTACACTTCTCCAAACTTTCAAATGAATGTACCGAGCACCAAACAAATTCTAGAAATGCATAGGTCTAAAACCAGCGGTGATCTTCCTATTCTTTATCCCTCAAGGTGGTTGTAGACACCTTTGAAGGCATTGATGGACCATGTTACCTGCCCCCTCCACTAAGGAATGTATTTTAGAATGACGGCCGCTTAAATGTAGACTTTAACCTTCAAACAATGTTTTAATGGGTTCCTCTATTCCCCAGAAGGAAACACATTGATAATAGAGTTTAATCTAAGGTTGACAACAAAACATTCCAAACATTGACATTGTTAAATTAACCTGTTTATTAACATATCATCTTAGCATTCTTCTTAGCATACGTACTCTTACTCTCACAAATAATACATTCAAGTGGTTTGATATTTCTGTCTCTATATGAAATGTTGTCAGCATAGAGTTCAGAGGTTGTAATTTATTCAGATTTTCATTCCAAAAATCATTTCTAAATACAATTCTGAGTATTTCTGTCATGACTTTAATGAATATTTTGTTAAATGATAACTGCCCCCCAAATTATCTTACTAATCAAAGTTGTGCCATACAAACACTGTTAATAAAATTAGTCTTTAAATTTCTAATTACTAACGCTAGACCCAACTTTACACCAATAAAATATTCAATTTATAAATGACTAATCATGAATAAATACCGTTTTTATCAATAGTAATGAGCTGTATTAGAATCAGATATTTTCGGTTGGCTGAGATTCCACAGAGCCAGGTATATAAAACCTAGTGATTAAGAAACGTGTCAAGGATGCTAAAGAGATGGTGCAGCCATTAAAGACTGAGGCTCACAACCGAAGAAACTAAACACAGAAGACAGAGCATACATTTAACCTCAGCACTCAGGAGGCAGAGGCACTGGATGTCTGCAAGTTCCAACCCAGAGGGACACATAGTAAAAGCCTTTCAAAAATGACTTTCCTTATATAAAAGAGAAATCACATGAAGAGCAGTCTTTAACCCAGATGTTGCTGATTGTGGAATCATAGCACTTCCCAACCTGGCAAGTGTCTTCCACACCTCATTGTCTAAGCTGTGCGATCTTGGACGTTTATTTGGTCCCTCTGGGTCTCATCTGAAAGGTGCTAACTGCAATGACAACATACTTTCTCATCCTGTTGCTATGGAGAGTAAATTAATCATATAACTCCTTTGCACCCATTTCTGGCACATAGGAAATATGACACAAGCATTAGTAACAGCCTCTCCTAACACTCAAGAAAGTAAAGCTAGCTTTCTTACAGGAACCATCAGCAGACCTCCATCGTCCATGCAGGAGTAGTTGCATGAAACAGGATACAGCAGCCACTTAAAGGGCCTAATAAAGAAATGTAAGTAAAGAAATATATAATAAAAATTAAAAAAAAATATGTCTCTCTCTGCTCCGCCAGTGGGACTGAGGGTCCTCGTGCTTTGCAAGGTTTTTCTCTGATCCCACTAGTTTTTAGCATCTGGGAATAAAATATAAAGCTAATGTAACCAAAAATTGCAATGAAGGAAAAACAACTCAGGTTGATCTGTATTTTTTTAATAAGTTTTAATGCATTTTTTTAAAAATTTTACCACAGCGTGTACAAACAAGAAAGGGAGTCTCTCTCCTAGCTTTGTTCCTTACTTGCTGGCTGACTTTGAGAAGCACCAGTGTCCTTTGCAAATGAACCAAAGTAAGGGTCCTAGGCCCAGAAATCTTGGCATCCCCTGTGGAGGATGCACTATCTACACTTGACAGATGTGATGACTCTAAATTTACAATTTGTGAAAATTTGATATTATAAAGCATGAAAACTACTAGCTGCTCTATGTCTGGCCTGTGTCCTCATAAATAAGGGGCTGGAAGTCAGTAAACTAGCCCTCTGACATACTATCTCAAACCCTTTGTCACTATGGTCATCTGAATCTTAAATTGTCTGAGCTAGAGAGCTGTCTCAGCAGTTCTCTTGCACAGGACCTGAATTCACTTCTTGCCACCGAAATGGAGGCTCACAATTATTGGTAACTCCAGTTCCAATGCATCCATTGCCCTTTTCTGGCCTTCCTAGGCATGGCATGCACATGGTGCCCAGACATACATGTGATGAAAAGAGTCATACATATAAAATAATATAAAGACATCTTTTAAAAGTGTCAAATTTCTTTGTTTCCAGAAGAAGCTAAGCCAGGAAGTCAAGGCAACCACCTAAGAGATGTAGGGACCCACTGACTGAAAACATCATCAACATTTAAGCTGACTTCATGTGCATTTATCATGGTGTACAATTCCAATGACAACTTTGTTGTCAGTATCTGCATTTTACAGATATGAAATGAGGCACAAAAAAATCAAGTAATTGACTGAATGTAGCAACCATTAGCCTACACAAGCAATCTTGTTTCTGTCCCACCAAAGTTGCTATGGTGGCAAGAACTATTCTCGTCACCCCACTAGTTTCTAGGCACTAAAAAAAATATTTAATATAAGAGAAATAAATTAATCATTATTACTGCTATCTGAAATTTTGATCTGTATTATTTCAATGAAATTTAAGACCAGGTAGATTTTTTTTTCAGCTTCTACCAGTTTACTGGCAGGACAGGTAGTCAAAGAAAAATCAATTACATGTACCTTGCAGCTAGAACAAATATCTAAATTATTTGTTCTAAATTGCTCATCCAAATTCTGCATTAAGTAACCCTCTGTGGATCTCCCAACTACATCTCCTATATTTCTTTTCAAATCACGGACTGAATCTTTATAAAAATATATTATATAGTATTTCTTACTAAGGAATGATCTGCATTTTCCACTCATTCCTTAAGAAG
Organism: Rattus norvegicus; assembly: GCF_021556685.1. NCBI lineage: Eukaryota > Metazoa > Chordata > Mammalia > Rodentia > Muridae > Rattus > Rattus norvegicus. The sequence goes on from NC_141536.1 coordinate 42,035,525, forward strand.
CTATCAGATTTCTTTCAGCTTAAAGTCATAAAATAGAATGTAGAACTTAGAGAAGACACAGAAAACAGCACCCCACTTTAAACCTTGCATAGTAGAAAAGGCTGACCAAGTTGAGGATTGTAAATGGTAATGGCTTCAAATACCTGTTCAATGTTCACGCTTAGTCCAGGTCAATTGGTAACCACTGGACTGACGGGGAACATACAGCAAACTAAACAAGGCCTACCATGTAAGCATAATACATGCCACATCCTACCTCTCCTCTCCAACTTCTCACCAATCCTCTATGTAGCTGCCTTTGTATAATTAGAGACCATTTACATCAACCACCCTCAACCCAGAACCCTAAGCTGTCAATTAAAATGGAAGTTTCCATTATTGGTTTCATTTCTGCTTTTCTATTTTGCTTTCTTAAACCTGATGCTAATTGAGACCGTTCTTCTAGAGTATTCCATGGCAGGATAAATCTGGTCGTTAGCAGACAGCAGCCCCTCCTTGTGGCTCTTTATCTTAGACTTTCCCTTACAGTGTACTTAAGTCATATGGTGTAAGGCAGCAAATGCTGTTGAAGAAAGAGGCAATTATCCGTAATAAGGAGGTCTATTAGACCTTTCCCCAACATGAGGACTGCACTTTTCTCGTGTCTCTTCCCACCCCTTTAATTATCTCCCTTTTTCTCCCTCTTTGCCAATTAGTCTATAAAAGCCAAGACATCTGTTACCCAGAAGACATCTGTTACCCACATCTACCAAAGGATGTGCCCGTCCCTAATCAAACAGAAAGTAAATTTTCATCTACTTCTTACACATGACGACTAGCACACCCTGTTGACCAAAGTGTGAAAATTATCAGGCTACAAAGTGTGTGTGGGGTGTGTGTGTGTGTGTGTGTGTGTGTGTGTGTGTGTGTGTGTGTGTGTTCCCTGATACTTGCTTTACTTTGTCCAGGCTATCAAGCCCAATTTTTTTTTAAATTTAGAGTGTGTTTTGGATGTGACCTGCTAAATGTTTGATTTGTTCATCATTTATAGGCTTCTTAAAATAATAATCCAAGCTCATCAAAGAGCTGGAAGTGCCCAGGAAAGACAAGAGACAAATGGCAGTAGAGAATCTGAAAGGATTTTTCCCTGTTGCCCTTTCCTGCCTCCCTTTTAGACTGTGTTACTACAGCATCCAGGCTGGTACTAGATTCAGGGAATCCTCCTGCCTCAGCCTCCTAAGGGTTTGGACTATTAACACATACAACCACATCTGGCTTTGCCTTCCTTATTGGTAAGGAAGAAACAAGACCAAAAAAGAAAGCAGTGTTAAAGAAATGTGGGCAACATAAATGCAACCCTTCGGCCTAAAGGGCTTTTAATGAAGACTTGTCATATAGAAACTCTACTTGTTGGACCATCTCTGAGAAAATGTTGAGCAGCACATCGGTTATGCCTCTGACTCAGGAAGCCATGCCTTGCTTGTTCAGAAGCAATGCAATACCTGCTAAGAAGGAGCCCATTCAGGAAGCCTGGTTTCTAGTCGTGAGGCTCAGTCCAGAAAGAGCTCAGCACACTGACCATTTGGAGTTCCTCAGTGGAAACACGGTATTTAATAAAAAAGTGATTAACTGCCAGGCCCCAGGCTTTAGACAGGTTTCTTAGTCTCTCCCAGACTCCACCAGTTGTCCTGGTTTCTGTTACTCCGAGTTTGCATCATTATCTCGGTGCCTTAGCAATTCTTATCTGGGATGGATAGGAAGAGAGCACTGGAGTTGGAAAAGTAAGTTTACCCTTAGGAGGCAAGGATGATACTTTCAAATCCCACTAATGTTTCAGGTAGTGTGAAAGTTCACCTCCATCCAAACTTCTCTAGTCCGTGCTAAAGACCATCTACCTAGTAAAAGAGTAACATGAAATCAGAAGCTATTAGTCTTTCTACTATCTGCAATTTTCAAGGAAATAAAGGGGGAAGGATGAAAACCTGAAGGTGAATGGTATTAGATATCCAGAGACACTTGCTGAATCATTAATCGCACATGGTACACCCATTATCATAGAACAAGCGCTCAAGACCAAGGGCAACTCATGGGTTTCACACCCTGTGAGCTGAGGACTCCATATTCTTTCACGCAGAAAGAAAAAATGTTTCCAAATAATGTTTCAAAAATTAATGTGCCAATAAGGCCAAAGTGTGCTGTTTACTTAGAGCCTCAAAGTTGTCACAAAGCACAGAAAAAGACAATTATGGTGATGTGAGAGCATAGTGCAATTTGAAAACCAGGAAGTTACCATTTGCATGTTTTTTGCTTATCAGCGTAGATTGCTCCCCGTGGATTTGTCCATAAAGATTACAGTATTAGCCTCATAGATCCTACAATGTGCCCCATGCAGAAATCGACAATTAGGGGGTATCACCTAGTTAGCTGATCTGTGACGAAACTTTTTGTGTAGCTTCTATTAAAATATCCCTTAAAATAAAGGAATTAAAAGATAAAAGAAACGCTAAATGGGCAGGTGGCAGCTCACTCCTTCAGATCATTGAAAGTTAGGCAACAGGCCGGGTAGCCAGGATAGTCACCTGTGTGGTGACTGCTTAGGGCACAGTGCAGAATAAACTAAATTATTTTCCCCTTAGAAAGGGCACCGACCGTGCTGAGTTTCTTGACCAAGTCTCAATTTTTTGGTCTTATGTAATAGGAAATACCCGATCTGGAGTATCTTGTCAGAAAGCAAGAGCATCCTCACCAGGAGACACCGCTCCTCTGACACACTCTTAGGTAGCTCTTACTCTCCCTCCATCCTCTAAAATGCACTGCCCTCTGAGCCATGCTCAGTAGACTCCAGTCAAGTTTATTATAAAGTAAGTCAACAACGCTAGAGTCTGAGCTCTTCCCGCCTCTTTAATGTTAAGTTCAGATCACTGGTCTCCTTTGCCTGACTCATAAAACGACTCCTCCCACCCTTGTCTTTGTGTTCCCTTTGCCTGAAGCGTCTCTCCTAATTCTTCAGGCCTCAGCTCAGATGTCTCCACCTGGGCAAAATCTCCCAGAATCATCCTGATCAAGAATCTGTTACTTGCTTCTCTTGGTTCTTTCCACAAATCCATAATTAGCTCATTTATTGTATTTGTCCCAGTATAATGAAAATGTTACAGAGAGAGAGAGACACCTCCATTTCCATCCAAACCTATTCCCAACACCTATAGTAGGGTCTCGCTGTGTGATACAGGTGCAATAGAAGTGGGCTGGCCTACAGAGGTGGGCTGGCCTGCACAGTAGACTGAGTACAGAGGTGGGCTGGCCTACAGAGATGGGCTGGCCTACAGAGGTGAGCTAGACTACAGAGGTGGGCTGGACTACACAGTAGACTGACTACAGAGGCGGGCTGGACTACAGAGGTGGGCTGAACTATAGAGGTGGGACGGACCATAGAGGTAGGATGGACCATAGAAGTGGGATGGACTACAATTTGTAGAAAACTGAAAACTACAGACGCATTCAGAGCTAAACGTCATACAACCTATAGTTGTTTTCTTCCAGTCTTACACATGAGTTGTTCATTAACTTAGGTGCAGTTATTACAGTCACTCCTTCCGGATGACATCATGAACACATTTTCTTTGCTATGATCATTTAATGGAATGCACAGGGCTGTCATCGGAAAACACGTACAGTAGACAGCATTTTATTATTTTTAGGTATTTTGATTGTTCTCAGTTTTTGCAAATAAAGGCTCCTGCGTTGAGCCTTTCCTAAGCAGGAGTCCCAAACTGGAATTACAACACTAAACATTCTTGATAGCGATTGTGAAAGGACTTTCCAGAACTGTCCCAGTTAAGTTTTCCATCGGTGTCTTATGAAAACACCACAGGACAAGCGTCAGTGTTTGGTTCCCTGCAAATCTAAGTAAGATGACATGTGACAGTTGTAGCTTATACTAACCTTCATTTCCCAGCTAAAGGAGTTAAGCCTTTTTTGTTTTTTCAAATATTTATTTGGTTTCCTGTTGGGTAAGGTTTTGGTTGATTGCGTTCACCTCTTGTGAATTTTTTTTCCCCCTAACTTGTAAGAGCTTTTGTAAAAATGGAAACCCTTATCACTTTCCCCACTTGAAGGTGCTGCTTTCTCTTAACCCCTGTCTTCAATGTTTGTTTGGTTGGTTGTCTCTTGCTGTGCTGGGAGTAGAAGCCCAAGAATCTTAGCAAAATCATGAGCAGTTGGTTTTTTGCTTTTATGATTCTCTCCTTGTCAAAAAAACAAATCCAGCAACATGCATGCTATTGAAATGAAAGTAAATTACCCATAATCCTCATATTCCCAAAATGACTACTGTTATTGACTTAGCCAAATCTCTCCATATAGAGTTCATACTTAGATACATGTAAATTCATGTTTTACTCGAAATTTCTTCCTTCTCTTAAACCTTGGCAAATCTTCTCTCTAGATATGTTCTAAATATTCAGCATTTTCTTCCAATTTACTAATAGTCAAGGACAGTTAAATTTTTGCATATGGAATTTTGATGTGTATTGAACATGTTACTAATACACATTTCTCTTTAGCGCATTCTAAGAGTTTTTTTTTTTAATTTTAAGTGTTAAAAAAATTTTTTTAATTATTGTTTACCATAGGTCATGCCCTGGGTTAAGGAAGAGAGTGGGGGAGGTGGGAGGTTAACAGCATGCCCTAAAGGACTTTTTTGCCCAATAGGTACAAGGGTTAGTGTGTTACAACAAGCACGTTTGAATACAGGCTGCTGGAACACCAAGGTGAGCCGTTGCTTCACCCAGCTAGGGCTGGGGACAGAGAATCAAGGCATATTGGGCTGGGACCCGGAAAAGCTTCTTTGCAGCCAGTTCTGCCATTGTCAGACAGCCAGGAAAACCACACAGCAGCCGGGGAAACCGCGGCAGCCCTCGCCCACCAGACCAGACTGGCATGGAGTGTCTCGCCTGCCCCCTCCTTGTCAGCGGCTTCTGTCACTCCCACTCTCCATCTGGAAGAGACTCCCAGCTTGCCGCCCACCCCATCGCCACCTCCGGTGTCCCAGTCACCAGCCTCCATGGGCGGCCCTAGGGAATGTTCAGTCCTTTCTCCTGGACTGCAAAGAAGGGCTCCGAGCCTCCTGGACCTAGGCTGCCTGTCTGGTCACCCGGCCATGTAGGGCACTGCAGAACAACTCTTTGTCCCCACCTGGCAAACTCCAGGCTCTGCTTTGTCTCTTACCTCAGAGCCCAGCCAAGGGGACTTACTCTAGAGATGGGATGGTTTGGGGGCATCTGGGTACCACCTAGTGGCTGCTAAGGCAATATGCAGGTTACTGGGCCACTTTTTACATGGTGGCCTCTACTCAGATCATGAACAATAAAATCTCATATCCCAGATTTCCCTTGGTTGAAACTTTAGAATCCCACCACTGCAGTATGAGCCGCATGTGCTTTGGAAAACCGTCCCCCTCGGTTATGTCCCCAACCAGGCAAGGTGGGACATTCATCTCAGAAGCAAGGATGGATGGTCTAAGTCCAAGATCAAGGGATTATCTTGGAAATTTTCAAATCCCAAAACTTAACTATCCTTTAGAATGTTAAATTTATTTCAATTTCCTATTACAAAATTTCCCAGTAAAGGCTCTGTCAGAAGTAGGGTACAAATCCCCCCTCCCCTTTTTTGTCAGCTTATACCTTTATTTTGCTTTACCAAGACTTGGAGAATAGTATATATTTCTTTAAAAAAAAAAACTATTACAGAGCAGTAAAAATTTATCATATGTATTCTTTAATTGATGAAAAGTTGTTGACTACAATTATACCAGTATACAATTTTAATATTGGGTTTGAGAAAGCTGGCATCCAATACTAAGTCACTGATAGAGACCAGAAGAAAATTAATGAATCTTTGCCTTGCTTCAAAGAAGAAATTAAAATTGTAAAGAGGAGGCAAATGATCGATTGGTAATTAATTGTTAAATTCCAGGGCTGAAGGAAGGAGTCCTCAAGAGTTCTCAGGGGCTCACTTATCGAAATGTTCACCCTAGGAATGTGATGGAGACATCACAGTCCACATGTACACCTCTACAATGATCAGATATGATAAAGAGTAGATGAATTGAGAAGGAGCAGAGAGCCCTCTGAAGGAAGAAATGATCTCGGTAAAATGAATGACGAGGGAAATGTCTTAGGGTTTTACTGCTGTGAACAGATACCATGACCAAGGCAACTCTTATGAAGGACATTTAGTTGGGGCTGACTTACAGGTTCAGAGGTTCAGTTTATCATCAAGGCGGGAGCATGGCAGCATCTGGGTAGTTATGGGGCTGGAGGAGATGGGAGTTCTACATCTTCATGTGAAGACCTGTAGGAGAAGACTGACTTCCAGGCCGCTACAGTGACACACCTACTCCAACAAGGCCATACTTAGCCCAACTATTACTAGTTCACACCTCTAAGTAGTGCCACTCCCTGGGCCAAGCATATTCAAACCACCACAGGAGGAATTGAAACAGGAAAAATAGGGCAAGCGATTAGAGAAAAGTGTGTGTGTGTGTGTGTGTGTGTGTGTGTGTGTGTGTGTGTGTGTGTGTGTGCATGTGCTGATCCTGCAGCTCCTGGCCCTATCTGCAAAGAAGAAAAGGTAGGAGTGGGAGCTGATGAGTGGGAGGTGAACTTCTTAAATCCGTAATTAAAAAAAATACTTCTAAAAATACAATTCTCAGACTTCTAGGGATGATCACAGTCACTTTAGAAGATGAAGTTACATGGCTTCTCCTGGATCCTCTGTCTATCAATGTATCACTCAACATAATAACTGCCCTTGCCTAGAGATGCACAGGCAGGAGAACTGAGAGAAAATGGAACTCTTCCGATGCTCAGACTTTGTCTTAGCTGGAGAAAATGGAATAGCCTGTCCTACCTAGATCCTTTGATAAAAATCAATGTAAAACAAAAGTAATCAGAAGGGGAAAAAACTAACAGACAAAGACCCCAGTCTTCCTGGCTGTGTTGAGTTCAACTTGATCAGAATTTCACCAGATTTATTACTAAAGACTGTGTGCCTTGAAAAACTCTCTACTGGTGATTGAATTCCTGAGCCCCTCTTAGACCAGCCCTGTGGCCTGGATGGGTACCGTTCCTCTCTAAATAGGTCTTCCATGCTGCTGATAAGGAGGTAAGTCATCCCACAGGGTTGTTTTGAAGATTAAATGGTACAGACAATATATTTTGTGTGTCTCAGATAATAAAAACTTTACAACTCTAGCTCCCATCATAACAGACAATGGAGTCCAGCTCTTTGGTCAAGACCCAAGCCTCACTCCTTAAAATACAACTTTCAGAGTTCGGCAAATCTTTCTAGTTTTGATTGACTCTTGCTTTTAGAGCCATACTACCATAAATGAAATAAAACCAATGATTCGAAAACAACAGCAAAACAGTAACACTGGGGTATGATCAGAGGGTAGAAATATCTGGAAAACTAACTCTCATACCCAGTACTATTCCAAAATTTCTCCTTCTCAATTAATTGGCTTCTTTTTTAGATTTTACAAACATTTCCACAGAATAATGAGCAAAGTATATGAACAAAAAAAGAAAAACTGCCAATAATATGGAAAATTAATCCCATTAACATTCAAGGAAGAAAGCAAATTCAAAGATCTAATCTTAATGTCAAACTGAAAATGACTTTATAAATTATAATAGCTATAAATTGATGGGAACTTAAGGCTCAGAGATCATTGCAGAGGGGGAGGCAAAAAGATTGCAAAAGACAAAGGAACAGGAAGTTTGCTCTAACAGTGTGTCTTCCTAGAAATGCCAGAGTAGCTACACCAATAAAGTCTCGCCCACACAGCTGCCAGAACATGGCCTGAACAATGGCAAGACCAGTAGACCAGTTAACCTGGAGCAGGGAAGTGTGAGGAGGACTCCACCCTAAACAGAGAACTGCAAGACACAAGGGAGATGACGAGAGCAGGAGAAATGGTCTTCCCCAGTGAAGAGCATGCCGATTGTTTTTGCAATACCAAATGGGCAGCCCTGAAAACACACATACGAGTAACATTTTACAGACACAGAAAGTTATATTTATATATTTGGGGATATATAGATATAGACATAGATAGATAGATAGATAGATAGATAGATAGATAGATAGATAGATAGATAGATAGATAGATGGATGGATGGATGGATGGATGGATGGATGGATGGATGGGTGGATGGGTGGACGGGTAGGTGGATGGGTAGATGGATGGTAAAGATGATAGAGATACAGATAGAAATAGATGATATAGAGATAAAGATGATGATAGAGATAGAAAATATATAGAGATAGCTATAGATGTGTGTATATGTACGTGTGTGTACCTGTATGTGTACATGAACATGTATATGTATGCTATGTATAAACAACAATTAAAAAAGCTGGCTATGAATTTGAAAAAGACCAAGGTAATGGTACATGGAAGGAGCTGGAGAGGAAATGGAGAGGGCAATGGTATTATATTATAATGTTAAAAATTAAAAACATATATTTAAATGTGGGGACAGTGATGGATAAAATATAATCTTCCTATCCTGGTCAATTAGGAAAACTGCCGAATCCTAAAATATTGGTTAATTTTGAGATTGTGTGTAGAGCTCTTCTCTGAGTTTATTTGGAATTTCTTGTCATTCATAAGGCGAAAACACGGAAACAGGTAAAATATTCTCAAGTCAAAATATTTGAAAAGATGTTGAAATGTAAATATTGCCATAGATTCTACCTTTTACTAGTGTGCAATTATCGTGGAACTGGTTGACTATAAATGTTTAAAAGGTAGAAAAAAAAAGGTAGGATCATCAAACATACATGCTGAAACAGAGACTATGAGGAAATATCTCCAAAGCACTGGTGTTCCCTGAGGTAGGAAGCTGAGCTTCAACACATTCCTCTGGCTCTCCATGCTGGACACATAACCGGACTGCAGTCGGAAATGGATACGATTTTGTTAAAGTCCTCCCTTGATCTGCCAAAGTATTTTGCTCACATGCAGGAACCCAAGATGTGATGGGGATGCCTTCCTTCGGCTGTGCTGAAGGTCTTGTGTAATAGCCTTGATGGCAGTCGGGGTGAGCACCCACAGGCCCTGCTGCCATGCTATACCACCCTGCAATGATCACGATTCTCTTTTCAAGTCCCAGAACTGAACTCCAAAATCATTCGAGCCTATTGGGTGCAGGGCTGTCCATGAACTATCCAGATAGATGATCATTCCCAATTTCTCCCTTTCTCTTTGCAAACTTCTCTAATAATGCAGGCACAAGCCAACTGTCAGCATAGCCTGAGAGGTCATCCTCTTGTCCTTGCAATTGTCCAGGAGAGGATTAGGACAGACCTGGCCACTTTCCTGACTACAGAAGATAATCAAGAAAATGCTGACTGCCTACTGCATGCATAGTAATAGAGTGAACGAGAGGACCACTAACCTGACTCAGCAAAATTGGGCTTGTTAAATGCATTCCCGAGACTGCAGATACAAGCAAAAATCTCCATAAGTAAGCCTTACGGTAGAGTTAATGGGGCAAGGGAACCCATGAGCTCATAAGTGTTCCCTCCCCTGTTAAACCGAATGCTTTCATTTTTAAAGGGACACAGAGCAACACTACAATCACAAAGAACTTTGCCTATGTATGGATAAGGCTTCTGCATTGCAGTCTCCTTTTCCTAATGGCACATGCTACTATATGCTAACTAATTAAACGTACCGCAGAATATCCAAGATTGATTTCTGGTTTTCTTTCTACTTTGTGCCATTTTATAGTGAAGACTCTACACGGAAAAAGTAATATATGCAGAAAGTATTTACTTACAAAGGAACTTCTCTGGTAAAATTAAATCAATTATTTATGATTAAAAATATTTTGTTTAATTAATATCACAAATGCATATGGCAAAAATAGTAATATAGCAAGAATTAAAATGAAAATTACATCTCCCTGGTCTCCTTCCCAGAGGCATCGTTTAGACCAATTGGATTTTTCTCTTTCCGATACTCACTTAAGACCGTAACATTGACAGCATACTACTGTCTCTGAATATGGGGTTTGAAACAGTCCAAAGCTCTGATTTGTGTAGATTCTAAATTTCTATGCACTCGTCATTTGGGAGGGAGAGTCGGGTGTACTGAGATGGACTCATCCCTTCTACTGTACACAATTGGATAGTGGCACCTTAATTCCCTCCTGAGGTCTCCTCCTTCAACATAACACCTGCGTCTTCCTACCCAGCTTCTGGCAAGCAGTGATGTGTCTGCCTTCTCCACAATGCCAAGGAAATGCAGCCTTCTAAGACCATTTTGTTTTCTTTTGTTTTCACATTGCCTAAGGCGTTTCACGTCTAGAAGGCCTTGGATTTCTAGTGGAGAGATGAACACATTTGTATATTCACTCAATAGTTAAAGGATGTCTGAATTTCTTCTGTTTTTGATGGATTTAAATATCTTTTACAACAAACATGAACAACATAAACATCTTCATGTGAAACAAATATTGCTTCTCTCTTCCAATTATAAGACAGTGGAATTGCTGTGTTGTATAGAAAGTGAACGCTTACGTACATTACCAAAATCTTTTCCAAAACCATTGCAACACTTACATTCTAATCAACAATATACAAGCATCCCAGATACTTATAGCTTTGAAAAAGTTCTTATTGGACTCTATACTATTAAATTATAAACATTCTTTACATATACCAGATCCAAGTGCTTTACCGAGTGACTACATTTTTAGTTTGGATGATTTCTAAGCTATAATTTGTGAGTGTATGGTAATTTGAGAATTCTAGGAAATGTTGACTATGCTAAGTTGCTAAGTTCCGAAGACGTCAGCGTTTGCTTTTAAAGTTTGTCTGTAGTTTAAATTATATTGTTAGGTACTTGGTGTATTCTGACAGTTTCAGACATGAAGCTATGCTTTCAGGATTTGGTCTGATTTGGTTTGATTTACTGATGACCAGACAGTCCAGCATCATTTGTTTTAAAAAGGTTCTTATTTTCTTTAGAAACTTATCTTCTTTAGAAACATTTTATTCCATTCATATACTCAGTGCATGTGTGTGTGTGTGTGTGTGTGTGTGTGTGTGTGTGTGCATGTGCATTTGTGCATGTCAGTGCGTGCATGTGTGTGCATGTGTGAAGTTTGAGGACAACTTACCGGAGTCTGCTCTCCCTTTTGACCATGTAAGTCCCAGGAATCAAATCAGATCATATAGGCTTAGATGCTTCTATCCATGGAGATATCCAAACTGGCCCTCCATTAAATTATATGGCATCTCTAACAGGTGAATCATGTGTGAGGTTATACCTCTCCTCTAGTCACTTACATATCCTTTTAAAATTGTATTTATTTATGCATATGAGTGCTCTGTTTGCATGAGAGCACCAGATCTCATTGTAAATGGTTGTGAGCTACCATGTGGTTGCTGGGAATTGAACTCAGGACCTTTGGACAGTGTTCTTAACCGCTGAGCCATCTCTCTAGCCTTAATTACACATTCTTAAATACTGTACTTTGCTGATGTTTGTTCTTATAGTGCAGGGGTCATACCGAGGGTCACCCGTAGACAAATAACATATTACCAAGCATCATCCTCAGTCAGCTATTATTGTAAGAACTGAAGCCTTGGAATCAGGTATTATACATGTTCTAACTTTGTTCTTTCCTTAAAATGTAGATATTCGTGGTTGTCCTGCTTTAAATAAAAATGGATCCTATAATCTCATATATTTTAATGCTTGGTTCCCAGTAGGTGGAATTGTTTGAGAAGGATTAGGAGGTATGGCCATCTTGAAAAACACATAGGCTTTGAGGTTTCAAAAGCCCATGCATTTCCCAGTTAGCTCTCTATGCATCATGCTTGTGGACCAGATGTAAGCTCTCAGCTACTGCTTTGTAGATGAAAATGCAGGCATGACCTGGCGACTAGAATACCTGGCACACTGCATGCCTACTAAGAAGCATGGCATCCCATGCTCCTGAAGTCAGAACACTGAATTCTGAAGTAACATAAGTAGCAGGTAGCTGGTCTGTGGAGGAGTCTGTACTCTCCACACCTCCTTTAACGAGCCTCTTCTGCATAGAGACCCTGATGGCATGATCACTCACCAACCAGTGTGATGCTTCTACTGTGTGAATGCTTGTTCACATGCAATAAAGCAGATGCTGTCCCCTGAAAGTGTCTCCAGAATGGATAGTGAAACTATCTCCAAGTCCTTTACCAAGCCATGGGCCTTGCTGTCATGTCACAGGACCACCCTTGAACAGCTCTAGTATCAGGCCAGTGTGTATGCTGCCATGCTCAGTGATGATGGCCATGAAGCTCTCTATTCTGTGTCTTGCCCTGGTCATGGTGTCTTATCAAAGCAATAGAAAGGTAACTGCAATGAGTCTTCTTTTATCTTTCTTCATAAATTTTAGAAAATCCATCTGGCAAATTCTGTAAGAGTTTCTGCTAGGATCTTGGTTAGGATATGACCAGGATTATGTGAAATCTATGCAACAATCTAAGGTTAACTAACATATTAACAATGTGGACCACCAGGTATAGTGGCTCACGCCTATAGTCTCAGCACACGGAAGGGAAGGCTGAAATAGAGGAAGTCTAGCTTGACTACATACATAGAACCTCTCTCAACAAAACAAAAATGGATCAAAAATCTTACACAAGCCTCCCATTGTGAGAATACAGCGTAGACCTCCATTTATTTAACTCTTTAAGTTCTCTCAACAGTGTCTGGTGGTTTAGCATTCTCGTCTGGGTTTTAGCTGTTATATTGATCTTCCATAGCTTGTTTTTACTGTAGTCTGCTGAAATGGTGATCCACAGTATTACATGCTTCTAGTGTCACATTGGACATTTCATTCCCAGGTTAAACCTCATTTTATTATAATTTATTGCCCTATTATTATTATTATTATTATTATTATTATTATTATTATTATTATGCTGTCCTTAACCTTGATAATATATTTTTTAAGATCTTATGCCTTCATGAGAGATATTTGTCATTTCCTTTTGTTTTGGCTTCTGAGTAATGTTGCTTCTATGAACAGAAAGCACTTTCAATACTTCAGTACTGGAAGCATTTATAGAGAACAAACGTCTTCCTAAAATTTAAGGGCCTAGAGTCCTCTTTGATAGAAGGATTTGGACACCATGAGTTTGCGTGCATCCCCTTTTAATTCTATCAATGTTTTATTTGCTTCTAAAGCTCTATAGCTGGATCCACAAACACTTAAAATTACTATGTCTTCATGACCAAGATATTCCTTCAATATTATAATTGGCCCTTGTAACATCCAATTATCAAAGTGTACAATATTTGTTACTAATATAGCTACCTCAGCTTTCTTATGATTAATATGTACACAAAACAAGTTTTTTCTACGCTTTTAGCCTATTTATTTTTATATTTAAGGTGTATTTTTTATATTCAGAGAGGGATTTTAAGAAATAATAAACAGCTGAGTATTGCATTTTCATACACTCTGATGCTCTTGTTTTTTTAATTGTTTTATTTAAACCATTTACATTTTGTAGTTGTTGATATGACTGAATTAAGAACTAACATCTTGCTGATTGCATTTTGTGTTCATATCTGCTTTTCAGTGTCTTCTGTTTATTTCTGATTACATAACTTTATTATCAGCTAATAATCAGTGCAAAAGTATGAAAAGTCTACTGACATTTAAAGTTTGTTGGTCTCATGGTTATAAGTTGGTTACTTGACTTTAAAAACCTAAAATCAGAATGAAGTATAATGACTGTAGCTCAGATTTATGGGCCAGAATGGATTCTCAATTAGTAGTTTGTCCCAGTATGTTTAGCTGCCTCACTTGATCTCAAGCAATTGATTCGTTCAGTATTTTGGGCTTTATTTATTTGCATTATTGGTTTCTTATTTATATTGCTTTAAAATATCTTAAGTTGCTCTGTGTAAAGAGAATACATCTTAAATCACAGTATACTTAAATCACAGCATAACATATGTTCGAATAATATTATATCATTTTACATGTGGTTTAGAAAATTTAAATTTGTAAATTCCTGTTCCTCTTCCAATCTGATCTAAGGCTATTCTTGTACACTTACCTATGGACTTGGTATTCATTCACATAGACTTGTTACTATTTTTGCATTAAAGACTCAATGACCTTTTTGAATATTTATACTTAAGACAAATGTATTTTGTATTATATTTTATCATTCCTGTGGATCTTTGTTGATTCATCTCCAATATTCTGTCTGATGAATATTTATTTTATCTTTAAAAACATTTTAAAAGTGTGTTAAAGAGCAGGCCCATGGACAACAAATTCAGTTTTATTTCTTTAATTTTTTAAAAATTTCTTCTCTGCTTTAGAAGATAACATCAGGTGCTCTAAATCACGTGATCTGTACTTTAGTTGGGGGTTGTAGTCATGCTGAATCTTTGAGCATCCTACGTTTTCTGTGTCTCCTTTCAACACTACCAGGTATCGCTTCCCGGGTTTGAAGCTCCACATTTGAGTGCATATACATTTAGGATTAACATGTCTTCTTGGTGAGTACTAGCATTCATTACTGTGGAACTTTCCCATGTACCATCCCAATCTCTGACACGTGCATCGATTGCTAATAATGCAACCCACGTAAAGGAGAAAGGATGTACTCAATGTCATCATCTCGGAGGTGTTCATTTATGGTCACCTCGACTCATTGTTTGGGTCTGTTGCAAGATGAAATCATGGCAGAAGGGTGGGGCTCTTTCTGGCAGCCAGGAAGATCAAGTGAAGAAAGTCAGGAACACTCCTAGTGGTCCATTTTATCCACTCATAATCTCCCTTCACAGTTTCAACTCATCCTGATAATCCATTCAATGATGAACCCATCAAGGCTTTAGTCCATTCATCAGGTCAGTAGCCTCACCATCCAATCACCTTCCAATAGCACCACCAGTTGAGGACAAAGTTTTGAGGGTGCACTTCAGATCTAAACCACAACAGATTGAGAATTTTTTTTAACTTGCTATAATTATATGTGACTTGTTTTCTGCTTTTCATAGCTTATGATTATGGTGCATGATAATTCTTCTACATGTGTAATGCATCTATTTTATTCAGATTTTTTCTGAATCCTACCAATTAAAATATGAGCTATCTAATGGTGTAGGTTAAAGAAGGAAGATATACTTGTCATTCTCTTTGGTCTTCTGAGTTTCTGTGATTAGTAATTTGAAGTCTTTCTTGACATCTGAAACAATTATTAACTGATAGTCCTTCAATCCCATTTATACATGGATGATACTAAGTACTGCCTGGCACCTTGGGTGTCCTGTTTTACTTCTCTGGGCCTTTTTCTCTCTATGCCCTGATACCTTTGGTTTTAGTATAATTACTTTAATAACAGTATAATTATATTATTTTACTGTAATTACTGTCTTCAAATTTATACTTTCTCTAGATGTGTCCAATCTGCTGAAGATCCATCAAAAATATTGGTTCCTGTTCTTCATGTCTAGTAGTTCTTTAAGCTGAAGAATCACATCAGTTCATTCATTTGTTACCCTAGACTTTCATTGGGGTTATCTTACATATCTATATACCATTGCTAACATCATCATCATGTCTAAATCTGCTTCATATGTCATTTTAGTTGATATAAGTATACTCTTTATAAATCTAGCCATGTTATCATAAGGTCTTTGTGTTTAAAGTAGGGTATGTTGGGATGAAGAGGGAAAGGTAAAGTAAGAAGACGGAAGTAAGAACATAAAAAGTGTGGCTAAAATATCACCATGTTGATTGAAAATGAACATTGAATTAAAAAACAATAGATTTACAGAAACATAAAAAACTAATTGAAAAGCAAAATTAAGAAATCAGTAAAGTAACACTAAAAGTAATACCAGCTCTACAGAAAGGAATAAAGAAAAACAAGAAAGACAAAAAGAAGATAGAATGATTAATACCTGTCTCAGTTAGTATGCTAAGTATAAGTGGGACACTGACTAATTATAGTCAGATGTGTGATTTGACAAATGGCTAAAAATCAAGAACCAAGTACATACTGAAGGATGTGCTAATACCATAGCTCACGGAGCTCGTGATAATAAAATCACAGAGAAGGATGGAACTAGAAAATATCATCCTGACTGAGGTAACCCAGTCACAAAAGAACACACATGGTATGCACTCACTGATAAGCGGATATTAGCCCAAAAGCTCGGAATACCCAAGAAACAATTGACAGACCACATGAAGCTCAAGAAGAAGGAAGACCAAAGTGTGGATGCTTCAAGTCTTCTTAGAAGGGAGAACGAAATACTCATGGGAGGAAATACAGGGACAAAGAGTAGAGCAGGGACTGAAGGAAAGGAAGCCCCACTTGGGGATCCATACCACATGCAGCCACCAAACCCAGTCACTATTGCTGATGCCAAGAAGTACATGCTGACAGGAGCCTGATATGGACGTCTCCTGAGAGGCTCTACCAGAGCCTTACTGAGACAGACGAGAATGCTTGCAGCTAATCATTAGACTGAGCACAGGAATGCCAATAGAGGAATTAGAGAATGGACTGAAGGAGCTGGAGGGGTTTGCAACCCCATAGGAAGAACAACAATATCAACCAACGAGAACCACCCTCCCTCTACTCCAGAGCTTCTGGGGACTAAACCACCAACCAAAGAGTACACATGCTGTGACCAATGGCTCCAGCCAATATGTAGCAGAGGGTGGCCTTGTCTGACATCAATAGGAGGAGAAACCTTTGGCCCAGTGAAGGCTCGTTTTCCCAGTGTAGGGGAATGCCAGGGTGTTGAGGTGGGAGTGGCTGGGTGGAAGTGCAAGCATCTTTATAGAAGCAGGGAGAGAGGGGAAAGGGGATAACATTCGAAATATAAATACATAAAACACCTAACAAAATGGTGGTGAAAAAAATATACACAAACATTAAACATCATGACATTATCATGGCTGCATCAAGATAATATTACTGGCAGACTCTACCACTGAACTACATAAAAAGACTTACCTTACAGTAAAAAAAAAGACATCAATATTAAATGCATATCTGTACAATTATAAAATTGAAATAAAATTTGACAAAACTAAAGCTGGGAAGACAAGGTGGCTGAGTGAGTAGGGCTGTCTGCTGTCAAGCCTGACAACCTGGTCCCTATCATGACCCATATAATAGAAGGAGAGAACCACATCCTGCAAGGTGCCTTCTGAAGTCAACACACAATGCAATGCACATAAGTGTGCACACCACAGACACACACAGAGAGACACACAAATTAATAGTAGCAATAATAACAATGTTTAAGAAAGAACTAAAGAAAAAAACTAGACAAATTCTCAACATATTGGAAAAGTTTTAACACAGTTTTCTCAGTAAAAATATACAAAATTTGAACAATACTACCAACAAACTTAATCTAAGTGGCTGTTACAAATCAGAATTTACATAGCCAAAACCTATCTACAGAAAAAAAATAAAATACCAGATGTCATTGAGAGTCTAGCATCACAGAATGCCTGGAGAGGCACATGAGGCAGTCTACCATTGTGAAGTTAATCATTAATATTTTTTAAAGACTGGGTGAGTGCATTTCTCAAAATGAATACCCAAGAATATCATATATAAATATTTGATCACAGGAGAAAAATGTGAACAAATGTTGAACTGTGTATAATATTCATACCGAAGTATTTAGAAGGAAGCATGATACTGTCTATACGTTCCTTACAAACACATAAAAATGACATACATTAATAGAAAAAGGGTGATCAAATGGGTCAGCATTTGAAAAACTAAAAAAGCAACCAATAATAAAAATGGGGTTAGAAAGTGGATGAGCAGTATCCGTAAAGCTGTTAAACTTTATGTTCTATAACATTCTTGGGCACACACCCAAAGGATGCTCTAACATTACAACAAGAACACATGCTCTACTATGTTCAAGACAGCCTTATTTATAATAGCCAGAAGCTGGAAAGAACCCAGATGCCCTTCAACAGAGGAATGGATACAGAGAATGTGGTACATCTACACAATGGAGTACTACTCAGCTATCAAAAACAATGACTTCATGAAATCCATAGGCAAATGGATGGCACTAGAAAATATCATCCTGAGTGAGGTAACCCAATCACAAAAGAGCACACAGGGTGTGCATTCACTGATAAGTGGATATTAGCCCAAAAGCTTGGATTACCCAAGATAAAATTTATAGACCACACAAAACTCAAGAAGGAGGAAGATCAAAGTGTGGATGCCTCAGTCTTTCTTAGAAGGGGGAACAAAATGCTCACAGGAGAATATATGGAGACAACGTGTGAAGCAGAAACTGAAGGAAAGGCCAACCAGAGACTGCCCCACCTGGGGATCCATCTCATATACAAGCACCAAATCCAGTCACTATTGCGGATGCCAAGAAGTGCAAGCTGACAGGAACCTGATATAGCTTTCTCCTGAGAGGCTGTGCCTGAGCCTGACAAATACAGAGGCAGCAATGGTTCTGAGCATAGGTCCGCAGTAGAGGAGTTAGAAAAAGACTGAAGGAGCTGAAAGGTTTGTAACCCCATGGGAAGAACAACAATGTCAACCAACCAGACCCCCGGAGCTCCCAGGAACTAAACCACCAACCAAAGAGTACACATGGTGTGACCCATGGCTCCAGCCACATATGTAGCAGAGAATAGCCTTATCTGGCATCAATGGGAGGAGAAGCTCTTAGTTCTATGAAGGCTGGATGCCCCAGTGTAGGGGAATGACAGGGCAGGGAGGAGGGAGGGAGTAGGTGGGTGGGTGGGAGAGCACCTTCATCAAAGCAGGGGAAGTGGGGAGGGAATGAAGGGTTTGCAAAGGGGAAACCAGGAAGGGGAATAACATTAGAAATGTAAGTGAAATAACCAATTAAAAGAAGAAGAATGGATGACAGTAACAGCACAAAGACAAAGAGAACTAAAGCACACAATGAAGTTCTTAAACTACGGTCATTTAAAGATGGAGGCAAGAATGTTTGAGGCAATAGCCAAAAAACAAAGGGATACAGCTCGTAAATTAATAGCGGAAGTAATATGTAATAACTGTCCTTGGTCCAATATATTGGTTGAAGGCAAGGAAAAAAAAAGCAATGAACGCTTATCTTTTTAAAAAACAGACAGCTTTAAAGCAAACCACACTGATAAATACATTCAACACATATGTTCTATAAACCCCAGTTAAAAGGCAAGTAGGTAAGAATGAGAAAGATTCACCCATACGCTTACTGCAAAAGAAAAAAGTCCAACTTTAAATACAAAGCCACACATAAGATAACAGGCAAGTGGAAAAATCTGTAAAATGCAGACGTTCCCTTGGCCCTAGAACGTTATCATTGCTATCCTAATAGTTTTGCTAAATTGATCTAAAAAAAAAAAAATCGACTCTAAGAATAGTAGGACTACATGGACAGGGTCGACTTCAAAGCAAATACTATTATTGCCAATTATGAACAGTGTGTCATCTTAATAAATATATCCATAGATAAAATAGATTTCCCAATATGTATCAAAAAAGACATCATATGGGCTGGAGAGACAGCTCAGTGGTTAAGAGAATTGACTCTTCAAGATGTCCTGAGTTCAATGGCCCACACCCATTCATAACTCCAGTGCTAAGGGATCTGATGCCCTCGTCTGACCTCCATGGGCACCTGGCACCCGTGTGATACCTGGACACGAATAGTGGCAAAATGCCCGTGCACGCAGAACTATAAAATACAGTTCAGAAAGAAGATATAATAATTCGATATGTGAGTGGATTCAATATCAAAACTTGAAATCCAAAAAGCCAAATCTGGGAAAGCTGGAAATACAAGTAGACAATTACACAGGTAAATCAGAGAATTCAACACTCCTTTAATAACTGAGAGAGCAGGAGAGAAAAATTCAGTAAGATACGCAAGGTTTGAATAGCACTGTCAAGCAGCCGGAGCCAATGTGTTTTTACAGAACCTGCCGCCCATGCCAATCCTCTCCTGCATTCCCACCAGGTTAGACACATGGTGACCTATAAAACAAACACAAAGTCAAATAATTGAAACCATAAAGGTTGTGGATTTCCTTTAACCCAACAATAGAGTTAAATTAGAGTTTAATAAAATCAACAACAGGTTGTCTGTTTTTCTATATCGGCCCCCAAAAATTAACAAGAAAATGAGAAAATATTTTGAATCCAATCAAAGTAGAAGCATGACCCAGATTACACCATGAGGATGGACTGGAGCAGCGGCAGAGCCGGAAGCTTACAACTTTAAATATGTATGTTAAAAGAGAACAAAGGTCAAGAGTGAATGACTGAAGAAAGTATCAGTACACTGTAGTGGAGGGCAGTTTATAAATAAAGTTTTATTGAAATGCAGCAACACCTATCCATCTGTGCATTGTCTCTGGGTGCTTTCATTACTACAAAGGATGAATTAGAGAGTTGCAAAAGAGACTTTAGGACACGAATCCTGAAGCCAGAATGTATGGGATACTGTATAGATCCTATCGGGAAAAGCTGCCAATACTTGATCGAAGGTGAAAAAGAACTAATCAATAAAACCAATATCTATATATTTGCGATAAACCAACGAAATTGCTTAACTTCTAGTCAGATTCGCCAAGGTAAAAGGAGATGGAGTTCAAATCCCCAATGGCAGAAATGCGAAAGTGACATTGTGTGACAGGTGATGCGCTATTACAGAAACCTCTGTGCTGGTGACGAAACCCAAACTGTCTTGAGCCTGATTTACAATGCTCAACTCTTGATTTACAATGCTCAACTCTTGATTTACAAAGCTCAACTCTTGATTTACAATGCTCAACTCCTGATTTACAATGCTCAACTCTTTGAAAGAGGTCCAAGTACTTTACTGAGGGCAACATTCTGCACTATGCAAAAGGCAATGCCTTTTAGTAAAAATTTAGCTAGAGACCAGCCTTAGGAAATAGTTTTTCTTAACTAACTCCATTCAAGTACACACTTACTGTCCTACAAGGAATCCTTTGATTCTAGAGCTATTCTTTCATTCGTCCAGGTTTAGTACATTGTCCATTTCCTGGAAATACATATTGCAGACTGTAAGTGGAGTTTAAGTGAGAACACAGTCTTACTATAACTCTGAGAGCAGGCAAATGTTCAGAGCTGAATTTTTACTCTTGAAGAGTGTTAATGGGGGTGGTAGAGAAGAAAAAAAACACACGTCTAGGAGAGCAGGCCAGGAAAGTGTCATCAGATAGGACTGTGAAATGTAAGGAGCTAATACTTTTTAATATATTCTGGCTCTGTTTTAAAACAGCCTGTTTTTTTTTTTCAAAAAAACCATTCTAATCTGGATTACCACTCTCTCAATTACCATCTCTTGGATAAGTATGCATGTATGAAACATTTTGCAGCAGAATTACCATTTCCCAGGTCCTGATGGACTAGATTTTGTCTTGTCCTATTTTTGACCACACACACACACAGACACACACACACACACACACACACACACACACACAAAATCTTTCTTTAAATTAATCATGAAGTTATTTAAGACTTTTATTCAGCACACAGAGATGTGGCACCTATCACTGTCCTTGTGCCTTCCCATGAGATTAAGATGACAAAACAGACTTGAGGTCCGGGAGGGGAGGGCGGGGATGTGCGGTTCACCTTCAAAAATTTTGAGCCTTCTGATGGTATTTCTATGTGAAAAGTTTAATGAAAAACCAGATTGCTCTAATTTGGGATGGTATAAGTCATTGCAAATTTAAATTGTTTTAAAAAATAATAAGCAAGCTCTTGAGTCATACTGAATGATTCAGCCATGAATTCTTGAGAGGATTAATTTAAAACAGCTCCAAAGAGACAGTCAGGCCTACTCTCAGAAAGACAGAAGAGAATAACAGAAAAGGTAAGTGATTTTAGAGGGGGGGGAGTGAAGAATCAGAACAAGTAGATAACCTAGCTAGCCAATCAGAGCAGGGATGCGCAAGAGGGGAGGTGGCCATGTGGGCTTGGGTGGAGGTAGTCTTCTGAACACAGTTCACATTCTCACCATCTCCCTGTCCCTTTTCCTCCTTACGGAACTCCTAAGGGAAAGTAGACGTTTGCATTGTTCACATTCTAGGGAACCGCTGGGTAGCCCTCCTATTTTGAGATCCAACTCTCAAAACCAAGGAAGATGCAGAAGTCAATCTGAAATAAAATACAGGGAAAGCAAGTTCTGCCTCAGCATAGGGAAGATACTCAGCATCCCTTCCCACAGATCCAATGCCTATTCCTTACTTCAAGTCATTGTTGCCTATGTCCCTCATGATTACCCTGAGAGCTGCACTAATGGGGGGAGGGGTGCTGGGGGCCTTGGTCTATCTCTCCTATAGTTCCTGAATGTCAAATATTGATGGTCTTGAAAAGATATAGTGTCCAGGTCTAGGATTCTATGGTTCCTTCACTGGTTCATTGACTACCGACTTATTAAACATTTAGGAAGGTAGAGGATATTGGAGTTATGCTATGCAGTTAAAGTCTAAAGCAACAGGTTACAAAAGGTTATTTTTCCTTTGTTCTGCCACAGCCAGCCCCCTTTTCTAAGTCTTCTGGCTTAACCAAGGAAAGGGATTTGAGTCAAGATGATATTTAGGTTTTCCTAATATGATATATAATATGTATACATTATATGATACATAGTACTATATTACATGCTATATAACATAAAAGGGTCACCTTTATAATACTTAAGAGCATATCACATTATCTTAAAATAAAAATAAACCCTGAAGTTTTGATAACTGGCAGGAAATAAATCTTAATATACAGCATGCCAAAGCACAAAAAGATCCAGAAAAAAACCCCGAAGATGACGCAACGAGGTGTGGCACGCCATGCACTTTGTTCTCAGAAGTTTGGCTTTCTTGCTTTAGTTTATCGCTGACACTTGAAAATTCACTTTATCATTTGTCAAAATAAGTTATTTCCATATGGAAGCGTATATCTAGAGCCTAAGAATCCATGATTACAAGTCTGCATTCACAAAGGTGGGGTCAGTCAGCTGGTAACAACAGTCGTAGGTGGAGACTAAGCGGGAGCAAGAGCGAAATAGCCTCTGGATGCTATTTTTATACTCTGGCTCCTTTCCCAAAAGACTCGCAATACTTCTTTTAAATTGTGGCCCCAAACCACAAGTTGTGTTAGACAGAGCAGGTCCTATGGGGCTTCACAGTCTCCCTAGTCATGACCTTGTCTGATTCCCCAACCCCTAATGTTCTGATTTGCAACACACGACTGATTTGCAATAAGTTAGACAAGTATACGACTGAGAAAAGTAAGTCAGTTGGGTGTTTCCTGCCTGGAAGAATTTCTCCTAAAAGAGACAACACAAAGGATCATTCAAAAGGAAAATGCCCTCGCAAGGTAACATCAACAAATAACAATCACTTTCAAAAGGCTGCAGATTTGCGTGAAACCAACCTTTTTGATTCAACAGTCACTTCCAGCCTCGCCCAGCCCCAGAGAATTATGTTTGCCTCCTCTGCATAGGTTCTTATGTTGAGATATTCAAAATTACATTGGAAGAGGCTAGAGTTGCTTCTGGCCACACAGAAGCAGGGGAACTTCCTGTTCAGAGAGCTCACAATGACCTATCTTGAGATGCAACCTGGGACAGAGGCAAAGCCAGAACAAAAGTTCTAAGAGACCTGACACAGAAAATAGGTCTGCTCTGTTCTTTCAATAAAAAAAAAAAAAAGCCAGGAATATGACCACCGAGAATTCATATTATCGCAGTATTTCTTTCTCATGAGCTGAAAGTTAAAGTCAGAGAGTTCCCAGTTAACTGAAATTTATACCAAAAAAATTACTTTGTTTGTTTGTTTGTTTTTGTTTTGAAGACAGGATTTCTCCAAGTAGCCCTGGCTGTTCTGGAACTCATTCTGTAGACCAAGCTGGCCCCGAAGTCATAGATCTGCCCACCTCTGCTTCCCAAGTGCTGGGATTCAAGGTGTGCGCCATCCCTGGCCATCATAGAAACGGATTTGTAATACGTGTTTGTGTGGTGCTGTATCAGTGACACATGAAGACTAAAAATTTATTCATTATTTATCTGAAACTCAGTTTAACTGGGCCTGCACTTCGTTTACTAAATTTGAGGCCCTGCCACATCTTTCAAAATTATCTGCAAATGGCTTTGGCTCAGTTTTATTTTTACCATCAGCCCAGACATGCCCTCTAAACTCCAGACCCTTAAAATCAATTTCTTTCTTAAGATGTCCTCTTTAGTGTCTAATGGGCAATTTAAAACTCAACTGAATCATCACCTCCATTAATCCACAACTTAGCGACTGCTACCTACAGCTGCCCCTTCCTCTCCCTAGACTACATCCTCCTGTAATCTGTACCACCCCTGGCAAATCAATTGCTTGAGTTAAAGAATTAACTCCTTAGCCACAGTGCTCTGCTGCTTCAAATATTTTTATATGTTTTTGCATAACTTTATATGACTTTGCATCCCTGAGACTAGGCAAAAGCCTTGGGCAGCTCAGATGATGAAGAAATATGCCCCAAGGGTGCCCACGCATTTCTCCTCTGCCAGAGAGATCTCTTCCCTGGAACCAGAGAGGCTCTTGCCACATTTGTACCCACCAACCAATAAATGATTGTGCCTAAAGAAGGACAAAGGTGTCAACAGCTTCTGCATTTGTTAGCTCGGCCCAGGTTTTCTCTTTCCCTCCCAGAAGCACCTCTGGGACCCTCTGTGAACTGCTAACTCCTGCCTGGGGAGTCTGGGGGACATCTCATCACCTGATACCCTCAGCCCCATAGCGGTTATTAAAGGAAACACAGCTCTGTGCTTCTGGAGAGATGCCTCTTTTACTGACCAAAGGACAAAGGAATGGAGTGGCATCAGAAGAGAACGCACAAGATGTAACCCTGCAGGATCCCGGTGCAGCTCAGAGCGGAGGATCCCAGGGCATTCTTTCTTTGCTTGATCTGAACAAGGAGTGTTGTAAATGCTCTGAGGCATCATCCTGTCAGACAGGGAGGTGTCTAAAGAGCCAAATAACAAGAGGAGCCTTTTTAAACAATCTGTATAGATCAGTGAGCAGTGTTTCTAAGACACTGCCAGCTGTTATGTCTCTGGGATGCTCAGAGGAACGATCAACTCTTCTGTGACTCCATGCCACCTCAAAGGCAACCAAGATGCCGGAGAGGGTCAGCCAAGGCAGAAACGGCCAACTACTTTACCATGTTTTCAGATATCCAGGGCCATTTTGGAAGCTGGTGCTTTCTGTAACACAGTCTCGCAATGTCTTCCTGTCCAGAACAACTTCCCATATAACTTGACAACCATGTCAAGTACACATTTGTAAATGCTCAGTAGGATTCATGACATAATTTACAAAGAGAGGCTAGAAAACATTAGAGAAATACACTTTAAATGTTGGGGAGGGAACTACCTAGAATCCTGTTATCAAAGCACCAAACAGGGCCTGAAGCCATGGTTCAGTGGCTAAAACACAGGCTACTCTTACAGTGGACTCAGGCTTATCCCCAGGACCCACATGGTAGCTTACAACCATCTGTAACTCAAATTCCAAGGGATCCAACACCCTCTTCTGCCCTCCTCAAGCACTGCCAAGCACATGGTATGCAATGACCTGCATGCACGCACACACACACACACACACACACACACAGAAGCATATGTTCAAAAAATATATAAATAGATATATAAAGAGGTCATCAAAGAATTATATAAAACCTGGGACAGATAATGTAAATATCAACACCTGTTGCTTATGTGGGACAAAAGTTTAAAAAAAAATCTGAAAATAATTGTATTGGAAAGAAAAGCTGGCCACAAAAAATTCAATTTTAATAAGTTAGCCACTATTTTGACACATTAAGCATTTTTCTATTATCTCAGTTTTTCCAAAAACAGTCAATCTTAAATGTAATATATATCATAATGCACAGATAATGCATTTAGTGTTTAAAGTTTTCATGCCCTGTCAAAAACCATATGGGGCATACTTTATTCTGTGGCTGTGCCTTAGTTTCTGTCATAAAACAAAACATACCTCTGTAGCATACATTAAAAAGTATAATCCTTTCTTTCTATTATCCCAAATTAAAAAAAAAGTGACTTGGTCAACCTAGAGAGACAGGTTCACAGGTAGGCAGTCACAACTGTGATACTTGAAAGCTACTTTGGGGTTTTTTTTTTAGTTTGGGTTGGTAAATTCTATTCGGTTGTCAAGAACACACATTCAGCATCCCAAGTTAGCAAAGTGCTCACCCATTTTCTAGGAGGACTTTGGCAGTCGACTTCGTTCGCATCGATGAATTTTCTAAACCCTGACTCCCCCCCCCCCCATCCTCCTGGCTGCAGTACAATAATCGCTTTCCTAAAGATGGCTAAAATGTTTTCATCCTCCAATTTTATCTCTTAATTCTTTCCAATTATCGCTTTTTAACTTGAATATTGTACTTGGTAATTCTCTCAGGCCATCTGAAATCTGTACATGACAGCAATCATACTACTCAAAACAAACGCTTGCACATGTCACCACGAGGAAACTACCCACCCTGAGTATAGCTATTAATGTCAAACAGATTGTCATCTGGAAAAAAAAAAAACAACAAAAAAATGCATCAAAATCAGCTTCGGACAAAGTACTGCTCTATGGAAAAACACCAGGGTTTTGGGGGTCTTTTATATGTACAAATGTCTTCCATGTCTGATTGAAATGTTTAAAGAATGACTTAGGGTGGGACCTGTTCCTGTTCTCTGAAATCCAGGGCAATGTTCGAGTATAGTTCCAGAGCAGACTTTTTTTTTTAAAGCAAAGATGCATTTGCCCCAGTTTCTAGTAAACATCGTAAAAGAAACGTTTGGATTCTAGCTCGGGTCGAGGACTCTATTTAGCCTATCGCAGCACAGACCTGTTATAAACGCTGGGACGCTTGCCATACCCCCACTTCCGGAAACTGAGTAAAAAAAAAAAAAATCATACCTCGAAAGCAACGTGCATTGCGAGCTACGCAGACTTAAACCCCCTTTCCTGTCTCCTTTGGCACCAATGGCCTTTGGAATATACTTCACCTCCGAAAACTCAGACTAAGTTGCCACCTCCTCCCCCACCCTGCGCCCACCCTTGTGCGTCTCTCTGGGGCTCCACACATTGCCACCCCCAGAGCGCACCTGCACTCCTCCAAGTCCCTGCAGTGTGAAATAGTGGCACCCAGCTCCCAGCCAAGCACGCACCTACAAATGCTCCCCTACTCCCTCTGCTGCAAACTGTCCTCGAATTAATCATCCACCTCAGTCCCACTCTCCAAGCCCCACGTCCCTGTCTCCTTTCCTCCCTTGATGATTTCGTCCCCCAAACACCTGTACACCTACCTAACCCTCCGGCTGCCAGACATCAGGTGCCCACGCTGCGCCCTGCCCCACGCGCTCTCAGCCCACTGCGTTTCCCCCACTAGGCTTCCCGGACAGCCACCTGGCCCAGAGTACCTTCTGTCACCTCTGATCACCCGCAGACCGCCCCCACTGCCACCCCCACGAGCTCGGGAAAGAAACACCCACGATACCTGCCGCAAGGTCGGAGGCCAGTGCCACCAGCAGGAGGGCCAGGCTCAGTGCGGAGCGGCGCGCTGGGGTCATGGCCACCCCGCGGCGGTGCAAGGCTTCGGGGTCCCAGAGCGCAGCCCGCAGCGCGGGCCGCTTTGAAGTTCCCGGGGCGCGGGAGGGGAGCGCAGCCGCGACACCCTTCGGAAGTGCGCGGTTGGCTCTAGTGGCAGCGGGCGCTCCCCTCCGCCGCCTCCCCCATCCCACGCCCCCCGCGGCTGGCGGCGCGCCGCTCCTGCCACTGGCCCCGCGGGCTGCCTCGAGGGACAGGGCCCGCCCCTGCCGCGCCTCCACCGACACCGCTGCCAGCCACCCTCCCAAAGGCGGGGCAGAAGACCGAGGGCGGAGGGGTGGCGGGGAGGTGACACCTCTTGTAGGCGAAGAGAAGCGGGCCGCGCCAGGTCCCTGAGATTAGCTTTTCCTTGTGGGGGTGGGAGTGGGGAGGGGGGGTAGGAGAGCAAAGCCCAGCTGAGACTTTAAAGACACGTAGGACGACGGCAGCAGCTGCTTTCTCTACAGTCTCCTACAGAAGATCCACCTTTCTAGATCTCTCCACATTCGTTTATTTGTCCCCTAAATGTAACTAGCCTGAGCCATGAGAACATCACAGGCTCTTTCTCCAGGCTTGTCCCACCCCAGCACCCCAGTTCTTGGGTCTGTGAAAGTGCTCCCTTTCTGTGGATCCCTGAAAATGACCCAAGGCACCATTGCCTTCAAACCACACAGCTCTGCTTTACCAAACAAACGTCATTCATTCATGCCCTCATCTTCATGTGACCTAAAAAAATGAGGGCACAAAACTGAGAAACTATGCCAGGTGACATAGCTGTCTATGATGAGTAACGGAAGTAAAGGACCAGGCACACATAAGTAGAAGGTATTTCTGCAGTTACAGAGTTAGCAACTGGGGAGAGAGGTGGTTAAACAACGTAAAAAAGAATTGCTCAAATCATAAAAAGCCATTTGAGTATTGCTTAACACCACCACTAAACCTGTACATGCATCCTCCTGCAAAAGCTTACTAATGCCTGTTTCCCATCTAGATAGGGACCCAAAATGTAAGGGTAGCCATCACCAATTAAACAGAAGCAAATATAAACTCCCTTTACTCATGCAGCCTGAGCGTAAAAATGAATGGGATTGTTTTTGTTTGAATGACACACAAAACCAAGACTACAATGCGGGTGCTCTCACTGGTGTTAGAAGGCTCCTCCAAGTGCTTGAGTCATATAAATTAATTGCTTTAGAGTAAGAGATACTTCTTCACCTATCTCAGCACTAAACAGGAAATGTTCCTTCTGAAGCCTACGGAAAACTCTGTAAAGATGGATGCCTTCGCTGTCAAAGGATGATGGCGCTGGTGGAGGCGGGATGCGTGATGGACTTTGAAGCACGAGAGTGGCAGTTCTGGGGAACTTTTGTACCCCCACCGAGGATGAATCAAAACATCCCGGAGTATAAAAAGACTTCGTCCTCATTTCATCTTGGATCCAAACAAACAAAAAAAAAAAATGGAGATGTGGTACACATCTGAGCCCTTCCACACACCCACAACTAGACACTTAAAAAAGTAAGCAAGAAAATGCTTGGGCACGGTATATTGTGGCTTTGCCTTGGCTCACAGCTGGGTTCTACTTTAGTGCTAACCAGACCCCCCCTCCCCCCCCCCAAAAAAAGGCAGTGCAAAGGTGCAGCTGCAGTAAGGCATCCAGCAGACACAGGTGTTTACTCCTACATATTTGTCTTTAATACAGAAAACTAGGTCTTCTGCAAGTTGAGACACTCTTGTTTTGTAAGAAAGCAAGGTTTTTACATCAAGAAGTCAGATGTTGAATAACTTTAACACTCCAAACGAACCCAGTGGTTTTCTCTTCAGTCTGATGGGGCATTGTCAATATGGCCTCTACAAACAGCAGGTGGGTATCTAGTGCTTGCAAAGGGTCCATCGCAAATCGATATGGGCTGTGCTCACAAAATCCATGCCCTGTTGCAAAGACTCGGTGCAAAAGTGGTAATGTAAGATACGTTACAGATGAACAGAATTTACCTTGTTTTACAAGCAATAGCGTAACATGTTGACAATTGGGATAAATAAGTCAGAATGAATGTGACAGAGGTCTCATAAAACTATAAGAGAAACAAACCGAAATGTCCTGTTTCCAAGAGACGTCATATCTGTCAGAAACTTGTAACTCAGCACAGAACATGTACTTTTAAAATGCTTTGTTATGTGCATTCATTTACTTGGGGTAGGCTCGCTCTCTCTCTCTCTCTCTCTCTCTCTCTCTCTCTCTCTCTCTCACACACACACACACACACACACAGAGAGAGAGAGAGAGAGAGAGAGAGACTGAGAGAGAAGAGAGAGAGAGAGAGAGAGAGAGAGAGAGAGGAGAGAGTAGCATGTTTATTACAGAGGTGTCTTTTTATTTATTTATTTATTTATTTTTGTCAGTTTTTCCCTCCACCACTCGGGTCTCTGAAATTTAGGCCTTCAGTCAGGCTTTGCAGGGTAAATGCTGACCCATCTCACTAGCCCCAAGAATCTTCTTCCTTTTAATGGGGTACTAGCATAAAATATAAAACCTACTTCACCGTGAGTCACATACAATTGTGCACAGCATATGATACTTGATAACAGTAGTGGTGTTTTACATACGTACTATATTTTATTTTCAAAGTGCACTCCATCCACTTAAATATATTTATAACCATCTGTCTGGAATCGGGCAGTGGTAAAGTAGAAAACAACAATTGCATGCATGTATTGACCTTGGGTACTGACTAGTTAAAAAGGTGGGAATTAACAATGATAACAAGAACCTTGACCTCATGTGGGCTCTCCACCTTAGTGGGTCAATATGATGACTCTGTAGATAAAGGCACTTGTCGCCAAACCTGACAACCTGAACTTGATCCCTAAGTCCCACATGGTGAAAGGAGAGAAACAAGTCTCCAAATGTGTCCTCTGACCTCCACATGTGCTTCTTTTTCCCTCCCTGGATGGATGGGTAGGTATTTAGGGAGGGAGCGGGGGTAATAAAATATTTAAAGAAAAATAAAATTTTAAGTAGATTAAAGCTTACAGAACAGAGATCGAAATAAAGAACTGTAATCTTTGTGTTTTTAAGCTAAATAATATTACAAACAAGTCAAAACGTTTCCAAAAATAAAGGTTATTAAAGCTATTGCAAACTGGGCTAAATTTATTATTGAAGGAAGAACAATCATTTCTATTACAAATTTAGTGCGTCCTTTATGTAAGGTATTTACGTAAGGTATCTTACACAGTAAGATTTAATGCCTTCTGTGAGCTCACGGTTCACTCACGAGTAGTCTGGAGCAACCCCTGGTCCTTTGCCTGGAGCAAATTTTCTTCTTGGGGAGTGCTCCATGCACTTTATCACACTGCATTTCATGATGGCTTCCTATGTTTGGATATAGGTAGACACAAAAGCAATTAGCATTCTGACATAGTTGTCTAGAGATTCGGTTCAGAAACGTGCTGTGAGGATTTGTAGCCTAGGACCAAAGGTTATACCATATAATATAGGTGTGTAGGAGGCCACACTGTCTAAGTTCAGGTCACTCTCTATGATGGTTCCATAACAGAGAATTTGCCAAATGAATCATTTCTAACAACTTACTCCTTCATAAAGCTATCGTTACTATACATTATTAAAATTAATGCCATTTACCCCTTTTTACTTTTTAATATGTGTTATGTTTTGCGTAAGTGTTCCCTTCAGGTTCATGCAGTAGAGGCTTGGCTGGTCTCTGTGCTGCTATTGGCATGTGGGGGTGGCTCTAAAAAGCAGAGTCTAGGGGTTGGGGATTTAGCTCAGTGGTAGAGCGCTTGCCTAGGAAGCGCAAGGCCCTGGGTTCAGTCCCCAGCTCCGAAAAAAAAAAAGAAAAAAAAAAAAAAAAAGCAGAGTCTAAAGGTCTTAGGTTGTGGGGACATATCCCCAAGAAAGATAGTGAGACCCGAGGCCTTCCTCTTCCCCTGTCTTTCACCTGCCATTTATGAGATAAGCTGTTTAACTCTGCCACTCCTCCACCCCCATGCTACCACAGGTCCAAAGCAACCAGGCCAACAGATAGCTCTCTGAAACCTCTAAGCCATGTGAGTTCAAATAAAACTTATCGGAACTGGGGAGATAGCTCCATCCTGAGCTTGCCTGCCATGGAATCTCTAGGGTCTATTTCAGATCCCAAGCACCCACACAAGGCTCATATCTGTAACCCCAGTACTTTGAAGGTGGACATGGGTACATCGCAGATGCTCATTGGCCAGCAAACGTAGCTGAATTGATGAGCTCTGAGTTCAATGAGAGACTCTGTCAAGACAAAATGGTGAAGATAAGTGAAGATTCAAGACACTCAGTGTTGACCTCTGGCATCCATGCCTGCACACATGTACACTTACACAGACACACACAGGGACATGTACACACATACATTCTCTCTCTCTCTCTCTCTCTCTCTCTCTCTCTCTCTCTCTCTCTCTCTCACACACACACACACACACACACACACACATGGGGGGTGGGGTTCTCTTCAGATTTTGATTATCTCCAGTTTTTCTGTGTTTGATAAATGACTGTGCATGTGTATGTGTGAGTTTTGCCTGTACCTTGTGTGTGCGATTTCAGAGGCCAGGGGAGAACACTGGATGTCATTTCCTATCAATGCACATCTTATTCTCTTAATACAATGTTTCTTCCTGATTTCTGGAGCCTGCCCTCCCACCACCTGCCACACCCCCACGCCAATTGGACTGGCTGCTATCCCAAAACCCCAGCAATCTTCCTGCCTCTTCCCCCACTCAGTGCTGGAGTTGCAGGCATGGCAGCCCTGCCCTGCTGTTTAGCTGGGTGCTGGAGACATAAATTCATGCCCTCACGATTGCAAAAGAAGCATTGCTACTGGCTGCAATCTCCCCAGCCCCTAAAGTGACTTAACATAGTGTGCCTATGAAAAATGTTATATTACATACGAGGCTCATGATCTACCTCTTTTGGACAATATTGGCTTAAAGAATTCTTATGACATGGTGGAGTTGCTTGCCTTGTCTTAAGAACTGTAGTTTTCACTGAACTGAGAACGGGACCCCCATTGAAGGAATCTTAGGAAGGACTGAAAGAGTTTGAAGGGGCCCGAGACCCCATATGAACAACAATGCCCACCAACCAGAGCTTCCAGGGACTAAGCCACTACCTAAAGACTATACATGGACTGACCCTGGACTCTGACCTCATAGGTAGCAATGAATATCCTAGTAAGAGCACCAGTGGAAGGGGAAGCCCTGGGTCCTGCTAAGACTGAACCCCCAGTGAACGTGATTGTTGGGGGGAGGGTGGTAATGGGGGGAGGATGGGGAGGGGAACACCAATAGAGAAGGGGAGGGGGAGGGGTTAGGGAGATGTTGGCCCAGAAACCGGGAAAGGGAATAACAATCGAAATGTAAATAAGAAATATCCAATTTAATAAAGATGAAAACAAAAAATAAAAAAAAATAAAAAAGAACTGTAGTTTTAAAACCAAAGAAAGCTAAAAGAACAGGAAATATTTTCCTAGCCAACAAACAAATATTCTTGATCTTTAGAATTTTGTTCGCAGTGGTTTGTGATAAAACCTCTGTGGTTAAGGTGTCAAATATTTATGTTCTTAGGCTGAAGGCTCATCAGTTACGAATACATAGTGATCGTTTAGAGGACCTAAGTTTGGTGCCTGCACCTAAGTTAGACAGCTCACAGCCACCTTTAACTCCAGCCCCAAGGAATCTCACACTTTTCTTTTTGGGTTCCATAGGCACCTGCACTCACATGGGCATACCCATATACAGACACAACATATCCACAGGACATAAAAAAAAATAGTCTTTTAAAGAGTAAGTTCTTAATTTTTAAGACTCTTCTTCACTAGGTTCTTAAAGGCCATGTTTCTCATCTTTTATGAATATTCAATGTCAACACCAAGAAAACTTTGAAGAAAATAATTAACCACTGTAAATGTATTGAATCCTCAAAGCTGGCAAACTATAAATTTGGCAATGAAAAATGCTCTTAATATGTTAGGGTCTTTAATATCATCTTCAAGAAAACCAAGGGAAGATATTTTGATGTTTCCCAACTTATATGTGGACTGGACACACACACACACACACACACACACACACACACACACACACACAACAAAATACCTTGCTGGAAAAATTCAGTCTTAATCTTTTAAAATTAACTGATTTATTTGTTTGTCTGTCTGTCTTTCTGTCTGTGACACTCACTGGTTAGCCAAGGCTAGCCTTGAGTTGGTTCTTTTGCCTTCAAGTCCTAGGTGCTAAAATCATAAGCATATGCCACAATACCCTGCTTAAATGTACTATTAATAATAATAATAAAATCATCATCATACCATATGAGCCATCTCTCTAATATAAACAACAAAAATCCATATTTCATGTGGTAAACATATCTTTAATATTTTTGTACATAACAGAAAACATTTCATATGCCAGACTCAAGTTTCATGAGACATTTACATGCAAATATGTTTCTCGAGATTTAACATCCCCCCTCCCTTCATCATCTAGCTGTACATATTCATTGCCATAGCAACTCGCTACCATAACTCCCAGATTCTCATAACCAAAAGAAAACAAATAATTAAGGGGTTCATAACCCCTCACTCAACAGACTTTGAGTAAATCATATGCAAACAAGCCAAGCCGGCATCGGGACATTAAAACACAGTAATACTATACAACTGTAAAATATTCCACATTGAGTAAGGTGGTCAGACTGATGTAATAGGTGAAATAGGTGAACATGAGGATGGTTTACTTGAGTGGTTGTATAGGAACTTTTGTCACATACATTTCTTATTAATACCTTTTCCATAAACTCCAATGTTGTCTCTATGAATTCCTCATTTCCTTTTGAGTCATTATCATGAGATGAACATATACACAGTAGGCACACTACACTAACCTTCGGGGCCCTGGCAAAGCCTAATCTTTCATTTTGCTGAAACTTTCCTTCAATGACGCCCTATGACCCTGACAGAAAGTGTGGCATGCTCATCTCCACATAGCGCAGATTTTAATTTCAGAAATCTCTGAACTGAGGGGGCTTGGATGTGTATCTATTATCTTTTAAATCCATTTGCATTCTATAAAAAGATTTCAACATCCATCTTCAGTGAGTGTACCTACCACACAAGACAGCTTGGATTTCATAAGGGAGAAAAATACACAACAAACGTTTTGCGAACGCAGATGATAAAAACAGATATTAGAAAATCTCTTAGTTCAGCTATGGCTCAGAGCTTTAAGACTGTCTTCAGGACTTTAATTTTTGGTTTGTCCTGCCTTCTCTGGGCCTCACTGATTTCCATATCCTCCGATTACATTGGCTGTCCTCTTATTTAATCAGTCCAACCATTGAGTGGCCTCTGACTAGGTACACTCAGTACCAGCCCTATAAGAGGCAGCTTGAAGATTCAGTTCTATGGAAGCAAACCACTGCCACTCAGATCATTTCCTTAAAGTGGATCTGTAATGACACCCTACACAAGCCGGGTCACCCAGAGGTAAGAGAGTTAGATGACTCAGTAAAAACCTACCACTTTCTTGGAAATGAGCTCAAAAAGAACAAAGTTATTGAAATGCCAGGCCAAAAAAAAAAAAATGTAGGATTCTGATCATTTTGACTCAAGTCAAGAAGTGGTTAAAAGCCTCACTGAGGAATGAGAAGCCCTCAGTCAACCATGGCCATTGAGGACTTGACATGTGATTTCTGTCTGATTGTACTGCGCAGGTTAAATACATACCAGATTTCAAAGACTTAACGTAGAAGAAAAATTTAGGAATTCGTTAATAATTTTGAATTTATTGCATGTTGAAATAATAATATTTTATATACTAGGTTAAATTAAATATTAAAGGTAATTTAACCTATTTTAATGCAGCCAAGTCAAATCTGAATTCCATTTGTGGGTGTCTCTTTATTTCCCAGGGAAAATTTTACTCTAATGGATTGCTATTGGGTACCAGGGATCATTTTTCCTATAGCTGACGTGTGGTAACAGTCAGATGCTTTCCTCTGGGTACGCTGTTCCTACTGTGGTTGTCTTCCACTCCTTTCCCTCCCCAGTGATGACACATATTTGGTCAACAATCAAGTCACAGTTACATTTCTTTTGTGTTGTCACTGTCACTCCTGCTGTTGTCTCTACAGTCTGTTCCCTGAGTAATTTCATACCTGAGCTGTCATAATTAGCTATTAAATCATGCCTGTCACTTTACATTATCTCCATCTTAATGTATCCTCGGGGCTACAACCAAAACAACTCTCTATCTGTGTGGTTAGGATTATGTCCCCATTGCCCTGAAATCTTGACTTGAGTCACCATCCTTGTCCTTAGACTCAATGCCAACTTCTCTAGCATATCAGCTTTCAAGCCTTCTGATATCGTGGCCCCTAGATGATCTCCAAATTCAGTGGGGCCCTAAAGAGCTTCTGTGTCGGTGGGCTATACCTTTTAGCATGAACTATCCTGAAATGAAAATAATGAAATTTCTCAAACACAGGCATGTGGAAGAAAACATCGCACTGGCCCTCAGATCAAGAATATCATCGCACGTCCTATAGTCCATAGGAAGCTGAGGGACTAAGTGTGTGGCTTTTAAAGAGATAATCAGATGGGAATAGGCAGGAAATTTTTCAAAATAGGATGAATGTTATTCCAAAACAAAACAAAAACAAAACAAAAACAAAACAAAACATAAAAACTGTCCTGGGATCCACAGTCGTAGTCGTTTAGTCTTGCTTGTCTAGAATTGTCAAAGTTATTGAATCCTTCCAAGTCACAGCCAGAAATTGAGGGTTCAGATCTCTTATAACTCTTACTGAACCATAATTTTGCCACATTTTGATTCAGTGATAAAATGAGAAAATGTAGCCTGTTTTTTTTTAATGGAATGCTTTCAGACTATTAAGTAATTATAATTAGTTACTATTAAAATTATCACAAATGGGCATAATAATATTTTGCCATACACAAAAGCTCTGATAATTAGGTAAGATTATGGAAGTCTTATTTTATTCATTCTTCCGGTAGCACACAAAGTAATGGGTTCATTATGACATTTTCATACACAGATACCAGACCGCTTTGCACATAGCCACTTTCTCACAGGAAAGTCTTTTTAAACCGGAAAGAAAACTCATCAAACAAATACACAAAACAGATTCTTGATAACTCATGCGAGCATGGGGTAGAATAGCAAGCATAATTAAACTCTGCAAATATTTGGGTATGCTCTTATAAACAAAAATACGGGGTCTTTCTTTCCTTCTTTACTATGGTGATATCATGGCCCATTTTCTAGAACTATAATGTCACAACACAGTTAGAAGCTTATTCCTGCTTCCCACTGCTGTGGACACAAGCAAGCCAGAGGAGGAAAAGTTTATTTGGCTCACAGGTCCAGGTTATAGTTCATCACAGAGGGAAAGTCAAGTCAATAGGGACTTGGAGCAGCTAGTCACAACCCATCTTTAGGTAGGAGCAAAAAGCAATAACTCACATGACATGCTATTCACTTTCTGCCCAGAACTGCCCAGTTCACTTTCTCCACACTTTCCAGAATCCCCTGTCTAAGGAATAGTGTCATCCACAGTGGGCAAGTCTTCCCAGCTCAAGTAATAAATTACATACTTTCACATGCCATTAACATTGGGGCACACACTCACACACATACAATTTAAATAAATAAATATTCTTACATGCCATTGAATTTGACTTTGGGAGATAAATTTGTAACACATAAAATTTACAGGTCACATTTGAACCAGAACAATTAAGAAATACTACATAGTACTCAGAATTTCAGAAAGCACCCATCTCATTAGGGAAAATTGAAGACTATGGAAACACATGAAATCTTCCTCTCTACTTCTTCCTGTAAGAAGACAAGAATCTTCTTTTACCAAGTCGAATGTCTTGTGAGGTTTCAGTACCCAGCATATTATCTAACAGGGTAGAGGTTAATGGCAATGCCTCTTAGTAATGACATATCCTATCATCACATGAACCCAGAGGGAAGGGACACAAGGAACACCAGTAGAAGAAAATGTTCACCTCCAATTCCAGAAAACAAGCACGGAATGACTGCTCTAAATTTCCCAGTATTTGTACCCACATAAAGCTTGGGCATTTAAACCAACATCAGTTAAAGCTCAGGGATAATAAAAAAAGACTCAACACAAAAGGGAACATACGTTCAGTCAATCCAGTTCATAAAGTATGATTTATTCATCCTTTATCCCTTGTTGTTCTAGAAGCACTTACATGCTCCCCAACCCCAAACTTATTTTCCTGAGGACCTTGTGACAGAAACCACTTTAGCCAGAGTGAAAATCTGATACCTGAGAGCAGCAGGCACTCCTTCTTGTCTTCCCCAGATCCACCTTCTAAATAGACACTGTTTCTCTCTATTCATCCTCTTACACTTTTTGGTTGGCTCTGGGAACAGTTAACTCTCTGGTAAGACCCCTCAGTCTGTGTGCAGCCACACAGCTATGCCTCTAACCTTTCCCAGAAGAGCCCTGTCGGGAGGCAAGGAGAAAACAGAGCCAGAAAAAGCATGGGTCGGTGCTCCACATACACTCTACATGCAGCCAGTTCCAATCACATACATGGCATTGTTCTCTTGGTGGATGACACTCAAGTCTGCGGTCAACAACACCAGAAACGAGTTTCTCTGAATG
Organism: Rattus norvegicus; assembly: GCF_021556685.1. Taxonomy (NCBI): domain Eukaryota; kingdom Metazoa; phylum Chordata; class Mammalia; order Rodentia; family Muridae; genus Rattus; species Rattus norvegicus. The sequence goes on from NC_141536.1 coordinate 42,073,943, forward strand.
AGGGTAGTTATCCCATTATCCTGCTGCTGCTGTCTCTAAAGAAACCAAGCCCAGAAAACAAAGCCAAGGCTAAAGAAATATACAATCCGTTGTCATCTGCTTCTCCAAGGTCTTAGGATCTGTCGTAGCACACAGATTTCTGGCCAGGTCTTATGCCCTTTAAGAAAAGGGAAAACGGGGAGAGAGGGCTCTTCAAAACCTTTCAAACCCTCAACCACCCAAGGCAAAGAAATAGACAGGAAACTTACCACTATGTCCTATCTCCATTTGATTAAGTCTTGTCTACAAACCCCAAAGGCTTACATGTAAGTCTATATATGTCACTTTGGTTTTGTACTTGAAGTACAAAAAGGCCTTGCACTGAGTTGGTACACATTGTACCACAGAACTCTCCCAAGCCAGGGTCTCCTTACCTGAGTTAACAAAATTTGCATAATGATAAATTCTTCCCACAGAGAAAGGGTAATCACGCCTCCATGATCATCATGGCCTCCAGCCCTCTGATGCAGAAAAGAACAGTTGTTTAGATAAACTACCAAATCATTACCACCCCCACCTTGACCCTGTGACCACTGTTCACTGTGGTTAAATTGCTCCTTGGTTCTCTTCCCTGCCCATTCATTAGTCCTCACACCGTAACTGTAGGGATCACTTTAAAATTACTTCTGATTAAAGGATTTAAGGGCCTTGCACTTGTCCATTGTCTTCTTTCCTATTTTGTGCTAATATTTGTGCCAAGACTTAAGTTTCTCAACATTAGTTAGCAAAATTATTTTTAATAATTTCCCCAAGGTAAAAATTTGATTGCTATTTAGAGTAGGACTTTCTAACCAGTTCAGGTAGCTTAACCACACTTATTATTTAAATTTATTTATTAATTCCATACTTAATATGTACAAAGCACTATGGCAAACACTGGATACATAGTATGAAAAAAGTTATCACTCATTGTTTATGAACTTTGTGTCAAACAGAAAGATCTTAATCAAGTGGTTACACAAGTAATTATAATTTAATTATTTTGTTTAAACAAGCCATAAATACTAGAAAGAGTAACAATATATATGAATCATAATGGGATTAATATTTCACCATTGACAAAAAGGTTTCTTTTTATAATGTGGTGAGGGTTAAAAAGAGTTTCAAACAGAAATTAGTTAGCCGTGTGTGTGTGTGTGTGTGTGTGTGTGTGTGTGTGTGTGTGTGTGTAACTCAGAGACAGAGACAGTTGAGTTTAGAGAAACCAGAATCCAGAATGCCATTAGTGTGACACGATAGGGAAAGCACTAGAGATGAATCCAAAGAAAATAGTAAGCTCAGATGGGTTAGGGAGGGACTATAGTTCAGTGATAGAGCACTGCCTTTAAAGTAGCAAGCACTAAATCCAATCTCTAGCACAGCCATAGAGAGAGAGAGAGAGAGAGAGAGAGAGAGAGAGAGAGAGAGAGAGAGAGAGATACAGAACCATAGGGATAGATGCATGCATACATAGATACATTAGATACATAGAGAGACACATAGATAAGTGAAGAGAAAACTGAGTCAGTAAGGTACCAGCGTGCAAGCACAGGGGCCTGAGTTCAAATCTAAAACCTGGTTAAAAACAAAAAGAACATAGGTGTGATAGTGAGTGCTTAGAATCCCAGCACTGGGGAGGTAGAGAGAGGTGAATAGGCTAGTTGGTCAACCTATTCTAGCCTATTTGGCAAGTTCTAAGACAGAGAGGGGGGGGTAAACAGACAGAGAGACAGACAGACAGAGGGACAGATAAATGGTACATAGCTCCAGAGAAACAGAATGGTTATCTGGCATACATTGTATATACATATGTATTCATATATATATATATGAATTTTTGTGTGTATATATATAAATCAGTAAATTAATAAATAAGCAGATACCTTTTTGCCACATTAGTGGCATTAGTCAAGTATTTGGGGTTGATGAGTTCTATTTGTTAAGGTAATAAGACTTTAATTTTAAGCAAGAGGATGCTAGAATTATTTGAAATTTTAAAAAGACTTTCTAGATTGAAGGATGAAGAATGTCTAGGCAGGAGTGATTAGTGTTGGACGATAGTAAACATTTGAAAATTTTAGGCAGAGTTGGAGGAACAAAACAAAGCTAGAAACAGGGGTATGATGTATGAAGAATTCACGGAAAGAAGCTTTGTTTGCACTAGCTGATTGGTTAGAATTTCACTGATATGGAGAAGTTGGAATGTTGCAAGTCTAGATCCTAATGCTTTAACTTGGGCTATCTTTATACTCATAAGGAGTCATTCCTTGTCCACCATTTGGGTTGGACCAAGCATCCTGTAACTAGCAGACAAAGCTGAACTGAACATTCCCATAAATACTTTGTAAAGAATTAACAGTTCCCCACCACGGAGAAGGCCAGTAGTACTATCATAAAGCATCTGAGACTGATAGCTGGGATTTCTCTGCAATGCTGTAATCCCCTACTTGATGCTTCCACACTGTATGTGAAAGGTGCCTTGATTTATGACTTCTTGTGGTTCTGTTACTATAAGAACTTCATGAAACATCCCCTGCATTGGCACATGGAATTTGGGGTAACCTATAACTGTTTCCAGAGAATGATCACTCAATTTGGAATAAACTATTTTTTATTCCCTTTGAGTGAGAGCTGTATTTTTGCCTAAACAGATTCCTGATATATATGTTCAAACGAGGCATTCAAAGAAACTGCTTTGGGGAACTCCCTGATTTTATTTTTAATAATCTTACATCAATTTCTCTCGATTGATTTGACCATACTTAAAATATTTTCAAGGTCCATGCTATATAGCACCAAGATTAAGACTGTTAACTCCTTAGTATAACTGCTTCAGAAAAACCCAAGGTTCTTCCCAGGGAACAATGGTAACTGCGTGGCCGGTACTCTGCTGGCTGAGCCTGGGGTACCCTGTTGACCTTTCGACTAGAGTAGATTTCAAATTCACATCTTTAACTATGTATAGTTTAAAAAGAACTTTGTCCTTCCAAAACTGAGATTCAAACATTGATGGAGGCAGAGACAGCCTCCAAGCTGCCAAGTTTGAAGCTAGCCTGATCTACCTAACTAGTTCTAGGCCAGCCAAAGCTATATAGCAAGGTTTAGTCTCAAAAAATAGAAAATAAAAAGCAACAACTGAACAAAAACACTGGGCTTAAATATGAGTCCCATTCTACTCAAAGCCATTACAATAAAGTTGAGAATACACTGGGAATGAGAGAAATTATTCTAAGTCTTTCTGGAGGTTGGAGACAGCATAGTATCCTTCCCTGTTAAGGTAAAGAGGAGAAGGAGGAGGGGGGCAGGGGGAGGGGAAGGGGGAGGGGAGGGGGAGGGGGAGGGAGAGGAGGAGGAGGAGAAGGAGGAGAAGGAGGAGAAGGAGGAGGAGGAGGAGAAGGAGAAGGAGAAGGAGGAGGAGGAGGAGGAGGAGAAGGAGAAGGAGAAGGAGAAGGAGAAGGAGAAGGAGAAGGAGAAGGAGAAGGAGAAGGAGAAGGAGAAGGAGAAGGAGAAGGAGAAGGAACAGGAACAGGTATTGGTGTTGGCCATCGAAGGCTTTGTGCTTTTTTACTGTTGTATCTCCCTAACTGGAAATCATTTCCTTGTATCCTTGAAAGTTAAGATACCAAAGAAGCAATTTCTGTTTTCCAAGCTATGCCTTTTTGTAGCATAGGTTGGGAAAGCAAAAAGAGAGAACTGGTTAGATTGTAACTTATATTCCTCTTTGTTTCACAAAGAATTTGGGATGTCTTACAAGAATACATTTGGTATGAGGGAACATATTCAGACCAAAGGAAAATGAAAACTGGAGAGGGTGTCTACGACTGAGGGGCAAACACAAACGTAAGTACAGGTCAAGGTTTTGGTTGGAGTCTGAAATTCTGATGTTTAAGTAAAAGGAAATATCCCTAAAATTGTCATATTTTGTCCAAAAGCAATTGCTAGTTTCAAATCTTATCAGAAGACACTGAATATCTACTAAAAACATCCCGAAAGTAAATACTGCCATAGATATTGTAGTATTTCTAGTGTTGTTTCTTAACTCAAGATTTAAACTTAATTCTGAAAACAACTTAATAGCAGTAAGTCTGTGGTGCAGGAGAAGAGCAAGGGAATGGTCAGTGTGACCCACGATGTGGCTCATGATAGTGTAACTTAATCCAGAGCTAAGCCATGAAATAGATGATTGATTAGTGTCTGCTGGATCAGATGAGTGCTACTGAGATAAGAAGCCCCCCCAAAAAACCACACACACACACACACACACACACACACACACACCATCAAAAATAGATGTTTATGGCTCTCAAATTATTTTTAGTCAAGGTTGGAATAAAAGATCTTGCATATCTACAAAGAACTAAAGATATTATAATGGGGTGTCTCAGAGTATGTGTTCTGACATCAAAGAGACCTCAGTTTGATTTCTGTCTCTTCTCATTTTCTAACTACAAAACTGTGAATAAACTATTTAAGTTCACTAAGCTCCAATTTTACACCTATGAACATGGGGCCAGTAACATTGTTTACCTCATAGGGTAGGGATGATGACTAAATACTGTAATTCAATGAAGGGCATGTCTGTAACCTGCTAAGGATTTAATGAATAGTAGTAGCCAATAGTTATTAGCTTAATTAATTCATAATTAATTAAAGTACTCCTTTTACAATGGAGATGGGGATTCCCTTTTGGATTTTCAACCTTGTTAACAAAAGAATTTGAAAACAGACTCCAAAGAAATCTCAGAGACAATTTAATTAGAGTTTGAGGTATAAACAACAGGACAGGCAAGCTGTAAAGTTGGCAGCTCCAAGATGGAGGTTGATGAAGAGAGGAAGAGACAAAGGCATGCCTTCTTCACTCGGGGTCCAAGGAAGCTGGCATGCTCATTAGCGGGAGTTGGCAAATAGTTGTGAAGCAGAAGGGGGAAGCTAGAGTTCAGAGTTATCAGGGAAAGCATGTTTAGGCTTTTGGCCAGTCTCTGGAAAAAAAAAAAGACAAAAAGGAAAGGAAAAGTTACACTTTTTTGAGTTGAAATACAGAAAAGTGGGCACACTCTGCAGTGCTATATGGCCGACTGTCTGTAAGTAGCTACCTTTGGGCAGGAACTTCTGGGAATAAAAGTACGTTATATCCTTAAGGGGATAACTGTTCCTCCCATCTTTTTCTTCTTTGTTCTTTTTTTTTTTTTTTTTACTATATATCTCACCTTATATTTTTTCCTCCATCTTTATTAACTTGGGTATTTCTTATTTACATTTCAATTGTTATTCCCTTTCCTGGTTTCCAGGACAACATCCCCCTAACCCCTCCCCCCCTTCTCTATGGGTGTTCCCCTCCCCATCCTCCTCCCATTACCAACCTCCCCCCAACAATCACGTTCACTGGGGGTTCAGTCTTAGCAGGACCAAGGGCTTCCCCTTCCACTGGTGCTCTTACTAGGATATTCATTGCTACCTATGGGGTCAGAGTCCAGGGTCAGTCCATGTATAGTCTTTGGGTAGTGGCTTAGTCTCTGGAAGCTCTGGTTGCTTGGCATTGTTGTACCTATGGGGTCTCGAGCCCCTTCAAGCTCTTCCAGTTCTTTCTCTGATTCCTTCAACAGGGGTCCCGTTCTCAGTTCAGTGGTTTGCTGCTGGCATTCTTCCCATCATTTTAGCACATACTCAGGTGAACCAGCTTTCCTATATGGAGTGGCCTTCTTGACAGGTGATTGACAGGCCCAGGTGGATTACTCTTAAAGAAAGGTATGGGGATTACCATGTCACCACCAGCCCTAGAGGTAGACTTGAGATTTCAGAAAATCTCAAGAAAAATCTCACAGAAGATCTCACCAGTGTGACTGCTTCTCCTGCTCTGTCCATATTTCGTCTCTAATTCCAGAGTGATTTTTATCCAGTCTTTGGTTCAACTGCTGCATCCCACATTTGTCCTCAAAAGCTGGAGTTGGGTGAAAGTACTGAGTCGTAGTTGGACACAAGTATTGGGTTGCGTCCAATTCCATTCTGCTTCTCGCTAACAGGGTGAGCTAGGGACAGATCATAGAGGCCTCGAGCTAGATGGTACAATGGGAAGAGCCTACTTCACAGAGCAGCTGAGAGGTACGTGAGGGGCATGCCCTGAGAGCAGCCAGCGTGGACTTGGGTATAGGTTGACAGCAACCAATACACTCTAAAACAGGGAAAAGCAAAGGGACTGCAGTTTATGATAGACTATCCTTTCATGGCCCCGACAGAGTAAATCTCCCAATGTCTACTGTATCCCAGATTATGTATTGCGTTATCTTCAAATGATGGTGTTTTATTATTGGTCTTGTTGTTATTATTATTATTGTTGCTGTTGTTTGGATGTCACTAGAAAAGCGACATGTCTTTGCTGCTTTCTACTCTCTTCCCTCTTCAGAACAATCTGGTCACTTGAAGGAATCTCTTTCCACATTCCCAAGAACCTACTGTGTTGGCAGGAAAGTGTTGAAGCTTTAGGAATTGGCAACCCCCAAAGGCCTTCCAAAATCAGGGTCACCAGAGAGGTGGAGACCAGAGGATTAAAAAGTTTTGTTTGGATAAAGCATTTGAGTCTTGTGTGGCTGGAATTCTCTCCAGCCTGCTGCTGCCCTTGCTGTTTTCTGTTTTTAACATGCAACGTAAATATTATGGCCATGAATTTCTTAGCCCAAGTAATCATTTCCTATTTGAACAAGATTCTTCCCGCAAATAAATCAGCCTCTTATACATGCCTATGGTGAAGTTAAATATTTATAGTGCATGATGTATGCAGGGACATGCTCTGCTGTGGTTGTGTACAGTTTCTTTTGTTTTCACTCTGTCTGGGGGACAGTTACTCTCCTTAGATTATAGGTGACATCAAGTAAGACTCCGAAGGTTGAAACGGATGCTCCAGAGCACAAACTTTTGATTTTTTTTAATGCAAACCCCTTGCCTCACTCACAAATCAGGAAGGATCTAATTAATTTCATCAGAAACAATAAAAGGACTTTATAAAACTATGTGGTTTTTTTTTTGAGCCCCTGATGCTTACAGTAAATAGATTTCGGGGGCGCCTAGGAGACTGGAAAGGACTCAATTAATGATGTCTGCCGTTAGTTATTAGTGACGCTGCTTCAGTTCTTCTAATAGGGCCAAGAACACTAGAGTAGAGGTTATTAATATTCAAATCATTGTGCAGCTATGCAAATGCACCTCTCTGGGAAGCATTCCACAACTTTGTTCAGATTCTCAATGAGGCCCTTAAACCCAGAAGGTTAAAAAATCACTGGATAGAGGCAAACAAAAGTTAGCTTGCTCTATTTTTTTTAAAAAAAAACTTGAGTTTGCTGCTCACATCTGACTGCCTCTCACTCACAGCTTAAGAGCATCTTTGTGCTTAGAGCAGCCATGTTGGTTTTGCATGTTGTAAATCTAAGCTCTATAGGTTGTTAAAATGTCTCTGAGCTCTTTAGGAATACCATGGGTCATTCCATTGTTCACATTAGTGCTACTCATCTAACCCAAAGCCTCTTAGAGTTTCTAATGCTCCATGATTCCCAGTCAGTTTGAGAAAAAGCTAGAATTTGTTCGATATGTCGGCATAATGGTTAACCTGTTCTATTAACGAAAATACCCGTATCAGCAATTGTCCTTATGGTCTGAACTAATGAAAATGTTTCATTAGTGTTTGTAGCAAATATATCTTACCTTTATACCAAAATTGAAGTCATCATTTTTGACACACTTACTGTCCTCAAGGTGTCCCAGCACTAGAACAAGGCTCCCTGGACTGTTGTCTAAACTGGATACATTGTTCATTACTTCCTGCTACTCACTACCCTCTCTGTCTGAGTTTCTGCTTGTCACATACCCAGTCCATGGAGTTAATTGCCATTGGCTTGACTAATTTACTTTTGCCAATGGTTGGTCTGGTGAAGGACTTAAGACACCATTTTGACTGGTGATATAAAGGGGGTGGGGTAGGACCTGGGACTTCAGAGTCTTTTCTTCCCTACATGAGAGCTGTTTCCAAGGAAAAAGCTCCCCTTTGCTTCTACTCTTTTCTCGCTTATGGAAGGAATGTTTGAACCCAGCAGCTAGCCTCAAGCTACAAGGACAAACAATGCTTATTTGCAAACAAATCAGCCTCTGATTTATGAGGTAGAACCAAAAGGAAGAGAAAAGCTCTGTTCCTGGTAAGGTTCTGCTATTGACCCAACAGGCAGCTACTCACTTGAAGTTTACTGGTATCACAAATGCGTGGTCATGTAGTGTTAATTGCTGGCTTTTAATCAAAACTGCTAAACGTTTTCAAATAATAATACACTTCAACTATGCACACAGACATTTCAATTCTTCTCAAAACTATGACCAACAAGAAAGCCAAAAGAAGATATTCTGATAACTGGTGGATAGGTCAGGAGAAATGGGACATCTTAGGGGGAAAAAAAATTGGGAGCCAGGGAAACTATGCTATGCTTATCAGGCCTAATTAAACGAATGTCTAGTAAATGAAGATTGAAGCTCATCAGTTTCCATAATCTTTCTGGAAAGCTGAGTTTAGAATTCTAGAAGGTCTGAGTCTTGGCTCAAAATCAGTAGCTTGGACTCTCTCCCTCTCTTTCCTTCTCCCTCTCCCTTTCCCTCCATTCCTTCCTCTGTCTCTCCTCCCCCTACCTCCTTCCACACTTCCCCTTCCCTCCTCTCTTTCTTTCTCCCTTCATGCTTTCTCCATCCCTTTCTCGGTCTCCCCTTCCTTTCTCCATCTCTTCCTCTGTCTTTCCTTCCCTTTCCCACCACACAAACTTAGAGAGAAAGAATAGGCAACATTGCAAAGAAATTTAAAATATTTTTAAAGCAAAAATCTTTCCCTATGGTCAGAAAAAAAAGAATTCTACAAGTACCATCTCTCTCCAGTAGCCTGTACCCAAAGTATACATCATTAAAAGATCGCCAGTCTTTTCCCACAGACCTGGCCACAGTCTGACAGTCCTCAAGTCAGTGTTCCAGACAACCACCATTAATGGATTAGAATTTGCATTTAAGATAGATCCCATCTGCCATTCCAATTATAGCTGGTTGGCAGCTAGCCAGGGGCTCTTGTTGAACTAACTATATGTATTCAATGGGGGAGTTTATAAAAAAAATATATATAGTTTCCAATGCATGCAAGTAGAACCCAATAGCCTGCATTGTTGAGAACTTCAGCAGAGAGTGTGTAAAGACACACGGCCAGGTTTGGGAATCTGTGACATGGCATATTTAAGACCTCCTGAAAGAGGTCATAAATGTAATGTTGCAAAGTGGTTCCCATCCAAATGCCAAACCTGGTTGTGGTAAGTTGTATGGGGCTGACTAAGTGATGATAGAATTTTATAATATGTTAATTTTATACTTGTGTTTCCAAACATTTGGAAGCTAACAGTAAAAGCCTATAACTCTTGCTTCTCTTTAAAAATTAGAAAATCCTGACCCTTGGCCTCCATTCCAACATGGAAGAAAACCAATGGCAGCTGCCTTCTTTGGATGGTGCGCCGTCAGTCTGGTATGTGGCCCAACGTCTACCGCACTCCCAGCTGCCTTTGCGGCAGCTAGCTCGTGCCCACCTTTGCATTCTCCGTGCTGCTCTGCTTATACAGATCTCTGTCAGAAGCAGAAAACAAATGACAGATCCAAAAGGCCAGTCTTGGAGGCAGAAAATTCAATGGTATTAGGGCATCAATCTATTTCTCAGGAAATTCAAGAGAGATTAACGACGTCCTTGTTCAACAGCCTTGCCAAACAACTCTAAGTCAGTTTCACAATTAATGATAGCAGGAGCTTCCTTCTGCCACGGCTTTTCCTATATGTTAAAGAGCAAAAGTTCAGTCGGATACCAGCAGAGAGAGACAATCCATCCCAGAACGTGACAGTACTTGCTACGGTACAAAATTTAGTGTGATGGAACAAGGTGCAGTTTGTCAGCAAAATCACCTCATTACACCCCGGCTCCCACTCTAATGAGGTTTTAGGCAGCATCTTGAAACATGTGCTGATACAGGGCCAGTCCCGTGTATTGCAGTTGTGAGGAATCCGACACTATGCCGTGAATCTCAGAAGCCGTGATCTTATAATTGGCTTTCGAGTTATACTCCGTAGAAGTAAATTATCCTGGGCAAGATTTTAGAAGTGACCATTCTGCTTCACTCCACAGCATGTTCTACTGTGCAATAATAACCATGTTATCCTAGGTTGTTTTTTTAAGTTTTAGTTACAGAAGTACGCATGAACACATTCATGGATATTTAGAAGCACAAAGCGGTACAGGGGATGAAAAGGAAACAAACCTCCACGGTTTCTTCCTCCCCTGCTTCCACTCCCCTTTCCTGTGGATGCTACGCTCCTTATTAGAAACACCAAGCCTATATCTAGGTGTGTACTTCCCAAACCTCTTCCTACATGGTTATGTATACATCTGTGTTTTTGTTTGGAAGCTTCCTCTTCCGGTACGGACCTTGCTTCCACTTATAATAATATCTCTAGGGAATCTCCATGTCGAACTCGGCCATGGGATTTTTAATCACTATATAACACTGATTTGCAAGCGTATTTTACTTGAGGAACCCCAAACCGTTTCCACTTCTTCAGCATGTAGTGATTTCCTTATGAGTTAGCTTAGTGCGCAGGCACTGCTGTGTGGAAGAAGTCTGTGTATGTGGCATTTGCCGAGCCAAAGCGTGTGTAGAGTCTAAATGTTTAGGCACTCTCACACTGAGTTCTACCTACAAAGTGTGAATAACACTTTGTTATTTCCCCAGCTCTTGGCTATTATAGATATTTTTCATGGTTTAATTTGCAATTGAATCCTTCTCATATTTTTGCTGGCTGTGAATTATCTCTTCCACCCTAATGTTTATAAACTCCTTGGCTGTAGCAGTTATTAACTTTTTTTTGTCTGCGAGCAGGTGGCTAGCATTTTCTTCGCTTTACTTTGTGACATGTATTTACAGAAATTCTAAATTGCGAACTATGTGGTGATGCGTTCCTTTATAACTTATAAATGTTATGAAACCAAGAAGGTTTCCATCCTCATTCTTTGTTTTATAGACCAGTTACCCTGCTGGTCCCTGTTTAAACCTCATAATTAAATGAATGGGAATTTTCACGTTCCCCCCCCCCAAAAAAAAAGTGCTTGTAGCATAAATACCATCAAGGGATACCATTGGGGAAATAATAAACCCTATATTTTATCTTATGTAGCATTAAACTCCTGGGCTTTGGGAACATAGGCTGTGTGGAGGCCTTAGATGCTGACACTTTACAAAGTTTACTGGGATCTTCTCCAGTGGAAGTAGCCACTAATCTACCAGATTAGACTACAGCAATAATAACATTGAAATGATGGTCATACTGAACATGTCCAGCTTATACGACAGCATTATCACAATTATCGACATCAGAGTCCACCAATACTTTCTTCCACTTATCTGTCTGACCCCAGAAGTCACAATTATATCAAGGAATTACTTCCCTCACACTCAAATGGGTCATGCGATAATGCTGGAAACATGCAAACAGGGAACTAACGACTAATGGGGCGATTGATATCTTCAAATCTGTCAAGTGAGTGTTAAAACACACAAGTAGGTTTAAAACATGATCTGAAAAAAATAAACAATTTTCAGATGTATACGATTCAAATGCGAAAATTAGGCACCGGAACAATAGCAAGATAAATGAATTTTTAAAACAATACAGAAGAGAAAATGACAACCACCCAAATTTCATGGTTAACTGTGCTACACAAAGTTAGCTCACTGCAAAATGACCCAGAATACAAGTGACAAATGACAAGCATTGTTAGGGAGTAGGTTTGTTATTGATATTACTAATGAACAATTGATAGCTTTAAATGTGAAGAGTTCACTCAACTCAGTAAGCAAAAGCTGAGACTCAAATTGGGGAGGAATGGAAATGCATATTAATAGAAGAGATAATATAAACAGTTATTAAACACATGAATTATTGTTCAGCCTCACTGATAATTTTAAAGTACAGAAAACAAAATCGTAATGAAGTTCTATTTTCATCTACCTGCTCAACCATGAGAGAGAGAGAGAGAGAGAGAGAGAGAGAGAGAGAGAGAGAGAGAGACTGCGAGTATATCACACAATTAAATGGAAAGTTATCTTCCACAAATTTCTAGGAGACTATAGCATTCCTAAGCACCATATACAAAAGCTCTGAAATTTGAAATTTTCCAAAAAAAAATCACACACATTCTTTCATCTAGAAATTCCACAGTTAAAAAATGATGCTTCACAATAGCCAAGAAATGTAATCAGCCTAGCTGTCCTTCAACCCAGGAACAGATAATGAAAATGTGGTATGTATCCACAGTGGAATTAAATTCTGCTATAATAAAAAATAAAATTTGCCAGGAAAATAGATGGAGCCTGAAGGATTTATATTAAGTGAGGTACCCAGGTTCAGGAAGATGAACCCAGCATGCTCCCCCTCATATGCGGACCCTTGCTTTGAAGTTTTGTATGTGGTTAATTTGAATTGTCTGTAGAGGTCATGACCTGCAAAGGACACATGAAGGTGGAGAGGAGATCTTAAGGAGTGAGGTGGGAGTGGGACACATGTGACATGAAAGTAAAGGTGAATACTGGAATTGTAAAGGTTTAAGTGGGTATGGGAGAAGAGGGGGACAAGAAAGAGGAGGGAGTTGGAGGGAGCTAGCCAAAATTAAAGATGTATAAATGACCCTAAGGAAACCCATGACTTTGTAATTCACAGCCAGCCTGAACACATAAGAAACTGCCTCAAAACAAAATACACACACACACACACACACACACACACACACACACACACACACACACACAGTACCACATTGAATTATTTTTAACATTTTTAAAATATGTTACCATGAAGGGGTGTTGAATTTTGTCAAATGCTTTCTTAGCATCCAATGAGATGATCATGTGGGTTTTTTCTTTGAGTTTGTTTATATACTGGATTACATTGATGGATTTCTGTATATTGAATCATCCCTGCATCCCTGAGATAAAGCCTACTGGATCATGATGGATGATCATTTTGATGTGTTCTTGGATTCAGTTTGCAAGAATTTTATTGAGTAATTTTGCGTCAATATTTATAAGGGAAATTGGTTTGAAGTTCTCTTTCTTTGTTGGGTCTTTGTGTGGTTTAGGTATAAGCGTAATTGGTAATTGTGGCTTCATAGAAGGAACTGGGTGGAATAGTTTGGACAGTACTAGTATTAGGTCTTCTGTGGTGGTCTGATAGAATTCTGCACTAAACCCAACTGGTCCTAGCCTTTTTTTTTTGGTTGGGAGACCTTTAATAACTGCTTCTATTTCTTTAGGAGTTGTGGTTCTGTTTAGATGGTTTATCTGATCCTGATTTAACTTTGGTACCTGGTATCTGTCTAGAAAATTGTCCATTTTGTCCAGATTTTCCAGTTTTACTTAGTACAGACTTTTGTAGTAGTATCTGATGTTTTTTTTTTAATTTCCTCAGATACTATTGTTATGTCTCCCTTTTCATTTCTGATTTTGTTAATTTGTATACTCTTCCTGTGCCCTCTGATTTGTCTGGCTAAGGGTTTATCTAGCTTGTTGATTTTCTCAAAGAACCAGCTCCTGGTTTTCTTGATTCTTTGTATAGTCCTTTTTGTTTCTACTTGGTTGATTTTAGCCCTGAGTTTGATTATTTCCTGTTGTCTACTCCTCTTGGGTGTATTTGCTTCTTTTTGTCCTAGAGCTTTTAGGTATCCTGTCAGGCTGCTAGTGTATGCTCTCTCCAGTTTCTTTTGGAGGCACTCAGAGCTACGAATTTTACTCTGCACTGCTTTCATTGTGTTACTTAAGTTTGGGTATGTTATACGTCATTTTCATCAACTTCTAAAAAGTCTTTAATTTCTTTCTTTATTTCTTCCTTGACCAAGTTATCATTGAGTAGAGCATTGTTCAGCTTCCATGTATATGTGGGCTTTCTGTTGTTTTTGTTGCTATTGAAAACCAGTCTTAGTCCATGGTGCAGGATGCATATGATCATTTCAATCTTCTTGTATCTGTTGAGGCCTGCTTTATGATAGATAATATGGTCAGTTTTGGAGAAGGTATCAAAAAGTGCTGAGGAAAAGATGTATTCTTTTATTTTAGGATGAAATGTTCTATAAATATCTGTTAAGTCCATTTGGTTCATAACGTCTGTTAGTTTCTCTGTGTCTCTGTTTAGATTCTGTTTCCATCATCAGTCCATTGATGAGAGTGCTGTGTTGAAGTCTCCCACTGTTATTGTGTGAGTTGCAATGTGTGTTTTGAGCTTTAGTAAAGTTTCTTTTATGAATTTAGGTGTCTTTGCATTTGAAGCATGGATATTCAGAATTGAGTGTTCATCCTGGTGGACTTTTCCTTTAATAAATAGGAAGTGTCCTTCCTTATCTTTTTGATAACTTTTGGTTGAAAGTAAATTTAATTCAATATTAGAATGGCTACTCCAGCTTGTTTCTTGGGACCATTTTCTTGGAGAATTATTTTACAGCTTTTTACTCTGAGGTAGTCTTTGTCACTGAGCTGTGTTTCCTGTGTGCAGCAAAATGCTGAGTCCTTTTTACATATCCAGTCTGTTAGTCTATGTCTTTTTATTTGGGAATTGAGTTCATTGATGTTGAGAGATATTAAGGAAAAATGATTGTTGTTTCCTGTTACTTTTGTTGTTAGAGGTAGAATTGTGTTTGTGTGTTTATCTTCTTTTGGGTTACTTGAAAAGATTACTTGCTTGTTTTTTATAGGGTGTAGTTTCCCTCCTTGTATTGGAGTTTTCCATCATTATCCTTTGTAGGGTTGGATTTGTGGAAAAATATTGTGTAAATTTGGTTTTGTCACAGCTTCTGTAAGTCCAAGGACATTGTCTATAGGACAAAATGGCAACCAACAGATTGGGAAAAGATTTTTACCAATCTTATATCTTATAGAGAGCTAATATCCAATAAATACAAAAAACTCAAGAAGTTAGGCTCCAAAGAGCCAAATAACCCTATTAAAAATGGGGTACAGAGGTAAACAAAGAATTCTCAACTGAGGAATAGCTGAGAAGCACCTAAAGAAATGTTCAACATTCTTAGTCATCAGGGAAATGCAAATCAAAACAACCCTGAGATTCCACCTCACAACAATCAGAATGACTAAGATAAGAAACTCAGGTGACAACAGATGCTGGTGAGGATATGGAGAAAGAGGAACAAACCTCCATTGTTGGTGGGATTACAGACTGGTACAACCATTCTGGAAATCAGTCTGGAGGTTCCCTAGAAAATTGGACATTGAACTACCTGAGGACCCAGCTATACCTCTCTTGGGCATATACCCAAAAGATGCCCCAACATATAACAAGGACACATGCTCCACTATGTTCATAGCAGCCTTATTTTTAATAGCCAGAAGCTGGAAAGAACCCATGTGTCCCTCAACAGAGGAATGGATACAGAAAATGTGGTACATTTACACAATGGAATATTACTCAGCTATCAAAAACAATGACTTTATGAAATTCGTAGGCAAATGGTTGGAACTGGAAAATATCATCCTGAGTGAGGTAACCCAAACACAAAAAAAAAAACTCACACATGGTATGTTCTCACTGATAAGTGGATATTAGCCCAAAAGCTTGGATTACCCAAGTTACAATCTACAGACCACATGAAACTCAAGAAGAATGATGACCAAATTTTGGATGCTTCAGTCCTTCTTAGAAGTAGGAAAAAAAATTCGCAGGAGGAAATACAGACACAACATTTGGAGCAGAGACTGAAGGAAAGAGTCTGCCCCACCTGGGGATCCAGCCCATATACAGCCACCAAACCTAGACAATATTGTTGGTGCCAAGAAGTGATACAGCTGTCTCCTAAGAGGCCCAGCCAGAGCATGACAAATACAGAGGCAGATGCTCTCAGCCAACCACTGAATGGAGGGTCCCCATTGGAGAAGTTAGAGAAAGGATTGAAGGAGCTGGAGGGGTTTGTAACCCCATAAGAACAACAATACCAACCAGCCAGAGCTCCCAGGGACTAAACCACCATCCAAAGAGTACACATGGATACTCCCATGGCTCCAGCTGCATATGTAAAAGAAGATGGCCTTGTTGGGCACCAATGGGAGGAGAACCCTTGGTCCTGCCAAGGCTCTATGCCCCAGTGTAAGGGAATGTCAGAGCGGGGAGGTGGGAATGGTTGGGTGGGTGGGAGAACACCCTCACAGAAGCAGGGGAGGGGCTTTATGGGCAAGAAACCAGGAAAGGGGATAAATTTGAAATGTAAATAAAAAATGTCCAATAAAAATAAAATAAAATGTTATTGTTTGTCTATCAATACAATTCTAGTATACACCACTAGTCCTACTACAAAATAAAATTAAAAAATAGAATATTGATAGCATTCATGATGTATAATATTTCCCCAAAAGACAAGGCTAACAAAATAAAAATCTCAATATCAGGCATGGTCTATTTCCTTACAAGCCATTAGTCACAGAGGCCCCAGAGTTCCCATCCCATCAAACCTGGTTATTGTCATTGGTCCTGGTTGCCCATCGTAACTAGTTGGGAAGACCTTGTTGCTAAAGACATAACATGTCTCTATGTCAGTTGCAAGAGCTAGAGAAATCAAGCTGGAATTGACTTGAAAACTTCTCCCTAGCTCTCACAATGTTAGAAGGGGCCATTCAAGCCATAGGGAGAGGAAGTCATCAGTGATATTACCCAGCAGTTAACACTAAATTTTATGGTACTGACCGACCAAACAAGATATGCCCACTCGCACAATAGTGGCATGAAGGTTATTTGACTAACCAACCACTTTCTGGTTGGACCTAAGGCCTATTGCACAGAAGGAAATTAATGTCTGACACTATAAACCTAGTTCAAAGCCAGTCTACCACTGAGAGGTTATAGGCCCTACGGGAAAAATCTACTACTATTGGATCACTAAATGGGCATGTTATCAAACTGTATTTATACCAATACATTAATGCCACTTTCAACCTTAGCCAAAGAGGTTTCTCTGTCATGGTCAGCAGCTAATGCAGTGACACATAACTGGTCAAAGTGCTAAGAACAAATGATGGCCGAGTCCTTATCCCTAAATTGGACACGTATAGCATCCCCTCTAGGACTAGGGAACATGGCAGAAATAGGCATAGAAAGAATATAAGATCTCGAGGACAGAGAGAGTGCTGTCTTCTGGTTGTCTACAGGCCATTGTCCTTAGGAACTCACAGCACCTTTGGTGGTCAACATTAGGTAGACATAGTGAGACACAAGCAACCAAAGAGGCATGAAGGTGGGAAGGGGTAGCATCTTAAGGTTGTCCAGAGGGCTTGTTAGGGGATAAATAGACCCCTATATGGGTTTTATATATGTGTTATACATGTATATGTATCTTATACATGTGTTTTATACATATATAAAATGTCCAAAGAATAAAAATACAAAAGAATTATTCTACACAAACTAAGATGACTTGGAAAACTGATATATGAATACATATATAACCAAGAGCTTTGTATGGGTTAATAGCTAAAATAAACTTCACTATGGGCTGGGGGGTACAGCTCAGTGGTAGAATACTCTTCCAACATCACCCAGATTTTATTCCTAGAACCAAAACATACCCCAGCAGAAATTATAAACTATTCACATATAAGAAAATATCAAGAAAAAGAAATACAGGGCTAAGGACCATATGCATACTTATATACAGGAAACATACACTATACATAGAAAAATCTCTTGAAATTTTTTTCATAGACAATTCTCTGGACCTGGAGTTCCAGGCGGTTGTGAGTGCCTAACGAGTCTGCTGAGAATGCGACTCACAGCAAATATTCTTAACCACTAAGCCGGGAAGCACAATTTCATAGGAAAAGGTACTAAGGACAGCTTCAATGTGAGTCAACAGAGAAGTTATTCTTCAGTTGACACCTGTAACAATGAATGGCTACCAAATATTATTTAGTATTTCTACATGGTTACACAGGCAATATCAAGAAAACAGGTTCCTATACAGTACATATAACTTGATCTCAATGTTTCAAATACAAAAGGTACATGTATGTGTATATATGTACATAAGTGAGTAGATTAGTGGCAGAGGTACTAGAAAATACTGTGGATGAGATCGAAAGAGTAGAGTGTGTAATTACTCCTTTAAAATCCATATCAGTGCTGCTTAAATTGTATACGATTACATACCACACTCAGGATTAAAGACACGCTCTCCATATTTTAGACCATGAGGCTTATTACTGAGAAGTCAGGAACTTCGAGTTATATAACGTTATTTTACCATGTTTTTGTGTCTGCTTCCCTAAGATGCACGCTTTCTACTTAAAATAAGACAGCCAAATATTCCAAAAAATACATACAAAATAACAGAAATATTTTTTTAAATCAATATGGTGAAATTAATGTGCAATCGATGTTTAAGTCTCCAGGAAAAGAGAAACTTAAAATAAAAGACACTTGATTGACTCTGAAAACAGCACAGATTTCAACTCAAAAAAGGCACAGAATTCTAACTTAGGATTTTTTTCTATGCATTTATTCTTTTGAAGTCCTGTGTCAGGCCAGTTTACAGATGGTCTAGTGAGCCACGGAAAAGTAAGCTCGTGCAGCTCCTGAATCATAAACAGTTCCTCTAAATAGCTATTAATGCAACTTCTCAAGACATCTGCCTTAACCCAAGGGAATCTTTTGCCCATAAGTTTGAATCTTGCTCAAAAGCAAAATTGGTAGATTGATGCCTTGCTTACAAGCAAAACTGCCTCATAATGAATTCCTTTGGGTACTTCATAATCTAAATTCCTCACTACAGAGAAAGATTAAAATTAATTCATTCTAACTAAATTCTGTTTGGTAATTAACACAGCTTATTGGGAAGACCACGTTCTGCAGCTTCACAACCGAGTATCGTTGGGAACTCTGAAACGCTAGAATATTTCATTTCTGTCTTTAATGGAATGCTACTTATTTAATAGGCAAGGAGCTCATTAAACACATGTATCCATGTATTCTTAAATGGACACAAATAAAAGCCGTATTTAGTAGGTGCTCACTAACAAAGCATTTCAAATATTCAAAGAAAGACATCTAGTTATTACACATATGTCTAAGAAACTAGTCAAGGGTGACAATGGACTCCCCCCAGGATGGATGGATGAAGGCAAATCCATTCTTACGCAAAGTTAACAGAGTACTGCCCAATCCCAGTGTTAAGTAATGTGAGTCTACACTATGTTTGCAATGGAACTCAGCAAGGCTCATTTCAAAATGATATCCGGATGATGCACATAAGAGAGCATTAGTTAACCAAAGGATTTAAAAGGTGTTTGACAACTGTCTCGTGCCACCTATAAAATATTCCAATTGACAGAGTTTCGGAAGTTGCAATAAATACAAAATATTACAATTTTACATTTGAGTTTTATTTGAGGAATCTGTCTTAATCCCTAATCAATGTTTTATTTATATGTTTGAAAACCTTCCTAACTTTTCCCCCCTTTTAAGGCAGACGTTCTAGAGAAGAATGTGTGGCTGAGAAAGCAAGGGACAATCTATAAGGAAGATCACTGGTCTAGAAGTCACAAAGTGTAAACTTGAACGAAAGCTTTCCAGACCTGGCTGAGTGCCCCACCCCCTCCAAAAAAAAGACAGGGTTTTTTTTCCTTTTTCTTTTTTTCAAAATTAAAACTGCCCTGAGACCTCACCAGACCAAAAACAACATACACAAGACATTTTGTGACATTTTGGTGACATTTTGACCTACAGATGGGTGCTCATAAAATCAATCACTTGCTCATAAAATGCTAATTTTTGAATAACTGCCCACTCATTCAAATAAGTTACGTAAACACAGGACTAGCATGTAGAACCTGGAAAGGCAATTTAAGAGAACTTCATTAGTCTGGGGGTGTCGCTGAGTAGGTAGGATGCTTGCTAGCTTGTACCGGGGTCTAGATTCGATTCCAGCATCCCAGAGAAAGAGATTAACATTGAGCTTCCTATATTGTGTCTGAATCTGTTATCCATCACAAATTTTCTGAATTTCTGTCTGAACTCCCCCCACCTCTCTCTCCTTCCCTTCCTTTACCCTCCTCCTCTCTCTCATCCTCCACTCTTCTCCTCCTCTGTCTCCTTCCTTTTCTTGGTGCTGGTAATCAAACCCAGAGCCTTGCACAACCAGGCAAATATTTTATCACGGAGTCCCAACCTCACTCAGTGAACAAGAAGCTCTGAAAAGTGACTAGACCTCTATCTGCCCCTTTCCTTCGTCACTCACTCCAAATAAAGCAAAGATATATAATTGGCATCTCGCCTCTAGATTTAAATATATATATATACCTTTTAAAATAATGGGCATATCATAATTATTTTCAATGTTCAATTATCAGAATGAAATCATTCTGGAACTTGCTCTTCCCCTGCCCTCCATTCTCTGCCCTCTCAAGAACAGGGCTGTCATCAGGTACTGTTTCACCAGTCCTCTCTAAAACCATACATGCTTAGCCACATCTTCCTGCAATAAAAGGCCATTTTATTCAATAAAAGTGAACTGCTTGCTATCTGCTACCCGGAAGTAGTTCTCCAAGGCAACATGAGCCCCAATGGCCAGCAGTTTCACCCCTGGGTTCAGAGTATGTTCAGATTTTCCTTCCAGTTCACAGAGCCTGCTTCGCTGTGAGCCTGGGTGTTTCCAGACTCACCCAGTCTGGTGATGAGGAAAGAGCAGCTTAGGCGAGCCTCTGTGAAGAATGGACCTGCTGAAAAATAGAGAGAGTCCAGCTCAGGGATTACCATCTCTGGTATATATTTTCCCAAAACTGGGGGAACACAAGAATACCAAAAACTGGTCTCTGGATTATAGAATTCTATAGCTGGTAGTCAATGGCACCTGTTATCAATGCACGACAGGTTGTCCGTGTTCAGACTAATGGCAGTAAAAGGGAAGGGAACAAAGGGTAAAAGACATAGTTAAGTTCTGTTTCAAAAAGAAACAGTGGTTTTGAGAAAAGACTATTAAGCTTAATCATGTTCTTCAAGAACAAATCAAATCAAATACTTTAAAAACAATGTTTTGTGCTTCTAAATGTTCCTATCCTGCTTCCCAGGTCAGATAGTTTTCTATTAATATGGTTTTATGGGAAGCTAAATCTCTTCCTTTGGGCAGCGCCCAAGGAACAAACAGGTCCCTTTTCAAATGTGTTGTAAGTTTCAAGCAGATATCCAACAGCGTTAGAGCCCTGTGCGAGCTGGGAGTACATTGGTTCAGACACAGAGTCGAGGTGGTTTTCCTGCAGGAAAGCACTTGAGCCTTGGTCCTTCTATTCAGTCACTATTTGGAGTCTTCAAAGGCTTGTTTTTACATATCAGATTGATGATATTCTTCAGATTTTGAGATTCCTGAATTAGTGGGTTGTTGGAGTTAATGAGAACATTTGTCATCACCCATATGGTTAATTAGTCATCTCTGTAGGTCTATTATGTCTGTCAAGATGTGTAAACACTCGAAGAGCAAAGGCTCTGTCTCAGCTAACTTTGTGTAGGGCCTACTTGGCACAGGCCGTATAACAAGTCCACGCCTAAGGCCAAGTGAAGGCCTGGGGGGAAAAAACAATTCAAAATTCATAACGAAAGCAAAAGCTGTCTCCTCCTCTTTGGCAGAGTCCCACGAGAGCAGAAAGAGTGACTCATTTACCTTTGTATCCTCACCACGGAATGCAATTGTGCTTCGTCACCTATTCGTCATCTCAATCGTTGCTTGATGACAATGCATACGTGATGGAGTCACAGCTCACTCGTAAAGCAGCAGCAGCGTGCAGTGAAGGGACGGAACGTGAGGCTGTCACTCACCAAGTTTCCTCATCTGTGTGCCAAGTACAGTTATGCCAATCCTGTCGGTGACAAGCAGAGACAGAAGCAAGTTACTACGTGGCACACGAACGTCAGGTATGCCGGAGCGCTTCCTGGCTAAGAATCCCTCATTTCTTGGACTGAGCAAAGAGCACCTATTCCCCATTCACAGAGCATATTTAGACCAGGCCACTACAGAAGGAAAAGGGGAACCCGTCCTCCTTCTGGAGAGCGTTTACTCAGCTGTAGTCTCCAGTCTCCACGCACGCCGAATGCATCCCTAGTATCCATGGATTGAATGAGAACATCTTCGTGCACCTAGAATTCACTGTCTGTTTCATTGCTCCTTTCACTCTGTGCTCCTGCGTTATGAGATACAGGATGATTTGGCAGTTACTAGGGAGTGACGGGAATGCAGGACTACAAACTGCACTGGGTACACATCTCTAAACCTGCCCGGCTGAGATACTACGTCTCTCTCTCTCTCCATCCCTCTCTCCATCTCCCTCCTCCTATCTATTTATCTATCTATCTATCTATCTATCTATCTATCATCTATTTATCTCAATATCTTTCTATCATCTATCTATAATTATCTGTCTATATCTATCTGTCTCTCTCTATATCTATCAACTTATATATCTATCATCCACCATCTATCTATGATCTATCATCTTTTTATCATGTATGTATGTATATATGATCTCTATCATCTGTGTATCTCTATCATCTATGTATCTATATCTACATTTATCTATCTTATATCTATCTTCTATAAATATCTCTACAGTCATCTATCTATTATCTATCCATATCTACCTATATCTCTCTGTATATCTATCATCTATGTATCTATCATCATCATGTATCTATGTATCTGTCTATATCTCTGACAACTATCTATCATCTATGATCTATTTCTATATCTATCTATCTATAAATATCTCTATCATACTATATCTAACTCTATCTAACTCTATCTCTACTGTCTATCATGTATCAATCCATCCATCTATCAATCTATATCTCTCTTCTTCCCTCCCTCCTGCCTACCTTCCTTCTCTCCTCTTAATTTTTATTTTAACTGATTCATTTGAGCTTGCTTGTATCAGAGGAATGGAAGAAAGGGATAGATTATATCAATCAGAGTCATTATTTGCTAGCTGTAGAAATAGTCCTGAGACCAAGGTTAGTGGATAAATATCCTTAGCAAAGTCACAGCAACACAAGGGAGAGGCAAATCAGCTTCCTGTGTCTGCTCTGCTGTGACGGGTTATGGTGGAGAGGCCAGCAGCAAGATTTATTAAATTTTCCAGGTTGACATACTGTTTGCGTATTTGCCACAACAAGAAAGCATTCTATGGCCTTGACTCCAGGCTTTATTGTGGATTGTTTTGGAAGGATAAATACATCTGCTGTTCTGAGGCAAAACATCCTGCACTTTCTTTCTCCACTTTTCAGCCTAAATAATTTATGGAGCATTCCACAGACCATCGTGCTATTTGTGTGTAAGCTTTGACACCAATCAATCTGGGTATAACACTCTCATGATATCTCCCACATGGTATGATTCTTACAGGGCTCCAGGAACCAGCCTCATTATGATGTTTCCAAAGCAAATGTTAACTTTATTTGGGGTTAGAGCACCCCCAAAAGAAAACAGGAGATGGCAAATGACTGTTTCTGAAAACTGATCTCACCTCCCCTGCTCCTCCAAGCCATAGCACCAACCAACTGTAGCTTTTGGAAATAACTCAGAAATAAGGAGGTAGAGAAAGAAGGAGAAGATACTTTTGCCCTTGAGATAAACTGGACCACGGTAGCATGTAAGGAAACAGCTTCTGCTTCTGCATTGTGATGCTTAATTTCCTATATCCCTTCTCAAGCTCACAAAAATAGAAAAAAATAAATAAAAAGCTCAAGGTCGACTACATTCACAGAGTGTATGACCGCCAAATATTGTGATTTAGCAGTAGAGTCTGTGCCCCCAAATATTCACCCCATCAATTCCATACCCTATGAATCTTCATTAGGCTGTGTCCTCTGGATGTGCCATTTAAGACTTTATTCACTGGCGTGTAACACGTGGCTTGTTAGCACAACTAATGCTCCTGAAACTCATGCATCCAAACGTCTCATGTCATCAGTGAGTTTAATCAGGACTCATCCTCAACCTCTAGAGATACCTAGATCAGGATTTTGCCAACTTCAATATATATGAATCACCCAGGGAGCTTATCAAAAATTCATATTCTAAATCAGAGACTCTAGGCTAGGCTCAAGATTTCTGTATTCATACTCAATGCCTTGATGTTGATGCTGATGCTTATGCTGACATGCTGATGCTGATGCTGATGTTGATGCTGATGCTGATGCTGATGCTGATGCTGATGCTGATGCGGCTGGCCCGCTGACCACATCTGGAGATGCAAGCTTCAAGATTCTTCTCAGACCCTGTACATTGATAATGAAGACCAGCTGGTCAATAAATTTTACCGTAAAGGACCAAATTATAAATAGTTTAGGTTCCGTGAGCCACATGTTTTTTTTTCAAAACCACTCTGAAAAACCATATCCACAGACAGCATGTCAATGGATGGACACAACTGTGCTCCAATAAAGTTTTATTTACAAAGTCATTAATAAACAAGTCTTAGTATGCAAACTTCAGCATTATCTATGTGTGCTGGCTAATTTTATATCAACCTGACACAAGCTACAGTCTTTTGGAAAGAGGGAAACCCAACTGAAAAAAAAATGTTTCCTCTCTATTGGTTGGTGGGGTATTTCCTGGACTGTTGGTCCAGGGTACTATATATTCAGAATCCAACCTAGGGACCTTGATCTGACTCTTTGTAAAAATTTGAAATCAGATACAGAAGTTCAGGCTAAAGCCCTAGACTGACAAAACATAAAACACAGAAGTGCTTGGGCACCAGCCACATACCCCACTCCACAGCACAGAGAATTTCCCTTATGCTCATCTTAGGTCCCTTATGATCCCACAGAATTTGGGCTATTGGATTTTATGTTTGTTTGATGGACCAACAGGAGTTCCTAGGGAACATACGAACAAGAAAAGATGGCTCAGTGGTTAAGAGCACGTTCTGTGATTGCACAAGATCAGGGTTCTATTGTCAGAGTTTCTGCAAAATGATTCACAATTATCTATAACCAGTTTTAGGGGATCCAATGATGTCTTCTGGCTTCTGTGGGCTCCTAGTACACACATGGTATGCAGTCATAATATTATAAATATACCTCCCTCAGAGTTTGTGGTATGGAGGTGACATTTGAGTGTTAGTGATGACACATACACATTTAAGTACCAAGTGATGAGCAGAGATGCGATGGAACCAAGCTGTGACTTGCCATTGTCCAGGGTCGAAGGAACATAAAAAGTGACCGAGGAGGAGAGGAGAGCATGAGCAGCAGTGTGTAAGAAAAAGACGTATGTGTCAGAAGAACATGATGGCATTTAGTGAGGTGGAGCAGTGTCAATAGGCGATGCTGAGTGCTAAAGAAGGAGAACTGTGTGAATGAAAGACCTCACAATTAGGGTATCTTTATAACGCGACAAGACCGGCACAGGCTGTGGAGTGAAAGGATGGGCTTGGACTATTATGTTAAAGCAGCAGCCATCAACTAAGACTATTCTGAGAAACTGGGACATATGGTCAGCCTACTTACAAACTGCACGTAGGAGATAGACTCTCACAAAGGCCATGGGGATCTGTTTAATATTGAGAATGAGGGGTAGTATAGCCATACTGTGCCTCAAAATGATCGTTCTGGCTGCATTGTAACAAGATCAGGGGCAGGGAGATTACTGGGCAACCATCTCTTAGTGGGAGACAGTGTTGTCCTCAATTAAGGTCCTAAGAGCAAAAATTAAAGAAGTGAATGGGACCAAGAGCCACTTGGAACTTGGGCTCGGTTGTTGTTAATGTGGATGGTGGAGGAATGGAGCAAGGAGACAGCACCTGAGAGTGAAGGGTCAACTGTAGATCACTTCCCAGAGTCAATGGATCAACGGTGGCATCATATGACGGGAAGTGCAGGGTTTTATGTAGACATGGCAGAATATTTTTGTTTTTATAATTATAAATTATAAAATAGAGACTGTACCTATAGAAAACATAATTTGGCCAGGCTATGGAATAGCCAGGTGGAAAGGAAATACCGACAGGCAATTGGCAGTCTACGTAGATCTGAAGCACCTAAGAAAAGCTCAAACTGACGATGTGGGTAAGTGGAAACCAGCTTCTGAACAGTTCTTGGAACCGTTATCGCCCATGGAGAATGTGCAGTGTACAGATAAAGCAGCCTCCAAGCGCAGATGGGTACCTCATAGGCTTAGCATCCAACATGTGAAAATGTTCACTGCCTTTATGTGGGGAAACTGCGATGTGGTTCTACTGCATCTCTGCGCCATTCTTAGGTAATTCTTCAACCGAGTAGTTGCTTTTTGACACCAGATACCTGGCCTCTGGTAGGCTTTTTATTGTATCTCTAGCCAAGGTTCTCAACCTTTAGGTTGCACTCTATTTGGGGGTTAAGCAGCCCTTTGCACAGGGATTGCATATGAGATATCCTCATATCAGATATTTACATTATGATTCATAACAGTAGCAAAATTATAGTTGTAAAATAGCAACAAAAAATAATTGTATGGTTGAGGGTTAACCATTAACAGGTTGGAACATTAGGAAAGGTGAGACCCACTGATCTATAGCTACTATTGGTATTCCCGCAGTATGATTCCCAGGAGAGAACTGGGCCACAGCCTATTATTATTTTCCATTCTGAGACAGTGATCCAGAATGGTTACTCTGGCAGACTCGTGGCCAAGTGCTGATCTTCAGTGCTATGCCAACACTGGGGACTTTTCTCCCTCTCCACAGTCTGGACTAGCTGTGCCCTTTGTGTGTCCCCAAAGCAATAGAAACTTACATCCAAGCACTTTCCACTTTTGTCCTCAGTTCTTGCCCATCATTCCCACTGGGGACCTTGGAAGGTGAGAGCAGTACCGTGTTCTCTGCTTGGCTATAACCCAGGGCCAAGTGCAGTGCCTAACATGTAATAGATTCTTCAAATATTTGTTGAATCAATAAGGACCAAATGGAAAAAGAGGATGGGTTTATGATATTATCCACTCTGCTGCTCTTCATCGTGTGTTTATATTGATTACATCCTTTTTTGAAGAGGAAGTCTTGGAGGCCTCTGAAATATGAGCCCTGTACCATTCACCTGCTTTGGCCAGAGCGACTACTATGGAGATCTCTGAAAACTTTTGTTTGGACAGAAGAAAATGAACTAGCAGGAAGGGATGCACTGGCTGCTACTGAAGAGCAAGGGCCACTCTAAAAGAAACGCTTAAAACCCAGAGGCTACATCACAGTATCAGATCTCATAAAGCAAGGACCTGCAGGCATGCATGCCTGTGTTGTTTCCAGCTTTGCAAGTTGAATTAACTTTCAGTGCCACCAGTATTTTATTATGAAACATTTATTACTTACTAGTGTTCATTATATTAATGCCTATTATTTAATTGATAATTAGATAAATATTAAAATTATTAACTTTCAAAACCCTGAAATAGAGAATCACATTTGAGATGGCAGGAATGGCCCAGAGGAGTTGCACGCAAAGCTCGTGACATAATGATGTTGATCTACTCTGGACCACACCAGGATGCAAGATAAAGTGGAATCCTAATTAAAAATAGGTATTAGTGTGGACAATGGTTAAAAATATTAGATATTATAAGTAGTGTTTGAGGTCGTTGACTGGGCAATAGCCGGAAGTTGTTGGGTGCTGTTGAAATGTGCCCTGAATGCTAAACTATGACAAAGAAAGAAATAAGGAGGCGTAGCAAAGAAAGGAAATGAACTCAGAGTAGATTACTAATGTCAGAAAGCTCAGTATAATTCCTTATGCAGAAATGTAGGTTCTAAGATGTTAATAGATTTGCTAAGAATGACCAAAGCTATATATTTTAGGGATGAGGAATTAGACAAGATGTGTATGCTTTGTCCATGAAGAAGTTCTCATCAAGAATAAACAAAACTGGGCCTGGGAAACAATTCAGTCAGTTGCGTACTTAAAGAAACCCAAACACACACACATACACAGAGAGAGAGAGAGAGAGAGAGAGAGAGAGAGAGAGAGAGAGAGAGAGAGAGGAAAAAGGAGGAGGAGGGGGGAGGAGGAGGAAGAGAGAGAGGGAGGGAGGGAGGGAAGGAAGAAAGGAAAGACAGAGGATTAAGGCTGGGACTAGGAAGCTTCTTGATGTTTGCCTTGAAAAACAGGTCATATCAAATATGTCCAATCATTGAGAAATTTCTGACTGATTTTCTGGGTGACAGGTGATGGGCAACCGGTGACAGGCAACAGGTGACAGACTACAGGCTCTATAGGCACTAAATTAGCACTTTTCAAGATAGAAACAATTAAACAGTACCTACACTGAATCTTAAAATGTGGCCAGTTCTTCATATTTCATAACTGAGAGATTCACCCTCAATATCCCCTGCATCCATGTGTCTAGAGTTAACCAATATGAATAGGACATATCTGAAAAGAAAATGTCTGTACTGAAAACAATTTCTCATCCCAATACACTACACAGTGCGACATGAGGACTGTTTACTTACTTTAGTTATGAGCGTGATCTAAAGATAGTTATATATGTAGTACGCACTGTGTGGATACTGCTTCCTTTTTTAGAAGAGGCTTGCTCATCAAGGACTTGGTATTCCTGAAGGTCCTGGAACCAGTCCCTCATGGATATGAGGAAATGACTCCACGTGCATATACCCAGTCAGCAGGCTCATCCTAAACAGCTTTTGGAAAGCAAAGGGGCTAACTATTTTGGTGTGCTAAAGGGGCGAGTTTCTTTACAAAACAACAAACAACAACAACAAAAAAAAACCCAACCAAACAAAACAAAGCCCAAAAACAATAAAAGGAAACTTCCCTGGGGAAAATATTAAATAGTCTCCATTCCACGAATATTTCTCTCGGATTTGTTAGGGTCTTAAAACGGTCACCATTTGTTCAATTTTGTAATGGTGTGTCCTTATGAACGACACAGACTAGGTGGGAAAGCAAGTACTGATTTGACAACTATAATACATAGACACTGTGGGACTGAGTGTGTGTAAATGAGACAATGTTTTGCAGCCTGAATGAGAGTATGATGGCAAAGCAGGCGATAGCCACCCTGAGATCCATTGACTCTTCCTCCTATACCCTTGACCAAGAAGCTCGTCCAGATAGTGACTAATGGCTTTGATCACAGCGGGATGGGAGCATGTGGCTGACCCAGTTTGAGTCAGCTTCTATGACACTGCATTCCCATTTCAAGTTTTGGGGTTGTTGCTGTTGTTATTGTTGTTGTTGTTGTTGTTGCTGCTGCTGCTGCTGCTGCTGCTGCTGCTGCTGCTGCTGATGATGATGATGATGATGATGATGATGATAGTTTCCTTTCCCAAGGCTGGGAATCTGACATGACAATAACTGCTGCAGTCATGCCAATGAGGACCATGTCCCAGGAGCTGGCAGAGATAAAATGAACAGAAGCATGGATCCCTGGATGATTCCATAGCGATGTTCAGTCAAGGTATCAGATTACAGGAAAAGGGAATAAGATAACAATTTTATTTAATCCACTACATTCTAGGAATCTCTTTGACCCCCCCACTTGAAGATTTAGAGTTGATACAATAGGCAAAAATGTCAACAGACACACGGAATCAGCAAAGTGCTTCTGTAACCATCCTGACCTTCGCAAGCATGCCCCCGTCTAAGGTTGAAGAGAGAGCCAAAACATATTTTTAGATGCTTTGGTACTAAATAGAATACTTGAGGGCATGAAATATTTTGGGTAATTTTGAGGGATCAACAGAATGTCTGTGAGAGATTTTATCTAGGAAATTGTTCAAGTCAGCTGCCATCACTGGGACAGAATGGCTGAGGTGATCAATTTATAGAGAGAGACGGTTTAATTTTGTTCGTAGTTCTAGAGCTTCCAGCACGTGATCAGCTAGCCTCCTTGCTTTGGACTGGTGGCACAGTGGCAAATCATGACAGGAATGCGTAGCAGAAGAAAACAGCCCACCATTTTGAACAGGAAGTGAATGAGAGAAAGAGACTGTGGTCCCACATTTCCACTGATAAAGACTTCCTACAACCCTCACTTCCCAATGATGCCAATTTGGAGACCAAAGCTTTAACACATGGGCCTTAGAGAAAAGGCAAGCTCTGGACTATTAGAGGAATGAAACGGAAGCTAGAAAATGCTAGGAAATGCTGGGTCTTTAGGTAGAACTATTTCCAGTCTCCTGAGTAAGAACAGTTTGTTTTCCAGAGTGGTTTTACAAGTTTGCAATCCCACCAACAGTGGAGTAGTGTTTCCTCTTGCACATTCTCTACAGCGTGTGCTCTTAATTGAGTTTCTGATCTTAGCTATTCTCATTGGTGAAAGGTGGAGGATCAGGGTCATTTTGACTTGCATTTCACTGACTGCTAAGGATGTGGAACATTTCTTCAACTGATTCTTGGCCATTCCAGACTCCTCTGTTGAGAATTCTCTGTTGAGTTCTGTACTCCATTTTTTAAAAATTGGGTTATTTGGGGTTTTTTGGAATCTAACTTCTTCAGTTCTTTATATATTTTAGATATTAGCCCTCTATCAGATGAAAGATTAGTGAAGATTTTTTCCCAATCTGTAGGTTGCCATTTTTTCCTATTGACCCTGTCCTTGGCATTACAGAAGCTTTTCAGTTTCAAGAGGTTCCATTTACTAATTCTTGACCTTAGTGCCTGAGCCATGAACTGAAGGCCCTAAAGGAAATGGAGATTGGACAGGAAAACCAAGAGTGTCGACTAATCAGGATTCCTGGCTCCCAAAGTCTGAGCCACCAACCAAAGAGCATACACAGGATGGTCTGAGCCCCCCACCCCCACCCCCGTGTGCCCTGTACATATGTAGCAAGGGCTGCCATGTCTGGTCTCAGTGGGAGAGGATGCACCTAATTCTGCAGAGACTTGTTTCACCAGGGTGGGGGATAAGGTTGTGACTGCCCTGTCAGAGGGGAAGGGGAGGATGGGGGAGGAACTATGGGAGGAGAGACCAGGAGGGGGCAGCATTTGTAATGGAAAGAAGGAGGGAAGGAGAGAGGGAGGGAGGGAAGGAGGGAGGGAGAGGGAGGGAGGGAGGGAGGGAGGGAGGGAGGGAGGGAGGGAGGGAAAAAAGAAAGAGAAAGAACGAGAGAAAGGAAGGAAGGAAGGAAGGAGGGAAGGAAGGAAGGAAGGAAGGAAGGAAGGAAGGAAGGAAGGAAGGAAGGAAAAGAAAGAAGAAAGAAAGAAAGAAAGAAAGAAAGAAAGAAAGAAAGAAAGAAAGAAAGAAAGAAAGAAAGAAAGAAAGAAAGAGAAAGAAAGAAGGTAAGAAAGAAAGAAAGTTAGTTTCTAGATGCTGAACTTAGACAATTAGGAAAGTGCTGTTTCTAAGCTAGGAAGATTGAGAGAGGAACAGTTTGGGAACAAAATAATGAGCACAATTTTTCAAATGTTAAACTGGAAATGAAAGTTTTTACAGAGGAAGACATTGTTCTAGGGTTGTTGTTTCCTTTAGTAACATCTGGTTGATAGGTTTCTTTTCTAAAGGACTCCTCGGCACTTTGGGTACACTAATGCACAAGAGAAACTCAACGTGGAGGACATAGTATCATGTAAAGCTAATTGACCATCTCAGCACCGTCTCCTTGAAGAACTCAGATTTGTGTTCTCTTTCCATACCCCACAGCTCAAATGTAAGGTGTATGCCAGGGCCACACTACTGGAGTGAGGTCAGGATTTGGAGTGATTGAGGTTGACAATGTAATTGTCATACATCAGAAAAATATGCTAAGGCTGAAGAATTTGTCCTACCTGAGAGAGTTATTAATTTGTAAAATTCGTGCCTCAAAAGGCAGATATTAATGGAGAACACTCAGCTAAAAACAAGAAAAAACAATTCTAGATTTATTGGGACCCAGTGATCAGTAATGTAATAAATAAATAAATAAATTTTACCTTGAAACTTTCTAAGGTGGAATAAATGTTCTGATCTGACTATTTTTTCCATATACATTTTTTTAAAAAGAAAATCAATCTGTATCCGTAAGAGAAATGTATCTTGCTTTGTTAATCATCTCAATACTGTTTTTAAAAATAGGAAAAGTGGGCTGGTAAAACTAGCTCTTGGTGGGTATTTTCGTTTCTCCCTACATTTCCAAACTCTTCCAGTAAACTCCAAAGGCTTTTGAACTACATCATCAGGGATAGTCAGCAATGAACCCACTTCTCAGTACTAATTTTATCATTCAATTTCCCATGGCTGTGACAAAATATCTAAGATAGAGGGTGGAGAGATGACTCAGTGATTAAGAGCACTGGCTGTTCCTACAGAGGACCCTAGTTTGGTTCCCAGAATCCACATGGTATCTCAAAACCATTGGTCTAGTTCCAGGAGCTTTGATTCCCTCGTCTTGCCTCCCCAGACACCAGGCACTCATGTCCTATACAGACATACTTGCAGACAAAGCACTCATACAAGAGGACATGGGAGGGATCAGGGAGAAGAAAGTGGGAATACTGTGATTGTATTTCAATTACATAAAAAGGCTCACGCACATAAAAATGAAAATGTTTTGAGTCTGAGATAATCAACTTATAGTGAGAAAGAATTTACTCGTGATTTCAAAGGCTTCAGTTCCTAGTCACCTGGTCGCATCGGATCCTGAGGCAAGGTGATGGTCTCCTGCCTCTTGATGCTTGAGCTCATAGGGTGGTTTACTACACCGTCATTTTATAACAATGGCTCTTCCAGCCGATTCCACACACCAAAGAAACATGATAGGAGCAGCCTGGGATCCCGTAGCCTAGTGCACCTGGTGCATAGTAAATTCTCAATAAAGAGTTGATTACTGAGAGGGGAAAACACTGGTGGAGGTGCTTGGAAACTTTGGGTTATCTCCTATATGAAGGAGCACCCTTAAAACTGATTGAGTGGCAAGTGAAATGCACAAAATGCACATGGAGATTAGGAAGGCTGATTGCTAATTAGCAGGCTGCTCTCGTGATCCTTGCA
This sequence comes from Rattus norvegicus, assembly GCF_021556685.1. Taxonomy (NCBI): domain Eukaryota; kingdom Metazoa; phylum Chordata; class Mammalia; order Rodentia; family Muridae; genus Rattus; species Rattus norvegicus. The sequence continues at coordinate 42,106,995 of NC_141536.1, forward strand.
TGTGTTTGGTTACTAAACACGTATCCTTCCCCCAAACAAAAACCTCCCAGGCAATTTCTAAGGTCACTAACAAAATCCTGGGAGTGTGTTTTCTCTATCTAGCTCCCTAAACTCTACTCACCCCCCCAAATGATTATTCTAAGCAAATTTATAATGCATGCCTTATTTTAATTCCTGTGATATTTGACAGAGTAAAACACTGCATAATTCCTACTTCCTGCCTCACACAACAATCTAAACATTTATGTTCATCTATGAGATCTGGGTGCTTCCTCCAGACTGTTCATCCAGATGCTCTTGTGTGTGTGTGTGTGTGTGTGTGTGTGTGTGTGTGTGTGTGTGTGTGTGTGTGTGTGTGCACATTTGTAGGCCAGAGGTTGAGGCCGATACTGAGTATCTTCCTCTGCTACTTCACACTTCATTTATTGGGATCCCTTGCTGAAGGAGCTCACTGAATCCGCTAGTCTACCTAACTGGCTTGATCCACGAATTCCTATCTCTATCTGCTTAGAGTACTGGGATTACCAGAGAGCCACCATGTCTGCCTGGAGTTTTGACGTCCGTGCTGAAGATCTGAACTCCAGTCTTTACACTTGGGTGTCAAGCAATTTACCCACTGAACAATTGCCTCAGACCCCTCTGTGGCTTCTGGATCCTTTTCAATGCATTGAACAAGATGGCTACCGTTAAGTAACCAGATTCCCAAGCAGTATTTTTAGTGTGCAGTTTCTCTGGCTGTACCCACCAACCAACCTGTTCCTGTTCACATCCATTCTCTGCCACACCCACTTTCTGTCCCATCAACTAAACTGTAAAAGCTGAGTCTGAACAACTGCTTCATCACCAGGGTTATTCTTTGTCCAAGGACCACGATGTTGTCTCTGACCTTGCCTTCTGCCTAGACACTGGGCATCTCCATCCCTCTTTCACAGCTTTGGGGACAGCTTTGTTCTAACCACATATGGTTTCTCTCTTCAAATTCCTTTTCAGTTTTTATAAATTGTAGTTTTCTACTTTGGTAATAATAGTTTCCATGTAGCTTTTTTATACCACTTCACTGAGTCAGCCCTCCCCTCCCACCTCGTCTGTTTTATCCCCACCATCTCCCTTTCTAAATCCCACTAATACCTTTTCCTATTTTCTTTATTATTATCATTGTTGTTGTTGTTCTTAAGTTATTTTTATTTATTTACTTTCCAAATATTGCCCCCTTCCTGGACTCCCTTCCCCAAGTTCTTCATCCGGTCCCCTCTTCCCTTTGCTTCTGAGAGGGTACCACCCACCCACGTACCCCTACCAGTATCCCCCTTCCCTGGGGCATCAAGTTTCTACAGAATAAAGCACATTCTTTCCCACTGAGGCCAGACAAGGCAGTCCTCTGCTACACATGTAGCAGAGAACCTGGACAAGCCCATGTGTGCTCTTTGGTTGGTGGCTTAGTCTCTGGTAGCTCTGAGGGGTCTAGGTTAGTTGACACTGTTGTTCTTCCTATGGGGTTGTAATCCCCTTCAGCTTCTTCAGTCCTTCCCCTAACTTTTCCACAGGGGTCCCTGACCTCAGTCCAATGGTGTGCTGTAAGTATCTGCATCTGTCTCAGTCAGTTGCTGGTAGACTCTCTCAGAGGACAGCCATGACAGTCTCTGGTCTACAAGCACAACTCGGCATCAATAATGGTTTCAGGGTTTGGTGGGCACGAGTGGGATGGATCCCAAGTTGGGCTGGTAACTGGATGGCCTTTCCTCCAGTTTGCTTGCTCCATTTTTGTCCCTGCATTTTCTTTTCTTTCTTTTCTTTTTTTTTTTTTTTTTTTTGGTTCTTTTTTTCGGAGCTGGGGACCGAACCCAGGGCCTTGCGCTTCCTAGGTAAGCGCTCTACCACTGAGCTAAATTCCCAGCCCCCCTGCATTTTCTTTAGTCAAGAGCAATCCTGGCTCAAAAATTTTGAAGATGTGTGTGTGGCCCCATGCCTCAACAGGGGGCCATGTCTATCTACTGGAGGTGGTCTCTTCAAGTCTATCTCCCTATTATTGGACATTTCAGTTAAGGTCACACCCACTGAGTTCTGGGAGTCTCTCATATCCCAGGTCTCTGGGACTTTCTAGAGGTTCCTCTACCCCCTATCCTACACTGCTGCACATTTCCATTCATTCTCCTGGCCCTCTGGGTTTCTCTCCTGTCTCCCTCCATATGCTATTTTTGGGCTTTCTCCATGGCTTTTTTTCTTTTGTTTGTTTGTCCTATACTGGTTTATTTGTTTTTATTTTATTTTATCTTTTTCTTTTTTTGGTTTTTTTTTTTTTTGGTTTTTTTTTTTTTTTCGGAGCTGAGGACCGAACCCAGGGCCTTGCGCTTCCTAGGCAAGCACTCTACCACTGAGCTAAATCCCCACCCCTTATTTTATCTTAATATCATTTTTAGATGTTTGTTTTCTAATGAGAGAGAGAAAAATGGGTGTGGGTTTGGGTGAGAGAGGAAGGAGCTGGGAGGAGAGGGAATCTGTAATCAGAATATATTTTATGAATAAAATCTATTTTTCAATAAAGAATTAGAGATGAAGCTAGGATCTATTCATAAAGGAGAAAAAATTGAAATCTGGTTACCTCATTTCAATCCCATTTATTTGCCTTCGCATTTTATAATTTCCCTTTTCCTCATCGCTAACTAAAATTCCATGGCTTACCACAACTTCATTAACCACATGTCATCTGAAGAACATCCAGGCTGATTCAACTTCCTAACTATTATGAATTAAGCAGCAATGAAAACTGATGAACATATCTGCCTGTAGAAGGACAGAGTTCTTTGAGTATAATATGCCCAGGAGGATCTCATGATGGTTCTATCTCTATCTTTTTGAAGAAACTCCACATTGATTTCTCTCGTGGCTACTAATTTGCACTTATAATAGTAAATAAGGGTTCTTCTTTTCCTCCTATTGTTATCACTATTTATTTTCTTGTGATCGCTTAATAATATCCATTCTAACTAGCGTGAGATAGAACCTCAAAGTAGTTTTAAACTTACATTTCCCTGACAGCTAGTGATGTTGTACATGTTTTTTTCAAGTGTTTATTAGCCAGAATGCTGGGGCAAAAAAAAGTATCAACAGTAGTACCCACCTGCGGATCTTACTATCTTTAAGACCAATCTGGGCAGTAGTGGTGTTACTGATGTAGAAATAACCAAAAACTATCTGATTAGATTTGACTCCTACTCCACAGGAAAGAATCCATATCTGGTACTATAAATGTAGTCAAAAACCTATGACACAGAAAATTTCATAGGTTCAGGGAGTGGTCTGAATAATTGTTAATTAGCCAATTGACACCTCGTCAATCTGTCTTCTAAATATTAGTATTTATAAACCCAGAGACAAACATTATCTCAACATTAACAAAAACCTTTATCTCCAGGGAATGGTGGTAAATGTAAAGACTTATGGCTGCACAGGGGGCTGAGAATGGATGATGAGAGCCCAGCCCTAAAGAAGACATCCCTTCAGAGGAGCTGTAAGATCCAGGGAAGATAGAAATAAATGTCATCTCTTGGGAACCTCAGAGCCATTACAATAAAAAATATGCAACATATATTGATGCCTACACTGGGTCTGCATAAGAGTGGGAGTATCTGCACATCAGACATGGATGGGAGAAGGGCTCTGAGGGCCTATCTCTCACTGTTTTGCCATTGATAGATTCAAGGAAAGCGTGACTCATTGCCTTCAGTTGTGTACCCACTGCTGATGCCACCAGGCTTCAATAATAGTTCCGATCCAATGGTTATCTATGCTCAACACCAAGCCATGAACCTTGGAGATAGGCAGGGATAAGGTAAGGTTAATAGGCCTGGAGAGAAGTATAAGCCAGTGGGAGAGAGTCATCACAGTACATTATATACTTGTATGAAGTTATAAATAACAAAATTAATCAATAAAAATTAGAGTTTTGTAGAGACATTTAAAATCTTCTTGAAGGCTATATTTTAAAAAGTTGAATGAATAGCCATTATGTCCATTACATATAAAATAAATTCCTAAATAAAAATCTCCTCAAGGATCTGGAGAGATGGCTTAGAAGTGAAGAGCACCTACTGATCTTGCAGAGGATCTGAGTTCTATTCCCAGCACCCAGTTATGTGGTTCATAACTGCATGTAACTTCAGCTCAAAGGAATCTGACGCCCTTTTCCTGATTGTGCCAGAAATGCACTTTAATTCATTGTCTTAGAGTAGTACCGCTGTGAAGAGATGCGGTGACCATGGCAAGTCTTAGAGAGGAAAACATGTAAGTGGGGCTTGCTTACAGTCTCAGAGCTTTACTCCACTGTCATGGTAGGAAGCATGAGGTCACACAGGTTCTGAAGAAACAAGTATCTAAGAGTTCTACATATGAATCCACAGGCAGCAAGGAGAGACACCGGACTGACTTTGGGCTTCTTAAACCCTAAAGCCTACCCCTAATGACACATTTCTTCCAATGAAGCCACACCTACTCCAACAAGACCATGCCTCCTAGTTCCTCTTACGTAGTGCCCCTCCTGATTACTAAACCACTCAAATATATCATTCTTATTCGGGCACTACTGCACTCATACACATACATAAAAATAAAACATTTTTAAGTCTCCTCAATTTTTTTTTTCGGAGCTGGGGACCGAACCCAGGGCCTTGCACTTGCTAGGCAAGCGCTCTACCACAGAGCTAAATCCCCAACAAGTCTCCTCAAATTAATATGTAAATTTTATATATCCTAACAAAACTTTCTTTTTCCAGAAAAAAAAGATAAACAGTGAAGAAACAATCATGAAGAAATCTGACATCCTATTGAGTCTCTGTGATCTTCACTCTCTTAAGTGGAACTGAGTCTACAGATGGTAATGTGTCTCATGAATAAGGTGACAGGTGATGGGAAATGCTTTTGGGGTGATTTTCAGATCACAAGCAGCGCCTTCAAATTCAACCCTCTGTCTTTTCTCCAATGACAGAGTCCTTCCTGTCCATTTGAAACTCAAAGAATAGATGTTTCTGTTTGGGGCTAGAATGAATTCTTTTGGGATTGTAGGCACATTTCTTGCCTCACCCGTATCAGTGCACTATTCTTCATTCGCCAGTGTCATTGAAAGCAGTGACCCTGTGTCCATCATGCCTTGCCCATGAAGTAGGTAATCGATGGCTCTTAAGTACTTCTCACACATGGGCACTAAAGCAGAGGTAATTTAATTTGTGATGGAAAGCTGTATGAACCACACAAAACTCAAACTGACCCTCATTCCCACCACATAAAGAAAGCCTGCCAAAACAATATCAACATGGGAGAAAACAGAGCCAAAGGACAGATAAAAGTTGCTACTGACCATTTCAGTACATCTATATCTGATTCATCAATGGTTGATGTCAGTCACAGAGGTCAATAGATGTTTTGGGCATAAAGTAGCTTAAGATAGGTTTCTGTCAAAAAAGAAACCTGGATAATATATTCTTACATATAACTATTATTATAAATAGAATGTTATTGGATAATGTATACCTAAACTGCCTACAGCCATTTGTGACTCTATAGCTGTCCCTGTTTTCCAACTCACTCTCTGAATTGTTCTCTAAGTTCCTATGGCCCAAGATGAGCAAGTGAAAGAACAACTTTTTTTGGTTCCTCCTCCTCTTTGGTGACTCTATTTTCCCCTTAAATAAACTCCCTTCACCTCCTCTGTGTTACTTTTAAAGCCATTAATATCCCTACCAGTGACGTAGTGTGTCTCATCCTCCTCCAAACTCAAAAGTGGCAGACAATGCCTTATTTCTCTGGCTTAGTTCTATAGGAAAGGGATTCTGGATCACACTTGTTTGATCCCGGAGCTCCTAAAAGAATACTTGCCTATCTCACTAGTCTTTTCTCAGGGGTGTGTGAAGTATTATTCCTCCATAGTAGATTACTTCAGGGATTCATTGTGATTCTGGAGTCTCATCAGAAATAGAAACTGCAGAGTGAACACTAAAACAGATTCTAGGAGGAAAATAGTTTGTTGCTGTTGGAGCACTGGGCTCAAGTCTAAAATTTTGTAGACTCAGCACACATCCTCCTTAACAAACCTAGGTGATTTCTCACATATTTACTTCTGTGCCACAAAGCTGGAATAACTTTAAGGTGTAGAATATTCTGGTGTATGACATATGCCTGATCTGAAAACCTATCTCATCAAACATTCCAGAAAAGTCTGTGGTTTGACCTCAGTAAAAATAGACCCTAGTGGAGTGTGTGAGAGACAATCTATTTTAGTATCTGTCTCAGTTACATTTTTTATCACTATAATCTGATACCATTACCAAGGCAACTTACAGAAGAAAGAATTTATTTGGGGCTTAGAATTTCAGAGGATTAGAGTCCTTGACCATTAGGGCAAGAAACATGGCAACAGGGATGACTCTGGAACAGTAGCTGAGGACTCCCATCTTGATCCGCAAACATAAGGCAAAGAGAGCTAACTGAGAATGGCATGAGCTTTTAGGAAGTCGAAGCCCACACCTAGTGCTGTATGTCCTCCAACAAGACCACACCTCCTAATCCTCCCCAAATAATTTCACCAACTGGGGAAAAAGCTTGTAAATATGTGAGTCTATGGGGGAGGGGCATTTCCATTTTCATTGTATCTTAAGATAATCATTTGGAACATAAATTCTCCTTGCCACTTATATTTGGAAAGTGTACTAGGTTATACTACTGCTTTCTTAGCCCCAAACTGGAAATTTTAAATAGATTCCTGATAATATTTTGAGCTTGTTTTTCTTGATTATATGTTGAGCTCAATGTTGAAGAAAAATCAAATCAGCTACAGAGTTCACGGTCTTATTATACTGTACTGCGATAAAGTAAAATTATGAATGAGATTGTCTCTTATAAACCATGCTAACTGTGGAGTATTTCATAGCCCCACAGTAAGCCAAAGTTGACACATTAAGAGACACAAATGTTATTATGCTGTGCACACACTGAGGGGATCTGAATTTTTCAGAGCACAGAAAATAGTGGCATGCCAGGAGCTTTAATTTGGTCAATATCTATATTTGGGAGGCTGGAAGGAAAAGCAGGTCTTCAAGTATCTGTTTACATTCCATGCAAAAGAGATTTGGAGAAAGATACCACAGAAAGAACAGAAGCAATCCTAGGCACAAGTTTTTGGAAGCTGGAAAACAGATGGGTAACTTAGCAATCCCATGAAGCTAGAGTCTACGCTGGCAGTGGTAAGAGCTAAGCAATGACTCATTTTATGTGGTAGAAACCCCTGAACCTTAGAAATTGCTAGCAAGAAGCATGGAGGTTAGGTGAAATCAGAATGCATGGTTTTAAGACCATTTGAGAGATATTTCACCTCCGTAATGCCTTGCATCTTTTGTGAGATAAGAATTCATTTTCGGGAGATGATAGAATTAGCAGTCTCTGGCTGGGAGACCCCAGAGATAATTGACATGGGATGTCTTATCCCCTCCCTCAAAGAAGATTGTAAAATTTATGCATTAACTACACACTTCCCCTTTGCTCTACTCCTGACCATTGGCAGCTTTGACTGTACCCTTAAATCAAAGACTGAAAGAGTTTTCCCCCAGGAATTTGACAAGCCAAGAAGTTCTTCAACCTAATGACTTTGGAAACTCTTTAATTAAATGGCTCACCCAAGCACAGAGGGCTTTCAATTTTCCTTTCAACACCAGTCTAACAAATAACCAGCAAACATCTGGAGGACAAATTTAAGATGAAGAAAGAGATCAAAGATAACAAGACAAGGATAAAACATAGACGAAACAAAAAAAATGAATTTTCGTGGAAAAATCCAGTAAAACAACACAGGCGCTATAATTCATATCGAGAGAACTTGAAGACAATATTGCAATGACTGGACAAGGACATTAATATGTATGTACAAATACATACACTCACACACAATTCCTTTGGAAAATTATATGGTAGTCAAAATTAAAGAATCAGAAGGGGGTTGGGGATTTAGCTCAGTGGTAGAGCACTTGCCTAGGAAGCGCAAGGCCCTGGGTTCGGTCCCCAGCTCCGATAAAAAAGAACCAAAAAAAAAAAAAAAGAATCAGAAGGTAAAATTGAGAAAAATACTCTTCCCCAAAGTAAAGCAAAACAACATTGTATGAAAATATGGAAGAAAAACTTAAGAATGCCTCAGAGTCTAAATGATCTTAAAGTCTGATTAACAGGTGTTCCTGAAAGAGAAGACGGAAAGGGGCAGAGAAGTCTTATGAAACAGACCAGCATCATTTCCTGGAATAAAAGGATTTATCAGAAGCTTAGCTGGAGGGAAGCAAATATCAGGTGCCTCTTACATCACCTTAGCTTTGCCTCCCAGCTCCCCCTCTGCCCATCTGTTATTTTAGCCTCAGTAAGAGTAACCAGCTTTGCCTTTCGTGTACTTCATACACACCCACCCTCATGCCAGCACTGTATGCCCATAGACTGGTATTGAGGAATGGGATGCCCCAATCCTATCGAATTCCCATACATAAACCCTTCTGAAGTTTAGATATAACCCTTGAAGAGATCTAACACCATCCCCACCTCACCATCAACATCTTCCCTGGGAGGGGTAACAAACCTAAAACCAAAGTAAATAAAAGCATGCAGCTTCACAAAAGGTAAGTAACATAACAGAACAAAATGGCTTTTTACGTTCTTCCTCAGGTGGTTACGAGGGAATTTTAGACAGCAAAAAGGAAGTGGTAAGGCAAGAATGAATAAAGTGTACAGGAGGTCTACCCCAAGAGATGATCAAAGGTAAAAATCTCTAGAAAAGAGAGATGACCACAAGGAACAAGGCCATCAATGGGAAAGAAATCATCTCCCCATTGCATTGCAAATGAGGTTAACTGCCTGTGACTGGTGAGGCCATGGACTCTAGAAAACCTACTACTGACGCTTACCCAAACAGTGTAATTCCTGATTGTGCTCTAAATGCTTATTTTATACCCACAGCTAAGTGTAGCTCATACCTCATCCAAGAACCTTCTCTTTGCAGCAGATAGAGACCGTCTATCACTGGTCAAAATACAGAAAACAGTTAACTCGCTGTGGGTTACTCAACCCCAATTGCTACATCTACAACACAGCCTCTATGTCCAAGGCTCAGGGAACATCACAGAGAAGGAAGCAAAAAGATGATAGGAGCCAGAAGACCTTCTGTAAGATAGCGATTTCTATATATGACAGGGAAGATGCCACCATGACATCTCAGCACACGGTCACCTACAGAAGACCTGCACAATGACGCCACCAGTTGACAGCCAACGTAAATGGGAAAATCTCTCAAAGAGACGTTCCTAATGATGAGCTACTATAGTGAATGGCTGCCAAGAAAGGGGGATCTTAATCACCTCTAGGGATGAGGCCCCTGGTGATAAATTTTTCAATCCCAAGTACTCAGACCTAAAAATATATATGTAAAAGCAATATTCAATAGGCCCAGCAAGTTGTGTTTATATATTTGTATGTATATGTGTGTAACGATAATGATTAAAGATTATGAATTTGAGAGGAGTCAGGGAACACAGCAGGAGTTAGAGGCGGAAAGAGAGGAAATGGTATGAATACAGTACTAATGGATGAAGCTCTCAAAATCAAAGTGCTTGCTTGCATTTAGATGTGAGCAACATGGCTAATGGGGAGGGGTAGGCATTGGGTTGTACCATCTGGTTTTGTGTCAATTTAATGATACTATTTGACTCCCTAAATTATATGCATGTATAATTCTGGAAGTTAAAATAGGACTTCTGCTTCTGACCACTGGGAAGAAAGCTTGAACTCACAAGCACACCACAGTCAACTCCAATAGTGAACAAATCACACAAAGCTCCAGTCTCCAGACCAAACACATAATGAAGAGCTGCCGGGCCTGAGATGTGGAAAGCGGACTCGGCAAGCATTGGAAGAGCGTGGGAACCCTGCACGGAGGTTCATTTCAAAATTCTATGCCCAAGGACCATGCAAGAGGAAGGAATTCAAAGAGATCTCAGCAGTCTGCCTGAGTAGACATGACGCAGTTCAGGTGCAGAGTTTAGGGAGCTGAAAGAGTTAGAATGTTCGAAGAACGGTGTCCAAAAGACAAAGAGCTTCTGCACTATGGGGCTTCTCTGTAGCCTTTAGCTAAATATCGGTCTGTACATTTACTGGGTAAAATTCCACATGGTCTACACAACCACCTGCTTCGGAAGCTAGAACTGCTCCAGAACCATAAGAAAAATGACCTACCTATATAGCGGGCACATGGTTGAGAGCCGCCATTGTTCCCACTTACCAGGATGAAAACTCCCCGATGAGCAGTGAAGACATTTAGTAGAGATACCGTGAGGATTGACATCAGTACTCCGACCCATAAATGACATAAAATGAAGCCTTGCTAGACATACTTTTTTAGAATAGGGCTGGAGAGACAATTTCAATGGTTAAAGAAGCGTACGGATCTTACAGGAGATCTTGGTTCAGTTCCCAGTACCCATGCCTGCTATCTCGCAACTCTCTGTAACTCTAGCTCCAGGGGGGATCTTACACCTCTGGCTTCTGTGGACACTCCCGGGCATTTACCCATGAGCAGAGACGGAATTGGAAATAATAACAGATCTCTGTTAAGTTGAAGTATTTAGTTATCAATACAATAAATCCATAAATAGGGTCTGTTCTTCCATGTATTAGATATTTAGTTTCATCTTTATATTTCATCAGCATTTGAGGTTTTTTTAAAGACACAGAATACAGAATGTATGGCAGTTTTGTCTGCGTGACACCTATGTGTGCCAAGGTTTTCCTTTCCCACCCCCTCTTCCGTTTCCTCTGGGTATCCTGCCCCTTGCTCCCTCTTGAAATCATGGCCTCTCTTTCTTTAAATATTACTGTTCATATTCATGCATAAACAAATAATGCTACCTGTATGCATATGATTTCAGGGCCAACCACTTGGTATTACATAAGATGGGGCTCATCCCCTGGGAAGACTATTTCTCCTCTTTCCGCATTCCTTAGTTGCTTGTAGTTCTTTGTCTATGATTAGGACCATGTGAGACTTCCCTTCCATGTTAGCCTGTGTGGGGTTGTTGTATGTGTGTGGGTCTTATTTAGGAAGCCATATTGTTGAGGGGTTTTTTTTATTTTTTTGTTGTTTTTTTTTTTTTATTAACTTGAGTATTTCTTATATACATTTCGAGTGTTATTCCCTTTCCCGGTTTCCAGGCAAACATCCCCCTCCCCCCTCCCCTTCCTTATGGGTGTTCCCCTCCCCATCCTCCCCCCATTGCTGCCCTCCCCGCCAACAATCACGTTCACTGGGGGTTCAGTCTTAGCAGGACCCAGGGCTTCTCCTTCCACTGGTGCTCTTACTAGGATATTCATTGCTACCTATGAGGTCAGAGTCCAAGGTCAGTCCATGTATAGTCTTTAGGTAGTGGCTTAGTCCCTGGAAGCTCTGGTTGCTTGACATTGTTGTACTTTTGGGGTCTCGAGCCCCGTCAAGCTCTTCCAGTTCTTTCTCTGATTCCTTCAACGGGGGTCCTATTCTCAGTTCAGTGGTTTGCTGCTGGCATTCGCCTCTGTGTTTGCTGTATTCTGGCTGTGTCTCTCAGGAGCGATCTACATCCGGCTCCTGTCGGCCTGCACTTCTTTGCTTCATCCATCTTGTCTAATTGGATGGCTGTATATGTATGGGCAACATGTGGGGCAGGCTCTGAATGGGTGTTCCTTCTGTGTCTGTTTTAATCTTTGCCTTATAGGCATAGCTTCTCTGTCATTTCCAGGAGACACAATCACTCAGAAGATTTCCTGGTCCTCTGGTTCTTACAGTCTTTCCGGGATGTCCCCTGAGCCTTAGACGCAGGCGCTGTGTTATAGACATGATTTGGTACTGGGATCCCCAGAGTTTGTTGCTCTCTGCATTCTGACTGGTTGTGGTCTTCTGTAATGGTCTTCTTCTGTTGCAAAAAAAAATTTCTTTAGTGAGAGATGAGAACTACATTTATCTATAGGTATAACAATAAGTAGTTAGAATGCAGTCTGGATTACACTAGTTTGGTAAAGTGGTGGTTGTTGGTTCACCTCTAAGACCCATGAGCTTGTTAGTTCTGGGTAGTGGGCCAGGCTTCCAGTGTCAGGTGTAACTTTTCACCTCTTGAGCAAGCCTTAAGTTGAATTAGAGGTCTGGGTTACTGCCAATCTGAGAGTCCCACTGCTGCATACTTAAGTGTACAGTGCCATGCTGGTTATCACGGTGGTTAACAGGCATTGTAACTAAGTGTGACTTTTGGTTGCTTCCCTGTTTTTGGAGTTTGAGTGGTACCCCCCTCTTTTGGAAGCTTCAATGGTACCTAAACAGGATTATAACTAGTCCTCGTGGAGGGGGCTTTCAAATCAGGTCCTCTGGATCTTTCTGACTTGGGATTACCTCACTCAGTGTGACATTTTCTAGCTCTATCCTTTTACCTAGCTGGGTCCTGGTGCAACTGAAATAACATTTTTTTTAAATAGACTTAAAAGATAATTCAAGTTGTTCTACCAATCACCTAAATGACTGCCAGACCCAAGCTCAACTGATATTCATTCAAGAAATATACGAAAATCTAGTATTAAAGTAAAATCAATTTTACAGTGTTCAGAATCAATAATAGATTACCACATGAATACAGGAAAATAAAATATTTAAAACAAGAGGGAGGAGCCGGAGTGATGGCTCAGTGGTTAAGAGTATTGGCTACTCTTCCAGAGGTCTTGAGTTCCCAGCAACCATATGGTGACTCACAACCTGTAATGGTATCTGATGCAGTCTTCTGGTGTGTCTGAAGACAGCAACAGTGTAGTCATATACATGAAATAATTAAATAATTTTTTTTGAAAACAGAGAGAGGTTAGTGTATAATAGCAAATCCAGAAGTTCCAGAGGTGGTCTGGGCATATAGCACAGCGGTAGAAAAGTTGCCGAACATAGGGGCTTACTTTCAGCATTCTTTACAAAATGTAAAACACAAAACCAACACCAAGTAAATGAAATAATACACAGTGGGTACCAGGCGTTCCTGCAGAACTGTGAAGTTGTCTCAATATTTAAAATATGAATTGAGGAGGGCTGAAGACACACCTCAATGGCTAAGAGTACTGGCTGCTCTTTCAGAGGACCCCGATTCCATTTCCTGTACCCTCACAGAGGCTCACAACCTACTGATACTCCAGTCCCAGGGGTCCAGATGCCCTCTTCTGGCCTCTGTGGGTATTGCACGAATAGGATGCTCCACTAAACACAAAGGGAAAACATGCATACATATTTAAAAAGATTGTAAAATAGTCTTAAAGCCAATTGATATAAGTCATTAATAGAATAAAGAGAAGTTTATATGATCGTAGCAATGTAGAAAAATTACAAATCTTAAAATTGATTTTTGATATAATTAGACATAAAAAAGAATTCCCTCAATCTTATAAAAGGCTTTGGAAATAACAACAGATAATTTAAAAGTGGGAAAATGAGTGTTCTCCTATTATGATAAATAAGGAATGACATCCACTTTTACCAGTTCTCTCTAATTATACTAAAGGTTCTAAACACTACAACAGGAAAAGAAGATAAAAGAAATGTAAAATATATATGAGAAAAGTCACAACCATGTCCTCTTTTCATATGATATAACTGTCATACGTATACTGAAATTTTACATTAAAAATATTTTGTAAGTGAATTTGGCAAGATCTTAGAAAATATTTTTAAAAATCAGTTGCATGTTGTACATATTTAAAATAATCCACTGGGTAATGAAATTTAGAAAAAATATTTTAAAATAGGAAATAAAACATTTAAGAATGTTATCAAGGAATGTGTAAGGTACTTATGCTAAAGGTTATATCTTAAAATTAATGACTAAATAAAAGAAGAGATAAATTGCATTTGTTGGTCTTCTCGTTGCTGTGACAGAATTCTGAAAATGAAGCAACGTAAGACTCAAAAGAGTATTTTCACCATGTGGTTTCACTCATCATGATGGGCAACTCATGCTGGACTAGAGATGCTCACACCATGGCAGCCAGGAAGCAGAGAGTGCCTGTATCACTAGTTTTATCTTTTTTTTTTTTCCTTTTAGTTTTGTCTGGGCACAGAAGTGTGTTTTATCTTCTAGGCCCTTACCAATCCAATCAAGTTGACAACCATGATTAGCCATCATTTATATAATAGTCCTGGATACTAAGACCCAATTATTTTTAAGGCATCAATTCTTTCCAGACAGATACAGCACAGTCTGGATCAAAGTCACGATAGGCATTTTTTGTAGGAATCAGCAAACAGAGTTGAAAATTCACATGGAAATGCAATGGACTCATAGTAGGGGAAAACGCAACTTTGAAAAAAGAAAATTTGACTACGAAGCTGTATAAAACAGCAATAAAATGTTTTTGAGGACACAAGGATAGACATTTTATATAAAAAATGCGAATCTATAATTATGCTCAGAATTGACTTCGAGAAAGGTGTCAAAGTACCTTGAGGGAGGGTAAGACTTTACCCGACACAGGAAGTCGGGATGATTACAGAGACATGTGACTTACGTCACAGCTTTCAGGAGTTTAACTTCAGTGGACTATATACATAAATGCAGAACTTCAAACTAAAAGACATTCTTCTTTGCAGTTCTAAACAATGGCTTCTGAAATCGGCTACAAAGAGTGGGGACGATAGCAAACGTAATGAGCTTATCCTTACCGAAATTTGACTTCTCTTGGAGAAAGAAATTAAGGCAAGATGCAAATCGGGAGAAAATATTCACAATATGTACATTTGAGAATAGTCCCTAGAATATGTATCAAGCTTCTACCACACAATAAGAGGAAAGTCACACCATTTAAAATGGGCAAGTTATTTTAAAACCGCCACAAAAGATGTACTAAAGTCCATTGGGGACTGAAACAATGGGCCAGATGTAGTGACAAATGCCTATACTCCCAGCACTTGGCAGATTGAGGCAGCAGGTTTGCAAGTGTGGGGTCAGCCTGGGCTACGTTGGGAGACCCTGTCTGAAAAAAAAAAAACACAAAGTGAAAAAAGTAAAGTGATGTGAGGCACTTCTGTGCTCGAGATAAATGTAAATTAAAGTCACAATGAGATATTTCCACTTTCGAACCTAGTAGGGTTTTTAAGATAAGAAAGGCTAACACTGTGAAATGTCAGGAAAGGTCTGGACAGACAGAAGCATGGGTACTTTGTAGTGCAAAGTAACACACACTAGCATTTTCTTACGAAGCTAAACGTATGCTTAACATCTGACTCAGTACATCTGACTTAACATCTGACTTTAGTACACCTACACATTTCGCCGCCCACCCCCCCTTCCCTCACCAAAAACCAAGATATGTATCCACAGGAGGACTCACGCGTAAATGTTCACACTGGATTTATTCATGCTAGCCCCAAATTAGAAGCGAGCAAATGTCTCACACCTGGTAAACGGGGAAACAGATTATGATGCATTCATACAATGGAATATTGCAGAGCGACGGGAGGAAGCAACAACCTGGATAATCACAGCAACAGTCTGGAGAGAGAGGAAGAAGCCAGGCAGACAGCAAGCACGGGCTTCGGGATTATGTTCATACCATACGAAAGCAAAGCCGACCCATTGTGATAGAAAGTAAATCAGTGGTTACCTCTGCTAGGGTGGGCAAGGTGGGGATTGCCTGGGTAGATCTACTGTAGCCTTTTTGCTTGGGGGGGGGCTGGAGTTACTGATCTGTTTCTTAATGGTGATAGATCTACACGTGCAGATAATGTTTCAAAACTCATCGCTCATTCAAGCACAATGTATGCAGCTTTTAAGCGATTAAAATCAAAGATGGGAAAGGCCAGGTGTGGGGGCGCATACATTTAATCCAGCACTCAAGGAGGCTGAAGCAGCTAAATCCCTGTAGGTTCAAGGCCAGCCTGGACTACACAGTGAATTGGATTCCAACCAAGACTACAAGTGGGAGACTGACTCAAAAAAAAAAAAATATATATATATATATATATACATATACATATATACATATACATACACACACACACACACACATATATATATATATATATATATATATATATATATATATATATACACACACACACACATACCTGTGGCATGAGGGAACTTGTGAACAAGGTAAGACAAGGAAACAGTATAAGAAACTTACAGACAGGAAGTCAAAATGGAGACAGTCTGGCACCATGCCATGATTCTCTAGCTACTATGTCATATCACAATTTCCTTAACTTCTCCTGCCTAGTTGCAAGTTTGAGATAATTACTCTCGCCATACTGACATGGAAACTGAATCCTTGAGAGATCAAAGGTTTTTGTTTTTTTTTTTCAGTTTTTTTTTAAAGTGGCTTCCAAAGTCTTTCTGTATATTAGAGCCATCTTTCGAAGGTCAATTTGGAGAGGAAAGGTCTGCAAGAGCTTGGCCTTGAAGGGAGGAAACCTGAAAAAGTCAGACTGGGCAAAGGGAGAAAGGACTAGTAGTTCAGGCAAATCGTGTCACTGTCGTTGCTGAAGGGCTTGCTACAAAGAATGGGGACCATTGGAGTCCTGTGTTGGACACAGTGGCCAGGTCTTCCTATCCGTGCCTTCATCACTAAATATAAGATCCCCAAAAATCACAATCTTGGTTGGATGACCCCAAGCTGAGATTGACATCTGGTGGGCACTTTCACATAGTCAGATAACAAATCCTTCCTTGAAGAAGGATCTAGAAGGCCCACCTCTATGCCTATCATGATACTAAACCTATAGGAAAAAATACTCATTTTTCCCAGCATAAAAAAGGATTGTTTTGTGGAGACACAGAATTTGCCTCCTCCTTTTGCTTCTCCATACACTGTGGCAACTGCTGTCACATCTGTCTTAGTAAGAGAGGTCCTTTCCATGAGATCACTCCCCTTTCATTGAAGTGATTTGTGCCAAGAGGAGGAAAAGGAATCCTATCAGGAACATAATGACAAAGATATCACCAGTGTCTTATGGACTGATATGATCAGAGGCTCAATGCGTGTTATAACTCACTGGAAACTCACCATGACCATTCAGGTGGCTGCCATCTTTAAATCTCTACTTGACATCACAGCCTGCAAGGCTGGAGGCACATCACCTTCTAGCCTAAGAACACACAGCTAGTAGTTTCAGAAGGACCCAGCTTCTTAATCCCCCCCACACACTGTGGCTCTCTCCACATCAAAAAGACACTAAGGAGGTGTCAGTGACATACTATAAATGTGCTCCATCAAGTGCCACCTGGAGTGCCACGGTTCCTTCTCAAACTAAAGCCACCCACCAAAGTCCTCAGGTTACTCTTCTATTCGAAACAAGAACCTTCTGACTAAACACATATTTTTCCTCAGGAAATCTGTTCTGACCCACTTGGACTGGAACCAATCACCATGAACATGTGAGTACTGTTCGGTGGCTTTAAATTCGAAAGGGGGAAAAATCTTACTAAAGAGTGACCAGCACAGACAGCAGTATGAGTTTAACTTCTATGTGAGATGGTAGGCTTTGGGGTGCTGATCCCCTGACTTCATTATCCTAGATTGGTCTATAACATAATCTGACTCTTGAATGCTTAAAAATAGAGATAATTGAGCACCCCACGCTGTGATGTGGGGCCGTGAAACTCAGTACTGAATTCAGTGGTGGGAGGGCTAATTTGCATTAACTTAGTCATGCCCACCTCGTCAACTTAGATAACTGATGTTAGGTCCCTAGAGTCTCCCAGGAACCTACGTGTGCCTGTAAGCACAGGAGATGAAGAATCAGGCCAGGATCCTGTTCCCAGTTTTCCGTCTGCGCAGTTCTGTGATCTTAACACCAGTCCGTAACTCTGGGATTTAGTCCTGTTCTCCACCCGCTTTGAGACTTGGATTGGGTAAATCCCCTTTCAGCTAATTCTGCAATGCCTAGAAATCAAACAGAGAGGAACAAAGAAGACTTGGACACAGTGACTAGGAGAGTTCACTGGAGCAGTGTTTGCTAAAATGTTTTCTGGAGTCTATGTCACTAACATGAAGCACAGTTCATTCTTCGGTCCCAGGAGCCTCCAAAGCAGTGTCCTCAAGATTCCCTCTGTCAAAATGGACAAGGAAACAAACAAACCATGGAGGGATCAACCCATGGTCAGGAGGCCTTACAGTCTGTCAGGAAGAGCAGGGTCTAGTCAAGAACTGTGGCACTATCATAACTCTTCTTATTGTTGTCCTGGGTGAACCCAATTCCTAGAGCAACTGCAGTCCCTGGAGAAGCAATAAGAGTTGAAAAAAGAGGCGATAAAGAACCCAGGGAGGAAATATTGCTGATAAAAGTATCAGGGCTCAAAAACAAAACAGACTTGATTTTATTGAGTCTGCACAATGCATTCTAAGTTCATGTATATCCTTCACTTAAGCCAGAGAGCAAGTATTGAGAATGGCTACACTGACCTCAAGCAAAAATCAGAGAAACCAAGGGAAACCAGAAATAAGCACTGAATACCCCATCTCACTGTTTGCAAAACTTAGAGAGAAAGAGACTGACTTGCCCAGATAGAAAGTCACACAACTGCAGATCTACTACAAGAACCTGGGTCTATGCTCATTTATTTATCAAAACAAACAAACAAACAAACAAATAAAACTGCAAAGGATCTTCAAGAGAGCATCATCACGGGAGTGTGAAGATATTCGCTCTGGAGAGGAAGGGCAGGGGGTCATGCAGCTGTGAGAACACAACAGATAAAACAATCTGACCTATGCGTCAAGATGGTCCCCATCACTGTGATGGGAATACGGACTGTGGGAAGGTAGAGAAAGAGGGGATGTGGTTAGGAACTCATTATAATGGGGCAGGTAAAAGTGATGGTGGCTTGGGTAGGGTGATGGCGGTAGTGAGAAGTAGTGGTACATTTGGTTTATTTTGAAGGCAGAAATAAGTGAATTGGGTGAAGGAAGAAAAAGTGAGTGAAGGATATCGCCAAGGCCCTACCTTACCCCAGCTTCTAAGTACTCGTCAGTCATGGAACAAGGAAAGCACACGAAGAGTTTAACTTGGGGAAGGTGATCTGATAAGATTGGTGTGTCCGAAAGACAACTACAACTATGGTCACAGCATAAGAAAGGAGCTGTAGATGGATGGGGGGAATAAGAAGTTTCCGTTAAAGGCTAGGCAGGAATACTTAAAAACGTGTCCAGAAATAGCCGTTAATGGGCCACTTGCAACCTTCCTCTTATTTTGACATCTTCATTTATAGATAGATAGATAGATAGATAGATAGATAGATAGATAGATAGATACATAGATAGATAGATAGATAGATAGATAGATAGATACATAGATAGATAGATAGATAGATAGATAGATAGATAGATAGATACATAGATAGATAGATAGATAGATAGATAGATAGATAGATAGATAGATAGATAGATAGATAGATACATAGATAGATAGATAGATAGATAGATAGATAGATAGATAGATAGATAGATAGATACATAGATAGATAGATAGATAGATAGATAGATAGATAGATAGATAGATAGATAGATAGATAGTAGGTGATAGATGATAGATAGATGACACACTGATAGATGTTAGATACCAGATAAATAACAGATATATGAATAGATAGATGGATAGATGATAAATTGATTGATGATAGATGATTGATTGATAATAGACAGATAAATGATAGATGGAAATTAGATAGATAATAGGTAGATAGATAGATAGATAGATAGATAGATAGATAGATAGATAGATAGATAGTAGATACATAGATAGATGGTAGATAATTATAAAAACAAAACCCATTAAACCTGTGATTTGGGGAAATTGCTTAAGATACATAACAGCATGTTCACTTAAATTGCATGTAAGAAATATATACAGTAGAATAATTGCTAGTTTGAAAGGGGTGGAGTTATGGTCATGGTAAGCAAATATCACACTGTGGTGAAAACATACTATCTATTTGATGAATCTCATCTTTTGTGTGGGACCGTTTGAATAGTACAGCATTTGGATTTTATCCCCAGCTCACAAACTGCATTATCCCCACCCTGCCCTGAGAGTTTTCCTTGGTGTGAACTGCAGTCAAGTTTGTTCAGTAGGACTCAGACACTGGTTGTGGTAAATTGGATGAGACAGGGACCCATCTGACACTGTCGTCTGGAATGTGAATATATGACAAAAGTAGCTGGGCGGCATCGACACTTGAAGAAGATGATCATCTGTCAGCTCAGGTGCCAAGGGTGTCATTGCCCTCTTTGTGGCCAGATGAGGTAGAAGCAGGGCACAGGGAGGAAAAGGAAAAGGCCCAGAGAGATGCTGACACAAGAGACAAGTGGGTGCCAATTCTACATTGGGTGCTTAAGAAATTTGTGGATGGCAATAATTTACCATTGAATATTCAATTTAACTTGTTTAAGTTGGCTTACCTTGTGCTAAAGGGTCATACCTAATTGTGATTTCTGCACCTAGGAATCAGAAGTAGGTGCTTTATTTTTCTCCATGCTCACATACAGATATCTGTGGTTCCATATCTTCATTCATTTTTTTTTCCAACCAAAGAAAGTTCTAGGTTACAGTGTTTGGGCCCCAGGGATTCAGGATGCTCTAGACTATTGCGAAGGAGAATGAAGCTAATGAATGAGTCTGCCACCATCACTCGAGAGAAGAAATAGGAAAAAAAATCAAAGCAATAATTCCACCTGGGAGGAGCTGTGTTGTGGGAAGTAGGACTTGAAGTTTCAAAAGTCCATGCCATTTCCTCTACCTACATACCAATCTCTCTCTCTCTCTTTCTCTCTCTCTCTCTCTCTCTCTCTCTCTCTCTCTCTCTCTCTCTCTCTCTCTCTCACACACACACACACACACACACACACACACACACACACACACACGCATACATGCACACCCGTTCCAAAAAGGGCAGTAGTGGAAAACCTCTGGCCTCCACATCAAGTTTGAGATGCAAGCTCCACTTCTGGTCCCATGCCTTTCCTCTGGCATCATGGACTCTCAGCCTCTGAAGCAGCAAGTCCCACATTAACTCCTTTACACGTTGCTTCGGTCATGGCGTTTTATCACAGCAACAGAAAAGTAACTAAGACAACCAGTCATGAGGTTTCCCAATTTAGAAATCAGAATTCTTCACGTGTACCGCTTGAATTCCCGGATTGCATGATGGCATGGGAAGTTTATTGTGTGAAGTCTATTCCCAGACGAGAAGTGATTTAATGTAATCGCAAAAAAATTTTTGCTTAAAAAATTTTAAAGGGGAGGGGGAGGGGTTAGGGAGGATGTTGGCCTGAAAACCAGGAAAGGGAATAACAATCGAAATGTAAATAAGAAACACCCAAGTTAATAAAGATAAAAAAAATTAAGTGGGCTGGGGAGATGGCTCAGTTGGTAAAAAGTGTGCTACATAGGCACAAGGACAGCCTTTTGACCCCAATAGCCCCATAAAATCCAGGAGTGGTAACCCTAGTGATGGGGTCAAGGACAAGTGGATCCTCAGAGCTTATCAGCCAACTAGACCAGTGTGCTGTGGGTTCAGTGAGAGACCTTACACCAGAAGACAAGGTGAGAGCAGTAGAGGAAGTCGCACATACCTCTGATCTCTACATGTACTCGAACTAGCACATACATGTACAACACACATGTACACCGCACACACCATTGCATACACTAAAACCAATTATTTAATTACCCTTCTCCACATCAACCCCAACCTCACCCAGTTCCCTCAATCACAACAACGTCTTCTGTTTCCCCCAACAGATCCTAGAAGGGAAGGGAGGCCATGGCTGACAGAATCATGACAGGCCTCACCGGAGACTGCAAAACCTCCACAGGTTGTGTCGTATTTCTCTACTACATGTAAAGCTAGCTTTGTTTTGCTTGTTTGCTGAGGTGAAAAAAAAGTGGAAATGACAGACAAATGGGGAGCCATGGTATTTGATTGACAGAATTCAACATGTCTTGCAGAAGCTTAATCTTTCTTTCCACTTTATTAAATAACCTGCTTGGGAAATGCCAGTCTTGTAAAAGTAAGATGTGCTTATTTACATAAATTGAGTTTGCAAAGAAATCTATTATCTGAGTGGGATTCGGGGGTTGGGATAAAAAAAAAACAGAAGAGATGGAGCACCCATGATAACGTGGCTCTGGGATGCTCTGGGACTTGGGGGTAGTTGATACCCTTTGCAACGAATGCCTTGCTTGGCGACTTTTGATGTTAAGATGTTAAGGCTGGAGAGCGATGGCTCAGAAATTAAAAGCATTCGGATGATGTTCCAGAGGACCCAGGTTTGCTTCCCAGAACCCACAGCCCACAACCATCTGTAATTCCAGTTTCAGGGACTCCAACTCCTTCCTCTGGATCCTGCAGGCACCAGGCATGCATGTGGTGCATATATATATATATATATATATATATATATATATATATATATATATATATATATACATGCAAACCAAAAGTGACACACACACACACAAAATGAAGTAAATTTGAAAAAAAAATAAAAGGAAATGAAAACCAAAAAGCCTCATTGCTGATGTTTCTTTTCTGAATTACCAAATAGGCAGGGGAGAACGGCACTGATGCTGCATTCCAAGATGACTGTATCCAACCGTGCTGTTTCCTATTTAGCCCTGGATGGAGCCTCCAGCCAATAAATGCTCTGTATAGCCTTGTAGGACACAGGTCGAACTAGCACTTACAGGTGCTTTACTTTACCCACAGAGAATTGATCAAAAACATTTTTTTGATACCCAGTACTTATTTTGTTTATTCTCTTAATCACCATGTTTTTAATGTGAAATTTTAAATATAAAACTTAGATTTGAAACTTCTCATGGGAAACAGTGCCTACTAAAGTTCCAGACCTAGGGTCTCAAAGGCCATTTCTTGGCCACATGGAACATAGACTGATAGGATTGAAGTAGACGCTCTCCCTTCAGCCCACCAAACAGGTTCTATTTTATCCACTTAAATCATTGCTGTACCTGTGTGACGCCTCAGGGAGCCAGAGAATGTAGCCATACCTTCATGCAGGACAGTTGCTACTATCTCAACCGTGCAAAACCACGTGATGTTTCAACAAACCAGATTTTTCCAGCTCTTCAAGCTAAGGCAGATGTTTATGTCTTCGTGGAACATATTTACAGTTTTTAAAGTTAACTGCAGATACATTTTTAAAGCTACGACTACCAAATGGCACACCCAGGAAGCACTAGCCTTGGATCTTTCCCTGACTGATAGAAGGAGATACATCCAAAAGCCTAGAGCACCCGAGGAGAACTTCCGTGGTCACAGGTGTGGATGGCAGTCATGATGTTCTGGGGGGGGGGGTAAATATAGCTCCATGAACAACGGCAACATCCACTGTCCATGTGGCTCTGAGCTAGGACTGAGAAGGCGGTGGACATTAAGACGGGATATCACTCTCTTTTCTGTTAGGAGCAATAAACCTTGGGCGTGGCTCACAAATGAGAGGAGCACGTGTTCCATTTTGATAGTGTGTTCCCACCAAGGGCACACAACACTGTTAATGCCCTGGTGGGTTTGGGGTCAGGGTCGCATCAGACTGACTAGGGTACCACAGTGGTATCTGTGGTTGTTAACGTACCTTTCGGTTCTGTGAAGGTGCAGATAGGGTGGTTTGGTTTGGTTTAGTTTACATTTAGAGAGCACGCACTTTGTCGAGATGCCTGTCTTGATCTATCAATTCAGTTTTTATTCAACAAAAACAGAGACAATAGTTCTCCATGTATCCCAGTAAAGCTACCTTTGGGAAATCAGTCACACTGGGCTCACAATCTATACTCTGTCTACTCCTGGTCTAACCTTGGTATCAGAACAGCTCCCTGTTTCCGAGAAAAAGACAACCAGAGACCCTGAGCCTCCCTTTCTTCCTCAGTCAAGGAGAGTGTATGATCACCACTTTAGCTAACTTACAAGGCTGCTAAGTCCATGCCGAGGATGAAAAAATGTAACTTGTTGGCCAGCGTGTTGTGAGCCGCCAAGTGGTATATAACTGTTTAATGATTAACACCAAGAGCTGGGGTTCCAGTAGGAAATACTGGCCTCCTACCAAACAGGCATCATTGTTTTTCTTCCTTCTATTCCTGTATTCAAATATCTTACCACTCAGTTCCTACTCTGGAACCCTCCTTGGCATGTGTGCACACACCTGTATGTAAACATGCAGCATAGCACGCACGGCACAACACAACAAAGAAGAGTCACAGATAAATGGCACATCCCCGGGACTTTATTCCTCCTGGATCTTGCTGTCTTCTGAGGCCCTTTGTTCATTCATTCCCCTAGTAGGCTTGATTTGCAAGCTACCTCTCCACTGCCCTCCTTCAGATCATCTCACTAACAGCAGAATAAATATCATCGCTGACCCAATTTTGTCTCTAAAAGGAGTCATTTGCAGACAAATGGCTTATCCCAATATGTCCTTGGGCCAATCTCAGTAGAGAAGCCTAAAGGTTCGAGTGCGCCATTCCTTTTAGAGTATATTAGATTACTTCCAAGAAACTCACTTATAGACCCAAATAGCAACTAGGCTCTTGCAAACCAGGAGAAAATTGAGCCAAGGGAGTGCTGTGTGAAGTGACTTCCAAATGAGCAGTGGGTATAGGATTGTATTTACCAAGCAAGAACCATGGACAGAGTAGAAAACCAAATTGGGTTGGAAGAAAGAGGAGGGTCACATCTGCAGGTCAGTCCTTCATCAGAGAGCCAAGTCCTTCACCTAATAAATTGTGTTTCTCCCTTTTGTCGTATGATTTTTCAACCAGAAACATAAAAGGGTTTTCCCACTGTATTCTAAACTGTGCAAGATCAGGGAGATCTTGTCTACTGTGTCTTTCAGTCATAATTTCTGGGCCCTAAGCTAGAGTAATTATGGAGAAAAAAAATATCTGTTAAATCAAAAGTACTCATTACAGGTGCAAAATCAAATGTGTTAGTGAGTTTAGAACATCTAATTCATAATTCTCTATGAATGAGAAATGCAAATTTAAGGGTAGCTGGACTTTGTGGAGTACAATTCTAGAGTTTTCTCTAGCCTCAGTTTGAGTCTTCTGCGTTGTACTACTGTTTGTGTCTGACATTAATGAGAGCTGCAGAACAACCACTGCCATTGAGGGCTTGGGGCCAACATTTGCATCCACAGCTCTTGCCTAGAGCCAGCGCTGCACTAGAACCATCTGTCTGCACTTCCTCCCAAGTCTGCTGACCGTTCTTTCGCTAGTATCTTGAAACTTGGGAGTATCCATACCGTGGCAATGAGCAAATGGTACAATCGAGGCTCTTCAGAGAGAGCATCAGCTTACACACCGTTCTCCACCTCGAGGCTGATTAAATGGTACAGAGCCTGGCACCAGATGCCTTCTGACATATGCCAGGAAGGACATATGTGGGTGCTTCAATTCAAACTTAATTACATGATGACAGGACAGAAAAAGTGACCACTCCATCCTTCCAGAGAGATTGAGCTTCTCTGGTCAAACCCCACTATGTCTGAGTAGCTTCTCCTCCCTCTCGCTGTTAAGGATTTCTTGAACTGTTTCCAGGCATGATGTCTTCTAGACTATGAGGCTGCCAGGGAAACAGGAGAGCTCATGGTGCTAAAGACTTATTGCCTTTTAATTACATCTCTTGTATTTGTATCATTAACTATTATAATGTAACAAGTATGAGTATATGCCCAAAAGGTCTAAGTCCTATAATAAAAAATACTTAAATATCTTTGCCTACATTTTAAGAGACTTTCTCATCTTGATCAGGCAGAAAGGAATTTTTTTTACTTATCCCATAGATGTATTGCTCACTTTGTAGGGAGATAGACAATGACCACAAACTGAGTCATAGCTCCTTAATATCAAAGTCATTTCTACTTTGTTTTTATCTTTCCCATTCAGCTAAAAATATTATTCTTCTAGACACACTTTTTGAATTCGGTGTCACAAATATTAGCATGATTACATATAGAAAAGTAAGTCTAATTTTTGAAGAATTTAATGTATAAAAGGGAAAATGCACTGGACTGAAAATCAGTACATTAAAAAAATGCTGCAAGAGAAAACATAAAGATAAAATTAAAATCTAAAAGATGGAAGCTACCAGAGGTTCCACTTGGATCAACTTCATCATTTAATAAAGTCCTTAGATGTTTCCAAATATTTGAAGATCTGCTGCAAATAATAGTGTTCTAAGATCTGATCTTGAGCTTGAAGGAGTTGATGTGTAGCCTCTCACATCCCTTAAACAACTAAAAGGGAAATCTGTCTCTAAGGTGATCAGCAAAGAGAAAAATTAATTTACTTGATTATCAATTATCCAATTTTAAAATAATATTTAAAGATGTGTGTGTGTGTGGTTGCCTGTATGTATATATGTGTTTGAATGTATGTCACATGTGGGCAAGTGCTCACATAAGGTATTGGATTCCCTGGAGCTAGTTACAGTTAGTTACAGGCAATGGTGAACTACCTGGCCTTGGTGTTAAAAAAAAAAAAACAACAACAACAACAACAACTCGGGTCCTCTGGAAGAGTAGCAAGAATTCTTAATGGCTGAGCAATCTCTCCAGCTCCATAATTTTAAAGTGACTTTTAATAAATGCTGTATAGATGTATAGATTGGCCATACCAGGATCCTCTAACTAGGTGTTTTGTCTCATTTTTTAAATGTTTAGTGTGAGAGTGTAAGAGTGTGTGTGTGCGTGTGTGTGTGTGTGTGTGTGTGTGTGTGTGCATGAGCACATACACAACATGTGTTAGCACAGTGAATTCATGGACTTCAGAGGACAACATACCTGAATCAGTCTCTCTATCTACAATAGTTCCCAGAGATCCAGCTCAGGTTATCAGGCTTGGCAGCAGGTGTTTTATTCCCTTACTCATCTCACCAACCCGATTCTTCTAACCAGGATTTGGATGATTTATCTTTTTCTGTACTTTTGTCTATGCTATTCGAAATAGGTTTCTTACAATCAATACAGTTCACTTTTACTTTTAACTTGGAATGTTTAGGCCATTTACATTTAATGTATTGTACTATTTTCCTATTTGTTTTGTTTCTTGCTTTTCCTACCTTCATTTGGATCTCTTTAGCTCTTTATCTCTTTAGCTCTGTAATTATTTTAGCCTCTTACAGCAAAGGGGAAAATGAATATACTTGCTTATGCACTGTCCAATTCTAAAGTAACATTTAAAGATTTGTTTTGTGTTCACATGCACATGTATATATATATATATATATATATATATATGTTAGTTTGAATGTATGTCACATATATGCAAGTATTCACAGAAGGTATTAAATTCCCTAGAGGTAGAATTACAGGCAATGGTGAACATATTATCTATCTTCATAAATAAAGGTAATTTTTGTTGTTGTTGTTGTTGTTGTTGTTGTTGTTGTTGCTTGATTATAGTGCCTGAGTTGAACCCAGGGCCTTGCACATGCTAGGCAAGTACTGTACCAATAAGCTCCCACCAAAAGCCCTATGTCAAATGGTTTTGTTTTGTTTTGTTTTCAGTTGATTTTTTTAAATAATTTTTTCTGGGTTTTTTTTAAAAAATAAACTTGTATAAATTTATTTTATACAATTATATTTATATATTTATAAAAATAAATAATGATTAAATAATGTTTACCTCTATTTATCCTTGAAACTACAGAGGGGGCAGAGCTCAACTGATAAAGAGCCTTACATGTCTAAAGTCCCAGCTTCTAACCCCACCACAAAAGATATACAGAAATTCACAACTATGAATGTAAGTGATTTTATATCTCCTTTTAATTATTTCAGCCTCTGTTATTAGGTCCATGCATAAACATTTGCGGATTTTGTCTTCCTGATGAATTAACTCTATAAAAGAGTTTCTCATTAGCTCTGGATAAAATCCTCATCCTGAAATTCACCTTTTCTAATAGTCACAAAACTATAATGGAAAATGAGAAAGAAGTCATCTACATTTATGAACATTCTTACTTTTCCATTTGTCATCCCTGAATATGTCCAGGTTTGCATCCAGGGTGATTTCCATTGACCTGAGATTCCTTTAACATTTTTATTTTTTATTATTATTTTTGTTGTTGTTGTGTTATCATCATCATCATCATCACTATCACAGTAGAAATTGTTTAAGGTGAATTCTTTCAGTTTTGGTTTATTTGAAACAATTTTACTTTAACCTCATTTTTAAAGGATATTTTCAGAATGCATAAAATTTTAGGTTGACACTTTTATTTCCAGTACTTAAAAAACGCCATTCCAATGACTTCTGGCCTTCATCATTTCTAATGAGAAGAATACTTTCATATCTTTGTTCCTCTACACATGGTATATCTTATTCTCCTTCTTACCAGACTTTGGTAGCTTGATAATGATAGTCTTGGTGTCATATTGTTAATGTTTATAGAGAGTTGCTCATGGCTAGATTCTTATTGGGCTCTGGAAATGTGTATGCAGACGACATTCCTTTGTTTGGAATACATTTGACTTAGTCCTTCAATACATTTCTATCACTCCTTTGCACTGAGACTCTGGTTTTCCTGGGTCTTATCTGTGGATGCTGTCCCCGAGTTACTGTGATCTTCTTACTGATTCTGGTTTCTCCCCTTCTGGAATTTATCTTGAGTAATTTTAATTGTCAGGTCTTCAGGACCATTGGCCTTTTGAACTCGATTGCTGACATTTTAGGCAGTGAAGTTTCCCATTGGGTATTGCAACTTCCAATTTCAAAAGTTTTATTTGGTTCTTATCATATTTTATCTCCATATTTACATTAATGTACACTTTTCCATAAATCCATGAACATATTTGAAGTAGATGTATGAGTATTCTTAAATCAGTTTCCTCCTTATGTCCCCTCTGAGGCTGTATCTCTGTATATTTTCTCTTTCTTCAAGTGGATAAAAATTACTATTTTATTACATACTGAATATTAGATGTTACATTGCTGAACATGTGATATCATTATATTAGTTTAAATAATTTTTGACCTTGATCTACTTTTAATTTTTTGTGTGTGAATCACTTTGTTATGTTATGGCTATGAGAGCCATTGTTCTAAGGTCATTACAGCCACATTACTATGGTATAGCTTCTTTTGAGTTACTCTGAAATTTTGCAATGAGGTGCCATCACTTGGGTTCTTGTAACAATTTCTATCCCTGTGTAAACTTAAAAACTTATTGGACTTGACCCATCTAATTGTATTGTTACAAAACATATAGACTAGATAATGTGACAAAGGACAAGAATATATCTTGTTCATACTTTTCCAGGCTCATAGGCATGAAAGGCATCAGTTCATCAAAGGCATCAGTTCAGCTCTAGGAAGGGCTTCATTGAGGATGCCACCACAATCATGCCACAAGTCAGGAAAACAAAGAACAGCTAAAGACCCACCTGAAGCCACACCTCTAGAGATCTGAAGACTTCCCATTAAGCTTTGTATCAAGGTCTCATCACCCAAGGAACAAGTCTTCAACACAGGAAATACTGAGGGTGACCTCAAACTTTGCATCCTTTAGGCTTACTTATTCCTGAAATATCCTTACTGCCGGCCCCACAGAATTCTATCCTATGCATTTGCAAACCAAAAGACTCAAATATATCTCTGTATACATATACATCTTCAGTGGCCTTTCTCTATAGTTTCATTCTCTCTGATATCCAGTTCTACCACAGGACAGTCTCTGATCCATCGGCTTCTTGATAATGACATAGATTTATATGATTTATGAAAGCTTAGGCCTTATAATTTAGGCATTTTCAATTAGCTAATATAACTTAATAACTCAGGGTTAGAATTAGGTTTAGGATTAGGGTTAGGGTTTAGGGTTAGGATTAGGGTTAGGGCCATCGGTTCTTTACTAAACCAACCCATAGGTAATGGAGAAGACTATTTACAAAATATGATGCAGGTACTGAACAATTAGAATAACAATACAACAGTCCAGACAGTACCCAGCTCTCTGCCAATACAGAAATCAACATTTTAATAATACAAAGACAACCCTTCCACAGTGCACAAGAAGATTATTCCAACACAGCTTCATAAAGCCCCACTGCTGTTTTCTCCGGTCTCCTTAACTAAGCAATATATGGAGAATATATGTACTGCACAGATGGAGAACTGGGGGCAGGTGGAGTCTCCATCTGTGCAGTACATAGGTCTAGCATATGCGGCTTGCTTCATCTGTGGGCTTACTCACTTGACTTGCTCTCTCCCAGAAAGCTGGTGTGTTTAGAGCATGGTGTGTCTAGAGCATGGTGTGTCTAGAGCTTTTCTTCTCCTAGGTAGTCCTCCTAGGTGTTACTTTGAGTGTGAAACTGGTAGTAATTTTCCAACTCTTTTTCTAATGTCTACTGCTGTAGGGTGACTAATTGTAGAGTAATTCTCATAGTCCAAAGCAGAAGCCTTAAAATTCCTAAATGAATTTATTAGCAAATGGAAAGAAGATTAATTTGACAAAATGGACTAATTTCAAGGTGAATTGGTTCCCTATTCATTGTCATAACAAGCTACAACAACCTTAAGGGCTTACACAACATAAATATGCTAATGGTTCCAAAGATGGGGCCAAGGAGATGGCTTGATATACAAAAGCACCTGCCACCAAACCCAACAACGTGGGTTTAATCTCTGTCACCCATATGGCAGTAGAGAATGGACTCTTCTCCCTATTATGAACTGTGGTTCAGCTCTCTCTTAAATAAACAAAATTGTAACTAAAAATTGTGGTAGAGGAGGCTGAAGAGGCAGCAGCAGGGTTTAAGACTGGGTGCTGCTTTATGAGAGAATCAAAGTTCTCTAGAATCCTTCAACACAGCAGCTGGCAACTGTCTGTCTTTCACTGCAGCTACGGAGGATTTTCCATGCTCTTCCGGTCTTCAGGGCACCTGCACACCTGCGCGCGCGCACACACACACACACACACACACACACACACACACACACACACACACACACACATACATTCTCACACGCCCCTAAATAGGAATTCTACAGATCAGAAGCCCAAATCCCACTAGCAGAGCAGCGTTCTGCCCCGGAGACTCTACCATAAGAGAAGCTGTCTCTTTGCCTGTAACCACTTCCAGCACGCCCTGCCTCTCAGCTTCAACACCAGTCACACTGGATCCCCTCTGTCTCTTTTTCCATCAACACATCTGCCTCTGCTCTTCTCCGTCTCTCTTCCATTTTGTGAAGGGTTTGGTGATCATACAAGGCATGAATAGCTCCCAATTTTAACTTCAGCTGAAGAGCTGCTATAATTCCCCTTGCACCAGTAAGGTCTCTTGGTCATATAACCCAACCTTATCGACAGTTCTTGGAAATGGCACATTGAAGAGCTGTGCGCCAGTCACATGGGACAAATAAACAATTCACCACCGCATCCTTGAGTTTTCATACTGGACTTGACTTCAAATCTGAATCTGAAATAACTCCTTAGGCAACTTTAAATCCCTGCGGTTGAAAGCATTAAGGATAACATTGGCAAGAGGCTGTCAAAACATAAAAATTAGCTTCCACTTATATTTTTGTGAGCTAGAATATAGATGGGAAGAAAAATTAAAAATTCACATATGTTTTTATGTAGTCACAAGTTATAACTATAGAAATAGCTACAGATACAGAAAGAATTACTACAGTTCATCTCACACATGGTAACAGAAGGCTTCATTCTGAAGCTATTGCCCAGAGGAATGCACACCCCTTTCTCCAAGGCATGGAGCATTTGGTTTTTATTTGGTTATACTATTCATTTTTCACTGTGTGTCCACATTAAGTATCCTGCTCTTAAGTGTTATCACCACAGACATGCAGCCTGAGACTAATGCTGCACGGTCATCTCAAGGCATTATGGGTAGAAGCGAGCAAAGCTACTTACCTGTTGAATATTAAAGTATGAAGGGAGAAGTCTTCCTTTCCATGTTGCACTGTGAAACACTTCAAGTGAATCGTAAGTCATCTTGTGTGGGGAGATGTTGGCAAAGACTCTCAGTCGAATGTCGGAATGCAGCTCACTTCTCTCTCGTTCATCTCCCCTTCTCATTCTTCAACATCTTCACCGTGTTCCCTTGTAGCTGGGTACTTTCTTCCCAAGCCAGTCAAACATTTTGGAAAAGGTAGACCTCAAAGATTGTATTTCCTTGTATCCACTATCCCTCAGCAAAAATAAATACGTTTACAAATACTTATGAATTGAAGAAATAGTCACCAAGTCAACAAATGCTACTCATGTTCCTGAAATGGTTCATACTCCAGAAAATACATTTCTGAAATCATCCTTTTATGAGAAAAGTCCTTTCAGACTGTATGTGATCATATGGCTCATGGAAAATGTTAACAGAAATTATGGGTGTGACTGCAACAGAAAGTCTCTATGACTTCCATGAACCAACAGATTCTCCAAAGAAGCTCTCTGGTCATTTATTACGCTCCCCACTGATGATCTTACTACCCTGTCATTTCGATGCCATGATGACAAAGCCACCCAGGTCCATAGATCTATCTTGGGAGGTGCCATTTTCACAGGAGAACAACTTTAATAAGCTGTGCGTTCAGTCTGTACCAATAATTTCGATGAACACCTTCCTTTTTTATCCTGGAGTTGTTGGCTTTCGTGGCCTCTGTCTTTTGTCACCTGTGTCACCTCCATTTGAAATCTTTGCTTAAACTTCACTTGATTGGGCCTCCTTCTGTATACCATGCTACCCACTGTCATTTGAGTATTCATATGCAATTTGTGTGCCTATGAATGTAAAACAAACCACACATAACAAAAAATTTACTCCATTCCCTTATAAAGCAAAATCATGTAGAAATTCTGAACTTCAGATTTCCTGGTGTCCACATGGTCCTTTAAATTTTGATCAGTTTTACACAACAATCCAGAGTTCTCATCTCTTTAAAAAAAAAAAAAACAGGAAAATTTCCAAGATATGGTCACCATTCTTCAATAAGCTAGAATGTAAATACATACTACTGTCTTGCCATCACATGTACAAACCAGTGTTTCCCTGACCCAAGGCCTCAGCTTCATCTCTGCCTTTCTGGTTGATTAGACGGAAAAGCCCTGGTGTTTTGGGATGGGAATGATTAAGACCCTTGTCAGCTTTGTGCAAGACTCTGGGTTCAATGTCCAGCACTGAACATGAAAACAGAAACATGTCTGAATGGAAGAGGCCCTTGGGAAGAAGTTCCAAAGCAAGGTCTAGCAACATTTATGGCATTACTATTCTGCATGCCCTATGAAAAGAAGGCAAAAAAAAAAACCCACTATTTATGAACTACCAAGTATGTGTGAAATGATACCCACTAAGGAGAGGCATTCTAGAAGAAAAAGTGGTGGAGAAAACAGCAGCCCAGGGATGAAAAGCTACAGACAGATAAGGGCAGTTTCTCTGCTAGATAGGCAGTGAAAGCACTTCCGGCCTGGGAGCCATAAACCCAGCTGTGGCATGGGAATACAAATTCAGACAAAGTCAGAGCATGAGACAAAGCCATGGCATGGTAATGCATGCGCAGGACACAACCCTGAAGTTAGAGGACACAGCCATGGAGGGAAGGATTCGGAGGATCCAGGTCCTAACATTTCAATTTCCCCATCAGCAGCTGGGATCAAAAATGTCTCTCATGAGGCCACTCTGGGAAGCAACCATTTTAAGAACTAAATGAGTTAGTGCGAAACTCTTAAATGTAGCATAGAGCAAATGGCTTGTTAGACAGGATTCACTCTAAGGAACTCAGTTATAGTGGTAGTAAAATTTCAAGACAGAAGCCCAAGGCAGGTGGTTATAGGGACCATCCCTGAGCCCACTATACTGAGATGGACCAGTTTCAGCTGCAACACAGCAGAGACATTAGGTGAAGACAGCATGCGACTTATTTAAACCATTCCTGAGTACTCACAACCTCAGAGAAACTATATGGACATGCCAGCATTCAGTTGTCTTAATAAGATTCAATCGAGTACCAATTCTGACTATTGTCTTGCCAGCACAAAAACATCTTTTTAAAAGAAAAGTCAAATACGTATGTTTTGCCAGCATCTGCTTGTCTCAGATCATCAACAAAAAGACATTTTATATATATGGAGAGAGAAAGAGGCACCAGATTACATTACAACTTTGTACTACTCAATTTTTTCTCAGGCTAAAGATAGATCTATATGCTTTTCAAATTGGAGTGTATTCAGGAAAAGACCAATTACTTAAATTTAAGTAATTGGACTGTGCAAAGCAAAGCTACTTAGAGAAACACAGCAAGCACAACTTTTGTTTCCTTGTTTCTGTTCTATAGCTGTGGGGCAGAGAGGTCGGTGAACCTATCGTGTTGTCAAGGGAAACAGGACAGTCAGATTGACTCCTTTTGTGACAAATCTGCCCTTTAAGAGCCTGACCCGCTGCTGTAGAAAGGGAATTTTTTTTCTCCAAATAAATGCTTTTTCTCAATGCTGTCGCAATTCCCCTCTGAAGCGTGCTGCCCTACAGCACAAAACCCCTTTCCCCTTTTTGGATATTGCCAAGTTCCCCCACTGGAGCCAAAAGCTTGTTTACCAGACACAGCATCAGGGACCAAAAAAATCCCAAAGGCTGGGAACACAATCTTGTACACATTAAGATTAGTTACTGCCAGCTTTCAGCTTGGTCTCAACTCCCAAACTCTCACTGCTGTAAGGGAAGTGAAGATTTGTAGTGAGTTTTCCTAACCACAAAGCGTGGCCTTCATCTTGAGGCGTTCCTCTTGGTTGAATTAGGTTAAACTACACCAGTGAGCGTAGCAGGGGCCTGCTTAGGAGGGTTCGAAGACACTTGAAATGTTTCCTTTGGCTTCTCCTCCCATGTTCTCTGTCTGTGGGTTTTAAAGGATTGGGTTTTCAAAAATTAACACTTACCAAATTTACTTTGGGAGCTTGTTAAAAATACAGCGTATTGACTCTTTATTGTATTTCCCCACCCAGGCTATCTAATTCTATAAGTCTAAGGTCTATCGTAGTGAACTGTATGTGGCAAGGCCATGGTTCACATTTGTGTCCCTGATGGAAGGAGCACAATTTGAGAACCACTGTTTTGAGAGAAAAGAAAGAAAGAAAGAAAGAAAGAAAGAAAGAAAGAAAGAAAGAAAGAGAGAGAAAGAAAGAAAGAAAGAAAGAAAGAAAGAAAGACAGACAGACAGACAGGGAGGGAGGAAGGAAGGAAGTGAAAGAAGGAAGGAAGGAAGGAAAGAAGGAAGGAAGGAAGACAGAAAGAAAGAGGGAGGGAGGAAGGAAGGAAGGAAGGAAGGAAGGAAGGGAGGGAGGGAGGAAGGGAGGGAGGGAGGGAGGGAGGGAGGAAGGAAGGAGAAAGACCACTGTTTTGGTCTTTACACGAGGCCAAGAACAATGCTTGTTGTCCCCAAAGAAGTTGGCAAAATGTACAAATCATGGTTGTTGGGTAAAGTATTCTGAGTCCTTACCCAGAGGTGAAGAAAAGCCAGGTCTAGGCTGGACCTGCTCCAGCCCCACCTAAACACTATGAAGATCAAGAACTACAAGAAATAAACTGTTTCCAAGTAGCTATATCCTGGAACAATATTTAAGGATATTTACAGGGACACCAAAATATCTGACAGCCAGTAATGTAAATTTCACAATGTCTAAAATCTGAAAACCAACCAACCAACCTACCTACATACCAGGTTTATAGGGAATCAAGAAAGTATAACCTACTTAAGAAAATCAACCTAAATGAATCTATAACTGACAGAGATGTAAAGATTAGTGACAAAAATGACATTAAAGCAATTACCCTTACTGTATCCTAACTATATCCAAAATTGGCAACCACCAAATTAAAGACACAATATTTTTAAAATGCTTACGTTGAGCTCATACAGATTAAGAGATAAGAGATGAAAAATGGTTTGGGGGGGTGTGTGTAGGAAAGACTGATGAATTTGAGGACCCCGGAATAGAACCCACCCAAAATAAAACACAGAAGGAAAGCAACATGGTATCCACCAGTGATCTGTGGGACTTCAAAAGCCTAAGTAACACATGCGCAACTGGAGAGCCCAGAGGAAAGAAACAACGGACCGAGAAGACGCATCACTTGAGTACAAGAAGGGACAAAGAACAGCGATCCCTCTGGGGTTGGGGTGGGGGATGCAAACAAGAAGAGAGCACAATGAGCTCTTACCTGTTCTTGAAGCTGCCAACTGAGAAGTCTACGCTCGGAGAAGCAAAGACTTCTCCAGTTCTGCAAAAGCTAAGAAACTTGTTACCAAAGGACCCACACAACAACAAATGTGGAAGGCAAAACAAGAAGGGTGCCAGGTGAAAACTCGGAGGACTGCAGGGCAAAGAGCACCCCTGCTCCCTTAGAAAACTGCTCCCAGAAGTTCACAGCCCACCACCCAAGTTCCTCTAAATAACTAGGAATTTTCCAGATGAGCCTCTTTCCTCCAAGAATCACACCAGAGCAGACAGAAAGGAAAGAAACTAGGGGCCTGGGAAGACCTGTGGGTAATGCAAAGTTAACAACTTTAGAATTATCCTGACTAGCCCAACTGGGGCTACTTGATGAGGTATACTACATAGTTTTTAAGCCTGAATTGGCTTTTAAGGTGCTGCCATTTTCTGAACATACAATATATCGCCAAGAAATAGAGAAGTGCAATATGAACAATGGAAGGGCCAGCAGAGGAAACCGTAAGTACTGGCTCATTTAATCATCATAGCAAATCGTGCCCACTTACAGGAAGAAACTAGAGCAGGAGGAAGTGACGTCCTAAATTAAACAGCTGCAAAGTTGCAGGCCTGGGCTCATCACCAGGGCATCTGTTCATGAACTCACTGTTCTTAACATCATATTGTAGGCACAGATCTGGAAAAGAGGGGGAAAACTTTTTTGTAAGTCAAAAGATCTGCTAAGAAGGTCCAACACCTAAATAATAAGAACCCAAAACAGAAAGAGACATAGAGACAAGGAGATAAATCTTTTAAAATTCTACTGATAAAAGCTATATGAAGGATTTATACTGATGACAGGAAACTTCTCAGCATCCACAAAGAAGGTTGGATGACACTGCACATCCCCACCCCCAAATTCTAAAGGTCCAACCTGGAGTGCTACAGTCCTGAACTCTTAATTGGATATGAATATAAAACGAAGAGATTTCCAGATATAAAAGGTTTAAAGACTTCACTCCCCACATATTCTTTCTCAGGAAATCACAGAAAGATACATTTTAGCTAAAGATAGATAGATAGATAGATAGATAGATAGATAGATAGATAGATAGATAGATAGGGAAGATACTGGCAACCAAGTTTCTTATAGAAGAAAGAGCCAGGGAAATTAAGAAGGGAGACGTCTAGAGCAGAAGAGTAACAGGTGTAACACAGCAACCAGGGCAGCCTGGAGCTCAACAGCAGGCTGCAGGAAAATGCCTTCAGGAGAAGCAGAAGGTTGACTTAAATGGATGAATTTAAAACAGTGAATGACAGTACACCAGAACTTCACAAACGAGGAGAGAGAAGAAATCCATCCAGACTGAGGAATGTGGCTTAGCAGTAGAGTGCTTGACTAACATGTATGGGATGTTAGGTTCAAACCCTGGGGGTTCAGGTGCACACTGTGTATGCATGCAAGTGTGCACACACATGCACATGTACACACACACACACACATACTCCCCCATTTACTTTATGGAAAACAAATATTGTAAAGTGAGAGAAATGGAATCATGGGTGGGCAACATTATTATAATAAAATTAAGCAACAGGCTATGACTTAACCCAGAATTATGAATGAAAAGAAGTTTCTGTCTGCTAGTTCACATGTTTCTCACATACACACCCTTGCATGGCAAACCCACTGGACACGTACTGGGCTCTCAAGTCAATGAATGGATCCAGGGAAGAAAGAGATATAAACACAGGCAAGGTGAGGGTGAAAAGGACCTGGGAAATGCTACACTCTCCTCTTCAGCAGAGGTGAACAATAATGGCTGAAACCGGAAACAAAAAACAGAAAGTAGAAAGATCATTATGCTATTCCAAAACAAAGACCACGACCTTTAAGAAGTAAAGGGGTCACCATTAAAGAGGAAGAAGTGCAATGGAGAAATCCCAGGGGACTGCAACTTTTTATTTTAACTGTAGAAGTTGTTGCCAGGTTGTTTTTTTTTTTTTCCCTCTTACACAATAACCTAGAGAGTATTAAAATTGTAAATTGGGAAAAGTAATTATCAGCCACCCACCAAGTCGGTTGGTAATTAACAGACTGACCTGGCCTCCCAAGCCAGAACAAAACAAAACTGCCTTGTCTCTAACATTCCAAAGTCGTTTCTCATTACATAAAGGTATCTAGGGAGATGGCTCGGTGGATAGAGTGCTTGCCATGTAAGCGAAAGGACCCGGATTAGATCCCCGGCACTGACATCGAGGCTGGCATGTGTCTATAACCCCAGAGCTGGTGCAGGGGCATAGATGCACAGGTGCCTAGAGCTTACAGCCAGGCCGCTTAATTTAATGAACTCCGGGCTGTGAGAGACTCTGCTCCAAAAACCTCAAAAAAGAGAATATGAATTCACTTCCTCAATCATGAATTACTTAGGTTTTGAAATACCGTGTTCCAAATCCTTAACAGGGTAGACTATGAGGTGGGAAGCTTTCAGTGGTGGGGATGGGGAGGGATTAAGGCCAAAGGGGTCATCAGTGTGACACAAACTCATAGTGACTAGGCATCCTTTGGAGGTCTCCAATTTATGTAGAAAAAAAAATATATTACTAGTGCAGACAAAGAGGTAAGACCAGCCCCAGAGTAGAGTTGCTAATATTCTGCTAGCTTTCTAGAAATAAAAAAATACACCCCAACATGCTCATTTGATCTCCCTGTGGAATAGAAACACAGAGATCAAACCACGCAGGTGAATCTTTCTTAGTCCTTCCCCTAGAGGAGGAATGTGAACTGGGAGCTGAGGGTAGGAGAAGAGATGGAGTCATGGGTAACTGAGACTGCTCTGATTTAAGAGCTTATGAGTCTAATCTTAATTCTAGTTCTAATTCATTGAATAATCAGAGTTTCTAACCTGTAAATCAGGGCCATAAAACCTGGGCTGTGGCCTCCTAAAGTGGTGAGGCAAAGGGGCTGTCAGTCCAATGGAAAGCCAGGACTACGGACAGGTTCTTCTTTCTATTTCGGTGTATTCAAAGGATGGTTAAGCTGGCTCAGAGAGCTATGGAGAAAAGGTCAAAATTGCATTAAAGTTCTCATGGAGGAAACACCCTGAGGAGGCTGAGGAACAGAGATGGGAGAGTGGTGGTGCTAACAGGTGTCACAGCTTAGAGACGAGCTCAAAGAAGGGACCAATCTGAAGCCCCTGATGGGGTTAGCCCTTCTGAGGAGAAGCCCTGGCTTCCTGGTAAGTTTATCTATAAAGTAAGGGATACGAGAAGTGTGCTTCTTCAGTTATTAAACTACAGACCAGACCGGACCCGGAAACTGCCTTTTTGGAAAGGACTGCCACCACAAAGTGATGTGGGGAGCTGCTAACTGAATGGGACACAGACAGATAGAAGTCCTGGCTCTCTCCTGCCCTACAAACTTCCTCTAATTGACTCTCCTGTCATAGCTAAGCAGGGGGACACATAGCCCAAACCTCACCCAGTGGCATAGAAAAGGGACACCAGCAGTATCTTCTGATCAGGTGCGATGCCCATGGAGACAACATGCCACAAGCCACCTGTGCATTCTTACAGACCTGGTGAAACAAAACATCTCCCCAGGGCTGGTGAGATGGCTCTCGGCAGGTCGAGGTGTTTGCCTACCAAGTCTAACCATCTGAGTCTGAGTCGAAACCCAGGATTCACACGGTAAGACATGCAGGTTGTTCTCAGACTCACATGGTGACACATGACCACCCTTACAATACAATGCACATTTTTTTTAAACACATCTTCTTGATATAACAACCTGGGGGCCTGTATTCAAGCACTGAAGAAAACAAATGTATCCTCATCCCAGAGATCTGCAGCTAGGGAATGTGGCCCAGTGTCAGCAAGGGGCGTGATTTATGACCATAGGGTTATCTCTGAGTTTAGAATTCAGCTTTCGTTCAGTCCTGGTTCTGCAACGGGCCTCTTAAGACCTTAGCTTCTTGCTGAGGTGAATACACACTGACCTGCTTTCCCAGAGGGCTGCTGGGTTTCTCCTCACCTCATGTATTCATCCAGTACCCAAGTAAAAATCACAGGCTGGAGAGGTGGCTAAGAGAACTGGCTACTCCTCCAGATGGCCTGGGTTTAAATCCCTGTCCCCACATGGTGACTTACAACTCTTTGAAACTCCAATCATGAGGACTCTGACACCCTCTTCTTGTCTCCACGATCACTGTACGCATGTGCTGTACGCATACATGCAGACATAACACCTATACACAAATCTGAAAAAAATTTTTTTAAAAAGTCTTGAGATTAAAATTCAAAATCAGGGGGTTCAGTGACATACCTCGGAAAGTAAAGATACTTGCCTAAGACCGATGGTTGTTGCTTCAGCTCTGGGATCCACATGGTAGAAGGAAATAAGTGATTCCCACAAACTGTCCTTTGACCTCCATGCAAGCACTATGGCACATGCACACCCCAACACAAATAGGAAACAGATGATTGATTGATTGATAAATAGAAAGATAGATAATAGATAGGTAGATAGATAGATAGATAGATAGATAGATAGATAGATAGATAGATAGATGGATGACAAATAGATGATTGATAGATGTAATTTTAAAAACATGTTTTTAAAAGAAAATTCAAAATCACTAAGATATAAATTGGATGGGGGTCAAAATTGCTTCCAAATAAAGGCATTCTAAGACTCACATATAACATACTGGTCTACCAAACTAGATCAGAAGCAGCCAGGCTCTGTGGGTGGGTACCAGATGAGAGCACTGTGAATTGTCCAAGGCAAGGCTGAAATGTAAGTGACATACACCCATAGCTCTCACTTGGCAGGTGCAAACAGACCTTTTCTGCACCGGGAGAATGGCAAGAGCCATATCAACCATCAGTCACTTGTCCCCTCCTTCGTTTCTTTATTCTCCTGAAATACGTGCGCAATGCCCACCAGAATGACCAACATGAAAAAGAAAATCCCAAGAACTGGGAAGACACAGAAGAACACTGCAGACAGCCCTGTTGATAGGTCGGTAGCCATCTATTCCCAGACCCCTCACTCAGTGGCCCCACTTCCTCCCACACTCGTACAGTGTGGTTCTACTTGTGATGCGTCTTTAACAGCTGAATATAGATGTGGCATTCACGGTCAGGAGAGCATCACTGTGGCTGAGGAGCAAGACGTGAGCATGGGGGGGAGCCTTCCCGGTGCTAACAATGTTCTGCTGCTCAGTTCTGTTTCCATGGATGCCAGCACTCAGTAAACATTTATTAAAATTCACCAAACTGCATTTGTTCTTCTTAAAGTCGTCGAAATCTTAATAAAACCATGAAGCAATTCTGCTTAACTTTGGAATATCCAGGCAAAAGAATTGACAGCAAAAATTCAAAGAGATACATGTCTCCTGATAATTCACCGCAGCATTCTTTTAGCCATTCAACAGCCAAAAACTGGGAGGGTCCACCAACAGACACGCAGATAAGCAAGGTGTATATACACACACGGAATAGCCTTCAGCCCGAAGACAGGAAGTTCCGACGTAGGCTAGGACATGGGCGGAACTTGAATTCACTGGGCCAAGTGAGTCAGTTTTCACTAAAACACAAATACCATAGGATCCCACTACCAGGAGGAACTTGAAGTGGTC
The DNA here is from genome assembly GCF_021556685.1 of Rattus norvegicus. Taxonomy (NCBI): domain Eukaryota; kingdom Metazoa; phylum Chordata; class Mammalia; order Rodentia; family Muridae; genus Rattus; species Rattus norvegicus. Next base: position 42,148,876 of record NC_141536.1, read on the forward strand.
AGACTCATAGAGAAAGCCAAAGGATGATGTCAGGGATAACGTGTAGGGGAGAAGGAGGAAGTTGGCATTTAATCCATACAGAATTAGGTTTATGAGGTGGGGACAGGTTCTACGGATGGACTGCGGAAATGATTGTGTAAGTGTAGATGTGCTTAAGGCCTCTTGAGCTGCATATGCTTATGTTTACTAAGTAAATTTTATGCAGTGAGTAACTTAAATTAACATGTCCCCTCTTCAACTAAAGTTGAATGTGATTCCACTACATGTCAAGTAAATGCATGCTAACGAAGTTACTGACCCCCTACGGAGGAACCTTCTAGATCCCCCTTCCCTCTTTCATTGCTTACTCTAAATCCTACCTTCTTAATGTTGCTGTAGACAGAAAGAAGGACGTGGAGGGCAGGTTCCCAAGTATGGTGGTGTGGAAGGCTCTGTACTCTCTGGCTTTCTGCACTACACTATAGCCTTCCTCCTTTCCCAGCCTCTGGTGGGAAAAACAAGCAGGGATGTCTAAACAAAACTTGAAAGTGAGAGAGCAGGAGGAAAGGAACTCCAGCATAAAAGAATGGGGGCCATGGGGACTAATGTCAGATTCAAGCTGTGAGCAGACCCCATAGATCCCCAGGCTCTTCACCCCGCCTTTAGGAAGCAAACTCAATTTTCAAATTTGTCTTGTGTCTCTACTATTCCCAAATGAAGGCACATTAGATTGGAAAGATCTTTTTCATACATTAAAAAAAATCACCATTTGACTTGAAAACAGTTTATTTAATTTATACAAATAACTACTAAATACAAAAAGTAGATTAAAACAAAATAGTTATTTTTTTTTCTGGCAGAGTTTAAATGCACGTAATGGATAGTTCCGAAGAAGATGCATTTCCCCCCCACAGCGTTTGGGACTAAAATTCTACTGAAATCTTTGCTTCTAAATCAGTAATATATTGGGTGGTGTTGCATGGGTAATGGCTAAATACGTTCTGTATACTAACTGAAAAGAAAGTTACAGTCTACACACATAAAAAAAAAAGTGAAGCATTTAAAATGTGAATTTAACTGATAATAAAAGAAAACATCCATTTCAGAATCGGGTGTTAAAAACATTTCGGTAATAAAATCATAAGACCACATAAAAATAAGCTTTAACATACGCACGAGGCAGTTTTATATATAAAAACAAAACAAAACAAAAAAAAAACAAAAAAACAAAAACTGCTAAGTGCACCAGTAATAAATAATTTGCAAAGTTGTGTCTAAACAATTCCTAATGTTTGCATCGTTGTAAACATCGGCACGTGTGTAAAATGCAGCAAAGTCCAACATTACATTTTTGTTTCGCCAGATTGAATTCCTATTGTCCAGAGACAGGCCAGTGAAGTAGGCAGCCAATGTTTTGGCAAGTCGGGTCTTTAAGATTAAGGACGACAGTGCAAGTAAGGAATGCAGAGAATTCCTAGTGCAACAGAGAAGAGTAGGCGCAGCCAATATTGCTGATTACGAATTCACCGCCTCCTTGAGTTTCCCGTGGGGCGAGTCTAGGAGACCCGTGGAAGATACGCAAAGAGCCACTGTCCTAATGCCCAGATCTCCTGCAGGATCTCTCTGTGCTCCTCCACTTCCCTCCCCCTTGCAAACATACCTGCCCACCGTTAGTCTTTGTGGTGTGAACAGTTCATCAAGTGCTCGAGTCACAGTTTCTGAGCGAGGTTAGGGTGGTTTTGGTGTCTCCCCCGGAACATGGCTGGGAAGAGACATCTGCTTTTGTCAAAGCAGCCACTTCGGGAGTTGGGGGGAGAGGGGGACAGATGGATTCTGTTCTGACAACCAGTCAGGCCAGCATTAGGTCCCAGCTGGACAATGACAGCATTGACTCTCCTTCTTGACACCGGTGACAATGTCAACAGTCAGTTTTTAATTTGTCTAGGGAGTTATCAATTTTGGTCAAAGTCTTTTTGATACGTAGAGCTGTGAGTCTGGCGGATGGGTTCTGGTACCAGCATTCTTTCATCAGCTTCGCCAGAGAAGTTAATGTCTGTGGAGAGAAAACAGAGGTCATACCAACTGGCCACGTTGGACTACCTTTGGGTCTTCTGGCTGCTAAAAGTAATTTTACTATTTTTCCTCCTTCACAGTTTTATGGAGGGTCCTAGAGCCCCAAGTGAATAGGTTTGGAAAGTGGCGTGATTCTTGAAGAAGTGCAATCTGGTAGGTGTTGCTAATGAGTGACTGTACTCACGTGAAGTGTCCATGTGAGACCAGTGTCAAGAGTGTTATTCACAGAGATGTGAGTAAATTTGCAAACCGTATCACTTCTAGGGGTCTTAAGTGTGCCACTGCTTATGAGCAATGGTTCAGGCTTCTCAGCATGGAGCAGCTTTTAGAATCTCAGGGAAGCAGTGAGAGTCGAGTCACACATGCAGTTGAAGCTTTAGGGCAATGAGTCATCCCATGCTCGACACCGGTCACACATGGACACTCACGGGAATACTGTCACTCATTAGCAACACCTACCAGATTGTGCTTTGTCAAGAATTACGCCTGCTTGGGCTCTAGGGCCCTACTTAAAACTGTGAAGGAGAAAAATCGATGTATAGTCCGGATCATACAGGTGCTAAGAGCCAGGAAGAACTAGAGAGTAAGCTCACAAATGCTGGGAGGAACTCTAAAGCTAGCAACCTGGTATGCTTACCGGGTCTGAGAACCATCTGTTAGGTATGTTTGGCCTCTGTTGATCCACACAGACAACTTTCCTCATATCTTCAAAACTTGGGTCATTGGGAACAACATCATAGAATGGTGGCTTGTAATCTTCCACTATACCTGTGTTCAAGACAAGACGCAGTTAGGGTTAGTAGGAGAGTCCGCATCCCCCCAGGGGTCTCTGCTGTCTGTCAGGGGTTGGAATGTGGGGGAGAAAGCACAATCTCCTTGCTCCTAAGTCAAGGCAGCTTTGGAAACTCCAGGCAGGTCCTAAAATAAGTTGAGAGCCAGGCAACAAATAAATATCCCGCAGGAAATAGACCCTACATCCGAAGATGTGCAATCCTCTTGGATTACAAGTACTAATGAACCACTCCAACGGTGTCTATAAAGAGCTCACAACTGTCTCTATCTTCACTACCAGGGAATCCCACACCCTTTTCTGACCTCCAGAGGCATCAGGGACACACATGTAGGCAAAATACTCATACACATAAAATAAAATAAAGAAATATTTAAAGAAATACCTGCAAACACCTAGAGGCAAATAAAGAAATCAAGACCATCACCCAAATTACCTTTTTTGTTAGGAAATTATTTTGTCAAAAAAACAAAAACAAAACCCCTGTTATAATAATATCATCTGAGGTCCTCATTTCCCCAGTCACTCTCTCTCACACAGACATGTCCTCAACTACCAGGCACAACTGTCTGTCTGGTGGCTTCTGCAGGTATTATCAGTACCTGTCTATTAACAACGAAATTCACAGATCCAAGTAAAACTTAGCCATATGGGATTAGCAAAGTGACCCGGTCCTCTTACATACAGGAAACCAGGGAAATTATCACTTGATTTCCCTCATCAACAATGTGGTCAGTGACTAACTCGACTGCCAGCCCTTTTCTCTCTTGCATGCAGCTTACTTCTATTCCTAGACAAACAGCGGGCTGTTGTAGAGGCCAGAAGGAGGCTGTGAGTTAAAGGTATAATTAAGCTTTTCCATTCTTGCAAGCCCCCTAAAAAAGCCTCAATCCCCTTTTCATTTGTCACAGAGATTAGCGAGAATCCATTCGCACCAATTTCACATAAATACAAACCACTTATGCAGAAGCTCAGAGATGAGGAGCATCTGTTCTAGAAATACTACAGAGTTTCGAAACCTTACAAACTCGGTTTATTTTTAAAATGGAAAGTTAGTCTAAATTGTATCTTAAAAATTCAAGTTGACACTTTGTTAACTCTGAACAATATAGCCACCTTGTATAATTGCAACTGAGATGTGGATCCTGACTAAAACCTTTTCTGGGCAAATACCAATAGCTCTTAAGTGGCATAAACCACTGTTCTCAAAAGGTCGCTGCTACTCTGCCGCGGAATCTCACCTACGTCTCTTGTAAGGATCCCTGGACACATTCAAACAAAAATGTCTTCACTCTACAATACTCGGAAAAAAAAAAACATCCCAAACACAACTGTGCATCAAGGTTAAAAAAGAACTTCCATCCTTTGTTGGGCTGCCTACATTCACAGGAAACAGAAAGTAAGGCCATGGGGATGTACTCCAGAGCCTGGCTTAATGCTTTTAAAATGTAGCTATAATCGCCAGCTATTTGGAGGGAACATGATCATAGCACCAAAAAGGTTTATGTGCATATGAGTAATAGAAAGTTAGATTTTTCTCTAACCCCCTATACACACACACACACACACACACACACACACACACACACACACACATCAAAGATAGGTGAATATTTAAAAGCACAAGAGATACCAAGCACAACAATGAGCACTGCCTCACAAAACCCAGTCCCCTTGTGGTTCTAGTTCTTTTATTTAATAATGCCATATGTTGGCAAAAGGAATCTAGGTTTTCAAACAAAACAGCATTTAATTCATTGTGCATGGAAAGCTAAGCCATGCCTCTCTTTCTTCAACCATGGGCTCCCCCTCACTGTTTCCATCTGACTCTGGATGAGCCCCTCAAAACAACAAAACAAAACAAAACAAAACTAATTAAAAAATATTCTGGGATTCAACTGCAACATTCTTTTGGTGAAAACTCAACATTGGTAAAGAAAAGCCTTTTTTTTTTTTTTTTTTTTTTTTTTGGCCCAAAGTGCTTTGTATCTATTATGAGTGGAATGCCTTGCTAAATGCTGAGGAAGACCACTACCTCGTAGAGGACAGCACAGGCATCTCTCTTTTTGCCTTAGATAATATAAATCTCGTACAAAAGTACTTCAAAACTGACATTCGCTTGTCTGTTGGTGTGTCTCTGTGCATACGTATGTGTACAGGGGGCAGGCATTTGTCTTGGGCTACAAGTCAACCCAGGTAACATTATTTGGGAGCCATCTACCTCGTTTTGTTTTGTTTGAGACAGGGTTTCTCACTGGCCTGAAGCTTGACCGTAGAGGAGGCTAGCTGATTAGCAAGCTCCACAGCCCTTCCTGTCACTGCTTCCCAGCATTGGGATCCCATCATGCCCAGCTTCTCCACAGTGTCCTGGGATCGATGTCACACGTTTGTGCAAGCACTGAACCGTCTTCCCAGCTCCCTCAACACTTTTTCGCCCCTCCATTTACTTTTACTCGGAAGGGGGGAATTCTCTTACATTTACGTGTTAGCTCCTAAGTCGATTCAACCGTCATTTGATGCCCTAACCTGTATATGAAGTCTGGCAGGAGGGATACAGAAATGAAAAAAAGAAAAAAGATGTGGTGTTGGCGATGAACAACAAAATAAAGAGAAAGATGGATGAAAGGAGAATTAGCAACTAACAGTAGGGACAGGGGCAATGGAACAGAGCTCAGAAAAACAGACAGCACGGTTCCCTAAGTGGTTTCTAGAAACTGGGTGTCCTGCAGGCAAAGAGTTTCAGAACTCAGAGCATGGCAGCTAGGCAGATGAGTAATTTGTGAGGCAGAGCAGAGGCTAGGAAAAGAAAAACTACCCAGGAGAGGGTGTTTTCCAGGTCGAAGGAGTTGATGAAGCAAGGAGAAGAATTACGAAGAGCTTCCCATGCTGGAATAAAGAGAGAAGCCCCTTGTGAAGGGAACTGGTATGTGTGGTAGAATGGATGAGGAAAGGCCATGGATGTAGGTGGGCCATTCGATGGAAATGCTGTACATCCTGAGAGTGATTGACTTACAACTGTTCCTCGACTTCTGCCTATATGTGACACTCTGGTTGGCCAAGCCAAGAAAAGAAAAAGTGAATTGTAAGCCCTACAGATAGAACTGGATGATCGTTGGCAACAGGTGAGCCAGCAGAGAGGCTACCAAGACTTGAGGGAGGCAACTAAGAGTGCTATCTTTGAATCCCAGCACCCTGGAGGCATAGGCGGGCCAACCTGAGACTCTGAGGCCAGTTGGGTTTGCATAGCTAGTCAGGGCCACATAGTGAGACACTATCTCAAAACAAGCAGACAGATGATGAGAACAGATACAAAATACTTTAAGTGCCATGTGAGTGGGACAAGGACAATGATAACAGCAAAGATAATGATTGGAGCAAATCATAAGAGGAATTCAGAGAAGAGGTGACCTCAGACAGTGCTCAGGGAAAGAATACACAACCTTTGTCTTTCAGTCGAGGATGCTGCTGACTCAAAGGGACACAGGAAAGAGATGAGAGTGATTATTCATAACTTCTTCCCCCACAGCTTTGGGCATGTGTAATTAATTTATATGATTGGTGTTTGTGTGTTGTTACCCCACCCCCAGGAGTACATATGTCTAATGGGAAGTTTCATTTCTTCGGGGTGAATCTATCTTTCACAATAACCTTAACTCTAATGGGCTACATGGCTCTCTTGGAGCAAGGCCCTCAGCTATCGTGCCATAGATTTCTTAAATCTTTAAAATGTATATCACAAAGCTCATACGCAAATCACCCAACAATGCCCACAATACACACTCTAGAAAGTTCTAAGTACCATTGTATCCAGAAACAAGAGCTCCCTGGAGATTCTATCACAGAAGCCTTAGACCACACCCACACAGAGGTTAGTACACAGAGTTCATCTGGTTCGCATAGCCAATCCAGGTCAATTAGGGATACCAACATGAGAAGAAAGAAAGAGAGAAAAATAGAAAGAAAGAAGAAAGAAAGAAAGAAAGAAAGAAAGAAAGAAAGAAAGAAAGGAAGGAAGAAAGGAAGGAAGGAAGAAAGAAAGGAAGGAAGAGAAAGAAAGAAAGAGAGCGAGAGAGAAAGGAAGGAGGGATGGAGGGAGGGAGGGAGGAGAGGGACCAGGGAGGGTGGGGAAGGAAGGAAAGAAGGAAGGAAAATGAGGAGTGAGAAAAGCAGAATGGAGAAGAAGAGGAAAGAGGAAGAAAGAGGAGAACAGAGGAGAGAAGAAGGGAAGGGAGGAGAGGGGAGGGCAGAGGAGAGGAGAAGATCCAAGAATATGAAAGAAAAAATGACTTGACACCAGCAGAAGTTGCATTTTGATATGCAGACAAACCATGAAGGAGTGTCTCTATGGATGAATCTTGGCGTGATGGGGTTCACAGCAGGACATTCAGTAGTATTTCTGTTACTTAATCTACCATGCCTCATAGCGCAATGTCAAAACACTTTAATATCATGACACACATAAAAGACGGCCAAGACATAAATGGATAGGATTGGTCAGTATGTCACCCATCCTCGTTGCCAAACAAGCAAGGAAGAAGTTTTGGATTCCAAAGCTCTGGGGATCTCTCAGTTGTGGTTAAGGGACTATGGTCCTGAGCCATGGAGACAGGATCAGGAACCCACAGCCAACGGTCCTGAAGGCAGGCAGAGGAAGCACAGCTCTCTGTGCCATGCGAGGGAAGGGAAGGCTGTGTCATGACCCCACCACCTACCTTTACTGCCACTCATGGGCATACAGAACCATAGGCATCAAAGTCCAACCCCATAGAGGTAAGAAGCAAAAGTCAAAAGCTTATAATAAGGTACCGTGTAGCTAGGCATAGCTAAAATATTATCTTATATTGTCAGAGGGAGAGAAGGCAGTCTACGATAGCTTCATGGCTGTTCCTCAGTTGAGAGTTGCATACCCTACCTCAAACGGAGAGACCAAAGCACCAGAGAGCCGGAATGTTCTAGAACCGTGGTAGCCTCTCAAGAGGGGCCATGCACTGAAGCCTGGGACTGTTACAAGGTTAAAGACACAGATATTTGTCTTAGAGGAAAGTCAGAAGGACACCAAACAAACCGCTCCTCATATAGTTCTGATGACTTCATGTTATTGCGGCTTGAGGCCAACTGACAGTCCTCCTCTGCTTGGTATCCCCAAATTAGGGACATGAAATTCCAGGAGATCGCAGGGACAGAAATAATCCTTCCTCCAACCTCGCCTCCACATTCCTATCCCCAGCCACTTCCCTAAAGGTTAAAATAAACAACTGAATAAAAACTTTCAAATTAATGGCGCCGAACCTTTTTCCTCTGCCGGTTCATCTGTTCAGACCCCAGCACAGGCTGAGGCATCGAATCCACATCCTGAAGCATGGGACAGCTCGTGTTGTCATGGTTCCCGTACACAAGCCACTGTGCTTAGGAACAGAAACACGTGCGGCTCCCTGGCAGACTCAAGGATCCATTAGGAGAGGCTTCCCAAACTGCGGGTGCCAAACATACGTTTACTCTAACAAGTGTTTCCTACTCCCCACCCCATGAGAAATGCAGCTTGGCCAGCAAGGATGTTTTTTTTTTTTTTCTTGCTGTGATACAATAGGGGTTTTGGCACATTGGAACATGGATTTTATCACAAAATAGTTAAAGTGGGGGAAAGAAGAGTGGTCCTCCAGAACCTTCCCATAGGCAGGGAAATGCACAAACACATGTCACACAGGGCATGGGGGAAGAGGTAGACAGCGAGAGGTGGGAAGGGTCAAAGATCTAGAAGCTCTTAGAAACCTATTTCCGATAGAAAGGAACCAAAAAATGTTAGTCAGCGTATTCCTTTCACAACAGGCAAATAATAGTTGCTTTACTGACATCATCTCATCAAACCACCATGACCTTTTGGTACTACTATCGATATTTTCTCAATGTTGAAACAAATCTAGAAAATAGTGTCATCATATAATATGAGAGTCTGGTTTTGTTGTTGTTTGTTTGTTTGTTTTTATTCTCCTGCCCCAGCAGGCCTAGAACCAGAGATGCAGAACTCTGGGGGATCCACCTACATTGGCTTCTGTGCACCATGCCTGAGAACCCTGGTTCTTGACATCAGAAAACAGATACACACAGCAGGAAGCTGTGAAGCCAACAGATGCCACAGAGACACGCAGCTTTGCCCTCTACAGATGCTCTAGACAGACAGACCACAAACGCTCACTGGCATCTGCCTGCTGAGGACGTCTCTAGTCAAATGTGCACACTCAAAACCTGGACATCAAATTCTCCTGCCTCAGAACTCTGGGGTTGAATCAACGAACTGCTAATCTAAGCAAGCCCTTGCGGCCTTTAGTTCACACAGAAACTCACGCAGCAAAGATGGGAACACCCCACTCTTTCCTAAAAACTCCAAACTCTTGATGTCAAAGTACCAGCACCAGTGAATTCCAAAAAGATACTACTGAGAAATTCTTGACCATGAAAATGAACTGGAGTCTCATTTCCTGTACAGAAACAGCATGAGGTTTATTACTAGAAGGAAATAAATGTAAAATTCTAATAAAAGTACAAAATATGACATATTTTTATGCTCATAGTTCACCTGAGGATACGCTGCCTCCAAGAGAACTTATCTGGTCATCAATTTTTATAATAAACTCAGAAACTCAAAGGATATATAATTATAATAACCTTCTTAATGTGAGATGTTCATATATTTAAATGGAGGTACATTTTATACACAATAATTTCAAAAAATATATATTATTTTAATGACAGTTCTTAAAGGTGATAAGAAAGGGAAATAGGTACATCGCACCCTGGGGTGAAGGAAAAACTGTAAATTAGGGCAACCCTTATGGAAAGCAATTTAGCACTGTGTGCCAAGCCATAAAAACATCCATATTCTGACCTATTAAGTCTACTTCTCTTAAGATGAGTAATTAAACTCCCCAAGTGGAAAGTTTCATGCACAGAAGTGTCTACCACGGGCCTCAAAATGGGAGACATGGGATGTCTAACAATCTGGGGATGGTTACATTAATAAACTACCGTGCGATCACTTAAAACAGGAGGAGCAGAGAGTAAGGTTAAGAGTCACATACAAGGAAGACGGTAACCAAGTTTCAAGAGTGTGGAGCAGGAAACACTAGGAGCAGGGTAGGAAAACACCATTTCTCCGACTCTTCTTCCTTCCCGCCTTTCCTGTCTGGGACTAGTAGTAGTTCAAATAAAACAGGTTTTCAAGAAGCCCTGGTTGGTTTCAAGTCTGAGTTTAGACAAGCCAGTGTGTGTGTGTGTGTGTGTGTGTGTGTGTGTGATGTGCATGTGAATACTCGTGGGAGAAGAGGGAGTAGAGAAAGATCAATTTAGTCACTGTCAGAAAGTAAGGCTTACTTTAAAATAAGAGACAAGATACCCTTATCTCCCCTTAAAAAAAAAAAAATCCAAAGCATGTCATAGAACCGAAGCTCAGCCCACAGCATCTTAGGAAATAGCTAGCCGCCCAAACCATGATGCAAAGAAGAGACCAATAAATCACAAAAACAACCAAAACAGTTTCCCATCCACGGTTGGTTTTTTTTTCTTCTCCCCAAAATAACCTTAATCACAGGATCTAAGCAAGCAAACTAACATTTGTTTGGCTGAGTTTTAAGCAGATGACTCTAACTTCAAACTGACTACCATTAATCACAGCTGATCTTTCAAGCCATTTGGGTTGACGCCTGCGACACTGACACAGGGCACATCTGTGACACACTCTCACAAAGCCCACAGAGCATGTTCAAGTCTAGCAGCCCGCTTGGCTCTCAGCTGCACCCCCAAACCTGGAAACTACCTCCTGCTCAGGTCTCTCAGGTCTATGGACGCCAGCTTCCTCTTCATAGGGGGAAGACTCCATTGCATGGCTTCTGTTGGCACCGATCCGGTAAATGCTCTCGTTAGGATAATCCAAGCAGAGTCAGATTTTCCCCCTCAGTTCTCAGGCGGACACAGATGACTGGGGTGAAGCAATGAAGCCCCACGTGCAATCTCAGGCAAAGTTCAGAACTTTATAAACCAGCCAGGCAATCCCTCTGTCGCAAACTGGGTCTCAAGTGCCTCGATGGCACCAACTGAGAGGCGGTGGATTGAGAAACGATTACCAGAAAAAGTCTGTGGCTCCATGAAAGAGAGCTGTCAAGTTATGGTTCGTGGCTGTCTAATCTGAAACACTTGCCAAAATGTCCGTAGAGGGTGTGTTCAAAGCAGACACACGGAAGCCATGGGAAACCCTTTCATGAAGACATACCAACTTCAGCTATTTAAACTGTATCAGATTACTAACTCCATTTCCTCCCCAGAACCTCTATTTTTTTTTTTAAGAATTATCTATTTATCATGTATAGACATCTGCCTCCTTGTAGGTCTGCAGGCCAGAAGAGGGCACCAGATCTCATTGTAGATGGTTGTGAGCCACCATATGGTTGCTGGGAATTGGCTCCTTGGAAAGAGCAGCCAATGCCTTCACCTCTGAACCATCCCTCTAGCCGCCCCATAACCTCTGTTTTAGTCACAAGGGTTATAATTACTCTACAAATCTCAGTCCTCGGGAAAAAGCAATCGGTGGATGGTAGGCGTGGCACGGATGTTAAGATTTCATGTCTTATTTCTAGAAGATTTCAGATCTGGGAGTCCCAGTGGTTTTCAAAATGGCTCTTGAAAAATGAACAAAAGTTTAGGCATCATTTTCTTCTCTTTTCACGGGATAGTTTTGCAGCTATATTTTCTAGATATGCGAAGTTCATCGAGTTAACTCAAGGGACTCTGCTATAGAAATCACTCTGGGTTCTTAGGGTCTGCCTAAGCTGTCAGAGTAAGAACTGGCGTTCCTTATGTCAGGTTCACTCAGGTCCCTCAGGGACAGACATGAGAGAGAGCTAGCTTCGAGAGGCATAGGCTAAAAACCATGACAAACAATACGCCTCCAATCCTAATACCTGCCTGCGGGTAGAGAGAGTCAGATCCCAGTGAGTTCCAGGCTAGTGTGACCTACAAAATGAGTCCCTGCCTCCAAAGAAGAAGGAAGGAAAGAAGGAGGGAGAGGAGGGAGGGAGGGAGGAAAGAAAGGCAGGTGGGTGGGTGGGTGGTTGACAAATGCTTTCCTATTGGCTAAGACAACACCATTCCTTAAAATCACTCAAACAGATCAAGAACAGCTACCGTTGAACTTAAATTTGACTCCTTCAAAGAGTACTGAATGCCTTCCAAATGTAGAAAACGAAACAGACTTTTCTCAGTAATCCAGTAAGAAGAAGAAAAGAATTCTTCTGAACAGCAGGATGCTTCCTTAAGAGCCCAGCATTCCTCTTAAGTTAAATCCAGCTCATGGAGGAACAAAGACAGAAGGACAGCAAGAAGAAAGCTAGAGCAGGGAAGGAAATAAGGAGCAAGAGACCCAAACAAAAACCAAGAGAAAAAAACAGTTCTTCAGTTGTCATTTCCTCTCACACATTTTGAACAGAATGCCATTATACACTTAGCCCACCGTAAGTCCCACAAGTATGATCTGATACAAGGAACGACGCGGCTTCCGTATTCCCCTGTGCCTTTCGACCATGCAGCATCAAGAGACTGTAGACAAAGGTAGCATCAGGCACTTACCATTGCTCACCATCCTCCTGGCCACTTCCCACAGAACGAGGCCAAAGGCCCAAATATCGACCCTCTTATAAGAATCAAAGCAATCCACTTGGATGGTTTCATCAAGCACTTCAGGGGCCATGTAGCGCTTGGTCCCCACACGGGGGTTGTTTCCCACATCAAGCTGATTCGTGCTCTGGGAATGCATGACTGCCAGGCCTAAAGGGAAAAAGACAACAGGGTGTTTAGCTACTGCCTTTCTCCTACAGGGCACCTGACAGAATTTAAAACAACCCCGACCAAAAGCGCCCTCTGGTGGTACGTGCATCACTGCCGGTACACCTAGACTGTCCTGAATAGCCCCAGGATTACTTGGGGCTTTGGGAACTAAACAGGAACAAGGACTAATTTAAGGCAGATTATGAGGCTATGAAGTTAATATATGAAGCTCTACATGATAAAGGCTTTTCTAAATGGCAGACCAAAATACTAAAGCAATATGAGTCCATGTTTGAAGTGCATGGAAAAACAGGCTTCCACACATTACATGTGAACTTTTGTGGCTTAAAACTCAGCAAATTAAACTCTCAAAGTCCACCACTTCTCCCTCTTGTCTCCTAGCACCAATTTTTGAGAGCATGAGACCAAACACCTGAGGTAATTTATTGTTCCAAAAAGGGCAAGCTAGGATAGGTTCTGCTGTATCCCCAAAGAGACAGCCAGAGCAATCAGGCAGGCTGAACCCATGGGCCTTCCCTTGGAATCATGGGAACAAACAGCAATTGGCTGAACCCTGATTCAGAGTGCATCTCTCTCGTTAAATGGTTCCAAAGCACTTAAACCATGGCTTATTTCTGAATTTCTCAGTCAATTAAAGAGACCTGCGCGTTCCCCACTAGCCACGGGGGTAAAGACAGATTTGTATATGGCTTACTTGAGGATGAAATTATTTATTCGATGCATAAATAGACCATCTTAAAATGATTGCTATAACACTCAATATAGTGAGAAGTGCCAGGCAGGACCATGCCCCTGCAAACCGTGTGCTCCAAAGGCGCCTTGGAAATCCTGCCGGTTTATCTGCAGTGAATGAACTCTTCGGGCAGGAGTTTTGAACACACGACTCCTTACCAGGCCAGAGAGCACACACCATCCCAACCTTCAGACTGAGCAAAGATTTTAGCAACTGCCTTCTTCTAAAGCAGGCTGGTTCCTCTTTCTCTGATTTGGCCATTTGTGCACATTTTCCAAATCTCACACACACACACACACACACACACACACACACACACACACACACACACGTTGCTCTGCAATTCCTAGAACTACACTAAAAACATTAGAACGCTGTACAGATGCCATTGAAACAGACACAGTCATGGCAGCTGCCTACAATTTTGGGCTGGACTAATAAAGTCTGAGCAAGTGACCAAGTGCATATTTAAAACAAAGACACAAAAGGAAGAATCAAAGTTTTCCTGACTGTTTTCTTTGGCTCACTCATTATGCTAAGGTGCCAGGAAATAGCCCCTTGGAGAGGCCAGTATGCGGGGCACTGAAGCTTGCAGCCAAGGACCATGTGGTCCACTGCACTGGAATTGGCTGCTTTGGCTACAGCCCAGGCTGCAAATGATTATGACCAACAGTTTATCAGCGCGCAGCGCACTGCACCGCAATCCCAGCACTCGGGAGGCGAAGCAGGAAAATTTCTACAAGTTTTAAGACCACTGAGTTCCAGGTCAGCTAGGCCTAAATAGTGAGACGATATCTCAAAACAAACAAACAGAACCACCTTAAGATGCTAGGCGTCACGTTTTACAGAGAATCTCTTACCTAGTATAAGGTAGTTATCACAATAAAGAAAAAAATGCAATTTACAAACTTTGGCTAAACTATTATTTGGGAAAGCAAAGTATTATAATGTCTCTCACACATTCCAAAAACCAGTAAAAATATACAACCACTGAAGGAGAATGTGACAAAACTCTCAAATTTCAGTCTAGGAGCCATTATTTCTTCAAACCTCTTATGTGATGATGTTTTCTCTTACATGCAAGCAAATTTTTATTTTTAAATTTTTTATATTTTTATTTTTAAAAAGAAAAAACTCTAATTAAAATGTGTATGCTTAAATATTTTATAACAAACTGTTAGCAAAATCAACCAGATATAGTCCTTTTAGCAGCGCCAAACAGAACACTGTTGCTAATGGGTGGTACTTAATTTCTGGGTAAACCATGAAAAACTATATGCAACTTAAAGCTGGAAAGGGGCTGTTTCCTACCCAATGTTACCAGTCTCCCCCAGTGACTAGGTAGCACCAGTTTGTACAGCAACTAATGAACCTAGCTGGAAGGACCCATGCCTAAGAAATGTGGCTGAATCATTAACCAGCTGGACTTACCAGCAAAATCCCTCATCTCCCTCCTCATCCAGGCTCATAAACCACAGCCTAGAGCTGCCATATTAGACCATGACAGCAGCCCACACCTGAGTCCTGTCATTGGAGATCACTCTAGCACTGCCCAAATCCTATCGTAACCCTGTGGGGTGGGGCATGGTTGTCGTTGACTTACGCGAGTAATTATCATGTAACTATATCATTATGAAGGTAGTGTTAAGGTAAAAGTTTAAAGCACGGCATTAAGTACTAGAGCCCTCCTTGGCTAAGATCTTTTGACCCCTGGAGAGAGTGTGAGTAGTGTCGCCCCTGAGCCAGGTAAACATATAAGTAAATAAACATGTAGAAACGCACCGTAAACAGCAGGATTCACACACGGATCGCCCTAACTCTAAGAGGCATGACAGAAGTTGTACAAATTTGCTTCACCACAGCTCGAACAGCCTTGCAAAGCTTCCAGACCAGACTCTCACCCTTGCAAAACACTATAAAATAATTCTTCAACATGAGAGCAAAGATTCGAAAGTGCCTCAAAGGAAATGCACCTTCCTAACATGTCAGATTCTCTGTCTTTAAAACCAAACAACAGTAAATTAATCTCATTATACGATTAAACCTCGTTCTCTCTAAACCTTCATCAGGGGGTCTCACCGGTCAATTAAAACGAATAAACAGCATCGTTCAGTTCTTATTAGCACAATTATGCAGCCAAATTTCTAGGGCTTGGGGGCAGATTTTATTTTGCAGAATTGCTACTGTTCACAAAGATATTCTCGTCTGTGGAACCACTGAAGCTCCATCAGCAGACCCAACACCCTGGAGGGTAGCGGGGCTCCCACTCAAAGGGTGAGTTATCTCACCGACTACTGTTTCCAGTTGGAAACTTCTGTTGGCTACAGAAGAAGGATGACCTCAGGACCAATTTATTTTTAAGGCAAACCATTCCCTGAAATATTTAGTCGCGCACTCACTTTCACGTAAAAGTTCGTGAAACCTGGAAGCAACAGTATTCATTGCTGGTAAGGGTGAGGCAGGGCTAAGCAGATGAGCTTACTCTGAAGAGTAATAGGGGAGTCTACAGGGACTGGGATTTACGGCTTTTGTCAAAATTCGGAAAATAAGAGGTTTGGGGGTTTCATGATGTTTAAATTGTAAAAAAAAAAAAATGAATGAAAGGGGGAAAATGAAGGAACACACCAGGGACATTACTTAAGACTATATTATATTGACTGTTGAGGTTGTCAGAGAGAAGAATTCTGTCTACAACTGGCTTTGAAATGCTCACATATGAACAGGAACTGAAAGGTGGGTTAGACGAACCATGTGGTAAAGACCGAAAGAACCATAAAACCAGTTGTGGGGAGACGCAACTGGTACACACACAGTTGCTGGTTAGAATGACAGTCAGCCTTCCTGGATGTTTGAAATTTTCCAGTGCAACATGTTTGCAGGAGAAATAGGTACCATTGACTAAAACACTGGAGGGAGGCATTAGTAAGTGCGGTAGTTGAGTTTTTTTTTTTTTTAAGTTTACCCAAATCTGCTATGCAGCACTGTCCGTTCTTCTTCACGAGGATGTTTTTGCTCTTTAGATCTCGGTGGGCGATGGCAGACTTCCCCTGGGTCCCAAATATCTCTATGTGCAAGTGTGCAAGGCCGCTGGCTATGGACAACACGATCCGAAGGCAGCTAACCGTGTCCAGAGTGGTGAGCTGAAGGTAGTCATACAACGATCCCATTTCGTGGTAATGTGTAATGAGCCACAGCTGGGTACTGGAGTGTCTAGAGGTCATGTCTGAAGCAATGAAACCTGGAAAGGAGGAGGACAGGATTTTCAGTGACAACTCCACCGTGTAACTCTGAAGACCCTAAATCGTCTGGGAACAGACCTAACGTAGAACAGGAAATACTTAAGTTACAAAGCCAACAAAGAATAGCATAGACTCCTGAAAGGGGCGGGGCCAACGAACCGCACAGCACATGCGCACATGCGCTTGCCCTTCCAGTCTCCACTGCAAGTAACCCTTTCAACACCTAACACAGTGTGAAGAGTCACACAGCATTTATACTTTTGTGCTCACCCATAATAAAAATTTCAAAGCCTTTGCTACGCACCCTAAAGCCCTACCAAACCTGAAACCTAGATGCTTGTCTTCTTGTCTTTGGCTGTGGATTTTTACGTGCTATGGGTAATCCCCATGATCTACTCGGCTTACATTTGTCCCAGCATAAAACAGAGGTGAACTTATATGAAATGATCGATTTATTAGGTAAAGAAATAAACTAAACCAGTCAAGTGTTATTCGCATTTGCAATGTTCTTTATCGGCCACATAGTAAAAAGTATAAAGATTCAGCTTGTAGGCTGGAAACAGTCAACCCTAAGAGGGAAAATCTCACCAGGAAGTGAGTACTACAGCGTGCGTGTATGAGAGAGGCACCATGGGCCTAATAACCAAAATCCAAATGGCTCAGAGCAGGGAGGCATTACTGCCATGCCTGCTGTACCGTCTGTACTGTCTAAATATTTTCTCTAAAATAAATTATTTTAATAATTCAAATTAGACATTGGAATAGGCTTGCATCCATAGGTCACAAGTGAATTTGTCCCGAAGGGGGTTGGGACACTAAGAGATGCGGGAAGGCAGGAAGGTGCTTTCATAAACAGTGTAGTCATGGGGCTCTTGGTCTGTATTAATTTCTCTCAAAATACAGTGCCAAACTGGAGAGTGCCACTCCAAAGAAACCAAACTGCTAACATATAACTGAACTGTGCAGTCGCTAGTACCGATTTCTCCCTCTGAGAAAACAATAATCATAGATAATAAACAGGCTCTGTTTGTTCTCATCTTCCCTATGACTCTTAGATCTCTCTCTTTCTCTCTCTCCTCTCTCTCTCTCTCTCTCTCTCTCTCTCTCTCTCTCTCTCTCTCTCTCCTGGTCTCAGTCTATTTGATCTTATTATTTTATATGAATAAGTAGAAAACGAATCTTTGATGAACTTCACTTTCATTGTGAATAATGTTATATTTGACATTTAAACATACTCTGAATTATTTTTGTTTAATTTTGATTAATAAATTTATTTAGTTAGTTAGTTATATTCCCATTGGAACTTCCCCTCCCTCTTCCCCTCCCAGGTCCTCCCCCTCCTCTACTATCCAACTAGACCCTCAGACTTTAAAGATGGATTTTGTTCATCCCAATAATTTATTTTCTAAGCCAGGAAGAAGGACTCCTGTGTGTGTGCTTGTACACATACCAGGACTTTTAAATGAACAGGATTTTTTTTCCCAACTTTTTACCCCTCAAATTCAGGTAAGTACATTTGCTTCCCAGTGCCAAAGCGCTGTTCTGGGATGCTTGTGTTTGGAGTAGTCCATGGTTAATGAATCTGAGCAGGGGCCTGGAGGTGGGGACTTGGACACACCCACGGAATGTACGACGGGAGGGAAGGCTGATTGGACCAAATATTTCTGTCACAGCCATCTCCCAAACTCTTCAAGAACTAAAAGCCGATCTGAAACCGGAAGTTTCCAGTGGTAATGCTCTCAGAGACCAGCAGAGGCACCAGGATGTGAGGTGTGGAGGTGGTTGGACCCTAAAGCCATACCACTGTTTGCATACTGGCTCCGCCAGCCTTGATCAAGGCACTGAAATCTCCATCTTGCTTTTCTTGTTTATGAGATGAGGGCAACGACAGTTATCCTAAAGGTATACGGAGGGGAAAGGCAGTGCACACAGAACGAACATTTTAATTCTATATTTTCAACAACTGTTTGCTTCCCTCCCTAGTAGTCTTAAGAAACAGTGGCATTAAATAGTCTACAGTACTCTTGTGTGTATACTTGTGCATGCACATGTGTGTGTGTGTGTGTGTGTGTGTGTGTGTGTGTACAGGATGTGAGGGTATACACGTGAGCAGATGCATGTGTGTCAGTCACAGAACAATCTTGGGGGATCTGTCCTAACTTTTCACCTCATTTGAGGCATGGTCACTCTTGCTGTTCACTGCTGGGTATACAACACTAGCTGGCCCATGGGCACCTAGCAATTCTCCTGTCTCCATCTCCAATCTCCAAGTAGGGGCCTGCACTCTAGCACAGCTTTTATATGGGTTCTGGGGATTCAAACTCAGGCTCTCAGTCCTGCAAAATAAACAGACACTACCTACTGAGACAGCACCCAGCCGCCCAATAATAGTGCTTTCAATTTTGAATTTTATTTACATTTATCACTACATTTAATATTAGTGTGTGTGTGTGTGTGTGTGTGTGTGTGTGTGTGTGTGTGTGTGTATACCAAGGCACATGGTGGAAGTCAAAGAATAACATGTGGATGTCAGGTGTCCCCTACCACAGCGATCCCAGGAATTGAAGGACAGCAGCCCGAGGCCATCTTACCAGTCCATCACGTAAGACAAGAGAACACAAGACACTTCTAAAGTTGGATGGTGGTGATTAGTGCACGGCCATGCCAACTTTAACGCTGTTCTACGTTATGTTTCGAGCACGTAAACTGGGACTGGGGATACAGTAGGAACAGGGCTTGACTAGCACACAAGACATCCTGGGTTCGATCTCAGTTCCACATAAACCAGGCATGGAGGCACGTCTAGCTACACCTCTTACACTTGAGAGGCTGAAGCAGGGGGATCAGAAACTCAAGATCCCCCTTGGCTACACAGTGAATTTGAGGCTGGCCTGAGTTACAGTGGACCCTGTCTCAAAAACAATGCATAAAATGGTATCATAAATCTTTTTAAAGGAGTGCAATAAAAGATCCTGGGAGAGACCTCCATGCTAGTCAGCCTCCTTGGTTATAGTGATAAGGCAGTGAATGCTCAGAAAGATGCCACTGTGATTGTCAGGTGCAGAAGGCACTTCCTTTAAACACTTTCAAGACCCCACATGCCTCTCAGGAGTACATTCGTCTACCCATTAGTAGTGACTCCACTGTTTAAAGACAAGCCCTTGTTGTGCATTATAGCTTCTAACACAGTCATCTCTGACTCGGTCTCAGTCTGTTCCCGAGGCAGAAGGGACACTGGGAGGCTCAGGGCAAATTTGACTGTGGATGAATGTCCAACTCCTACCCTGACTGTAATCTAAGACATGACTCCAGTGCAAAGTGATATGGTTGTTCTGTAGACAACATGCAGGGAACCATGGTGAGGGGTTAGGCTGCGTGCGTGCCATGAGCTGAGGCTCTAGTATTTGCCTCTCGTTGGTAATTTGGTTAGTGAAAAGGGGGGAAACAAGAATACCTGCTCTCCAAGGCTGTGGTGGGGATTGCCCAAGAGTCCATACATGAAGCACCTACAACAGCAGAACTCACAGCACAGTAACCATCCAGCACATTCATTCCCTGCCAGTGTTGTTAATGGCTGCCATCACAGCTATTACACACAGAAAACCCAGTGCAGTACAGGCGATGTGTGGTGGACTAACAGAGTCTACTCTGAGAAACTGGCAGAGACGGAGGATAGGGAAGTGCATGTGGTATTGATTTATTTGATATGCATGCCTGTGTGTGTGTGTGTGTGTGTGTGTGTGTGTGTGTGTGTGTGTGTGTACGCACACATGCACAATGCCTATGAAGCCAGAAGAGGTCACCAGATCCCCAAGAACTAGCATTACAAACTAATGCCTTAACTAGTGTTGGGAATGGAACTCAGGAGCTCTGTTAGCACAACCAGCGCTCTTAACCAGTAAGGTAACTCTCCAGCCCCTTGAAGACACTTTTAAATGTACCTGAGATTGAACGTTACCACTATATTGTTACACCAAAGCTTTGGACAACCATCCAATCATCCGCCACCAACAACCTGGGTCACGTTTAAATACTATACTGATAGAATGGGATAGAAGTGAATTGTACCATGCCCAGACGTAAACCAATAGCCACACGGTGGCCAACATTATAGCAACGCTTAGCGTACAGTGAAATTCTGCACAGATTTCACTTCTATTTCTCAAGACCCACTCTAGGCAGCCTTCACCGTACGCGTCTATCAATGGAAACACACGCAAAGCCTTTTGAAACCATGGAAGCCAATGGGCCTTCTCCACTGCCATAGGAGGACTGTAGTGGGCACCTCGAATATTTCTTAAGCACTGCTAAGCTTTCGTGATGAGATGATGAAAATTCATCTATACTTCGTGAGTCCCAGAAGTATGCGAGGAGCTTTCAAATTAAAATGTATGCTGAATCCCTCTGTAAATCTGGTCTTTAAAAATGATGCCTAGTTTGAGGGAATGTGCATCTAATTACGCGTCCCCGGGAGCTGTGAATCTCTAGGAAAGAATCCAAAGACCTTTCTTAGTTTGATTCCAGTAATAAATATTCAGGAAGGGTGGGGCAAGCAGAACCACCCAAGGAGCCTTGAAGTGAACAATGCAGAGCGCAGAGCAGGGCTTTGTTACTGCACCACATCTGCAGATAGGAGAGGGAAAAGGTCCTGCATCAGATTTCCTTTCCATCATGCGGGCAACTCATAACCTATGTGCGGACTTAAACAAACAAACAAAAAAAACCAACCTGTCAAAAAATTAAGTAGTCTATCCATGCTGAGGGCCGCCATGTTGTTTTCCAGATGGAACTCTACACCTCAGATGTGACAAATGGGAGAGAGAAAGGGCCGGCCTTATCTCCACGGAGTCCAGTTAATGAAAGCTCACCCCTTACTCACCTAAGATATTCTCATGCCTCAGCATCACCGTGTTGTACAATTCTGTCTCCCTGAACCACGACTTCTCATCACGGGAGGAGAAGATCTTCACAGCAACATTTTCGCCTTGCCAGCTGCCCCTCCACACTTCTCCATACCGGCCCTTCCCTATGGAGAGCAAAACAGAGGATAAATGGGAGAAACGGTTGGGATTCGGTTTTCCAATTGAATGTACAGAGTCCCGACAGTGACCTTAGAGTTAAGCCTCTGGCTAGCCTCTTCGATGATTAACCAATTATGTCAGGCTGTGAGGCCACGCTCCCGCCCATAGGATAGAACAAAGTCCCCACCTGCATCAAAAATAAAACATGGAAGCGGGGTTGGGGATTTAGCTCAGTGGTAGAGCTCTTGCCTAGCAAGCACAAGGCCCTGGGTTTGGTCCTTGGCTCCAAAAAAAAAAAAAAAAAAAAAGGAAGCCATTTCGACACATGTACGCACTAGCTAGATTTGGGTTCTGGTAGATCCTTTTTGCAAAAAAGGATTGCTGTGCCCATAATTTCTTACATTGGTCATGTGTTTCTTTGTGTGACACTGAATTTATTCTTTGTTTTTAATGTATAGAAGGGTAAAAACAGGACACACAGCCTGACCAAGCAACTCCAGCCTGATGTCCGAAACTCTTAACTCCTCATTATTCACTAGACAAACTCGGTTTAGGAATGCAAAGATATACAAAAAGAAGGTAAAAACCTATCTTTCCTTATCTGCCTTATAGTGACAGGAAACTATGGCAAAATTACCTGATAACTAGCTAATTTCACATTTATATTTAACTCCCAAGTCAACTCCTGAGGGTGTCTGACTTGTGTCCCAGGCTAGCTGTGCAGGCAGCCCAACCTATATGTAGACGACAATGGAAGTCACAATGTCAACAGGCTAAAAACCTTTGGCATCCAGTTTTCCAAAACACATGAAAGGTAGTACAATTTTGAAAATAATACTGATTATTAAATTTCCATGTAGCTTCAAAAGCCAAAGAGGCAAGGGTATGTATCTGAATAACTAAATGGTTTCTCTGGTTTCCCCTCCTTCCCACTGGACGCTTAGAAGTGTTTCTCAGCACAAATACCTGGATGTACTTAAGCTCCTCTGGCCCCGCAGAGGGGCAGTTTGAGGTCCTAGAGATTAATGACAATCCACAGAGCTGGCAGAAGGTTGTGAACGACCTCTCCTTTCTTGGAGAAAGATATATTTCAAACACAGATTTTCAAAGCTATAAACATATCATTCCAGAATAGCTCTGACTCCCGATGCTGGCCATGGCGTTTGTGTAGATGGGTCCCGATGATGTCAGAAGTGGGCTACACTAAGAGCATTTGGTAGCCAGAGAGATGGTGAAGCAAGTGAAGGTGCTTGCTAAGGCTGATCCTAGTTTGGTCCCTAGAGTCTATAAAAGTGGAAATAGAGAACTGACTCCACAAAGTGTCCTCCGGCATCCACAGGCACATATGTGCATCATAAACGTACACATGCAAAACTAATAAAACATTTTTAAGTTGCCTGAGAGCTGGAGAAATGGCTCAGGGATTAGGAGCCCTGGATGCTCTTCCTCAGGACCCAGATTTGATTCCCAGAAGTCACAGCGGCACACAGCCTTCTATTAGTTTAGTACCAGAGAATCCAATGCTCTCTTCTTACCTCCTCAGGCATGAGGCATACTTGTGATATCTAAACACACATTCAGGCAAAAGTCCCACACATTTAAAACAATATACTGGGTTTTTTTTTTAGTTACTTGAAGAGTATAGTTTACAAAATGGGGTGACTTCAGCTGGGATCTGACCTGTCTGATTCATGGCCCCTACCTCTATGCAGTAGCCGCGTGTTTATCAAGGGCATGTTCCCCCTTCTAGTCATCTCTTTAATTATAGGTAGAGATGATCAAAGAGATTGTGAAGAGGAGGTCATTATCTCAAAACCAGGGGGGTCAACATGGGGTGTAGTCAGCCCGGATGGCAGGCGAGCAGTGGGAGCTGAAACTACACTGGAATGAGGCTCTCTGCCCAGGCGTGTGGTGACTGCACCATCACAGGGCTGTAATAGGCAGGGGCAGTGTCACCTGCCTGCATACAAGTACAGTTTTCTGTTAGAAAACTAAGCCAATAAGACCCTAAACATAGAAAGAAAGCAGGTGTGTCCAAGTGATGCACCCAAAACAGTCACAAAAGCACCAAGGGCTAGGGATGTGGCTTCGCAATAGAATGCCTACCTCATGGGTGTGACACACTGGGTACCATCCAGCTCACAGATATCCACCGAACTGAGCTTCTGTGATAAGAACTAACACTATCCAACAGCAATGGCTAATATAGAGAGATGCCGAGAGTGACCAGAGTCTGTTGTGGGCCACTGTCAATAATCAAACAGTCTAATTGGTTTACCGGTCATTTTAGTCAGGTAGTAGGGATGGCTCAACCTTTCTGTTCAAGATGGGGACTAGTGTTAAGATGCTACAAAACCGAAGCTACAGAGTGGGAAAAGAATGCTAAGTTTTTCCTGCCTTTGTTCCATTTTGCAACTTTACTCTCTCTTTGGAGTCAGTTTCACTGAGAAGGAAAGAACAATAACCCAAAGAATTGTGGATACAAAGTTATTTGTTGTTATAAGTCTTTGGTTTTGTTTTTTTTTAATTAAAAAGATAAAATATATGGCATGGTAGGTGGATTAAAAACAGAAATTTATTTTAACGGTTATTGAATGCTTTTTGCTAATGTAACCTTATGCCAAAGCCACTAAAAGAGTAGTACAGTTCTCTAAGTGTCCCGGGCCAGAGAGCGCCACAAAGAGGATGCCTAGGGCTGGACAAGGGTTGACATGGTCAGCTCCCCACTTTCTTGAACTACAGTGATCATTTATCCACCTTTTCCCTCAAAGCTACACCACACAAACACAAAAATTCCTGTACAGGCACTGGACCCACCAGGCTCCAATGTCAACCCCCCAAAATGCAATAGTTGGACTTACACTGGTTCTAAATGTTGAAGAACACCTACTGAGTCAGACACTGTAGAACAGGTCAGAGAAGGAAGACTCTGGAGCCAGTCTCTGAGGATGAAGTTTGGTATTTGGGACTATCTGTGAGTGATGAGTTATTGGGGCAAGAAGAAGACAGGAGAGGCAGGTGTATGGCCCCTTTGTTGCCTCCCACCTCTACCCAGGCATCCTTGCTAACACATAAACAGGATGCTACTTAAATGTCAAGGAGAAGACCATTCTGGTTGGTGATGGAGTCCATCTGTTGTGGTGTTGTTGATGTTTGTTTTGTTTGTTGTTTTTGTTTGATTCATTTTGTTTTTCCACCTCTTTCTAGTCTCAGTCAGCTGTGGTGGAGCTATATACAGGGAGTGGGGAATCGGTACAGTAGGTGCAGACCTGGGGCAAAGGTCCCACAGCTCTTTAACTGGCCCCTGCGTGTCATAGGCAGGCAGTGCTGCACCCTGCAGAGCTTACTTCTGGATTTGACATTGTTCCTCCCTCATACAGCAGCAAGTGGTGGGGTCAGCTCACGATGGGCAAAGAAACAAAACCCCAAATGTTTGATTTCCCAAATGAAGACCCTGAAGCCAGATGCTAGGGTGAAAGCCTGCTAGCTCAGAGAGTCAGAGAAAGCACTTGGCTGACCTTTCTACTTCGCCATGTCCCAGAAGCTAAGCTCTTCCCTCCTCCGTGATATGGTTAAATACCCTCAGCTCAAAGACCCTCCTTTCTCTTTCTTTGGTTTTCCTAGGTTCATTCCCTGTCAATTGGTTGCCCTGGTTGCCTCTTGACCTGTCACTAACTTTATAATCGTATTTACAGAAAGCTCTGACTAAAGATGTGTGCAAGGGATGAACCACAGCACCACAGGGTTTTGCTGGTTCACAATGGGATCGAATATCCTGCAACAGCTTCTGCAAAACAGTCAGTCAGAAGGCCGGAGCTGCTATACCCACCCAGCCCTGCTCGCCGGAAGTGTCCAGACCATACCCACATACCATCTCAATGAGAAGCTGACAAAACCTAACATGCTACATGCAAATACCTACTCTCCACATGAAAATAGTGAAACTGAGGACTGTATTTGAAGTGTGCTTACGTGAATGTAGTTGGGGAAACGGGGGAATACATATGTATACATGACATTAACACTGGATGTTTGTCTCAGCCACCTTTTTGAGACAGGGTTTCTGACTAAACCTAAGGCTGACAGATAAAACTAGACTGCTTGGCCAGCAAACTCCACAGATCTTCCTGTTTCTGCATCCCCCAGTACTGGAACTATAAGCTTGCCACTGCACAAGCTTTTCTACGTAGGCACTGGGGATCAAAATCAAGTCCTCAAGCACTTTTGGTCTGAGCCATTCCCTCAGCCCTGAAAATCGGGACTTTAAGGCTGGACTGGGCCACAGAGATGTACTTATAATAATCACCAGTACTCAAGAGATAGAGGGGAGAGGATCCTTGGCTACATACTGAGTTTTGGGTCTGCCTGGGCAAGAAGAGACCCTGTCTCGAAAACAAGCAAAGCATTCTGCATCAACCTCATAGAATTCATGAAGCTACCATCATCATCACCATCACCATCACCACCACCATACCATCATCATCATCATCACCACCACCACCACCATCATCATCACCAACACCACCAACAACAACACCATCATCATCATTTTATTATTATTAAATCACAATCCCTGGAATTGACCCAGAAATACACAATTCCTGGGAGTTCATTCTGCCAATTCAGGAGACAAAAAAACAGTGTGCCAAATCCTTTTTAAACATGTTTGTTTGCTAACCCGACAGCCAAACTAACTGCTGCTCAGCCTTTTAAAGTACTTCTGACGATCCCCAGCACCGGAAAAGGCGCGTACACTCTTAAAATGAAGGAAGGTGGGCCACTGAGTTGGTTCAACGGGTAAAGCGCTTGCCACATGAACTCCTGATATCTGAGTTCAATCCCCAGAGCCCACATAAAGGTATGGTGTGAGAACCAAGTCAACAGCACTGTCCTCTGACTTCCACGTGTTGTGGCACGCACACACCCACACACATATGTCATATACACATATGTAACAACAACAGATTTTTAAAATTTTAGTAGATAAAGGAGCACAAATTTTTCATAATTAATAAGCCAACCTAAAATATGTCAAAGGGAGAAAAAAATGAAAGGCTATTAAAACGCATATAGCTCTTTGTAGTAAGCACTTAATTAAAAAGAAAACTTAGTAAAATTCACTCTAGTTTTTAAATGTGTATTTTCATAAGCTTTTGTGTCCAACTGACACAGAGTAACTAGACACACTCATTCTTCCTTTTAGAGGAAGGAGACAGTAGGAACCACGGGAAAACCTCAGCAAGCGACCTTGCAATCCAGAAGCCTATTTACTTCAGATCGGTCAGTCCCTGTTCAACAGAGCCGCGTGGATTCATGCTAGGTATTGTGTGTTCCAGTCAGTGTATGACTCCCTTATCAGAAGCTCAGCAAGTTCTCCAGTATGAGTCACAGAGAACAGAGACCCCATGGCTATCTCACACCCCCTGAAGTGGAATAACCACAGGGTTGCTTGGCACCTCCAGCGTTTAATGGGGAAGCAATAAGAAGCAACAAGAAGCAGACTTCCAAGCTCCAGCCTACGTCTAGATTCCCAAGTAACACTGCCTATTGCCCAAAAGGAAGAGAAACGAAGAATTACCGACACACTCCAACAGGGTTATCTGTCGAGCCACAGTTCTCTGTACCAGAAAAGGAAGACCGGAGCCACTTCCTGATGTACACGAGTGATCTAGTAATTCCTGTAATGTAAAACAAGGAGAAAAAGAAATTACTGAGCAACAGTCAATGCTTGAGAGTCTACGATACACGCTGTGGTAACCCCATGTGCTTTCTAGCAACTCTGGTCACGTGACCCATTAAAATGCGGGGGGTGAGGGGGGATGTCCTTTGAACGGACTGGTTGTATGTCTTGGGAGACTCAGAAGCAAAACCTAAAGCAGGTTTTCCTGATGGATAAGTCATTCTTTCTTAAGCCCTTGAGTTTTCTAATCAAATACACAAGGAAGGAAACAGAGCTAAGCTAATGGGCGCATTAGAAAGGCTGGGGGACTGCACGCATGCGGAGTGGGTGGGAAGGATGGGGGTGGGGGATGCTTGAGCACCAAGAGCTGAGCATTATCTGCCATTATCTATCCTGCTATGCTCACCGAATGTCTGTCGAGTGATCTACTTCAGTTGCCGTACAAACTAAAGGTGTCTAATTGGAAGCAAGCAAATTAGGACTCTGAACAGCCAAGTGTAATATCTGTAATGGAAAGGTTCTAAAACATGAATCATTAAATTGGTACTTGTAGGTGTGTGTGGGGGGGTGCTGTTTCTGTGGATGGAGGTTCTTTTATTTTCAGGTAACATATGAACAAGCGGGTCACTAAATTAACACCTACTTATCATTTTTTAATATGAACTGCAAATTAGAAAGGAAAAAGGTAAAAAAAAATTTTTTTTCACTTCAAACATAACACAGGAGTCGCACATTGGTTTCTCCAAATGAGCATGCTGGTGAAAGATTGCCAGTTCGTTCATTCATAAAGTTTTCCTTCACACTCTCAGCAAAGGCCCAGCAGCAAGACCTGGCCTGGACCGTCTCTAATGTACAGCCTTACAGCCACAGTGATGGTGGGAAGGCTGACCCTGCCCAAAGTTCTTCTTTTCCCAACACATAAGCTGGCCCGTTGACGCAACACATAGATTTCTGTGAATTTCATCTTCTCTCCTCTCTATGAAGTGCCACTGTGCAATACTGTTGATCAGTAAAATTACCAATGGCTAAACACTCAACACGAGAAATTCAGAACCCTTAAAGCCACAAAAGGATAATCAAGAAGAAAATGAATATAGATGAAACAGGCTTCATGACTCCCCGACGATTTCCTCTTGCCCTGCTTGGTGTCTCTATTCATTCAATTATTTTTGAGAAAAAAATAAAAAACCAGCTCTGCATATTAAGCTGTTGCTTTTCCATGATGCAGACATAGTTTTGGTTCTAATTAAGTTCACAGATTCGGGGGGGTGGGGGTCACGAAATCAACCAAAGACTCATAAAGACCTACCTACCTCAACTCCTGAAGCCCCCGCCGTGGGCGAGCTTCAGCAAGGTTATGTAAATGAACATATTGTTTAAATAAGCAAATAAGGACATCTCGTTATTCCTTACTATGTCATTATATGGTGACATTCTGTCAGCTGCGTGGCTGGGTTGTGTTGAGAAGACTGTTTTGGCGCAGGCTTTCATTCCGATTTCAAAATCCTAAAAGCTATTTAAACAGTAATTTACACTAGATATTCCAATTACTGCCCCTAGTAATTAGACATGTTAGCAGCTCTGAGGAACACGGTTCTGACTAATCTACGTTAGGATCTTGCTTTGCTGAAGCTTTGTCGGGGAACCATCCTCACGTTTTCCTGCTACAAAACCCCATAGACCCACCCCCTCTCCCCTAAACCTTAAAACAGATTTCTGAGCAAACGTTTCATGAAAACAGGGTACACCCTTCCTCCAAGCTCCACCACGCCACAACTCAAATGGGTACACAGAAGGGTGTACACAGGTTAACTTGTTCCTTTCTCGTTCGATCAGAGCAAGATAGTTCCCAGTCTGTATCTGGCATCAGCAGCTGACACCTGACTTACAGGAATGGCTGCAGGTGAGCTAACCATGGCCGTTGTTCAGGGTACACCTTTTCCAGGAAAACAACAAAAGACAGTTGGAGAGCAAGCCCAGTTACAGAACCCCCAGGCACTCACAGACTTGTCGAGTAGTGGGGCCAGCCTTCAGGCATGAGGTGGGAGCATAGCATTAAACAGCCTGAATCGAGTTACAAAGATAACTTGATTGACTTGCGGCTCGCTGGGTTGTGACAAGGAGAGAGCGGATTTGGTTGTATCGTTCGCACCTAACACCCACGGAGCTTTGTCTTTCTTCAGAGAGACCATGTAGTATCCATGGAGAATGTCTCTACCTTCTTCTTTTGCACGCTCTATAGTAGGCTGCTTATGGGGAGTGACCTACTTCCCTGACTTAACTAAAGGTTCAGAAGAGTAACTAAAGGAACACTCGCAGTGTCGAGCTAGAGCTTTAAAACACACGCGTGATTTTAAACTTCTGCTGCACGTACTTGTTGGCTTATTTATTGGGGGCCGGGGACAGCCTTGCAACCGTACATATTTGGAAGTCAGAAGACAGCTTGTGGGAGTTGGTTTCCTACCACGTGAGGCCTGGGGATTAAATTTAGGTCATTAGGCTCAGCAGTGAGCATCTTGACCCTCGGAGCCACCTCACTGGCCAGGAAGAAATTTTCAAATCTATAAATAAAAGCATCTTCTATGCTGAAGAAGTAAACTAAAGGGGGGTGGGGTGGGGTGGGGTAAGTGTGTGTCTAGATGTATGCATCGTGTAAATGACTTTGGAAACTTATGGAAAATATCAATCATTTTATTGTTTGGTGAAATGATAAAAGGTATAAATGGTTTGCTTTCCCCCCTATTTTTTTTTTTGTTAAGCTATTAAAGCATTTTAAATTCTGTATGTGCTACGTGCACATAGTTGTACTGGAGGGCCCTGGTTCAGCCAGCTGACTGCACTCCACAAGGGGGCAGTACTGGAGCATCAAAAACTTAATGGCGACTTCTGGAGATGTCAAGTCTCTAAACTATGGCGCCTACTCATAATCTAAAAGGAAAGGGATTTCTTAATCATAATGAAAAGATGCTACCTTAACAAATGCCTGTTGTTACAAATAGAGGAGCCGAGTGACACCACCTCAAGTCCTCTGAATCTCCAGTCTGCCAACCATTCTTTGTCCTGTTTCCCCACATTCTCCAAAGAAAAGTCACCGCCGAGAATCTACTAGTGTAAACTCTCTGAGCCCTGTTCCTTCAGGGTCTGTCGGAACTGGATTCTCTTATTGACAGCAGTCATATTCTTATACCAGGTGCTCCCATCTGCTTGGCTGTCAGCCCAGTGACTAGTCACATGTCTTCGTAGTAGTCACTGCTGGCTTTGCACACTGGAAATAAGGAAATGTCCACCTCCATGCCGCTGTTCCTAGGCCTCCCTCTGGGGTCACAGACTCACCGCTAGAGTGCTATCTCCGACGTTGGTGGTGATGAGCCCTTCGATAGTACCATACTCCACGTCTCTGGGGTTCAGGCGCTCTTGATTGCGCCTTTTAAACTTCCTGAGAGCAACGCCAAGGATGCAAGCGAAAAGGCATACCGCAAACACCACGGAGAGGATGATAAGGCCAACTTCCAGGTGGAAGTTCTGCGATCCAGGGAAGGATTTCCCTGGGGAATGGGAAGAAAGGGGTAAGTGGCCACGGGAACCACAGTTTTCCTGTAATTTACCAATATCCTAAGAAACGACTCCTGATCCTGACCAAACAATCTCACGTATCAAAGCAACTTACAGCTAAAATACTTCCTAATATTTAGCCAAGGGCTCAGACGCTCATTTAAGTGATCAATCAATTAACCAGAACTGGGGTTTAGGAAGGATTCCACCAAGAATCCACTGTATTGATGCATGACTGCTTAAGAGCTTCTTAAATATATAATCCTTGATGTTAACTCTTAGTAACGTGGATTGCAAATACAACAAGCCCTGACGGACGCTATGATACCGTAATATTCCAGTGAGAAAGTGCTGATGTCTTCCCTAAGCTTTGCCTGCCTCAGTGTTCCCTGCAGCGATCCGCTCTCGACTTAAGGGTCCTTTATATTGTTTCCTCCCAAGTCCTGAGAATCAGGCTAGGACTCTATAGCGCATGTCACATGCATGAATATGTATAAAAGCAATTTAATATATGACAGATATCGTGGCCTCTCAAATGGGACATTCCTTCCAGGGAATGCCTTCTATGAAAGCACAGGGTGTGGGGAGAGTGAAACGGCTCAGGGGTCAGAGGAGTTGCGGCGAAGCCTGACAGCCTGAGTTTGATCCCTGGAACCCACACAATAAGAGAACCAATTCCCACAAGGTGTCCTCTGACACGCTCAGCACACATGGGCAAATGCAGGGCTTGCACACACACGAAAACATAAATAAGTAAATCCATAAGTAAACGTGTGAAGCTTAATGTGTAGCATAATGTGTTCGTGCAGATCTTCACGCTGACGAGGACTTTGTGTGAATACAGACACATCTTCCTGACTTCCATTATGTTAGTAAAGAATTAAAACACTGAGCTTAAGGAAATAACCCTTGAGTTAGTTACTTAAAGATTCAATCCTTCTTTTTCAAACCCTTGTGTTCAACTTAGTTTTTATATCCCGATGTAGCCTGTTCTATCTGCCCTAAAGTGATCAAAACTGCCACGTGACCTATTGGCTCTTTGGTTTCCTGCCTTGTGACAGTCCTTGCAGTGAAG
The DNA here is from genome assembly GCF_021556685.1 of Rattus norvegicus. Classification (NCBI taxonomy): domain Eukaryota; kingdom Metazoa; phylum Chordata; class Mammalia; order Rodentia; family Muridae; genus Rattus; species Rattus norvegicus. The sequence goes on from NC_141536.1 coordinate 42,180,852, forward strand.
GCTCTGAGTGTCCTCTCTTACCCCGTTTGTGCTTTCCTTCTTCCATGAGTACAAAAATCATATAATTAAACTTAGTAAGAGGTAGTATATATATATATATATATATATATATAGATATAGATATAGATATAGATATAGATATAGATATATATATACACACACACATATATATATATATAACAGGAATAAATTTGGCTTGAGGCAGGCCTATATTGATATTGACAGCCATGTGAGATAGCCAATGAGATTTCACCATATGAGAAAAGAGTTGCAGAGAGAGACCGACTACCGAAGGACTCAGAATCCATAAGAAATGCATGAGGGGAAATCGCCTAACTTCAGGGCTCATGCACAACCACATCTGCCTTCTGTTGCAGAAGGCTAGGGATCTGATTTGGAAGGCTGAGCAAGCTTTCCTTTATCACCTTCTTAACAAGGGAAAGGCACTTCGCACAAGCACCGAGCTAGTGTTCCTACTTCTCTTGCAACACACATGGCCTACACACCTGTTCATGGTGACCCGTGCTCAGCAGATCCATCCCCTATACACCCACCTTCCGGATGCATGTCCCATCATTCGCTTTCCCAAAATGTCCTTCTCCTTTTAGATTCCAAAGGCTATGCCTTTGTTTACCTCACCCAGAGTGACCTTCCACGGCCCCGTCAGCTCTGGTTCAGCGAGTAGGAAGAATTGCTTCTGGCTACGCAGATCCTTAACCCACACAGACTTGGGGCGACGCTCACAAAACCCCTTGATCTAGAAAAGGAAGGAGCCGTGGGAACCTTTAGTGGGCAGCCGGGCCGTGACGTTCCTGTTGCACCAGTCCCCTTGGCAGCACTCCACAGCCTGGCCAGGCGACGGCGGGGTCTTACACGTCATCTTCCCCTGCTCATAGACCTGAAAGCAGCCCTTCTGGTAGACGCGGAAGCCATCATTGACGCTCAGGGAGGAAAAACACTGCTGGCCCTCACAGTGGTCCTCGTTCCCGCAGGAGAGGCCCTCACACACACACATGTAAAGCTTCGGGTTGACCTTGGGCTCCTCATCTGCAAAGGAGAGGTAAGGAGAGACAATTCAGTTCTATGAGCTTCATCCCTTCCTGAGGGGGGGTTAAAAAAAAAAACAGGTTTCCCTAAGATCACCCCAAACCCAATCACAGAACCATCAACACTGACCAGCGTCTACACTCCGGGTTGTCACTCAAACAAATAATTTCATCTCAGTCTATGAACGTATCTATGTTGTGCGTCCATCCCCTTCAGGATTATGTTAGCATGGAGATGAGCATTGAGATGCCCAGACTCCTGACATAGAGCCCCTTCCCCATATCCCTACTTCTAGCTTCTAAACTAAATACTTGATGGGAATATGACGTCTGGCACCTTTATTTTATACAAAAAAAAAAAAAAATGGCTCCTAAATAAATACTTGGCGATACTTAGCACCAGCTCCTGTTAGCTCTGCACTTGTCAGCAAATGATGCCTCAGAACGTAACTGCTTCAGAACATACTTATAACAGAGTCTGACACTAGGCCACTTGTGATGATAACGCTGGTGTTTGCACACTGGTTAAAATTCTAACGAATACTTCTTAAGGATTGTCTACTGATAGCCAGGAGTGGTGATGTATGTCTCCAATCCCAGAACTCAGGAGGCAGAGGCAGGCAGATCTCCGTGAGTCTGAGGCCAGCCTGGTCTACAGAGTAAGTACCAGGATAGCCAAGGGCTACACAGAAAAACTCTGTCTTGAAAAACCAAAAAGGAATTGTCAACTGGTAAGGAACAACGAGAAGGAAAATAAAAAACAAACAAACAAAAAACAAACTAGCTTTAAATACTCAGGCCAAGGACCTAAACAAAGGGAAGGAAGCTATATTTAACAATTACATATCAGGTAGCACCAGAGACCAGGTCGTCCCCAGTGATGCCAAGATGCAGAGCAGTCACAGGGGAGGCCACACCATCAGCCCTCACCCTCCCTGCTGTCGTCTGAAAAACACTTATTTGCAGTTCCGTTTTCACGTCTCGCTTCCCTCCTCCCTCACTGGGATGATGAGTTCAGACTTGCTCCTTCCAACACTTTCAGTCAGCAGGGAGGGAAAGGGAAGACAAAGCGTACACAGTACAGCCCTAAAGGCTATTCCTTAGCCAAGGCCACAGTCACCAAAGCTCTACTCAAGGAAACCCAGCCTCCAGAGCTCTCTCCCAATGTCTGTGACACAGAGGGGCTCACCTCTCTGATCAGCATGTCTGTGAGATAACTGCCTTTTAAGACAGAAAGAGGGAAAGAGAGAGAGAGTGTCTCTCTGTGTGTGTATGTGTGTGTGTGTGTGTGTGTGTGTGTGTGTGTGTGTGTGTGTGAGAGAGAGAGAGAGAGAGAGAGAGAGAGAGAGAGAGAGAGAGATTGGGAATTGGATGGCAGTGCTTTTAAGAGAAGACCTTAAAGTAAAAATGTCAAGTTCACTTACACAGATTTGTGTGGGTGTGTATAGAGATGTGGGTTATCTCAAAAAGAAAGAAAAGTGTTGCTAATCTTTTTCTTCCCTCTTCAAAGAAGTGGAAATACAATTCACTGCCCGCTGCCGTGTGGGTGCTACATCCCACAATGGAAGTACATGCAGACACACAGACACAGCCTTCTGCTTATAATCGCCTTGCAAGTTCTTCTGAAAACCACAAGGGGCTCATCCCAAAGCGAAGACGTGCCGGAAAGCAAAATATCCAAAATAGCCACTGCTGGTGCTAAGTACGTCACCAGTCTAACCCCGAGACTCAGGAGCCTTCTGACATGTTTAATGAGTGAAAAACTTTAATGAGCAAAGAGATAGTCTTTGTTTGACACAATCTAGCAAGAAGTTTATACTTATCAAAAGAGAGGTAATATTTCTAGGGAGTCTAGACATGCTTGCCACTCTCGAGTGGAGTCAAGCTGGGCCAAGACCTGCCAGCCATGTGCCCAACATGTCACCACTCTTTGGAAGGAACTGAACAGGGGAGGGGAGTTATGGAGGAAGTTAATATCGTCACCTCGATTTGTGTGTGGCCTGAAAGAGAGTTAAATGACTATTTATTTTAAAAAAGGCAACTGGTGCAAATTCAAAACACACGTTCATTGTTAATAATTTTTAATCATATGTATCCAATAACATACCTAAGGTACTGGGAAGTACATCTGGCTGATACTGGGTTGGGGAATGAAGAGTTAGTGCTGTAAGGAAGAGGTAAATGAAAATAAGATAAAGAGTGGCAATTTCACAGAGTGATAATGGCTAACCAAATACATCTAGTCACCGTATTGCATATATGAACTACCATAAATAACAACAAACTGTAAAGATCTCATTCATCGCTGAGCCTATAGAATGGATGGTCAGAGAATGGGGGTACAGCTCACAGAGGAGCACATGATGCATGAGAGAAGTACCCCCGATTTACCTACAGCGATACTTGTCAACCGTCCGAAGACTGCAACCCTTTAATATAGTTTCTCATGTTGTGGTGACATGCCCCACCCCAAACCGTAACATTATTTTTGTTGCTTGTGGTGATCTGAATAAAAATGGCCCCCATAGGCCAATAGGGAGTGGCACTATTAAGAGGTGTGGCCTTATTGAAGTAGATGTGGCTTTGTTGGAGAAGTGTCACCTAGGGGTTTGACTTTGAAGCTTAAGAAAGGTCTAGTGTCTCATTGACTTTCTCCTCCCTAAACCTCTGAACCTGTAAGCCAGCCCCATCAAATGTTTTCCTTTATAAGAGTTCAAAGGATAGAAACACTAACTGGGACATTGCTACTTCATAACTATAATTTTGCTACAGTTACAAACTGTAATGTAAATATTTGTGTTTTCCAATGATCTCGAGCAACCCTTATGAAGGGGTCATTCAACCCCCAACGGGGCCACAACCCAGAGCAAGAACCACTGATCTACAGCATCCCAATAAATAAAGAAGTGAACCAATGCACACAAATGTATGGTCCAGGGCGCCGAAGAGTCGCACTTTGTGCTTCTTACAGTATGTTCTTAGTGTGAGCGAGTTTCAGAGTTGCAGCCTAAGTTAAACTCTATATCCATAGACATAGGAAAAAACATCACTTTCCCAAGGGCTCTTGCTTTCCACAGGATAATAGATAGAGGGTCTGACAGATGTTTGGACTATGACCTAAAGAATTTCACCAGAAGCAAGAAGGCTCAAGTGACTCTAACATGTTGTGAAATTCAGCTCTCTAAACCCACTTGTGCAGTACGCACAGGCGTGAAGCAGCATTAACCCTAATCAGTATTCACTCCTGCAGAGTCTCATTAAGTCTCCCTCGACCGCCTACATTCTTTATACAGTTGTGCAGAGATAAGAGTTACAGACTGGACTGCCTTTCTGTTGGTGACTCTTGTCACTCGAATGTCAAAACCCGTGGTTTACATCCCCTTGCTCTCTGCACTCAGAACATAGAAAAGTGGCAAAGGGAGAATAGTCATTAATGGGATACAGCGATTAACTCCATCTTTGATATGGAACCAGGCCCAGTCAGCCTGAATACAAAACCTTCCCCAAATCTGGTTTCCTTATGCTGTCCTCCCAACAGTTCATTTCCTTAACTGGTACATTCCCATAAAACGAATTAGCAAATCCTTTATGTGCTTATTTTTTACAAACACAAATATAAATGAAAACCTTAAATTCATAATTTAAGAATGATCTTCCCTCACACACACACACAGACACACACACATACAGACACACACACAGACAAACGCGCACACACACACACACACACACACACACACACACACACACAGAGTCATTTCCTTAACTGGTACATTCCCATAAAATGAATTAGTAAATCCTTTATGTGCCTATTTTATACAAACACAAATATAAATGAAAACCTTAAATTCATAATTTAAGAATGATGTTCCCTCACACACACACACACAGACACAGACACACACACACAGACACATGCACATATAGACATACACACACACAGATACACACAAAGACACACACACAGACACACACACAGAGACATACACACACACACAGACACACAGAGACACACACAGAGATACACACAGACACACACACACACACACACACACACACACTATGGCAATTTCATCTGGTAGCTTGGGTTAGTTTGAAGAGATGCCAAAGTGATTTTCTGAATTAGAATTACTAACTCAGCAAAGGCTTAAAGGAAGGCAGAAGGTAGAACGTGCTTAGGTTTTAATATCTACTACTCTTAGAGATACAGCAAGCCTCAAAGTGCCCATGACTCACTTTTTCAGTCTGGTCAAACTCAACATTCACTATAACATGTGTGGGCCTGTAATATTTTATTTGGGCTGGGTGTTGGGCTAGGGGATACCTTTAAAAGCTACCCATAAGAATGTGTGAGTTCTGAACCTCTCAGACCCTGATATCAATACAGTTGACGTCAAGAAGTAGATAACTGTGTCCTGTGCCGTTCCTCCAGGGTCCAGCAGGAAGTGTGATATCAGAAGTGAATAAAGTTTTACACCTGCCTGTGTGAATAACCAGGAAGTGCCCTGGCAGAAGGCAGCAAGCCTCCTCTGCCTAATTGACATTCATTTAAATAATTCAGTAATTTAAATGTCATGCCAGAGGTATTCCCTCTGCACAGCTCACCCACATTGTTTGTTCTAGAAGGCACCTCCCGGCATTACTCAGTGTTATGGCTGGCTCAGTTCGCTCTTTGCTCTTTGTATCACCAGAACCAGGGCCGTGTGAAAATGCTCACAGCTGGAGCTGGCTGGGAACCGACTGGAGAATTCTGACCACAGAGATCGGTTGCTTCCCCTCTTCCAGGGAGGAACCACCAGGGTGGTGGAAGATGGAGGCCGTTCTGCAAAGCCAGTAGCACAAGCTGGGAGTCCCTAGGAGTTCACAGCAGCCAACTCTTTATAAAAGGATTTTTCTTGTTCTGGGCAAGGCTCAGCTCACCATCTGGACACACCTACTAGGAGATGACTCCAGACTGGTAAAGCAAGAAGCAGAGCAATGGGACCATCTTGTGCTCCGTAGTAAAATCATTCCCATCTGTGCTGACCTGGGACTTCAGCAGTGGAGGCATCGCACTGCAGCCGCCTCTGTCTCTGTGGACCTGGTGGTGTGCGACATAATGCTTAAGGCACTCAAACAGATTTCTCATTCTATAGGGTGCGTGAAAGCCCACATCTCCCATTAAGACCTTTGATACAAGACAGATGAGGCAGGACCCCATGCTAAGGGTCAGCAAAAGGGGACAGGCTGAGTTCTTAACGAGTTTACTTCGAAGTGGCCCAAATAATAACGCGGTAATTAGAAGGTGGTTGCAAAAGCCCAATAGTGCAGAAGTTGTAGAAGCTAAAAAAGGGAACTCCAAACATCCTTGGCCTCCTTCCAGCAGTCCAAACGATTCATTCATTTGAAATGGCGGTTTATATTAGGTTTATAGATTATGGGAGTCCTTCCACCCGTCTCCTAATCTGGGAGCACTGCTTGGCACCTCTCCAATATCTGCAAGCATTTGAGATCTCTGGCATTAAACAAAGGCTTAAGGAAGGATTTTGCAATGCCAGGTTTCATTGCCAGCAAGCCTGCTCCTCAGACAGAAACACAAAGGTCTATCCGGAATGCCTACTGAAGGGCACTTGATCCTCTGGCAAGAATGCAGGCTACATACACTCAGGGACAATATACACCAGGGGCCCAAATGCTCCAAATAGTCCTTTAGGACATCTTAAACAACAATAACAACAAAAACAAACAAACAAAAACAAAAAACAAAAAACAACAAAAAAAAAGCAGAAATACTGATACTTTGATACTTAGTCAAGTGGTAAAGCCAAGAAACAAAAACAAATACATTTCAAGAATTATGAGAGAAGAGAGATAGTCAAAAAAGACTGTGGACTAGAACAACAGGAAAGTCCGAGCAAGACCTGTGAACTCAGGATGCAGCTACTGGAAATGTGCTCCTCCTCCGAGCGTTCTCTAGCTCTGTGAGTGGCATGCCCATTCATGCAACCGCTCAGGCCTGATGGTCTCTGGCTTCCATTATTTGCAAGACAGACTACATAGTCTGACTCATCCAGCTCTCTACCCTGCCCTCTTCAGAACCTGGGAGTCCTCAGGAGGCTTCTTTCTGGTACAGAATCTCAGGCGCTTGCTTTATGGACCCCTTCCATATGGATGGCTACTCCCTCACAGACAGCTGAATCTACTCAGAGGATCGCACTTTGCCTGCTTGAGCCCAGCACTTGAATCTTCCAGGACCGATGGCTCCCACAGCCCTTTGCTCTGATGCTCAACCACATGAGGACGGAACCCACCGCTACCAGCAGCAGCCTCCGTAGTTGGCAGCACCAAGCCGGTGGACATTTGCTTTCAGCATGAATTTTCCATTCACAGAAGACATTCAGGGGTACGAAGAGACCTGAAAGTGTTTTCAGAGCAGACTGTGGTCATAAAGTCTTCAAATGTCAACACGGATCTTCAGGCACAGTTTAGTCACCTACTGGCATGTCCGTGCAAATCATTTCTTCCTAGCGGGGCCCGTCACACCATCGCATCTGTTCACTGCTTGGGCTCCTGATGTGTGGAAAATCAGTACTTTCTATGAGAACGTAAGATTGTGTGTGTGTGTGTGTGTGTGTGTGTGTGTGTGTGTGTGTGTTTGTGAGCTTGTTTGTTTACCAGAGGCCAGAAATAAAAGGTAAGAGTTTCCTTAAATAAGGAACTCTTTAATGCACTCATAAAACAGCTGGGCTTTGCGGGTGGTCTTCACTTGGCTGGCTGCTTTGTGGACGTTGGCCTGCTAGGATGCTCCTGTGATCAAGGTCATTAACACACAGTAAGTGCCTTCAAGGCCAATCAGTTTAAAGAGATCCACACAGCACCTGGCTGCCCCCACAGAGAACACTCGCCCCTGGTCTTTTTTCTAGTGGTAAGTTAGGAGGGAATAGGAAAGAGTGAGTTCCCACTTTCCCCTCTTTGCCTTGCTGCAGGGGACGAGGAATCCCTAAGTCATTCTACATTGAACTGCCGAAGCCAAGTTGGGTAGCGGGGGAAGTGCCATCTGTTTAATTTGTGCCTGGGCTGACTCCTTGTCCCTGAAATAATCCACACACATTAAGCCTATTACAGCAGCTACACCTTCAGAAGTTCAGCCTGTGCCCAAGTGTCGGAGGGATTATTATGGGTAGTGGCCATACACGATATTGGTCAGGCTTTTCCTTGTTTCTTACAACCCTCTTAAAGCAGCACAGGCTTGGCTTTATTCAACCCAGGCAACTCCCCAACCTGGGGGAAAAAAAAAAAACAACACACAAGATACCTCTTCACTTTGTCCTCAAGCCTCTTGAAGCAATGCTTCACAGAACAAAGGGTTACAGGCCTGAAAGGAATTGCATTTAGAAGAGTTATCTTCACCGGCCAAATATATCACCGTTGTTCTCACGCCAGTGCCAGTGTCTGAGCAAAACTACACTTTAGGGAGCATGACAGAGCCTGGAGGAAGAAGGCCGAGGTCCCAGTGGATTATGAATAGTTCAGAGAAGTTGTTCTCTTTGGCTTTGGAAAGCGATGGGATCAGGAGTCTTGGGGACTCCTCCATTGCAGCCTGGACACTGTGGTGGTATAGGGAAAGGTGCCCGCTTGGCCAGCCAATCCTGCTGCTTCTCCCATTTCTGTGCGCTTGCCTCTGAGGTTTCCCACCTGGTTCTTAACTGAAATTTTCAGTTTGACAATAACCTTTAAACAAGAGCCTCTCCACTCAGGCTAGCCAATGAAGAAGCGGCTGAAAGTCTTAGTGCCTACCTTTGCAGCTCTTTTCCTGTGTCCTGTTCTAGCCTTTGGTAGGAGCCAGGTCCCCTCCGGGATCATCAATGTGGGATCTAGAAACCACAGAAAACTTCTACCCCATTCTTCTACCCCTCACGGATATTTTAGCCAGAGATAAACTCTTCCAGCATTGTGCAGGGCTCCCGTTTGCTTATCAACAGTCCTAGAGAGAGCTGCTCTAATGCCCAACGGTGAAGGTAAAATGTCTTGAACCGGTAAATGCTCTTTTCTTGCTCGCTACCCTATGCTGTCCCTGAGAAGCAAAGGAAACAGTGAGGTCAAGACTTCGTTCATCTACCCTAGATGGGGATAAAGTAATTAACAGTTAAGAAAATGAGAAAGAACTTGAGCACAGTCCAAACTTCTATGACTGTTACTTCTATAGTCCGCCCGTTTTCCCAATTCACTCCTAAGTCGTGATAGAGTTCAGAGTCCCATTGAGGGCTCTCGGCAACGGAAGCCCATGCTCCCGTTTGCCTACGTTATGTGCCTCGTGCATATTCGTGTCGACATTAGCAACCTCAGAAACTTCCCTCCCTGTCAGTCTAATGTAAATGATCAAAACAAACAAACAAACAAAAAGTCAACACGTTGGAGAAAACTGGCTCATTACTCATAGACTAAAGACACTATACGCCATGAGAAGGTTGGATTCGGGCTGTTTTGAGCCTCCCTTTTAGCCCTAATGCAAAGATATGTTCCAAGTGCCTACACTCAATGTGGAAGGAGAAGTCCTTTCTCACATGGCTTGCATGGACTGTTCCTTCATCCTCCCACCTCCAACCCTGCAGCCTGCTGAGCCATTCCTAGCTTCTACAATCATCTTGGACCTTGGCAGAGGAACACCACTAAATCTGAGCTGTGTCACGAGGCCTCTGGCTGGGATGCAAGAATATCTAAACACAAGAGGCAAGAGTTTCCGCAGACTCCCTTTGGCTCTTGAAGCCACAGGATCACTGACGGCCTAAAGATAACCCAAGTATCTATGAAGGGTCACTTTTAAATAGTAGCTCTAACAGCACCCGTCACTTCAGAAGTATTTCCTTGCGGAGCCCACTTCCATCCCCACGGCATGCTAAGCCCACTAAAGAAATGAAAACCCAGAAGGAACCGGAAAGAGTTTGACAGGGAGAGACAGTGTTCAGCACACTGTGCTTCCACTCTGTAAACGCACAAGCCCACAATCCTGAGAAATAGTGGCTTAACAAGGAGACACCTCACAGGAGCCATCCACTGACAATCACTGGGAAAGGAAAGCAGTTATGAGATAAAATAAACAAGTTGACTCAAGGCTTCACTTTCTAAAGCAGAAATTATGCCTGTTTTTCCTTCTAAGAGAAACTTACACTGTAGTCTACTAGACCACTATTTAGCTGAGCACAGACAGATAGGCAAGCTTCAGAATCATGCTTGAAATAGATGCTCACTGAGACCCCACCAAGTATAACAGAAACCTGCTCAAAATGTTTGACTTGTTCCCTTGCTTTTTATTTCTCCCTCTTTTTTTTTATTTGCTTATTTTTGTTCTTCTCATTCTTTACGTAGGACCAAAATCCCCAGATCTTCCTACGAACCATTAAAATCCGCTCGGCACCTCACCTGTCTACCAAGTGAGTCCACATTGTCCTAAATGGCAGCCAGCCAGGTGCTAGCATACAAAGGGACAGGTGCGTGGGGAACCATTTTCAGATGCTATCAGCTGCCGTGCTCAGAAGGGAGGCAAGTCTTGGTTGTATTTCAAACTCCAGGCAGCCAACAGACATGCACCTTGCCCAGCTGCCAAGCGAACCAGCTGCCCAGTTGCTCCTCCCAAGATGAGAGCAAGGAAAACAGTGGAACCTGGCCAGCCAGCATGCCACTGAGCAAGCTGTACCTCTCAGTTCACTGTCTGGGTTATTCTGAGCCGCTCTTGTTGACACTCCATGGCAACCTGGGAACAAAGGGCCAGCTAAGAAGGGTTTAAATGTCCTGCAAAAGTTGCTAGGGAAGTCAGCAACCCAGACTTGTTTCCATAAGAAAACTGGATGTGGAATGATTAGATTATTATTGCTAAGCTATTGTAGTTTGATTACTGATGTGCAACCTGTGATGGGGCTTTCCTTTGTGGATTTAAGTCTGTTGTTTGTTTGTTTGTTTGTTTTTCCACTTGCCCCTTCTTGGTTGTGTTACTTGGGATGCCTTTGAAAGCACATGTGGATCAGCTTGCTTCAAAACTGCAGCAGTCGGCAAGGGACACAGGACCAGTGGGCAAGCGTGCAAACCTGATGGCCGGAGTACAGTCCCTGGAAGCTTATTCCTTCTCCTCATCTTGCCATGGCCCCATCACCCTAGTCTGTCACTCACCTCTGCCTTCAGTGGCAATCACCTTAGGCCCAGAGTTCTGCACTCTTGAGGATCTAAAAGTCTCAATCCTGAGGAAATTCCTCTCCTGACTCTCATTCCCCACAATTCTTACCACCCCTTACCCAGTGCTCCCACTTCTCCGGACTCCACTCATCTACTGCCTTAAGAAATTCTTGAATGCCTTCCTTGCTGGTTCAATGTCTGTTAGTCCTAACAGCACTTCCTCCCTGAATTGCCGACCCCAACCTCTGAGGTGAGAGCCTCCTATAAGGAGAGTGCCAGGATTATGCTCTAACCTAAGGTTTACACAGCTGGGTTGTGACTTCTGGACACCAGAATCCACTTCTTACATGGGCATAACAGGTGCGGCTGTGTTCACAGCTGATGTTCACCGGTAACTCACTGACTGACGGCTCTTAAACAACTCTTGTTCTAAACTCAAAATAAATAGTGTGTGTGTGTGTGTCTGTGTGTGTGTGTGTGTGTGTGTGTGTGTGTGTGTGTGAGTGTATGAGAGAGAGACAGACAGACAGAGACAGAGAGACAGAGAGACAGAGAACATTTTTTATTTGCTTGTTAAATATTTTCTGATCACTAATGATAGATGTCTTGGTCACTGTTCTATTTCTGGTCTGCCATGACCAAGGCATCTCTTATAAAAGAAAGAGTTTAATTGGGGGCTTGTTTACATAGTCCCAGCATCACTATGTCAAGGGCATAGCAGGAGCATGGTGGCACTCACTGTGCAGGAACAGTAGCTGAGAGTTACATCCTTATCTAGAGATGTAGGAAAAGAGAGAGATTAGACCTGACCTGGGCTTTTGGAATCTTAAAATCTCCCAGTGACACACTTCCTCCAACAAGGCCACACCTCCTAATCCTTCTCAAATAACCGCAACTCCCTGGTGACTAAGCATTCAAGTATATGAGCCTATGGGGGACATTCCTATTCAAACCACCACATTGGATGAGCCAATGTCTTAGGCACTAGAGATAACACAGTGAACACGACCAACTCTCAGCCCCTTGGTCTAAAGCTTACTCTGTGAACAACTTGCTTCATGTATATCCTTGCACCAACAAGATGCAAGTGGGGTCTGCCTCTGTTGTACAGTATGATAAAGAACACAGAAAAGTGAGATACTCACACAGTTGCACAACACAAAGGAAATTGTAGAAATAGATGAAGAAGAAGGAGGAGGAGGAGGAGGAGGAGGAGGAGGAGGAGGAGGAGGAGGAAGAAGAAGAAGAAGAAGAAGAAGAAGAAGAAGAAGAAGAAGAAGAAGAAGAAGAAGAAGAAGAAGAAGAAAAGAAGAATGACAGGCAGACAAGATGATTCTAGAACAGCTTCAGTGGCTAAGATTGGGAGTCAAAGCTTCCTCCCAAAGTTCAGCAGAACTTCCTGACAGAGAACTTTTAGGGAGCCCATTGGGCTTTTCCCTATAAAGCTAAGGTTTTAACCCATTACTCAGTAGCAAAGACAAGCTAGACTTCTTTTGCTTTTTGTTTTGTTTTTCTGTGAAAAAAATAATGTGTTGAATTAAGAAGGGAGAGGAATAAAAGCAATTGCTGTTTCAGGATGCCATCTTTACAGATATGTGGGTCTTTGTGCTTGCCCTGGGTCCTACCCCAAGTGTTTCTTGTCATGAGTCATAGTGAGAATTAGGAAAAGCACAAGGCCTTGTGTCTCACACGATCTTGGAATGGCTTGAGTTGTGGATAATTACCACTATTAGGAATAATCATTATCTGTGCAGGCTTGCCTGGGGGCAGCCCAGGCTACAGGGGGACTTCCGGAGGGCACTTAGCAGTGCTTTGAGAGTTGCAAATTAATTTCTAATTTTTTTTCTCAGTACCTTTTCCTCCCTCAAAAGTGAAAGTTGCAGACACGACACCCAACAGGCCTCCTGTGTCCTGTGTCCTGTGTCATGGGTTTTTCTACAGAGAAAATGGCCTCTCACACATTAGAGGCCACCTTCATAGAAGAGAAAGAAGGGTTGGAGGCTTTTGCCCTATATACCTCTGTTGACCACAAGCAAAATTGCCCCATCTGCCTGCACACTGTTCCATTCGCGAATTTACTTGATCTTTCCTTTTGGTGAGTCCTACCCACTGCTCTTAAAGTGTCCATTTAAATTAGTGGACATGGCTGTAGTTCATGGTAGAGGCAAACATTTCCCAAAAAAAGAAGAGCGCCTGAAAGAAACCTTTGTGAAGCTGCTCGCCCTGGCAGCAGTTCATAGATACTTTGTTACAAAAGAAAACTTGATAAAGCGGAAACAAAACAAACAAACAAAAAAAACGGAAGCAACTTTGGGAGGGTGTTCAGCTTCATCCAAGGTCCTGTTTAGGTCCCACTGATGCCAAAGGGCACAGTGCATCTCCCATCTTTCCTTTAATAAACTAACTTGATAATATGGTAAAGCGAAAGACTTTGCTCTGAACAAAAGGGATAAATCGACAGTAACAAGAAATGGGAGCAACAGACTCAATACTGAGACGTTTCTTTTACACTCATTCACCCCTTCAAGAACTTCCTGAAGCCTCAGTAACGAGAAACTCAAAGAAAGGTTCATTCTATTCTTCCCCCCACGGGCAAAGAGGGGCACCTTTGTGGACCCTAACAAAAAGTCTATTGAACTTATCCCTTCCCTCCTCCATTGGGTAATTGGGCTGGAAAGTCTGAGTGGTGATGGTCTGGAAAGACCACAATCCAGTCAACACAGAAAATAATTTAGGGCCAAAATCTGTAACAAAACCGGGCCTAAGTCCGGACTTCCTTGCTGTCTTCAAATCTAACTGTGGTTCGTCAAGTCAATAAACTGGGGGTTGTCTCCGCTTTGAAATACTTCCAAAAGAAAAGCAGTGCACCAGTTCAGTCTTTGTGTCATGGTTTCCACCTGCAAACACACACAGGGACAGAAGGAGAGACTTTGGTCGGAGACTCCGCCTTCTCCCTGGTGGTATAATACCAACGTTTGAGCGTGATTAGTCTTATTAGTGGAAAGGAAAGGCAAGAATATACAGGTAATTAGAACTCGAGTGCTCTTCTCTGTGAGAGCAAACAAAACTCTCCCTGCAGCTAGAGTTGTAGGGATAATGAAAATGAGAGATGATTCCCCGTAGGACAAGAGACCTGGAAATCACAAGCCCAGGTGAAAGGGCCTTATCATGGGCCGTCTCAGGCCCTCTTCTTACTCTCTCCAACAAACTGCACTGGGCTGAATCCCAGCATGCACCATAGAAGGAAACGGATGTGCACGGGTGCCACGAACTTTCGGCAAAACAAGCAAACAGATAAATAATAGCAAAATTTTGAAGGAGATTAAGAGTGGAAACTCACAGACACCATTTCTCATATTACACCCGGGTTGGCTGTGTAACACCAGGAGCTTTAACTAATCTAAAGGCACAGCCTAAAAAAGAAAAAAAAATCCTCTTAGTGGGGTAGGATTATGAAAAATAAATAATAATAACATATATAAACAATATATGTAATATTATATAAATCATAATATAAAGCGGTGAATCAATAACTGGACCATACTAATTATTCAATCCATGTCACCTCTAACTGTCAAAAGGTAGCTGTAAGAAACAGCGTTCTCTTACCCTCCATATTTGGATGGGAAAAGGAATCTTTTCATTCTGCACCCTCCTGACCAGTTCCACAGAACTTGGGGAATACTTTAACATGCATTCAAATGCAACCTCAGCCACTGCTTTCAACCTCCTAGCAAAACATTAACACAATCTTTAATCAACGTCTAAGAAACATAAGCACTTGGTCTCCAGCATCATGGCGGAAGGGGTGAGATAGGAAATATAAAACCATTTTTAAAGACAGAAAGATAAAAGTTGGCTCGTGACAACTGTACCTACTTACTAGTGCTGGATGCTGTGTTAGTTTATTTGAACTGTAACGGTAACTTTTATTTTCCTGTACTAACCACCGTCTCCAAAGCTTATCACCTGTCTGCTAACCGAGGCCTGGTCCTGGAGGCTTCTAAGCTCTGTCCAGTCTTATCTAGGACTAGAACATTTCCAGCCTCGGGACTTACTGCTAAAGAAGCTCGCCCCTTCCTAGCTCTGGCTGGCTGGTCAACTCGGCTGTTCTGACTCAGATTCCTCCCAAGCTGACTGACCCGTCCTCTTCCCATCCTCTTCCATCTCCGTTTGCTGGCTTGACTGTAGCCATGTCTCCCTGTATTGTCCTGGCTGACCTTGAACTCTTGGGCTCAAGCTGTCTTCGCATCTCAGTCTCTTGAGGAGGAGCACAGGGGCATGCCACCACGCGGCCTTTGTTTGTGTCACGGCCTGAGTCTACACATGAAAATCTGCTACAACAAATGCCTGTGACTTTTATGTGTGCCATAAGAATGTTGTGAGGACTCAGGACGCCAGACATAGTTACTGCTGGCTTCTACTGCTCAGTATATATTAGATGGGAGTCCATTTTCTTTTCAATTTGTAATCTACAAAGCTCGACGACAGATTTGTTTATTATCTTTCCTAATATTTCATTTCTTTTCTTAAGGATTTTATAACTAAATTTGACTTTACAAATGTTGGATGTATTCCAAGCAGTTTTCTTTTGTTTTTAAACTCCGAGAGTGTGTGTGTGTGTGTGTGTGTGTGTGTGTGTGTGTGTGTGTGAGTGAAATGTGCCTTTTATAGAATACGCCACTGGCAGGTAACAAAGTTAAGTCACAAGGAGAAAAGAAGTGACCAACACCCAAGCCAGCCATGACTGTGACAAGAACAGTCCATGTTAGGGTTAGAATGTGGTGGGGGCAGAGTAATATCCCACACTCCAGTCAGTATCTCTAAGCACTGTAGCAGTGGTAGTGTTTAAATAGGAAAATCTCAATGGCAATCCCATTTCCCTGTCAGCTCAGAACAGCAGCTTTTATTACCTGTTTCCAGTGGTCAAGCATTTGCCTGTCTGGGGGAGGAATGGGATGGGGAAGAAAGGGGAGACAGGAGGAAAACATGGTCAGAGTACACAATATCCTTACATGGAGGGGTTGGCGTAAAACCTATCACTATGTATGCAATGCCAGTAAAACAGAAAGAAATGTGGTGAAATGAGTAGTTTGGGGAAATGGGAATGTATGTGTACGGAGTTCAGAAACCATGAGAGTTAAAATAGAACTTACAGAAAACCCTAAGTAGTGTGATCTAAGTTGTACACATTTCACAAATATTAAAAATAAAGAGGTCATTTGCTGGACTCTGCACAGCCTAAATGCTAGAAGCAGGGAAAAAGAAGACAGAATCAAGAGAGGCTACTCTGCACAAGTGACCCTTCTTCCCTCCCCACTACCTTCCCCCTCTCTCCCTCCCTCCCCTCCCTCTTTCCCAATTCTTCTTCCCCCTCCTGGCTCGCTCCAATTCTACCCCTCTTCTGCTTCCCTTTTCTCTGCCATTTTGCCTCTCTCACTGGTCAACCCCTGATTTCAACTGGAACCAAAAAGCACTGCTTACTAGCATATGGAGAGGAAGAATTTGGAGACAACTTAAGTCTCCAATATTCTTAAGACTTTTTTAGTAGTAAGCGTTAAAGCATTAAGTAAGAAATTTTAAAGGGGGACCAAGAAAGGGGGTCCCCAGAAACGAGCAGCTGAAAAGCAACGGTAACGCAACCAATTCTTCCAGCTTTATTTAACAAGAGGCCACTTCCTCCTATGAATGCCTTCAGCACTAGCAGGACAGGATCCTCTAGGGCACCTCCTGGCATGCCCAGCAGAGCATTGCAATGTCTTTAATAACACTTATTGCTGAGAGCTGTCTAGACAGACTCTAGATCGCCAGACTGGGCAGCACTGTTCAACAGACACGAAATGAGAGACACCTGAGTCATTTCTAATCTAAATGTTCTCACAGTAAGAAGAATCAAGGAAGATGCATGCTTTTACTATCCGCAAACCCAGCTTGTATCGTACACTCAGAGATCTCCTGGACTCTTGGCTACATTCCAGAGCTGCACGGAGTGGATCTGTGATTCCCAAGAGGACAACGAAGGGAGAAAGGAAAGGAGGGAGAATGGAGACACACACACATACGCACACGAGGTGGGGGATGGAGACATGATAGAGATAGCTAGATCAGTAGACAGCAGACAGACAGACAGACAGACGGACAGACAGATGGAGGCATAGGACAGGAACGGATCCAACAAAGTCATAAGTGTAAAGTGCAACAAAATAACTCCTAGGACATTGAACACTGACTTCTCTGCAGACTTGGCCACACTGACCAGATTAATTATTTGCCTTCTTGGAAGCTAATCAATTACATAAGGTAGATTCCTATATCCCCAAAGAACTTAAAACAAGGGCATGAGCCTTAGGTCTCACCTGATCATAACAAGACTGAGAATTGCTCTAAGCACTTGTATAAAACAGACATCTTCCAATGCACTCTGAGGCAGAGTTTAGGATTTGTAGTTGGAATATATTTACATAGCAACAGGCAAAGGCAGGATATATAATTGCATGGAATTAGCATTAACGCTTTCTTTTCCTTTCTGCAGCTGTTTTGTGGCTTTCATAAAGGTCTAGAGAGTCATCAACTTTTCTAGAACAAGGTAGGGAAAGAAGGAATCAATAAAAGAAGCCCATGACTTACAAATGCCTGGTTATACCATGAGCTAAAATGTTTCCTGTTGTGTACGGATGTTTATATCACCTCAAAATCTGTGGTGAGAGAAGGAAAAGGTAGGACAAGCAACAGAATGTGAGCAAAGACCCTCACTGTATGATTGTATATCTGTGATGGCTATCTGGTCACCCAGGAAGAAAATCTCAATGAAGAATTGTCTACATTGGGTTAATCTCTGAACGTGTCTGTGGGGAACTGTTTTAATAGGTCAGTTGATGTGGGAAGACCCAGGCCACTGTGGGCAGCTCCATTCCCTAGACAGGGAAAACTGAACTATGTAAAAGAAAAATAGATCCGAATATGGCAAGAAAGCAAGGGAGCATGCATACACTCATTTCCCAATGCTCTTGATGTTGAAGGTGACATAACCAGCTGTCTTCAGCTCCCCCTATTGTGGTGAACTTTAACCTAGAATTGCACATGGATATAAACCCTTTCCTACTTTAAGGCTGCTTTTGTCAAGGTATTTTATCACAGCAACAGAAATGAAACTAGGACAGTGGCCTCATAAAAGAGATAGCTAGTCTTCCCACCATTGGACACAGTGAAAAAGTGCCACCTCTGAGTGACAAGTCCTCAACAGACAGTGAATCTCCCACCCAGCACCTTGAACTTGCCCTTCCCAGACTAAGAACTATAAGAAATAAATGTAGACTACTTACAGGGCATCCAGTCTGAGGCATTTGGTGACGGCAGCCCAAACAGGCAAAGATAATTGCACAGCCCTCGTCATAGCAAGCTTTTTGTTGTGGGACAGTTTTCTATAGCCTAGCTTCTTCACAAATTTACTATGTGCTCAATGTTAACTCCAACTTCCCATCCTCCTCTCTCCACCTAACCGCTGAGATCAAATGCTGGTGCCTCCATAGCTGTTTTACTCTGCTAAGCTCTGATTGTGGCTCAACTCATTCATTTCTGTTATACATAAAAACACGAAGTATGGCATCTATGTCCTGCTGTATATTGAGCTTCCCCCAGATAAAATTACTGTATAAACAGGAGGTGTGCTGGCCAACTTTCTATAACTATAACAATACCTGAAGTAATCAAATTAATAACAGAAAAGGGCTGTTAGGGGCGGCAGTTGTGGAGGTTACAGCCCATGGACAAATGCCACTGGAGTTTTGCTAAACACGAACACAATATACAGGACATTCAGGAAGCAGAGGAAGACCATTTACCTCCCGATTGGGTGTGAAAGAAAGGACAGGGCTCCAACAAACTTCTTGGAAGGTAAGCCCTCAAGAATCAGAAGACCTCTGGCTAGAACCGGCCCTGCCATAGCACTGGGCCTTGAACACACTGTGGTTTGCTGCAGATAGATTAAACTGCCAAAGGGGCCACACATCCCTGTTTTGTTGACATTCTAACAAAATTCTTCATTATTCAGAAAATATCATCACTGAAGGTAGAACATATCATATATATGTATATATACATATATACATATATACATATATATACATATATATATACATATATATACATATATATATATCAATATAACAATATTCAGCCTGGTTTTGGGGTAGGCAACTGAATGCACACAAGTGCATGAAATGCTAGAGTACCCTCCTTTCCCTAACACCACACCCAGAAGTGTGGATAGCATCAAATTCTAAGCATACTACTTGTCTCCCCCACACTCTATGATGTTTCGTTTATAATAGTCACAGTCAGGATAGCAAAGCTCAGTGGCTGAAGGCGCTCACTGAAAAGCCTGAGCCCAGTCCACAGAACCTCTGGGTGGACAGAGAGAACTGACTCCGAAGCTGTCCTATGACTTCCACACCTGCCACTTCAGGTTCACACGCATGTGTACGCACACACATAACATAAAGAAATAAATTCTATAAAATCAGGAATAGTAAATGATACGACAGATTAAACACAATGCTAGGTTGTATAAATATATTCTGATAGTTACTGAAGACTTGGGAACTCTTTATTCTGCAACTTCCCATTAACATTTTGATCGCATTGACCATGCACATCCACAAGAGTGGAAAGAAAATACACAGATAACAGAGAGAACCATACTTCATAATATCTAATGTGCTGGGGCGAGGCTGGCGGCCTAGAGTGCATTTGCTTGCACATACTACTTTATTATTAATCACACCACTGTCTATTTCACCGCCATCTTTATTTCTGGTAGGGTATTAAATGGCATCTTTAAAAACTGCAGGCACGCGCACACACATAAATCAAGGTGCAGTATGTATCAGAACTGCACATTAAAGCAGTCAAGGGACACTGCCAGACATTTATTATACGAAGGGTGTGTTAAGTCTGACAGGATTAAGGACCAAATGTTTTACAGTAAGCCAAACAATACACAGTCCATTATCCTAACCAAACAGCTATGTGGCACGTACCTTCCATACTCGGGGAAGGGAGAGCCATCATCATTAGCACAGAAAGGATCATTGCTCCATCGACCATTGTATAACTGTGGGAGGAAAAAGGACATGTAAGTCAGACACAAAATTAACACAGGGGGACAGGAAGTCAGACAAACCATCTTCAAATGCCACCCGGGACCCTGCAAGGAAACCCGACTTGTAACATCTTGGTTTTTTAGCACGTTTGAATACTCCCTTGCTGTGGATCTAAACAAACCTTCATAGGTCTTAAGATTTCCCTCTGGCCAATGACCTCTACTGGCTGTGTCTCTGAGCCCACCCTCCTAATGGAGAACTCAATAGGAAAATAAAGAGAATAAAGTTCAATACAAAGCACTCCGAAAAACTACGGGTTTGAATTCTATTCTACCCTACTGAGCAGGACCAAAGACTGAGAGGCCCAAGATCACTATTCTAATACAATGTTGAAGATAAGAAATTGAATAGTTCAAGGCCAGTCACAGTGTCTGAGCCCTCACTTCTCCTTTAAAGGTTTAGAGGTAGAGCCTGGACCATCCTACAGTCCAAGAGGAAAACAATCTCTTACACCGCATCTCCTGCAAAACACAGCATTTCTACATTAACGTTGAATTTAAAATGGCTAGAATTTCAAGAGGCTAGACACAATTAAGATGGAGATATTTCCAGAAGAAGAAATTAGGTCAACTTACAGGATAGCAAATGGTCATGGAGACAAAATAAGACGACTGAGAGAAATTTCAAGTTGGTGTTGACCTAGAACTATGTTGGCAGAAGCTCAGGTCTCTGAGTTTGAGTTTTGCTACGTGAAGTAATTCCTGCAGGTATCAGGAATCTAATGAGAGTCTGGCTGGGAGCAATTTCCTGAAGAGCAAAGTTAAGAACACGGTACAGCTCCTCCATGGGCGTGCCAATGTGCCAACATGCTTACACCTGTGGAGAGTGTGCCTATGTGTGCATGTGCGTATATGCTCAGGTGTGTATTCAAGTGTGTGTGTGCAATTGTGTGCAGGCAGTTTCAATGACTAGAGGTCAACCCTGGGTGTCATTCTTCAGGAGCTATGCACCTTGTTTTGTGACATTGAGTCTCTGACTGAGACCCGGGACTCACTCATGAATATAGACTATGTGATCCCTGAGTCCAGGCATACAACCATCTCTGCCCCTCCAGCACTGTGATTTATAAGCATAAGCCACCATTTTTATGGTGTCAGGAATCAAACTTGGGTCCACATGCTGGTACGGCAGGCACTTTACTGACTGAGTCCATCAGCTCATACTAAACCATCATTTTTCCTTAGTGATGTGTTTAGTCACCACACTCCCTGTTAATTGTATTCAGAGAAAGGATTTGGGTAGGCAGTTAAGATTAAATGAGTGATTGGGCATAGTGGCACACATCTTTAATCCCAGCACTTGGGAGGCCCAGGCAGGTGAATCTTTGAGTTCGAGGCCGGCTTGGTCTGCAAAACAAATTCCAGGACACTTAAGGCTACACAAAGAAACCCTGTCTCAAAAAACTAACAACAACAACAACAACAACAAGATTAAATGAGGAGGTGGTAATGGTTGGATCCTAAGAACAGCACCATTAGCTTTCTTAGAAGGAAGAGGAACCTAAGTGAACACTCTTCTACTGCCTCTCTGGAATGTTCTCTGCTGCATTGTGCTGCAGTGGAAAGACCTTTAGATGCTAAGCACATGCTAGAACCATGCCATTGAACTTGCAAGACTGGAGGGGGGTTGTGTATGTGTGCATGCATGCATGTGCGTTCTTCTGCCTCCTGAAACTGAGCTCAGAGGCAAGTACCAGTATGACCAGACAAAAACCAAATTTCTTAGGTATGTTATACGCAGGAGGAAATATTTGGAAGGCAGAGGCAGGAAAATTGCAAGTTCAAAGTTAGCCTGGGTTATAGGACAAGAAGATAGATGGGTAGATGGATGGATGATAGATAGATAGATAGATAGATAGATAGATAGATAGATAGATAGAGATAGATAGATAGATAGATAGATAGATAGATAGATGATAGATAGAGATAGATAGATAGATAGATAGATAGATAGATAGATAGATAGATAGATAGATAGATAGATAGATAGATTTTTTTTGTAAATTGCATGACCTAAGATAGACCAGATTACATCTAAGGTATATATTCTTATATCTAAGATTATACCATAATAACAGGAAAGAAACTGATGATTAGAAAGTCCTCTGCACCTTAAGTGACTTCAACTCCGCATCCCTCATCTAATACCTAAAATTGTGTTTCTGGCAGTCTCCAGCAATAACCCACTCAACTCCAACATGGTTACACATATCTAAGAGGCGCACAAAGGAACTCCTTGAGTTGTAGAATGAAAACACTCAGAGCTCGCTCTCATAATGTTATGTTCCTATTATAAAGTGGTAAATAACTGACAGCTTTATTTGGCATTAATCTCAGTTCCCTAGGCAGTGCCGGGAGTCAAAGAGGTACCTTTCAGAGATACTGTGTAACAAAAGCGTAGTCATGACCGGCTTACAAAGCTCACAGCAGCTCTTCAAGGGAACTCACAGGCTACACTGGCTTCACTATCATGAGATGAACCCTCCCCAAATGGCAAGTACTCTAACACCAGTAAAGAAACTAGAAAGTAATTACGTTAGTGATACAAGAACCAGAGAAGAGTCTGACAATCGAGGCCCTGCCATCACATATTCCTATTGCTTCTCTCTCACGGCTTACTGGAGAACAGCAACAAAACTCAGGTCAACCTGACCTGAAGTAGTCTTCTCAAATTCAGATTTTCTTTTTAAAGGTTTTTGAAAAATGGACTTAGTATCTATTGTCTTATGCGATAATCAGATTTAGTATCTCACGATTTTCGTTAATAATATGATTCTGCTGCTAGCAAATCTTTTACTGTCTGTTTTATGTACTGCTACAGTGTAGACATGGTCCTCCAGTTGGCACTGCTGGCAGACGGTGAACCCTTCAAGAGGTAGGGTCAAGGCAGTGCCCCAAGAGCACTGCAAGCCTGCCCTCATTACAACCCTTCTCTTTCCTCTTTTGCTTTCTGGCCATGAGGGGAACTGTTTCCTTTAGAACCTCTCTGCCACTGTCCCCCCTAGCACCCACATTAGGTGCATAAAAGCAATATTTATTTCCCCCCAAATAAACCTATTTATCTGACAAGTGAAATCTATATCTCTTATCTCAGGAAGTTTGTTCCCATAACAGAAAATTTAACCATGTGCATATTCTATACCATATATTCTATGGTTTATATCAACACGCTTTAGGGGTACAAGTGTGGTGTATCTTGAGAACCCCTGGGAAATCTGGAGAGCAAGAATGGAAACCAAGCCAAGGCACCCTATCTCCCAAGTAAGTCTTCACCCACAGTGTCACCAAACCTTCTGTCCTCTGCCATCATCTCTCCTTGGGTCCCTCACTCCCATTCCCCCACCTCACTCCCATCCTATGCTTCTGAGCTTCCCTGCCTGTCTCTGGAGCTTGCTATATGATCATTCTCCTTTCAAGGCCCAACCTGGCTAGGTTCCTGCTCATCCTTGAAGTCTCAATGGAAGCGTCACTTCCTGAGTTAAATCCTCTACTGCTTTTGTCTTGTGCTGTTAAGTTCCATCCCTGTGAAGTACGATGAATCATATTTTCCTACCTATTTTACCTTTCAACCATGTCTCCATTATCAAACCCCAAGGGCAGAATCTACAGCCCCATCTTGTCCATTACAACTGAGCCAAATAGGTGCTCATTTAATACTTAGAATCTCCTCTGTCTTAACACTCAACTTAGCTTCACATTATCAAGCATGAGCACCACCTTCACGCACACCTACAAGGGAAAGGAAGAGTTCACCTTTCCCTTATCACCTCAGTAAGAGTTTGGTTCCGTTTAATTAATAATAAATGTCAAAAGGGACACTTCAACATAAACAACGCTTTCGTAGTTTTAAGCACGCAAAACCAGACCCATCAGCTCTGCCATTTTTCCCATGTCACAAGCCAACACAGGCCTATGGCTCCAATATACCCATTTACAGATTATCATCATCACCATGCACTGACTTAAGCTTATGAGAGACAGAAAAGTAACTTATAAACTTGATCCCTGGAGCTAATCCACAAGTTAAGAGTAACTCAAATCACACCCAAAAACAAAAACAAACAAACAAAAAAATCCATGGGAGGAAAGTAGCAGCAACACTTGCTGGCTCTACTTTCTTCAGTCTAGAATGTTCCACTGCCCACTAATTGCCTTCTAAAAGTTACACTCCCAAGAAGAGGGAAGCATGAAGAAAGAGAAATGTGTGGGAATCTCCCCAAGACTTAATCATCAAGCCTGCAATGGCAGTACACATATATAATCATGACACTCCCCATCTGTGACAGGCTAAGACAGAAGGATCCTAAGTTCAAGACCAGCCTGGGCTACTCAGCAAACTCCTAGGTCTACACAGCAGCCTGTGCCAAAATAAATTAAAAACTCAATTCACTGGAGTGCTGGCCTCCATCAGAAAGTATCTATTTCTAATTTTAAAATCTGAAAGTATTAATATTTTTTTTCAAGTAAACATTCGATTCCTCCCCTCTTGGTCACAGAAAATGGAAGTGGTAATAATTCAACAGCCCTGGGCTCAGGGATTCCTCAATTGCTTGGCAAAGTTTACTGATTTTGGGTCTCTTTGTGCTCCTTGAAAACTACTGAATAACTTGTCTGTGTGGGCTTTACCCACTGATATGTACTATGCTAGGAAGTAAAACGCAATTGGTACAACATTGTATTCACATTAAAATAACTACCCTACCAGATCTAAAGAAACAAATTTTAAAAGGAGATTACTTTATTTTTACAGAACAGTATATAGGAGGAAAGTGGCATTGTTTTACACTGAACAAGTCTCATGTTTGGCCTGGAAGACACCTGGATCCTACATGATTCAACAGCCCATCTGTTACAACATGTTGCTGGCTAACATACACGCAGAAAACCACCCAGCCTTGAACCCACCACTGGATCCTGAGAAGCTTGCAGAGCCCTGAAAATGTCTCGGATCCCCAGGGATTCTGCAGCATCGCTTCAAAATTCACTGCCTTTCTCCACAGAAGCTCCATCCTTTGTCACTGCAGCAGCAATGGCTCCAAGTATTCTGACTGAGCATTGGCCCAAACCCTGTCAAAGATGCTATGCAGTGTCAAAAATCCTGGAGGCCATTCCAGTATCAAAGAACTCTGACAGTCTAAGAGTAATGCATTGGATATCTTTTAATATATCAATAATGTTTCTTATAGACAACTGAAGGTCTATCAGGGAGTGCCAAACGTTATACTGATATAAACATGCTCACACTGCTCAGCTCGAAAATGGCAGGCGGCTTGGGATTATGAATACTACAGGGCTCAGAGTATAAATGTTTCCCTCTAGTGTATCTATTTCCCCCTACTATAGTTGAACAGCTCTGCAATCCCTAGTAACTACTCATAATGTTTCCGACACATGGGAAGAAACCCTCTTTCTATCACTGCCATCTCTTGCAATGTCTTAGGCCTGTCTTCTGGGGGCGGGGGTGGGGTGGGGACTTCCCATATTTTCCACTTTAAAAGCAGACAGTCACAGGGCAGAACAGAAGCACTTTCCAAACACCATGGCACTTTTCACACTCTAGATCTGGGTGACACCGGCTATGGAGTTAGTGTTTTGTGGGTTCAGCTCAAGTGCAGTAGTTCTTCTGTTCATCAAAATGTTATATCTGGGAGTGGGGGAGGGGGTAGGGAAAGAAAAAGAACCACAGATCCTCTGAAGTCTACTACTAAAATTATCATCTTGATGCTAGCCACAGACTAATCAATGCATAATGGACCTCTGTATTCAACGTTCAGAACTCATATTAGGCAGTGTAATTTAAAACTATGGTTGGCAATAAAGGATGTTCCTACAATCTGGACTCCTGCAGAGTATGCAATTTGCTTTCCATAAGAGGAAAATAATCATAAAATTCAACAAAGAACTCTTTTGTCTGGCCTGTCTGCCCAAATTCTCTTGGTTGACCCATTCATGACTCAGAGTCTCACTGAAACGGGAATCTCCTGACACTGTTTGATTTTTAACAATCTTCAAGTTAAAAGAAGTCTTGAAACACGGTCAATAATCACTCATCCCTGCTTAGATTGGCTTTTTTTTTAACCATCCAAGTGAGGTCATCTTTACCCCACATCTTTCCCAGTCTTACAAGTTCTTTGACTACAAATACATGATGACTTTTTCCACCATTACATATGCCTTCCACAATATAAAAATTAATTAATTAAAATCAAATCAACTTAGCAGGGAAGGCATGGGCAGAGCAAAGAAAGCTACTGATGAGTCAACACCATGTCATTGTCTCTCCAGTAAGAGTGCATTCAGGGGATGTGCCTGCCACTGTGTTTAGGGATAAATATGCATGCATTTCTCCCTAAGTCACTCCCAATAAATACTCCTAGAAATCTTATTTTACAAACAAGAAAATAGACAGATACAAACGACTATCCCAAGCACATGTGCTTAAACCCAAGACCATGTGACCAATGTTTAGTGAAATGGCCAACCTATCAGAGAGTAACCATCAATCCAGTTTTACCATCAACACTTAATCCATACTTTAACCATTCTGTGCTCCATCCAACTTGATCCTTTTCTTGGAGAACATATTTTACTCACAGTGATTTGGGTCACCTTTCAACTATGCCATCTTTCTATTTCTCTACACTCAAAATTAATTTCACATACACTGCAACCTCCAATCATCTCCCCTCACCCTCCTGCCTCTCAGAAGAGAAAAATCTCAGTCGGGGAGGGGGGGGGGGAACAAGACTTCTTTGCAAGTGTGTTCATGCTCCTGTCCACCCTTAATTCATTCATCAATTGTCTCATAATTCACACCTCAAAATAAATATGGAAATGAGTATAAGGTTCATTCGAGGACAAAGTAAATACAGTAACACATATTTGAAAATAAAACTCTGAAGGAAGGCATCCTTATAACAACATCCTCCATCTAGGACAAAATCCAGTCATTCTGACGGATTGGATGGTACAAAAATAGGTACTATGGCCAGATAGAAAAGGAGTTAGCCAATCGCAGCTGACTCCAAAACCCTTGGTCCTTTGGGAGGGGCAAAAGAGACATGAGCTGTCATAGTAGCTTCGAAGATGAGCAAAACTGAAGATAGCATACGAGATAAGTCAAGTCAGGGTCTTTTCTTCAGTTCACAAATGACCTCTTAACCATTTGTAACACCATCCTCTGAACTGGCAATGTGCATGTTGCCAGAGCTTGGGTTGATCTAGAGTCCGGTGCTGCTGGAGGGTTTCTGGTGGGGTGTTACTTTCAGAATATTAGCATGCAACTTGATCTTTCGAGTTAGATGAATACAAATGGCTCCTTGGACAAGCACCACAGAACTAAAAACCAGACCCTGGATCCATTCATTCTGTGATAAGAGGAAATAATTACAGACCATTTCAGGAAAGGATTTTGAAGGAGTTACTCTGTGAACATTCCAGCTGTGGCAGATGCACTCCAGAAAGGAAAAAGAGATAAAATATAATCTGCAGATGGGGGAGGGATACCAATTAAAGGAAAATAAGTAAAGGGTTTAGCTTTGGCTGCCATGGAACAAACAGAGAATTAACTTTACTTTTAAAGTTGCTTTAATTGTACACAGAACAAAACTGACTTTGCTCTTCCTGACATAAATGAAGACTCTGGCATCCCAGGGACTCAAGGGTTTTGATTTCCTGCTGCATGCCTTCCTGATACCTCAGGCCTTAGTGTTATTTTTTTTTCCTTTCCAGTTTTACTTCTTTGTAAGACGTGTGTACATGTTCATGTGGCTGTGTGAAGGCATGCGTGTGGGAGCACATGAACGTGTATATGCACGCACATGCGGAAGCTGGGTGCCACCATCGGTTGTCTTCCTTGGGAAAGCCCCACTTTATTTTCTGAGACAAGTTCTTTGAACCGGAAGCTCAGGTTAGGCTGGCTGGCCAGCAAGACCTCAGGACTGGGGTCACAGATAGGTACTGCTTCCGGCTTTCTTTGTGATACCTGAATTTTAAGCCTAAACACTGAGCCATCCCTTCAGTCCCTCAAAATCCCGTTTCTTTCGCAGTGGAGATGGTTTCTTATCCTCTCTTTCCTTCCTAAGGTGTCAATACAGCCCAAGTTCTCCAGCTTACTATTGCCTCCTACCTGTTCCATGACACCCTCGATGCTTTCAAGGTTCCCACCCCCTCTCCCTTTAGTCTGAAAAGTGTGTTTCTTCTTTTCTCTAAGGGTAAGAAGAGTCCGTTATCCTCTGGATCCATTTAAAATCTCTTTTCTACCCCTAGTCCTCGGCTAGATGCAGCCTTTGTCTCTACAAACAAATGGTATTCTATACACCTGCTGCCCCACACGGCTGCCCTCATTCTATGGCTTGCTGTCTTGCTTGGTCTTGTGAGACATGATCTAATAACCCAAGCTACCCTGGTACTTTATCACGTATCTGAGGCTGTCCTTGAACCTTCGGTCCTCCTGATTCAGCTTTCTCAGTGCTTATAGTACAAGCATGAGCCATGAGTCTAGAGAAACTTTAAGACTAGTAGGATCAACTGGCAATAACTGGTAGTGAAAAGTGTATTAGGTTTGGGAGCAGGCACAATTCAAAACCATGCTCTCTCCCTCTCTCCCTACCTTCTTCCTCCTCCATCCCCTTTAAGTCTACCCTTTGCTCTCCCCCCTCCCACCCTCTGCTCTCACTACACTATAGAGGTACACTATATCTGTAGAGGTGAGAAAAAACACCTTGTGGATTCTTTCTGCTCCACCTTCCCTCTCACGCCTGGGTCCCTCACACTCCAAACCCAGCCCTGTGTTGAACCTTGCTGCTCAGCCCTCTGTGTTACATGTCCTGGCAATACCTGCCTCAAAGCACTTAATCTGAGGCAAACTCTGCCATGTACTCATTACTCTTCTCTGGATCCCCCAAATGAGCATCAGTACGCTGTTTGAATGCAAGCCTCCTTGGTGGCATCCCTTTGCAGTGGCCAGGCACTCTAGATGAACTGAAACCTTAGTTTTAATCATTCGTCTACATTGTATTTGCTTTAGGTGGGGTAGGAGAGTCAAGGTGTGAGTTTGATAGTGCTTGGCAAGGGAGTGACTTGGGGGTGGGAGGGGCTTCTGTGACCTCAATTTAGTGTAGAAGCAACTGAGTATTTGAGACAAATTAAAAGAGATCACTTCTAACTTGGGTTCCAGCTTTCCGGAGTACCATCCAAGAGAAGCGGGCAGACAGAAAGGCACTAGCAGCCTCTGGGTGCACCAGACAGCTCCTGGTGGACAATAGCCCATTTGGAAAGGCCTGCTGGGATCTCTCACTGCAGACACCAGCTGATATGCCCAGAGCCATCCCTAGTGACTCTGAGACAACTTGGTAGCTTGAAAACATGGCTCCTACAAGTCAGAAATTGACATATTATCTCCCCCACGTCTTCTAACAGTTATTGACGCTATTCAGAAAGTCATGCTTCTGTGCCTATTAATAACCTCAGAGAGAACCTCAAGGAGGTGTCAAGATAAAAACGGAGCTGGCTGGTAGAAGCCAAAGACTCAGTCAGAGGTTACAGTTGCAATTAGTACATTTGAGAAGAGAGAAAAAGAAAGACATAACATCTTCTGTGTTCAGTGTAACCCGGAAGCTTAAAACAAAACACTTAGCCAATGAACTCAAGCACCAAGTGGAGTACACTGAAGTCTCAAGAAAAGGGAATCCTCCAGGTCTGATCTCCTTAAAGAGATCACATCACTGAAGAGCTGCTGCACCACGGCTATTTCAGAGACATTTGCCTACAAGGCTGAGAGTCACTAAGCCTTTTATAGCTATTTGCACCTTCGTTCAGTTTCTGTAAGTGACACACTAAGTTTCAACCAGATCAACGTACTCTAAATAATGGAATCACTAATTAATCTCTAAAAGGACTTTTCACAGTGGTCTTTCTCCACTCCCCTCCCCCAGGAGAGTGTGATTAATGGAATTTTCTCACAATTTAGCTTGAAATATGCTTTTGCCAGTCAAACAGCTACAACAGAATCAGATAATTGTGGTATGACTCAACAAACCGCACAGCTGTTCATTTAAATATATCCGTCCAAAGTATAAATACAATCATGAGAAAGCAAAGAGGAGCCATGTACCATGGTCAGAGCACAAGTTGAACCGGTTAGCATTCAAGTAACCACAACAGAAACCAAGGAGGCACTGGGAAATGGGGGGAGCCTTGGGTGAGGGGGGGGTGCTGGGAGCAAGGGGGCAGACTGCAAACTTCTAGATGCATACCACATAGAAAGAGACCAGAAAACAGCTCTAACCCAATGACTATCCACCCAACCCAAACCACTCACTGACCTGAAAGGAGCAATGTTCATAATAAAATTAAGCACCCTCTACTCAATGAGGAGAATTATTTTTTAAATAGATGATGTCCCAAGTACATAGAGATAGAAAGCCTGCAGGGTAGAAACAATTCATTCTGTCTTACGAAAAACAATGGATACCTTTCCACCCCCAATCCCCCAAAAACAAACAATATAATGTAAAAACAAAATAAGCAACAACCTATTCTCCATCTCCGAAGCTATAGAAACTGACTTCCTCTGTTCTTCCATTAGGTCCCTAATAGTTAAGACCGTGTGTGTGTGTGTGTGTGTGTGTGTGTGTGTGTGTGTGTGTGTGTCCACAAGTCCAACATCTCACCTAACAAAGTTGATACTATTCCAATATCATCTAAAGTCAAATCAGTCTTTAATCCCGGTAGATAAATTATTGACTATAGACAATCTGGGCCTGAAGAAATGAGGAAGACTAGGAACAGTGTACTTTAAAAAAGGAGGTTATGGGTTCTTTCAGAATGGTTAGTACTGGTGTGATGTTAGCATTGTGACATTCTGGCAATGCTGTGTGCCTAGTACTGACCAAGTAAGTAACTGTGGCCAATACTGTCACTCCTCAGTGTCCCTATGAACCGGAGTCCTTTGTGTAAAATGAAGAAGATATAGAGGTGTAACAGCAACACTTAAGCAAAAAAAACTCTGAAAGAAAATTTAAACTGGAAATATTTGTGAGAAATATTCTACTCATGATTCCAGGTCCTGCCCACATCAAATAGCTTCTAAACAATGGCCTTCCAGTAACAGTGACCTAGCTGCTGCTCAGGGTGCAATATTAAGATGCCATTTCCCACTGAAAGAGAACCAAAGCAAGAAGATAGTCACCAAAGTCTATCTAGAAAAAATTGAGAAGTCCAATGGCTGAGTTCATTAACAAATAAGTAAAGAAGGACTTGTGGGGGGAAATCTGAAGTTTGAGAGCCTTACCAGCTAGGAGAAGGAGGGGCCATACTGAACCATACTGCTGCGTGCAGACCTCTCCATGACAAAACCATAGAGAACAAGGAAGCAATTATCGCACCCTGTAGACTACCATTGTGCTTGACCTCTATGAAGGTAACAAAAATCTCACTTTATCAGAATTAACTAAGCTAGATATGCTTGTTTGCTTGTTGTGTAACAATTTCCTCTAGGATTGAAACATTCCATTATGTAGGTACACCCCTTAAGCAGGAAAGTAAAGAACTCAAAATAGCTCCAGGAAGTCCCTGAAACTGACCAGACTCACTAGACACCTCTCTGACAGAATAAGCAATAAAAGCTGAGAGTGTCCCTCAGGCGGAAGGAAGCTGGGCTGCAAGGAAGACTCTGAGACCAGACCAGCTGCCTGGAAAACAAACCCCAGCTAAGCTGCCTAGAAGAAGTTCAGACGAGAGTCACTTGGAAAGGACAGTTTCCAACTTGTTGAGGTGCCTGCATGCTGTGCAATGTGCTTCCATGCTGGGGTGAGCCTTGATAACACAGCCGTCTGTGAGTCATTTAGTAACCTCTCACCCATACTCCTGAAGGTAACATCAATAAAAGCCATTAGTTCACCAAGCTGAACTTTGATGGTATCCTTATTTTGGTCTATTGTGGGATCCCTGTCTGGGTAGATATGTGTGCTTCATCTTCCCAGGGAAAGTTCTATCAGGCAACAAAGCTTCAAGAGTAAATCAGGTTTACAGATTTTAAAAAAAAAGTCAAAGATCAAAGCTGAATGTGTGCTGTCTTATACACACTCACACACACACATACCACACACACCACACCCCCACACACACACACATATACCACACACACACCACACACACACACACACATACCACACACATACCACACACACACTACACATACCACACACACACCACACACACACACACACATACCACACACATACCACACACACACTACACACACCACACACACACATACCACATACACACCACACACCACACACACACACATACACCACACACACATACACCACACACACACCACACACACACACCATACCACACACACACCACACACACACTACACACCACACACACACACATACCACATACACACCACACACCACACACACACACACATACACCACACACACATACACCACACACACACCACACACACACACCATACCACACACACACCACACACCACACAGACCACACACACACACACACACCACACACACATACACCACACACACACTACACACACACACCATACCACACACACACCACACACCACACAGACCACACATACACACACACACACACCACACACACCACACACACATACATACACCACACACACCACACACCACACACACACACACACATACACACACCACACACACACACACACACCACACACCACACACACACACACACACACACACACACACACACACACACACCACACACACACACATCACACACCACACACACAAGCCAGCATCAGATTCAGTATCCAAAATTCGGTCCAGGTTTCTGTGTTCCAGTCAAGTCTATGCTTCCGAAACATATTTTCTATAACTTTAACCTTAGGATATTTGGGTGGAGGGTTGTTTTTGTTTTTGTTTTGTTTTGTTTTGTTTTGTTTGGGAGGGTTCCAAGATCCCAGTTTATTTTCAATAGAATAGAAAAATAAGTGTCAGTTTCCTTGTTATAAGCAGAAATCACTTATTAATATGGAATGAACACCATATCATATAAACTGGTTCTCACTCCTCCTACCCACTTCAATGAAGTCAGGTTCTAGTGTCCAAGGACAGAGAAGGACAGGCATCCAGATCAGTGTAACTATGCAATAGGATCACCAACATTAACACCTCCAACATAGGAACCCTCACTGACAAAGTTTACGCCAAACCCCGTGCTGTTGGCAGCTTTCTTCCTTGCATGGGGGAAGTGGTGATTGGAAAATGACTCTCTTAAATGTTTATATTCTTAAAAAGCACAACCCAAATAAAACAACAAATACAAAAATCCTATATATATAAAACGAAACAAGGCAGGGAGAGTCCGTATCTAAGAAAGCACATTAATCTGAAGTTCTCAAATCTGCACAGATAGACAAATGAATGAAGCTACAAGTAATCTCAGAAATAGGCCAAAATACACAGGAAAATTCATATTTAAACAAAAGCCAGGGCTGGTAATACAGGTCTCTATTCCTAGCAGTAAACAGACTGAGGCTCGAGGGTCTTGAGTTCAAGGTCAACCTGGAACTATTGTTAGGCCACATCAAAGAAAGGGGTTGGGAGGATTTTCAGAGAAGATAAACAGTGAACAAATAAAAAGATTGGAAGTATAGTGACTATATTGCCACTCTGCCAGAAGACCAAGCAGTGACTGTCAGCAGCAGGGAGGCACTAAAATAACAAAGCCAATGTACCTACAGGACTAACTTGTCAGTGACCACTCAGGCGGTAGTGAACTCTGCAAACTCTAACACTTGCCCTGAACTTTCACCTTTGTTCTTGCCACTGACAGGACCTGATAAAACCCTACAGATAATAACCACAGTGATACTCCTGGCCAATGAGAAAGAAGGAGCCCTGGTTTCACAACATAGGTGAACCCAGTCTGTTCCGCCCAGCTGTTTTCTTCCTGCTGGGACTGTTCAATGAGGAAAAAGAGTAAACGTCTGTGTCCTGAGAGCCACTGTGTATTTCAGTCCCTTGGTTACAGGGGGTCAGCCACACACTAACTAACAGAGCACCTAGACAGAAATTAAATTGGGTTACACATAGCATTCCACTTGGAACAAAGAGTTAACACTTAAATAAAAGAACCACATCACACCAGCCAGAAGCTGGACGAGGGTCTCTTAACCTGCCACTGAGAGAAATGTCTTCACTGACACAAATGTCTGACACCACAAAATAACATACTGTATATTTATCTCTACAAATCTATCTGTGCTTTATCGACTACCTCCTCCACTAGAATCCAAGTCTCGGTGAGCAAAATTGGAGTCTATTTTCTCTTCTACTGTACAGCTGGGTACTTAGAACAAGATCCTAATATGTAAAAGACATTTGGTAAATATTTGCCGAGTGAAGACATCTAACTACGTGGAATGTTTAATAATCAGCAAGGCAAAATTTTATACATATGACCAAAGAGATCTACAAACAATACAAACGGCAAGAAGCAGGGGGAGAGAGGGTATAAACTGATTACGAAAATCTGTATTCCCAAAAGAAATCAGCATTCCAAGGGTAAAACATCAAGAGTATGGTGGGATAACGGACGATAGACTCAAATTAGAGGGAACGGCGCCAGAAACGTAACTGGTTATTAAGCCCATGGACCGATGCATGGTGTTAATTAAAAGAAGAAGGATGAAATGACAGAGATGCTAAATTGACATTTGCACCTATCAGTTTGTCGGTTACACTGTGGCTGGCAAAGGTGTAAGGAAGCGGTGTTCTCACCTCTGTGGAGAAATCTAAAACTTCCCAAACATGGGCAGAACAACTGGCAACAGACTGTCTCCGTAATCAAAATGCGCATGCTCCTTGACCCAGCAGCTCTGCTAGGAACAGACCCTCCAGTGACCCAGCAGCCCTGCTAGGAACAGGCCCTACAGCTATGCCCACTCTTGTATGAGACCACGCATGCACGTGGCTATTCCCTGCTGCCTGTTCCTGAAGATAAAAACTGTATGTAAAATGGGCATGCATCAGTATACAACGGCCTAGGTCCATAACAGCCCTCCTCCACTGGAATACCACACACCCATCGTAAAGGAGCGGATCACTGATACATAGGGAAGAACTGTATGAGGCAAAACTCACATGTCATTACCGCTGGGAGACATAGCTACAGTTTGCACGCGTGTGTGTTACATATGCTTGGAAGGAAAACTTTAAAGAAGACTAACAGTGGGTGGCTAGATGATCAGCTGCGGTCTCTGCAAACCAGAAAAGACTTGTTTTTCAGCCCACACTTCTTTTGTGCCTTTTAAAACCTGTGTGCGTTGAGTACACTACTTTTTTAAAGACCCAAATTTTGTATACAATAATAAAAAATGTGAATATTCATTCTCGAAGAAAGGTATCTGAAAACTCCTCTAATGAGCCTCACTCTTGGACACCCTGAGAAACAACTGAGCCCAGTCATTTTCTCACTGTTTCAAAACTGAGACAGACAGAGTCAGTGATTAACTCCAGCCGCTACCCCCTCCACCCTGCAAATAAATAAATAAACAAAATAAAGGTCTCAATGGCACCTCTGTTATTCATTACTTCCTCTTAAAACTAACTCAGACTCACACTACTTTGCCTAGGCCTAAGAATATCTCAAGACCCTCAAAGGATGGAAGTCAGAGTTTCTAAGCTGCTAGCCCCCCAGGAAATGAAGAAGAGAAACAAGTAATACCTTCTGAACAGCCCAAAGCATGCTTCCCCTGGCCTTGAAAATGCAGTCACTGTTGCTGATGCCAAGAAGAGCCTGCTGACAGGAGCCAGGTATGGCTGTCCTCTGAGAGGCTCTGCCAGAGCCTGACCAACACAGATGTGGCTGCTCGCAGCCAACCATCAGACTGAGCACAAGGACCCCAATGGAGGACTTAGAGAAAGGACTGAAGGAGTTGAAGGAGTTTGTAACCTCATAGGAAGAACAACAATACCAACCAACCAGAACCCCCTCCCCAATAGCTCCCAAGGACTAAACTACCAATCAGAGAGTATACATGGGGGGACCCATGGCTCCAGCCACATATGTAGCAGAGGATGGGCCTTGTTAAGCATCAAGAGGGGAGACCCTTGGTCTAGTGAAGGCTAGATGCTCCAGTGTACGGGAAGGCTATGGTTCTGAGGCGGGAGTGGGTAGGAGGGTGAGGGAGCACCCTCATAGAGGCAGGGGGAGGGGGGAAAGAGGATAAGGGGTTTATGAAGGGGAAACTGGGAAGGAGGAATAACATTTGAAATTTAAATAAGTAAAATAACCAATAAAAATACGAAAAAAAAAAAGAAAGAAAGAAAATACAGTCGCAACCTGAAGAGCCCAGTATCAACAGCCACAGGCTCCTTTAGTTCCCTGAGGTGAGAAGTCTGCTTTCCCCACCCACTTTAAATTATAGGCTCACTCATCACTGGAGTGCTGGTTATTACTATGTTACTGTCACATAAAGGACACTGAGGAAGCATTACTTACACACAAATTAAATCCTACAAAATATCAAGTGCAAGGGAGAAGCCACAACATCTACCGTGTTTTACCGGTTTTAGAACAGTTGATATATATGTTTTCTACGTAAAACACTTCTCTAAGTCACTAGGTCCACATGTGGAAAAGGTGAGAAAGGAATAAAAAAAGAAAAGTATTGTGGTCCTGGTGGGAAACCAACAAGGGGAGGAGGTATGTTCTATACAGGGATATGCTACCGCCTTTTAACCGCTTGCCCAAAGCTAAAGACTGTGAAGCTATGACCCAGTAAAAAACCTTACCGTTCAGGCTGTGAAAGAACTAAGAACCAGCCCGCTGCCCCAAACTTTCTCGTATTAGAATTCTGTAAACCATCTAAATCAACACCAAGGCAGAAAACTTACCCTGTAGATTCGATCTGTGCCAAACAGCATGAAAAGAGGTGATTTGTTGGAAGCCGTGTGGCTGGCAATGCTGTTCCGTGAGGTCCAGGGAGAGCCTGACAGGCTACAGTCAAAGCCAGCTCTGGGGCACACCCAGCACAGGTTCTCCAGCAGAGAGGCACTGACTGCTCAAAGGGAGAGTGTGGAGGGAGAGGCTCTCCAGGAGTCTTCTGAAGCTGTAAGTTTCCCCCAGCAGGCTCCCTATAGCCAGACAAGCTCACCAGCACTGGATGCTGCAGAAGGAGAGAAGAAAGAAATGTGCTTAGCAGAGGAGATCGCTGCACTTCTGTGTTCACTAAAGGAAGTATATCTGACAAGCTTCTCCATTGGAACCATAAAGTGACAGCCCATTAGCAGGAGAAGCAAGGACGGAAAATCTGAAATGCTAATATGCATGTGTTGAGGTCAGAGAGCTGCAATGCTCTTTAAATATTTTTATAAATGACACAAACCCAGTAAGAGGTTAGTAATTCAAAGTCAAATTGCTTTAAAGCCCATATGCCACCTACTCTAAACCATCCTGAGACAGTCAAACAGAAAATGGTTATGAATATTATTTCAGACACTTTAAAAAAAAGGGGAGGAAAGAAAAAGTCTGAGCAGCATAAAGGCTAAGATGAAGTCTCCCTCCCTAGAATGGAGGTCCCTACAAAAGACAACAGTATAACAGCTAACTGATTTCTTGAATAAGTACTGAGAAATTGCTGGATTTGGTCCACCATCAAGGAACATTCTCCATAGCAGATCATACAGTTCAAAGACCCTGAAAACAATGGTGGGGACCAGGCACAAACGGAAGGGAAGGGGCCCCAGATAACTAATGGAAAACAAAAACCACCCAAACTCCCTTTTCCTTTAGGAAGAGCTGAAAACTAAAAAACACCAACATTTGCCAGAGGAAGAGGAAATTTCTATTAGAATCAAACTTTCCCATTCAGATCGTTAGCCAAAGCACCAGACCCCACACTCCCCTCAGCAAAGAGCTCCCAGGTTTTTAGCCTCAGGAAAGCTTTGCCAAGAGACCTCTTGTGTAAAGAAATCCCTGTAGAAAACAAACCTACAATATGGCATTCCTAAATAACCATGTGGAAAAGAAAACCTCCCATCTACCCTGGAATTCAAAAGAAAAGTTTCGCAGATGCTATCACACTATGCCTCTCTTCAGCTTAAGCTGGGGATCCCAATCCACTTGAAAGAAAAGTTTAGACAGGAAATAGCACGCCCAAAACAAGACACAGTAAAAAAAAAAAAAAAAAAAAAAAAAAAAAAAAAAAAAAAAAAAAACTCTCTGAAGTGGCATCAACCAGAAATTAGCCATTCCAATCAATCACGTCACAAAGTCAGAGTGGTGATCATTCCTCCAATGGGTACCTTAAAAATATTCTTCACCCACAAACTCTTGAGTTTCCATGAACTGTTGAAGTGCTAGAACTTCTCTGGGCAGATCCTGGTGCTAAGGAAATACGATGGGTTCAGCAAAATGTTGCTTTGTGTGCTCGCTGTGTGTTTTAGGAGTGGGTTAGCCGAAATGGGTCAGCCAAAGCTGTTCCCTGGCCTGTCAAGGTACTAAGATGTCATCTACTGGCCAGCTAGGAAGAACAGAGTGCAGCTGCAACCGTGGTTGTTTCAGATTAGCAAAAAGGTAGTAGTAGTAGTTAGTAGTAGTAGTAGTAGTAGTTGTAGTAGTAGTAGTAGTAGTAGTAGTAGTAGTAATAGTAGTAGTAGTAGTAGTAGTAATAGTAGTAGTAATAGTAGTAGTAGTAATTTTTAAAACTAGTAAGTAATAAATTACTGTTGATACTTGTTTCTTGTTTCTTATTTCTTTGTTTCTTTGTTTCTTGCAATTCTTTGCTTAAAAACTACTGTTACTGAGTGCTAAGATGAAGTCTTCCTCCCTGGAATGGTGCCCCTACTAAAGACAACAGTATACCAACTAACTAATTTCTTGCATAAGAAATAAGAAATTGCTGGATTTGGTCCACCTTCAAGAAACATTCTCAGTAGCAGATCATACAGTTCAAAGACCCCTAAAACAATGTTGGGGACTGAGCACCATTCCTGCCCTGGTCTCCTATTAAACTACTACGCCTACAGCCTGTCATCTTTGACACGTGGAATTCCTTACTGTACTTCAATCATGTTCCCGTTCCCTTCCTCCATTCAGCCTTCTCTGACTATTATTACATCTTCCAGGTCTTTCTCGTTCTAATTCTTGGGTCTCCATATCTTATATCACTCAAGATGGTGCGATTCTGTACAGATTCCAATTCTGTAGTAGACTTTTCCCCAAACCAGTTTAAAGTCAGGTACAGATCACATATTACTCTACTGCTCCATTCTTCTTCACCATACTTAGTATACTTGGTACAGGATAAAAGTCAAAATAAAATTTAAATGTAATTGAATGTTTATTACCAAATGTTCCAGGCTACCTATAAATTGCACTCAAAACTGTGATACTATATATATATATATATAGTAAGGGGGTTGGAGAGATGGCTCAGTAGTTAAGAGTCCTTGTTTCTCTTGTAGAAGACCAGGGTTCAGTTCTCAGCACCCACATATTGGTTTATAACCATCTGTGACTCACACAAATGGTGCACACACATATGTATTCAGACCAACATTCATGCACATGAAATGAATACATCTAAAAAACTAAATAGATTTTTTTTAAAAGTTTGCAAGGATGGTAAAATAAAAAGTTCAAGTGTTGAACAAATCCTGAATATCTAAGTCTTCAAATGTCCCATGTAGAGCCTATCTGCCTACACATAACCTTCATGTCAGTAAGCAGCCTGGGCAGAAATAAAAGGCAAACGAAAATTGCTATATTCAAAACCGTGAGCCACTTAAAATACAATACAAACTAAAGACTTATGTACTAATTAAAATCTGTGCTAGAAGATAATTATGTAACAAACGACAACAACTTGAACTAGACTTTTATTGAGGCCGAAGCTTTTTCCTTAAAAGTTTGGCCAACGTATTTGCTTGGCTATGAGTTTTCGCCTCTGGCAGCTAACCAAGCCATGTGGATGAAAACCGAACCCATAAATCCTGACATGTTCCTGTGAAGGAGGGGAGGGTAGCCTCGAGGGGGGAAAGAGAGAAATCCAATCCAACGTTCTAACTTCAATGCTGGCTACTTAACACAGCTGTATGTTTGTTGTGCTGAGGTTTAAAAGAGCATGATTGGATTTAGAAACCCACGAGAGACATCCGCCCCTGAGAATGAAGTAATGCAGAGAATGCTTACACTTAGGAAAATAAGCAACAGAAAAACAAAACCAGGACAAGTCTCAACTCTTCCGTTAAAACCGTGTCCTTGGCTTCTAGCAACCGTGGCTTCCAAACATTGAGAGTTTCTGTCTTTCTTGAAACAATCTCCTATCCGTACATTCTACCTAGCTAGCCATATTACCTAAATAAACTACAGCACTTATTAAAGAAATTACCTAAAGAAGTGGGATAACATGAAAGAACGTAGACTTGGAAGCAGGCAAGCTGTGACCTTCCTACATCGTTTAACCTTTGTCAGTTTCCCCCCCAGAAAACCGTAAATATAAATAGCTCTCACCTTGGAGAGCGGCTAGGAATCTTGCCCGGCTAGACACTCGGCTCTGACCCTAGTTAACCACATTATTTATGTTGTCTGACTTAATCTTATCAACTACAGCAAACATGAATGGGAGTCCAATTCCTGTTTCATACATAAGAAAGTTACACTCAGACACTGTGAGTAAGTGACCACGGTCATATTTCTCCTAAGTGGTAAGACCAGAAACCATAGTTTTCTTACTTCAAAAGTTTATGCCCTCACTTGCCACCAACTTAAACTGTCTCTTGTTTTTTTGTTTTGTTTTGTTTTGTTTTGTTTGTTTTGTTTTTTTTTTTTTTTGTATTCTGAACTGAACATCCAGAGATGATTTTCTTAGGTTCCCTTTCCTATCTGGGTAAAGTATCACAGTAAGGAAACTATAAAACCTGCTGATACCAATGATTTGCATGACACTATCATGTCCTTTCACTCCAACACTAAGTTACTGTGGGGCTGGGTAAATGGCTCAGCGGTGCAGCCTTCAAGACTCCTACAGAAATAGTCTACCCTGGCTCTGGGGGTAAGTGAGAAAGAGAGGTCTGGTCTACCATTACTAGTAGAATTAATTCTGGATAGAGGTAAGGAGGACAGAAGGACATTAACCAGTTCCTAAAATTCCCAACAGCTCAATGAAA
Organism: Rattus norvegicus; assembly: GCF_021556685.1. NCBI lineage: Eukaryota > Metazoa > Chordata > Mammalia > Rodentia > Muridae > Rattus > Rattus norvegicus. The sequence continues at coordinate 42,222,392 of NC_141536.1, forward strand.
AAAAAAAATCGTAGCTCACATGTTCTGAACATCAGCAGCCCCAAAGGTTCTGAGAAGGAGATGGCGAGCGACCAAAAGTTGTCCACCACTGCTAGACAAATGAAGGGGTACAGAGGAGGGTAGACGCTCCCTTTCTTTCAAAATCTTCACAAATTTTAATCTTTGGATTTGGGGAGGAAATACGGGTATTTCTAAAAATCTCCAGAAATAATAAAAAAAAAATTCTTAAATTCTTTCCAAACACAACAAATATGGTTGCATAGGCCTGGGTCCCCTCAGCTACTCCAGAGGCTGAGAAATAAGGGAACTTGAGCCAGGGATTGAAGGCCAGCTTGAGAAACGATGATGAGGATAAAACCCAAACTTCTCTTTCTCGTGGACATGAGACAGTGTTAATAAGGCAATGTACTTGGTGATGTTGGCGAAAGATTATGGCCTATAAGAAATACTAAAACCTGGTAGACACTTGCAAACATTACTGAGTAGCAGCCTAAGACCAAGCAAAATGGCGCCTACAACCCGCTTTTACAAATAAGAGTTTTACTGGAACAGACACATGTGTTCATTTTACATATAGTGTGCTGGCTGCTTCCACACTGAAATGGCAGAGCTGATAGTTGTGACAGAGTCCTTATGGCTTGCAAGGCATAAAATATTTACTATCTAGCCCTTGGGAGATAAAGTTTGTTGACCTATACAATAACCTACATTCAAATCCACAAGCTACGTTAACAGTAGTATGCGTAGCGGAATATTGAAGCTGCCAAGTGAAAGATGTATTTTGCTTCTGAGACTTATTTCTTGGAATGCCACACTTAGGATTTGTATACAGTATGCTATGCATATAAACTGATTTTATTTGCAAGGATGACTCACCAAGACTAGCAGACTGGGCCACAAACACACGCTTATAACATAGCAACAGCTATAAGCCATCGTGACCGAGTCTCTCCTACGTGCCTCTCCTGCTCTGACTCCAAAAAATGTCAATCTATCCTATCCTTCAACCCACAGGGCCCTTTTAATCTCCTCTTATCTACTAACGCCTCTGTGTTGACTCTTTTAACTCTCCTAGAAGAATTATAATGTGTTTCCCATTGCCTGGATAACTGACTTTTCTTAGGTTCTGGAAAAACAGATATAGTACCCTATCCAAGAAGTCTTAGGGAAGAATTCTATCACAGAAGTGCCACCCTCCCTCCAGGTATACATCTATGGATGAGTAGGACACAAACATAAGATTTCTAAGAGGAGAAGAAGAAAGGCTTAGAGAAAGATGACACAATATGAAAAATAAAATTAAATCTTTAGGGTGTTTTAAGGTAAAAACATGTAAGTCTGCCCCCAGCCTACAGATCACCCAAAGAAACAAGGATGACTGTACACTCCCAGGGACTTGACTTAAGGCCCAACTATCAGAGAGGCTCTCCTCTAGAATTTAAAGTATAATTTGGCTGAGGAGGGGGACTCATGGTGGATTACTTAATTACTCGGTGTAATTAAGTCCCAGACTACACTTCTGAAGATAACCTGCTTATATTTTGTAACCTCTAAACTCTCCACTGAAGTGGTTTGGCGGTCCATCAAAACCCTTTTCATTTGTCCAACCAAAGACCCACTTACTTGTGCCAGAAACATAAAGAGGTTCAAGGATGAAACTTGAGAGAACAAAGGCAACAGGCCATAGTGGAGCTCCAGGCTTGCACCAGAGCCCTGGATTGAAGCCCAGCCCTGCCAACCGTCTGTCACGTGGTCTGACCCAACAGTTCATGCAGCATTCTCCTACAGGCAAAGCCAGCATCATGACTTCCCTGCAGAGCGGCCATATTGGAAGGGTATATGGCACTCGGTGGTTCATTACAACCAGCTTATGATAAAGTCAGGACTTAAGGAGTGAAAACAGGTAGCAATGAGAGTCACTGATGTTGGATTGTGAACAGGCCGAGACCTGACCACTTTAATCTATGGTTGCTGTATTGAAGTAGGTACTGTAAAAGGTTCCACACAAAAACCTGAAAAGGGGGACAGGAAACAAAGACCAAGAGTCCAATGTCCACAGGCAGAAGCTCAAAAGAATTAACACTCTAAATAAGAAGGCTACAGACCAGGGCTGGAGGGAAGGCTCAGTGGTTAAAAGCACTTTCTGCTCTTCCAAAGGACCCTGGTTCAGTTCCCAGCACCTACAGGGCAGCTCACAACCATTCATCCCTCCAGTTCCAGGGAATCCAACATCTCCTTCTGGCCTCCACAGGCACCATTCATACACATGGCACACAGAAATGCATGTAGGCAAAACACTCAGACACAGGCAAGAGAATACGTTAACTAAGTAGTCATCATAACAAAGGTTAGAGACTAAAATGGAAACCCACCCCCACCCCAAACTTACCACCTCACTATGGAGGAGGTGTGACTTCGGAGAGGAGTAGAGTCTAGCATGACAGAAAGACATCCCTCACAGGCAGCCTCACACACAGCTCACTCTTCCATTCTTCCCCATCCTTGGTCTCTCCTCTTACCTGTGCCCAAAGGTGTCTACTTCTTTAGTATGTGTGTTTGAACGTACATGTGCACTCTCCCAACCCATCACCCCTGAATGGAATCAGACTTGAAGGCTCAGCAGATTCCTTTAAAGACTGTTGGATTCAGCTTCCACGAGTACATCCCGCCCCAGCGCTATCCTCCCCCGACCATAAGGTACCCATGATTTAACTGTTGACTCACCCTCACCGGAACACAATAGTCCTTGATGATTACCTTCACACAGAACAACATCCAGGCTTTCATCAGCTCCTGATCTCAAAGCACCTTCACAGGGTTCGCAGGGATGCCACCCACTGGGCCAGGACCAGATTTTCTGGTTTTCTAATGGGGTGTCTAGCACTTTGGATCTACTCAGCTTTATTCTGGGGTGCTAAGGAAGACACTGCAGAAAGCAGGGACTCTGCATTTGACATCTTGCTCCTATTGCCAAACGCCTTGACTGAAATCTATATGGTTTAGACGGAGTCTAAATTACAGAAAAAAACAAATGCACTCACAATGGCAAACTCATACTTAAGAGCCATTGCCGCATGGCCTACCCTGAGCTACAGACCCAACGGAGGAACATAAAGAGCCAAGGGCTCCTAAACCTCCTTACTATACGCATGCCAGTTACTAACCTAAATGTTCATCACGTCACTTCCCTACACTAAGCTCCAACAACAACGACTGGAGAACAGTTCAACGTTCTAGCCTATTTGTTTTCGTTAGAATTATTATCTGCCCACGGGCGTATAGACATATAGACATTCCCACGGCTTCTAAGGCAACTGACCCTATGCCAAGAACACGAGAGTAAGAGGGGGAGGGCCGGAAATCCAATAAAGTTAAAAATAAAACATGAACAATGATTTATGCAACCTTGCTTCTGCGTGTATGTGTTCACCTCCTTGCAATCGTGTCAGACAAGCTGTAGACCTTGTAAGTAGCTGCCAGTCCTGTAATGAACAATCTAAACAACTACTCCGCAAATCTCATGGTGAGAGACACAGCCTCAGAGCTAGGGGTGCTGCCGTACACCCATGATCCCAAAACCTAGGCGGCTGAAGAAGAAGGCTTACTCCCACTTCTAGGCCAGGTTGGGCTATAAAATGAAAACACTCTCTCAAAACTAAAGGAAATAAGGAGAAACCTAAGTTCTTACATATTATTTTGTTTGGGTTGCTGTCGTTTTGAGACAGGGTCCCGCTATACCTGGCCCCCGTCCCTGGCTCCTCCAGCCTCCCAAATGCTAGGATTATACACGTGCTCACTCACTGATCCTAGGTTTTTATAACTGGATCACATCCTTTCCCAAACAAATCAACAAGTGCTCCTCAGCCCTCCGTACAGTGAGTTTACATTAAATAAAAATCAAGAATCCATCAATGATCCCCCCGGGGGGGGGGGGGAGAGGGGAATAGAATCAACTCTGCCTCTCCCACTGACTGCATAGGTATGCACCAAGTCATCCCTAGGAGCTTCCCTTCTCTGTGGGGTTGCACGTGTCTTAGCAAGGTGAGGTGGAGCAAGTGCTGAGCCAGTAACCTCATGTTCCTCTGAGCCTGTGCCATGGGATTCCGGGAAGTCCCTTACCTACTGCCTCTTACTGTGAAGTGCAGTATCCCAAGTCAGTAACCTCCCCGCTAGCTCAAAGCTCCTCAGATACTTCTTTTACTATTGCTAGCAGGTTTCTAGAATCATGCTAAAAAGGGATACTCTTTAATTAAAGATGGTTTTCCAATCTTCTCCTTGTACTGAGGATGGCAACAGCCCGCTCAGAAAAAGAAAGAAAAAGTAAAAACATTTTTCATGTTATGTCGCTGTTCTTATCTCAAAGATTTGCTTGGAATTTAATTTGCTTACCAATTGAGGGATAAGTGAACAACAAAATCCAGAGAGATGTAGGAAAGCTGGATGCCTGCCAGATTCAGCCCCGCACAGCCATAAGAACACACGCAGCACCCCAAAGCTAGGCACTATTGATATCGCAACCACCTGTGTGATCGGCTGCCTGGAATGACTCTTTCCTGGAAATCTGGCAAAGTCCGCCAGTTCAGATCAGCTTCAGCCTCACCTGCGTAAGCCCCAAGTCCGCCCGCTCTCTAAGATCCATGCCCTCTCACCGGGCACTCTCAAACCCCAGCAACACGGCACTCAGAATGGTCGTCAGCCTTCCAACGTCGTCACCCATTTCCCTTGCTTGTTTGTGGACTATCAGAGACAAGTAGTATTTTCACCTGAGAAACAGCGGGAACCGTCTTCTAAATGACAGCCCCTTAACAGATGTCAATGAAGTAGCCAGTATATCCTGATAGTGGATTCAAAGCATGAGGAAATCTCCAAAATATAAACGATGAGAAAGAGTTACACTAATGGCAAGAAGTAGGTCTTCTGGAATCCTTTTAATGTCAAAAGCAATACATACATACAATACATACATACAACACATACGTACATACAGACATACATCATACATACATACATACATACATACATACATACATTCCAGTGTTAACTTATTAAAAGTGAGCTACAAATAGTTCTTACTTTACACAGAGAGGTATGAACACAAAACATATACACTCACCCATGGCGTCCTACTCACACAGAGCAGCAAAGAAGTGACATCTATTCTAGCAGGACCTAATCCTTCTAAATCATGGAAGAGGGCAGGACTGAGGAGCAACCCTCAGACATCACGCTAACGATGCAGTGTTCCTGGAAGCTCAGATGCTGTCAGAAAAATCGAGAAAGGAGATGCTTCATCTTGCAAGAAAACTGCTCACTCTTTTTTTTTCCCAGAAAATTATTCCTGAGATGGTCATTTGGAGCCATGCCCCATACAATCCCAGCACCCGGATGTCTCTCATTGGCCTCCTTCCAGTGTGCTTACCAAATTGGAAGTAAAGGGTCTACAGTGAGAAAAGTTATGTTCTTCTTTCTATTATACCATGGATTGTAAAGAACAACACCCTGTGTATTAAGGACAGGGCTGCCAGTCTGTGGTCCTATGGGAGGTTGGTGAAATCTTTATGTGGGGGTTGGGGGTTAAGAAGGAAATCAGGTTATTGGGGCTCGTGTCCTTGAAGGTGACATTGGCACCTTTATTTATCCCCTGCCCTCACTCCAACACCAGCAGTAAACACATCTCTTCCGTTCACTGTGTTCCCATCCAAACTGACCATGCTACTTTACATCTAAACGAGCATAGAATAAAACTTCGATCCAAAATAAATCTTTGCTCTTTAGGGGCTAACCACCTCTGGTAGTGGGTCACAGCAAAGGAAAGCTGATTAACACCACAGCATAACAATGCTGTGCTCACTACAGTTATCCCTGTCCTTGTATGCCATGCCGTGTGTATGTGTACATCAGGGGATGGCTAAAGGCTGGTATAATTAATATGGGACAGCATCTAAGGATTCATGAGGCATCGGAAGAGAACTAAAAGAAGGGTTGGGGGGCCTATAGCTCACCCACCAAACTTGGGAGAAACCCCTCAGGAGGCTGTTAAGTTCCAATGATGCTTCAGAGAGGAGGTAATACGGGTGAAGGGCTAACGATGGACCTCTTTCCAGAATACATGCTATTACCAAGACTACGTTATCTTTGCTACTTGCGTACCCGGCTTCCACCTCTCAAGCAATTTTATATCAGTAACCACAAAGCACAGATGTTTGTTTTTTTTTTTTCTCCACACTTTAATTTCATGCCATTAAGCATTCAGTCCACTAACAGGATGATGGGCTCTTGATTTGGAGTTATCATTAATTAGGATAGTTTTGCACCCAGCCTCATTTTGATAGATTTGTCTTCAAAAATGAAACAAGCCTGCTATTGGCGGCATTCACACTCCTCATCACAAGCCTCCGGCTTCCACACCTGCACTTAATTTACACCCGCAGGAGCTGAAGCACTGGCTTTCTGGTCATCTGCGATGTCGCGTCTCCGGAGACGCATCTTACCTGACAATTGATAGGAAAGATCTATATTTACCATCAATAACCCAATTCCCAAAGGTGACAGAATGACTAACATAAATTAGGAATTCGCCCAGGGCCTTACGCACGCCAGGCAAGGGCTATGTCCCCAGTTCAGGACCTCATTCACAGAGCGGTTCGGTTTGATCGACTGCTCAGATGTTTGAGAGTGTTTCGTTATGTATCTTGGTTGGGTTGTCCTTGAACTTGCTGGGTGACAATGGCTGGCCTCAAACACGCAATCCTCCTGTTACTACCTCTCAAGTACCGAGATTACAGGTATGCATCACCACAACCAACTTCACAAAGGTTTTCTTATCATTCTTAATTAAAACGATCTCTCTTTGTCCAATGGTTAAAAAAAAGAAAGAAAAAGAAGAACTTATATGCATCTGTATATACTGGTTAGTTTTTATGTCAACTTGGCACAAGCTAGTGTCATCTGAGAAGAAAGGACCTCAATTGAGAGAATGGCTCCATAGGATCTGGCTGAAGGCAAGCCTGTAGGGCATTTTCTTAATCAGAGACTGATATTGAAGAGTCCAGCCTATTGTGGGTGGTGCCATCCCTGGGCTGGTTGTGCTGGGTTCTATAAGAAATCAGGCTGAGCAAGCCATGGGGAATAAAATAGTAAGCTGCACTCTTCCATGATCTCTGTACCAGCATGTGCCTCTAGGTTTCTGTCCAGTTTGAGTCCCTGCCTTGGTTTCCCTCAGTGGACTGTGATTCAGGATATGTAAGCCAAAAAACTCCTTTACTCCCTAAGTTGCTTTTGATCACGGTGTTTCATCATAGAAACAGTAACCTTCAGCCACAAACACGTGTGTGCGTGAGTGTGTGTGTGTGTGTATGTGTGTGTGTGTGTGTGTGTGTGTGTGTAGGATATAGTTCAGTGTCAGAGCACTTGCCCAGAACATGCAAAGGCCTAAGTTTAACCAAAAAAGAAAAATCAGACAAAATGCATTATTTTAATTCAAGAAAAAACAGAAATAATCTGTCGCCCCAGTGTTTCCCCATGAAGTGCCAACAGAAAGACTATAAGGACTAACCAGCACTGTCTGCAGAGGTTGGCTTCCCTCAGCCTCCAGTCCCAGGTGCCCGGAGACTATCTGAGTTCAGATGGCAGAGGAAGGGTCAGGCAAGGATTATTCAAAACAGCAGGGTCACTGGACATGGAGCCTGCTGGTCCTTCCCAGAGGCTACATGGGAATATGGTGGGTAGTTTCGGGAAATTCGAAGTGGAATCTCATTGGGATAGAAATGGCAAAAACAAAAACCAAAACAAAACAAAACAAAAAACAAAAACAACAACAAAAACATCTCATACTTTCAGAACTGTTTCCATCAAGACAGGATGTGAAGGGCTGGACACATGCTCCGTGGTTCAGAATTTGTACAGTGCAAGCAGAGGACCTGAGCTGGTTCCCAGCACCCATGCTGTGTAGCTCACAGCTGCCAGTATTTAAACTCACCTGTGGCTTCCATGGGCCACTCACGCACAAACGCAAACGCAAACCCATACCCAGTGATACATACAGGCATAATTAACTCTTTAAAGACAGGACAGGAAAGTACAATGGATACAGAAAGGAAATAACCTTAGCAGTCCCTGTGTTTATGGCTCACTACTGTTGACAATTCTTAGAAAAACCCAGTTTCAGATGACTAAGCCCTAGTCCAGTTGCATTTGTCTCTCTAACTTTGCCTTTCTACTTTTTAGGTCCCAAAGTGGAGTGTAAATCTCTGGGGTTTTAGAATGGCTCGATTTCTTCTAACATTGGCAGGAAGGAAAGGGCTAGCTTCTTAGTTTTAACCTGGAATGCAGCAGGGGCCTGTGGTAGTCATTGGAGTTTGCCTACACTGGCCTGCAGCCAGGCTTCTTTCAGGACAAGTCACACCACCGGTTCTACTGAGTCTCTTAGAACTTAGCACCAGCCCTAAGCTGCCTTAACACACCGTGAACCTTCCCCCGTTGTTATGTTCTTTGGACACACAAAGAATGTGGCCACACACATGTCTGGAAACTCTCTTATTTTCAATATAATTTTGGATGGACTTTCCAATCACACACACAAACACACACACACACACACACATACACACACACACACCAATAAAATATACCTTAATTCTACTTCTAAACTAAGGTCAACTCCTGGCACTCCTGGCCAAGACAAATGCGATCTTTAATGCATATCTATCTGTGTCTGTCTGTCTGTCTAACAAACAAGGTAAATAAATGCAAGTACTCCACCAAAGTAGGGTCCAGTCTGCACTGAAAATACACAAGTAGATTCTCTAGAAGAATACGAATGCTTCCTACCTGTCAGTAAAGGAACCTAGGATCTCAGACACCCAGTCACTGCACTACTGTTTCTCATAAACAACAGGAATTCATGGATACAAATATAGTTATCCACACACATACAGACACATATACATATACACATACATACACACATATATACACATATACACACACCCACATATACACATACATGTATACATACACATACATACATATACATATATACACATACACACACATACACACATATACTCACATACATACATATATACATATACACACATTTACTCACATACATACACATACACATATACATATACACACATACTCACACTGAATTATGAATGTTTCTTCAGTCAATGACCTGGTCTGAATGTTTGTGGCCTCCAGGACATTTGCATGCTAAAATCTCATCACCAGCATGGAGATATTAGGAGGTAGGCCTGGAAGCAGCAAGAAGACCCAGAGTGAGGGACCTCAAAGGATCAGTGCCTATGCAGGATAAATGGGGCTCCCTGGAGCTGCCTTTTGAGTCCTGCCATGTGAGCACACAGTAAGCTCCTCAGGTTTTATCTTGTTTTCCAAGGAAATGGCCAGCATACTGCACACTCCTCAGTCACAACCCACCCTCGTCCCTGAGACCACTTAAAACCCACCGTGAGCCCGACAGCCTGAGTTAGAATTCCAGCCTCACCATTGCTACCTTCAAGGCCATAGGCACTAACTATATGGTCTTCATTTCCTTCGTCTGTAAAATTAGATTAAAACTCATGCCTGCCCGGCACGGTTATTATAGGAATTATGTGAGCTAATACACATAAAGCTCTCAGAGCAGAGCCTGGTAGAAAGCAGCACCATTTCAAGGTGAGTTATCACTATTACCGACACTCCCGCGACCGTAACCCTGACCTTTATAACACTCATTTCCTTCCTTTCCTTAATAGATTTCACTTTTACCAACTTGGAAAAAAAAAAAAAACGGGCAGCTCAGAGGACCTGTATCTGCTGACTTCTCCCAGTCTGAGAGCCACAGCAGAAGGCATGGAGAGGCAGGCGCTGACTCAGCCCGGGTGGATCATCTTCACTTCCACTCTGAATAATAAATCACCTGGCAGTTCTCACAATGGACTGCAACGCAGGTCTGCCCACAGCCGGGCGAAAAACAATGGTAACAGCAGTGTTCCCTCAACCAGGAGTGTTTACCAGCAGAATAAAGGCGACCCTTCAGATTAATAACCACCGCATGTGCATCCCTATTCACATCCCTGGTTCCTATTCATGCCCCTGGCATCAGCTAGCAAAGGGGAAACTGAAACCAGAGCCCCACCAGCCAGCCGGCCAGGTCTTCAACACACATTACCGTTCTTCATCAATGCAGACACACACCCATCTACCAGTAATACTCTGGACCCACTTCAAGGACTATGAAGTGTAGAAAGAAAGGCAGACAATCATGTCTGGAATCCACCCAAGCTCTTGAAACATACAAAACTGACAGGGACGTTCTGACATTTAGACAATCCGCATGGAAGGGCTATCGTGACGTGTCAGAGGCTATCTAATATTAATTGCCAATGGGTCACATTTCCTCGGAGTGCCCGCTTTGGTTTGCCGTCTAAATGAAACTACAGGAGGAAAAAAGTTAACAGGCTTTTCCAAAGAACCTGAACATAGAGGTTCTGTCCAAAAGAGCAGTTTGTTCACGATCTTATTTTGCCATCTGTAATCAAAAGATAAACAAAACCATGCTTGGCAATGCTAGGCCTCTTGGTATAGCCTGGGAGTGATCTTTGGGGGAGAGGTTTACAGCAAGAAACTTTGGGACAGCTCATAGTCAGAAAGCAGTTCGCATGAAAGAAAGGCGGGCTATGTCTCAAAGCATACCTTTAACTGTCCCTCCCTCTGTATCTAATCTCAGTCTCCTCCAGCCTGATACTTCCTAGGCATAAACAAACACGTCTCATTACTGAGTGAGCCTATCACCAGGTATTTTCCTCAAGATTAACCTCCTCTAGTGCTAGCCAGAGGGGTCATGTGGTAAAGAGGGCTTATCGCCAAGCTGGAGGATCAGAGTTCAGTCCTTGAGACCCACATAGTGGAAAGAGAGAACCAACTCTTATAAATGGTCCTCTGCCCTCCACAAGTATGCCGTGATGTGCACACATGCACACACATACACGTGTGTGCACACGTGCCAAATAAAAATATTTACCAGAACACAATCATCTCCCCCAGAGTGCTTAGGTATACACCCTGCTCTCCTCAACTGCTGTCCTCTGACAACAGAAAGGCTTAAACTCTTGGGTGCTAGGTCCCCGTCCCCAGGTGGAATGCAGGGGGACATCTACCTCTACTGATGGCCACTGTAACTGTGTGTCAAAAATATCCAACTAGAGTCATGATATTTTCCTTCCATGTGGACATGAACATCTGTGACTGAGTTTGTCCCTCGGACTTTACGTGTCTTTCACCTACAAAATGAAGTTAAGGATGCCAACTTCCCAGAATTTTCAAAACAGAAAGAGGGCAAATTAACCTAGCCTGGGAACTGCCCGTCCTATCTCTTCAGTACAGTACAATTTTTCTTCCCTACTTTGGAAATCTAAGGGCTTTGGGGAAAGTATGTTCCCCTCTGAATGGAGCCCAGTGTGGAAGGCACTTAAGGAAGGTTTCCTGTGAGTCAAGGTTAAGGAACACAGAATGAGTACCTATGAGACCAATGTTGGATCATTCTATTACCTTCTAGAATGAGACAATAGGGTGGGTTTTTTTTTTTAAATTTGTGGGTGTGGGTATGTGTGTATCTGTGGGTGTATGCATATACACATCATATGTACACAGACCCGTATGATACCACAACACACTTGCAGAGGTCAGAGGACATTTGTGGGCTGGTTCTTTGGTGAATGCCCAGAATCCAACTCAAGTAATCAGGATTGGGGGTCAGCGTCTTTACCTATTAACCATCTCATCAGTGAGATGATATTTTTGTGTACTATTTGCTTTGAACGGGGAGATTCAACAATACTGGGAAGGGGAAACAATGTAAAGCAGTGTGTGATATCCATTTCTATGGTTACAAATTTGAGCTAACCCAGACATAAAGTTTAAAAACTGTCAACTAACTTCATTCTATGGGTAACCATTAAGTTTTAATCAGTTGTGGTTCAATTTCTGGAACAGTGAACATTAAGAGGGGCTCATCATGGAAATTGTCCGGGGGCGGGGTGGGGGAGGAGGGAAGAGAATGGAGGGGAAAGGACTGGGAAGGATAAAGAGGAAAGGAAGGAGGAGGAAGGGGAACGAGAGGAGGAGGAGTTGAGAGGGGGAGGGGGCAGAAACAAAAGAACCGCCCCCCAGCCAATCAGTGATTGCCGCTGCTGGCTGGAAATACTTCCTCCCTCTTCGCAGCTGTCGTCTCCCGCAGTTGGCACGAAGCGCTGCCAATCTGGGACTGGCTTCCAGTGAGGACAGCATTGTTTTATTGGCTACTTAGGCAGTGCACACACCATTAATGGAGTTTTTATCTCCCCTTTTTCCTGTCAGTACAGAACCAGCCAGTCTGACTCTGTTATTATCATTAAGAAAGCTTTTTCTCCCTCCCCCAGACACACTCTCTTTAATCCAAACAACATCTGGGAAACTCCTGCTCTATCATGTAGCAAGGAAATGGATATAGAGGGAAAGGTGAAAAAGTACAGCTCGATACACCACTGAACAACCAATAAATTCCCAACAGGCAAACTTCTCTTGAGCAGGGCTCACAAAGAGAAGGGGCCAGCCAGCCAGTGTCATCTCGAACTGTAGCAAGGCTATTGCCATTTTGACATGTAGCATTTCAAAAAAACAAAAACAAGAAGAAAGACATAGAGAGGAAAGTGATATAGTGCGAGATTTCCCCTCTAAGAAGTCCAATTTTAAGTAAAAACAATATTTAGAAGATTCTTCTTTAAAGTATGTTTTCCCTCAGAATGGGTAAATACAAGGACTATCTACAAAACATCACAGTGTGTCCATCACGAATGTAGGAGCTAACAGGAAAAACTTAAACTCAGATAATGCATCCGCTTGTCATGGTCTACTGCCTCCTTCGCAGCCGAGGTGACCTTTTTGTTAGACCGTGCTCTGAGACATCAGGTCCCTAAGGGAGAGCCCGCAAAGTCAACCACACTCCAGTTCATGTTGGAAGAAGAGCTCCCAGCCACTCTGCCCCAGTCCCTCTCCTCAGTCCTGCTGTCTGAAGAAACATGCACGTCCTGCTCTCTGCTGCATGCTCAAACAGGGCTTACGGGGACCCAACTGTAGGGTCCTCTCGGCATTGATCTTAAGTAAACAGAACTAAAAAAAATGTAAGAGGTCCAACACACAGGTGCCAGGCAGTCCCCCCCGCCCCTCCCCCACTCCACAGCGTCTCCAGCGCTCTCCCAACAGCCACTGGAAACAAGTGTTTACTTTCTCAGAAATGCTCATTACCCCACACTGAACCTCTGGGCTTAAGCAAAAGTTAACCGTTTACTTTTAATTTTTGGGGGGTTCTTGTTTCTATTTAGGAGAAACGAGGAAAAGAAAGTCACTGAGCGTCTGAGCTACAGGCTGGTGCTCCCTGGAAGCTGTGTCTAATGACAGTCTCCATAAGGTAACGTGATCCTCTCACAGTGGGAGACTTGAGTAAGCGCTGGCCTCTCTCTGCTCTCGACTTTCTATTGTCCCACCCCACAGGGCCAGCTGTTTCCGACAGCCAAATTGCAGCACGCTAGGCAATGAATGCTGTCAGGGAAAGGAATTTCCATCTCTATAATGCATAGGCCTCTGTAGACAAATTATATGGCTTACAGTGCTGGCTGCAGGATGCTGCTGCAGGCTTGAAGTACTGCCAAAACACAGCCTGTCCTCCACCGTCCCCAGCCCCAAGCTGACACGACAGTCACCAAAAACGAATCTGAATGGCCACACAGAACTGGAACATGTGTTTTCAGAGACAAACACAACCCATGGGGAACAGCCCTCTCACACCAGTGTTTGGTGGACGGGTAAAGTGTGAGTGCTCACCAAGCTATGTCACAGCGTAGAGCCCCGGAGCGCAGCATCCTTTGATACCTGGAAATAGTCAGCCCAGCCCAGTGGCACATCCCCCAGCTCTCTGCTTCTGGGGAGAGACTTACCCAGAAGATGTGACTACTTCTTAAAAATCAACGGGACGGAAGAGACCCCAAAATAGTGCTCATTTATCATAAAGAAGGGCCTCGATGTGTGCTTTATAGGATCATTCCGTCGTAGCCGTCCAACCCCCATGCCAGCTTTTCCAGTAACAACCCCTGAATCCAACCTGGGATCCCAAGAGCTCCTTTCCTGAGTCCATGCTGAGAGACTGCATGAAGCAGCCATGCCTCCTGAAGTGGACTTAGGGTGGGATGTGGTGATGTAGACTGACCCACCCACAGTGACTTGCTTTACTGGAACAACTCAGAAAAGGAAGTTTGTTTTTCTCAGGATGTTTGACTGTGGGAGACTATGCCTCAGCAACCCTGCCATCGTAAAGGGTTAATAAATCTTGTCTGAGAATGGCTCTGACAGAGGAAGAATTTGAGTGCCAGGAGTGGGGGGAATAGGGGTGGGGCGATAGGGGCTGGGGACAGGTCCCAGGGATATTACTTGTCGAGCATTGGTCAGCCCAGATCTGAAGCAGCCATTCAATGTCACCTTCCCTGAGCTTTCTAGGCCTTACAAATGCAAACCAAGCATGCACACACTCGCCAAATGCACACCTTCTTCTACCTTCTCCTGAAAACCAGGACAAAGGCAAATGTTTCCTTGAAGCTCTTCCATCTATTATAAGCCGGAATTGGGAAGTATGGCCTGATTCAGGCCTTTCTGTAAAGTGAGTCTAGGTGTCTGACCTGAATTCATGGAGAGATGAGCCAGGGAGGCTCAGGATCTGCATATTCCTTTGGTGTTATACGTCTTAGCACGGAATAAGTGGCATACAGAAAACCGACTGGAACCTAGTGTGTTGGCTGGGTTCTGCAATCCGGGTTCTTACACAGCTAAGGCAGAAGAGACGGCATAATAATAAAGCCAGCCTAGGCTATAGAGTAAAAGCCTGTCTCAAAAATAAATAAATAAAATAAAATAAAATAAACAACAACCACCACAAAAAAGAAGAAGAAGAAGAAGAAGAAGAAGAAGAAGAAGAAGAAGAAGAAGAAGAAGAAGAAGAAGAACCCAACCTCAGCTCACACAGTTCATGTCAGTGAGTTTGGCTACAGGGAGGCTAGAACTCATGGCAGCCATGAGCAGGGCAGCAGAGAGAACAGCTCCACTTTGCTGGACACTCATGTCAGTCACGGCACAAGCACCTGCATGCCATGAGCTGCCAAGGTCACCACTCACTGTATCCTGCAGCCGTCCACTTTATCATTAACTACTGTCTGGCAGACAAGGGCAGGGTCCAGGTCAAGAACATCCAGAACTTTCAGACAGAAGGCATATGTAGACCAGGGTAGACTCCCAGCCACTTGCAGCAAACTATAAATATCCTCGTGGCTGCAGACCTGGCAGAGTCACAGTTCTCTTACCCCTGTTGGCTACAGAACTGCAGCCAGGACTTTCTCCCAAGAAAGTCAGCACAAGCAACCAGGCATGGCAAAAACAGGAGACACATATACAGCCTACTCAGCACCGTGTCAGGCCTTATGTCTAACCCCCATCTTCTCCACCCTTGGCTTCTGATTCCCCCAAAATTTTAAATCTCAGTTTGAGACTGAGAATAAACTGTACAATATCAGTATGTACGGTGTCACTGGAAGGGAAAGAAAAGGAAAAAGGCTAACCTGGCCCACCTCCTTTAAGACAATCACAAAGCCCCAGGGTTTATTTGGCTTTTTGGAGGAACCACTCTAAAAGACGTATTCCTGGTTATGAACATTATTTTTATAAATAAATAAATAAACAAACAAATAACATAGAACCACCACAATCCAGAGCCAAAGGCAGTGCTCCCTACATTGACCTACCAAAGTGCTGCATACACTGGTGCTCCACAGTGTGCGTAGATCTCTTTAACCAACTTCCTGCTCCTAGCAAAGGTCATGCTAGCCACAAACTTCACAGAGTGCAGAGGGTATTCCTGGCCCTCTGAGTTCACTTCCTGTCCTACCCACTACATGCATGCATTTTCCCATGGAGATGCTGTGACTATCGTTGGTATCCTCCCACCTCCAGTAAAGAAGCAGAAATAATATTATTGTACTCAGGGGCTAACCAAAAATGGCGTAGGACCTACAGAAACCTTTTAATGATAGCGTTCACTCTGGGCAGGGGTCTGTTGTGACATTCCCCTGTTACTGGAGACTCTGTGCGGACTCCAGGTTTCCTAGTTCAAAGGACAATGTGTTTAATCACGCCATGGTTATAGAAGCCCCACAATACAGAATAAACCTCTTGGGCTTCAACAGTCATTCCTTAAGTACTTTTAGGTTGAAGATTGCCTAGTATGCACAATGTCATGGGTGTGAACTCTAGTACTACAAAGAGAGAGGGAGAGGGAGAGGGAGAGGGAGAGGGAGAGGGAGAGGGAGAGGGAGAGGGAGAGGGAGGGAGAAGAGGGAATTTAATGCTAATCAATACACTTCTAAACCAGATAGCTCCATTGAGTTTGGAGGTAGAAACCTCACAGGAATGGCAAGTGGAGTCTCAAAAGAGCTCAGTGTATCAAGTGGGTCAGATCAGAGAGGCAACTGGTTATGCCATTCCTGTCTGCAAAGTAACAAAATATATACCCACAGCCACTGCTGTTGTTCCTGACATAGCCCATAGAACACCACCAAAGTCAGAGTCTTACTGGAGGCAGTTTGTAACATCCCGAAAACATTGCCTCTGCCTCAGCTTCTCCTGTATAAGAAATAACTAGCGGGCACAAAATTCTGAATGTTTTCAGGTACCAAACATTAATTGCTGTGCTAGTGATTTATCTACAAATTATTATCCTTAATCCTCCCAATATACACCAGGATCTCCTTTTTACAGATAAAAACACTTCAGGTTCAAGGAAAATATATAACCCCTCTAATACCACACCGCTAAGGTGAGGTAGACCAGCAGGCCGGCTCCACTGTTGCCTAACACTCCAGGCTATTTGGTCCACTGTATGCAGTTTCTGCATTCCCTCTCCACTATCTCCACCTCAGCACAAGATTAACCCTTTATGGGCGTGTCTATTGTGATGGAACACTGTCACTCTAAGTAATGGTTACATTACAACAAGGACTTTACCAGGCACTAGGTTTGTCTATTAAAATAAAACAAGATGAAATTGACCATTAAATACCAGCTTAAAAATTAAAAAAAAAAAAGGCTGAAATGAATCAACTTCAAGTGCTTTGTTCAAAAAAGTCATAGCATCACTTGAAGAGGATCACAATGGCTGCATCTGTTCAAAGTAAGACTGGGACAAAAGGAAAAACAAAACACTGAGAACCTTAAAATTAAACCAACTCTAAAGCAGACCATAATTAGTAAAACAACCAAAGGCCAGTGCTCCTAGGAAAGTAATCCACAGCACATATGCATTCAGAGAGGCAAAGTAAGGCAACCATCTCCTATGGGTGTCTGGCTGCCCTCTCTGACTCCAGCCTCCACTGCACGGAGGGAAATCACCTTCAGGTGCCTGCAAGCATCTTCTGGGAATGGCGGGCAGGATGGTATATTCCCACAATCCCCACACAGAAGGACGAAGCTAATCGCCACTGCAAAGGATTATTCAACTCCAGTGGAACTAAAGACTTCCAAGAGGCAGATGTGACAAATTCTCAAGTAACAGTGACACGTCTGCCGATAGGCCTCAACCTTCATCCAGCAGACCTCCAATGCCCTGCCCCAGCAGGCTTACCAGACTCTTCTCTACTCATCCACTGCAGTAGCACCTCGGTTCTCTTTCCAGACTCTCGCTGAAGGGCGGGGAGACACAGAGGGCAGCTCCTTTGCTCCTACCAAAAAGGAAGAAGACAAGACATTAACAAAACAAACAAAAGGTCATGTAGGTACCCCAGTCAAAAAGAAAAATAAAAAAGAAAATCCATGACTTCAGGCTAAAGTGATGTGGGTGGTGTCCTAAGTGTCACCTACAAGTCATGTCCATATCCTATTCCTAGAGCATGTGGTATGTCCTTATTCGTGGAAGAAGCCCCCTAAAGGTTTGGGTGCTCAAGGCTTGGTCCCCAAATGGGTGTTCAAAGTGTTGACATAGGACCACAAGTGCTGATTTCCTCAATGGATTAATCCATTGATAGATTCACAATCTGACGCCATTAGACTGCAATGTAGAAACTAAGCCTACAGGTAACGGTCGCTGGCTTCTGCAGACATGAGCCACAGCCCACCTTGTCCCTTCAACTTGTTTCTCTCAGATATATTCTCAGCCACAACAGGCCTGGCATACACAGGGCTTATTCGGAATAGGGTCTTTACAAATTAATTATGCTAATTGGGTTAAGGATCTGGGGCTGAGATGATCCTGGATTATCTGTGTGGGCCTTAAGTCCTTACAGAAGATGCAGGGGAAAAAAGATCTGGTGAAGCTGGAGGTCCAGATGGGAATTATCCTGTCACAAGCCACACAAAACTGGATAGAGCTGGAAAGAACAAGAAAGGAGTCTTCCCCTTCAGCACCAAGAGCACAGCCCTGTTGGTGGTTGACCCATCCGGTCACACGTCAGACTGAGATAGAGTTTATTCCTATCACCAGAAGTCATCAAGTTTGCAAGGGATATCAAGGAAAGTGGCCTTTGGAATAAGAGGAGGATGGGGCCTTATAAGCTAGAGGAAGACATGGCAAAGGGAAGAAACCAAGCTAACCAGGAAACCATGGAGAGAGGCTTGCTCTACCAGCCTCGAAAAGAAGACCCAAAAGCTCAATGTGCTCTTACACTGAACAGCAACCTGAATGTCAGTCTTGGCTCAACTAGTTTTATTAGCTAACGGGGACTCACTAAACATGCTCCTTCAAGAAAATAAATCCACAATGTGCTGGGCTGGAATATCAACATCATACTAAAAAGGAGAGCGGGCTGGCTCTGAATATCTGATAGCCCTTCCCTTTGTCAAGAAAAATCCTTGAAAAACAAAACCTGGGCGTCCACATCCTCAACTCCAGAACCTGTGAGTGGCGCTTACTCGACAAGGGACTCGGCAGATGCAATTAAATAAGGATTTGGAGGTGAGCTGATTATCCTAGATTATCCTGGTGGGCCCTAAATATAACCACAAGCTTCCCTTTAAGAGGGGGACAGGGAGAAAGTGGTGAGACCACAGGCATAGAGATTGAAAGAAAAAAAATGTCCTTACAGACAGAAGGGGCCACCAGCCCAAGGAAGCAAATTCTCCCTGAGAATCCACAAAACTGTAAGGGAACAAGCCCTTGTGTTTTGAGATTTAAAATGTCATAACTTGGCAGAGAGGCGATAGCAAATTAATTTCTATGTTTCCATTCTGTTCTGAGATTCGAGTAAGGTTTTCTTCTCTGAAATCTTCCTGGAATGACGCCACCTTTCTTCCACCTCTTAGCTCTGCTGGTCCCAGTCAATTCTTCACCAGTTCCCAATCACCATGCATCCCTCATGAACACTTCCCAACTCAGTCAGAGACCTCGAAAAGCTAAGCAATGCACAGCTTAGCTTGTGACAATGGCTAGGACCTCAGTTTGGATCCCAGAAGCCAAATAAACCAGGCATTGTAGCCCATAACCCCAGCATTCCTACTGCATGAGGGGGGGCGGAGAAAGAAGGAACCTCTCCAGCCAGCTAGCCTGGCACACACAGCAGCCAAAGACAGACACTGTTTCCACCAATGTGGAAGGTAAGAACCAACACCTAGTATTGTCCTCTGACTGCCACTAGCACACACACACACACACACACACACACACACACTTGTGCACCCCTAAACATTATTGCAATGGTCCTCTTTCCTCTAAGAGAGACACATTCCAGATCCCCAGCTGTTACCTGAAACTAGGAACAACACCCAAAGCCACATACACCGGTTTTCACCTCCCCGTTACATTCCTACAAAAAGCTTAACTGGTAAATTCGACTCAGTAATGAATTAACAATGACCACTAATAGTTTGCTGATATTATAGTAAACGTGTATTACGATCACTCTTGTTCTTTGGGGACATTATTAAATAGGAAGGGTTTCTGAGATAACCGATCTGATTAACTGCGATGGTTTCTAAAGGACTCACAGGCAAGTAGCACTGAAACGCCCCACAAAGGAACAACGCTTGTCTCAAAAAAAAAAAAAAAGGATGGACCAGTATAACGTGTGCTCTCACACTGTTTGGAATAACGAGCAATTTTAAACTGAGAAAGAGTTTATTTCCAGGACTTTTCATTGTATTGTTTGGGGCCTTAAGATGATAACACCAATAACTGGAATTACAGAAAGAAAAACTACAAATTGTGGGGGCTGGGGGACTACTGAACATTTTGAAGAAAACAATGAGAGAAAACTCTACCTATTTCTTCGTCACACACCGGTCTCCTGAATAATCTGTTTCCCCCACAGTGCTCACCCAGACCAACTCGTCACACACCGGTCTCCTGAATAATCTGTTTCCCCCACAGTGCTCACCCAGACCAACTCGGGTAGGAAAACTCACTGAGTTGCAGGCCGAGATGTTGTGCACTCTGAGAGCTATGTCTTGGTAAGAAACCAGATGGGTCTGGATGGAGTCTTAGTCAGTGAAGTGCCTGCCTTGCCTGAGGACAAGTGGGATCCCTTGTTTGTTTTGTGTTTTTTGTTGTTGTTGTTGTTTGTTTGTTTAGTTGGTTGGTTAAAGACCAAGGGTTTATACTCCCAGCTCTAAGGAAGTAGAGACAGTTTCCTGGGGCTCACTGGCTAACCAGCCTAGCAAGGCAAATGAGAAGCAATCTCAAAAGCTCTAACCTGAGAAACTACCTCTGGGGTCGTCCTCTGAACTCTGCAAAAGCAAGTACACACATGTACACACCACCTGCATTCATACACACACAAACACACTCGAAAGAATGAATACTAAAAGAGAATACGCTGACTCCTTTTTTCTTCAGAGCCAGGAGGCTGTTTAAAGTCTCCAAGAGGGAAGAAAATCAGTAGCATATGACAAACTGAAAAATTAGGTCATTTTTGCTGTCATGTAATCCAAACGACACTTGAACTCCTGATCCTTCTGTCTCTACAAATGCAGGAATTATAGTCATGTGCTTGCCACATCTAGCAAGAAATAGGATGGAGGGGATAAGGGGGTTGGGGACAGAATGGCTAACACAGAAATTAAAAACAAAAATTGAGGAAAAAAAACTGCATCTGAGCTCATCAGACGGGGTTGATAGACTCCTAGGGAAGGACTTTGAAAGAATTAAAGAAAAAGAGGTAAATGGCGAACAATGCATTTATACAGAAGGCCTCTGATAAATTCTTTTTATCCCTAATTAAAATAAAGAGAATGTATTTTACATTTCAACTCATTACAGGCAATGCATACATAAAACTGAAACTGAAAATTTCATGAAATAATTCTTATCCTTTGCAAGACATGAATTTTTATCCAAAGCTTCTGTTTCCTTTTATTTATAAGCTTGGATGTTACTCCTTAAATTGACCCAGTAAATGGACTAAAACCATAGTTTTCAAAAAATAAATACTATGACCTACAGGTCAAGGTCAAAGATTGACCTAGTTTAAAAAAAATGGTAAATAGCAAACAAACAAACAAACAACGACAAAAAAAAAACTACTCAAAAATCACCCCTACTCAGCTCTCTTTTAATTTTATAGCAATGTAGGGGAGGGGAGGCATATAACTTTTGCTATATAACAAAGAGAAGTTTTTTTTTTAAGCTTTAAAATTCAACATCAGAAATAATCTCTATTCCAAGGGAAGTGTTTGATTTGCTCATTACAATTCCCTATTCAACCACTGCGAACTCCCACCCCATCTGGCTCTCAAATTTGAGACCTGCTTTGACATTGAATGCTCTGTTCAAGGAATTTATCTGCTACAAAGTAGTCAAAGGTAAACCAGACCTGGTTCTTACATTCAAAGAACTCTGCAGTCTACTAAAAAATAACTACAAAAGAACTAGACAGTAGTGGCCTAGGATACATAAACGGATTTTGTACAGGTGCTTCGTGGAGAAAGACATGGCGTTGGACTAGGGAGGAGACCATGAGTGCAGGGAGAAAACTGAGGTAGGTACTGAGAGGTGCGCAAAGATTAGCTGAAACCATCTGCTCGCATGGCTTGCCTCCCACTAAGGCGGGATTACACCCACTCCTCCAGACATTGTATCCATGACAGCTCAATGGATACAGTGTGTTGGAAGTAACAGTAACAGTTTCTAGGATCAGGTCTTAAGAAATTTGTAGCTCCCATCTTCTGCCTCTTGAGATACCTGCTCTGGGGCCTTGGCTGCCATGTTCTGGGGAAGCTCAAAGAGCCTGGGTAGAGGCACCGTAGGTAGGTATTTCAGTTGCCAGTCCCAAGAGCTCTCAACTGACAGCATCGGCAGCCAGACATGAGGGAATGGAAAGAATGAACTGTGGGAGGGACCAGTTTACCAAATGCTCCCAGCTGTGGTCCTAGACTTGACACAGAGAAAAGATGTCCTTGCTGTGCACAACACAAGCCCTGACTCACTAACAGTGAGGATCATCAAATGCAGCAGTTAGGTTCAGGGACCATACAAAGAGGAGTTAACTGAAACGGTAACAGTCTAGTTGAGACATGTCGGCATTATAAGAACACGTGCTACAAAAGTGTGGAAGGAAATCATCAGGTATTTTAAAAGTCAATGTGAGCAGTTTAAAAGTTTCTTCCACATACGAAAGTGTCTACCTCACGGATTAGTATGAGTGGATTGAAAAGATCATATGAACAGCTGTATAAAAGAAGCATTTCAGAAACTGGGAAACCAATAACCTAACCATAACCAATTTACAAATGAATCACAGGAAGAGAAAAGATCATCTAGAATAATTGGATACCATTCCTGCAGCAGTCTGCACTGCTCTACCACCTAAGAGTGTCCAGGCTCTCTGCAGAGTCTCTTCTCACAGTTCAAGCCTAGCTTGAGCAGTCATTCACTCTTACCCTGATCAGAGTTCATGCAACTAAACTTCCCACCCATGGTAGATCAACGCTTTAGCAAAATGTCTTGTCCTTTGACACAATCCACTAACCACACATCCCCTTATATTCAGAAGCCAAATTACTATAACGTTCTCTAAAAAGCTTATATCTCGTTTTCTATCCCTATTGTTTTATAGGTGAGAAACAAACAGTTCTTTCAAGAAAGATGTGCTAAGAACACTGTCTCTAAATCCCACACAGTCAACTGTGTGGAATTTAGAAATTGGAAAAAAATATTGGAACTCATGGAAATCATAAATTACTTAAAAATATTTCTAGTACCTTTCACTCTTTGGTTATCTTTTCAAACTTAGTAGCATCCATACAGATAGAGTTTATACAAAACACTAGAGCACCAGAATCAGCCTACAAACATTGCCCAGCCTTCAGATAACTGATCAAGGTTGGCAGAACTAGAGTCATAAGTCAAAGCTGCCAACTTCAAGGGTTTTTTTTTTCTTCTTCTTCTTTCAAAACTCAGTAATTCTTGGCACGCCACTCCCAATTACACAAAGTATTCTACAAATAAATTTATTCACATTTACTTCATTTTGAAAAATGACTCATTGTTAGCAGAAGACACAGGCCACAAATATACACGTATAAGCCAGCAAGAATGACGCGTAAGGCTAACTGCTTGAATTGTGGCCATTTCGCTCCTTCATGGTCTGCTCTCAATTCCCAGAATAGTTGACCTTAACCTTCTGTTCCAAGGGTCAGCGTTTCCTGCATTGGCTTTCAACTTGAAGTCAGTGGGGTTCACTAGAGACAGTGGCATCTCTACATAGCCTGGGGTTAGCAGCTACCTTATCGAGCAACGAACGTTCAGAGGCTCTTGGAAAATGGAAATTCAAAAAGAAGAGGAAGGCCATTTCAGAGAATTGCAAAGCTTGAAATATATGTCAACAAGGGAATATCCAAAGTGATCAAACACTAGAGGCTTCAGAAAAACTAAACTGAGAATCCCACCAGAGTCTCTAGACAGCAATCTAAAGTCCCCAGCAAGATTTCGGAGCAGATCTTAAACACTTAGAAAGTGGTTCCCAAGGAGCTTTAAAGTAACAATAAAACCATACAAGATCGACAGTTTCCTTCTCCAGTAAGATCCCCACACTAGCAGGTAAGAGACTATACACATCACCTTAGCAAGCACATACCAAAGTCTCTTAAAAAAACATTTGTGATGTAGCATAGACTGAAAGTTGAGGAAACATGCCTGTTAAGTTTCTGCATCAAAGGTAATGTTTAGAACTCAAATCTTCCCTAAAATGATAGATATCACACACACA
Source organism: Rattus norvegicus (assembly GCF_021556685.1). NCBI lineage: Eukaryota > Metazoa > Chordata > Mammalia > Rodentia > Muridae > Rattus > Rattus norvegicus. Next base: position 42,246,664 of record NC_141536.1, read on the forward strand.
CACACACACACACACACACACACACACACACACACACACACACAGAGTCCACTGATATGGACAGGAGCAGCCAAACTAAAAATAAACAAAACTAAGGTCCTAAAAGGCAAGTGGCAAGCGGCAAGGGAACATGGACAGTACCCTGGAAAGATATTTCTGATTTCTGTTAGTAGCCAGACTCAGAGAGTAGGACAATGTGACCCTCCCTAATATAGCAGACTGGGCTACACCAAACAAAAAGTTAAAAAAAAAATTGACAGTACAGAAATAGTTCATAAGCTTTCAAATGCATATAGCTCAGAGCAGCTTAATGGATGGCATCCTAGGCTGTCCTGCCATCTCTGTTATCTGAACATCAGTGCAGCAGTTACCACAGCGCTGGTCAGGTAGCCCTTACGTTGTTATTTAATAATGGCCTCAAACCTCAGGAATAGGGACTATTCCAATTTGGGTGGCTGAGAGAAACCATGAAGTACTTGCTTCTTGAAGTGAAAAGAGGCAGAGTCTCTCTCTCTGGAGACCAGACTCATCCACAAGTATCAATCCTCCTGCCTCAACCTCAACATACTACAGGTGTGTCCCACTGTGCCTGCTATAGACAAAAATTATATAAAAATTTTATAAAAGGCCATCCCTTAAAAACTGGTGTTAGTGATCATTCCAAGATTCAAATCTAATCAAATCTCTTCCCTGCCTACAATTCCCCAATAGGTACAAAGTTTGCGACTGATGACTGGCAGTCAGTAAGTAGTCTTGGTAAGGGAATCCCCTCCTCTTCTCTCCAGCTCAGTCATTAGGGCACACCCACTGTAAGCTATTGCTTAACTAAACTATCTGAAGTTCCCAGAGTGCGCCAACTTTTCTCCCTATGCCCTCCACGGCTGTGTGGAATGTTCTCCATGCTAAAGTACCGTTCCTTACATCACCAGGCAAACTTACTACCCAAAGCCTCCATACCTTAGCACCCACCCTGTCAGGACCTTTCCTACTTTCCCAAAAGTGGGCTGGCATTTCCCCCTTGCATCTCTGCTGTACACAGCGCACCTTCCGCACTGGCCAAACTGAACCCAGCCACCTGTTCATGTGGCTCCCTCACTGAGCTGAGAATTCTCAGGGAGCCAGGAACGGCACTTCTGAGCCTTGGGTCACTATTGCAGAACCGGAAACATAGTTAATATTCAAAGACAAAGGAAACGTTAAAAAGTACCAACCCCTGAACCAAACAGACCCAAAAATAAAGAGAAGGTGAAGTATGTTTTATTAACATTTCAGTCTAACCAGGCAGTGGCTCACACCTTTAATCCAAGCAGGTGGGAGACAGAGGCAGGTGGATGTCTGTGAGTTCAAAGCCAGCCAGTTCCAGGATAGGCTGTTGCACACAGAAAACCATGTCTCCAAAAAAAAAAAAAAATTCTACTTTCAGACATATATATTTCTAGTTATCGCCCCCTGATTCTATACAAACATTTAATAATTATCCTAATCTACATCAAAAGGAAACGTTATTGCCAGGTGTGGTAACACAACTTGAATCCCAATACCAGGCAGGCAGAGGCAGGAGGATCTCTGCCGTATCAAAGCCAGCCTGATGTACACAGTACATTCCAAGTGAGGATGAGCTCCAAAAAAATAAAGTTAAAAATAAAAAGTAGAATTTATCAAGGGACCAACAGCAGGTATGGAGAGAGCAATGATCCTGCCACGGGACTAGTGCACACCAAGTGCCTTGAAAGTGTCTTTATCCCCCAAACAAACTCATGCTCTCCCCACATTACAGATGAAACCCTTTTAACGGTTCATCACGAGGGGGAACACGGTTCCAGTCAGAATCAAAAAATGGGACTTTGAAGTGCAAGGCCCTGGGTTCGGTCCCCAGCTCTGAAAAAAAGAACCAAAAAAAAAAAAAAAATGGGACTTTGAGGTTTTAAACCAACTATAACCTGGTAAGCTCACATGTGACCATAATCGTTGGACATGCCAACCTTAGAGCCAGGCATGGTGGCTCATACCTGAAATGCCAACACTAGGAAGGCTGAGGCAGAACTAGCTCAGGTTCAAAGCCAATGTGGGGTACTTCGTGAGTCCTAGGCCAGTTTGAACTACGGTGTGAAAACAGTAAGATAAAGTGCCAATTTCTGCAGAATCAGAGCTGTGGTGGAGGACTGTGGGTAGTTTTGGGGGAAGCTCTCCCACTCCACACGGCAGCAAGCATCCCCTTCTCACTTGTCCTTGCTGGGCCCCTGATCTTTGTTGCAGAAGGGTGGCTGGATCAAGCGGAGGGATGTCACTTTATAGACTATCTGACTCATAGTTTGCCCTTTGCTCCTCCCAAAAGAAATAAGCTCTTAATGGTGTATCTTTTGATGACCAAACATCATTAACTCATCTCCCTCAACCTCCTTGGTGACTAAAAGTCTCCTTCCTTCATCATGAAACCATCTAAAACTTTAATATAAACATGAGAAAATGAGTCTAATTTTTATGACTTCTCCTCAACCCAGGATATCCTAAGAAATAAAAAAAAAAAAAAAAACAAAAAAACAAAAAAACAAACTGCAATGCAAGCTGAATTACACAAGAGAGACTACACTCTACCAGCCATTAGTGGCGGCAGAAAAAAAAATATTATACGCTTTTGTCATATTGCGGCTGTAATTAAGATTGGAAAACAGCCTACAGTATTCCCCTCTAAGACGCTGCATTGAATCCCTACTACCTCATCCTCGGGCCCCTCTGGTGTGCTCTCCTGAAAATTCCCATGCACATTTCCAGCTTCCCCAGAGGGATGTTCTCTTCCTTTCAACTGTTTACTGCTCGGTCCAAACCCCTCCTCGCTAATCCAAACCTCTGTCTCTTGCTCTAACTTACGAATTCTATTTCTTTATTCTCTCATCGCTCCCCTTCTCCAAATCTTAATACTGTAGACTTAATGACTCATCGGAAAAACACAAACAAGAAATAAACACTTGACAGTGGTTCCCTGTGATTAAAAAGGAGAAAATGGACCGCAGTAACAACCTGCCTCCATCCTCAACACCTACTCCCTGGGTGCCCGTGACCTGGTCAGGAAGTGCTTGCTGAACACGATGGGGTTTGCTAATCGGTCAGATCCCAGGGTCAGGGTGGGGGGCATTCACTCATCTCTATGCTTGTCCCTAGCTCACAGTTGGTATGAGGCTCACATATGGGGGCAGCCTCTACACAAAGGAAGATACTCACTCTGGTTTACGATGGCTTGACTTAAGGACTTTTGTTTTACCTTACAATAGCTTGAAACATATGTGCATTGAATAAATCCTCTCTCACCCACTTAGAAAGGGGAATCTGGGAGCCAGTGGTAAAAGCGCTTGAAAGCTGGTAATCTAGGTTCCATCCATGAAATCCGCATGACGGCAGTGGGGGGGGGGAGGACAACTGACTCCACAGAGTTACCTTCTGATCTCCACATGCCTTCCATGGCATGCACACACCCACTCCTACCTAACACATACAAAATAATACTTCTTTTAACATGAGACCATTAAAATGTGGTGCACAATTTTAATCCAGCACTTGAAAGGCAGAGACCAGCTAATTGTTGTGTCCAGCCTGGTTAACAAAGACCTATACAATGAGGCCCTATCTCAAAAAAAAGAAAAAAAAAGTAACATTAAAAAAAAGAAAGAAAGAAAAAAGCCAGACAGGTTGGCACAGGCCTTTAATCCTAGCAGTCAGGAGACAGAGGCAGGCTGGTCTTGGTGAATTTGAGGGCATCCTGGTCTACAAGGTCCAAGACAGCCAAGACTACACAGAAAGAAAGAGACCCTGCCTAGAAAGGAAGAAAAGGAAGGAAGGAAGGGAGGGAGGGAGGGAGGGAGGGAGGGAGGGAGGGAGAGAGGGAGGGAGGGAGGGAGGAGGCATATGAGGAAGAGGATGAATGAAAAAAGGAAAGAAAAGAAAAAATGCAAAAAATAGATTAGTGAGATGGCTCAGTGGATAAGGGCAGAATCTGCAGCCTGATGACCTGAGTTCATCCCTGAAACTAATGCTTGAAAGAGAAACCCAACTCCTAAAGGTTGTTCTCTGACCTCTACAGATGTGCCTTGGCAGGCAAGTGTACACACACACACACACACACACACACACACACACACACACACGACAATACATTTTTTTTTTTGGTCTCAGTATTCTTTTTTTTTAATGTAAATTTTGATTCTTCCCCAGGCTAAAAATAGATGGAAACACGCTTCCACCCTTCTCAGCCCCAAGCTTCAGGCTGATGCTCTAGCACATTGTGTGGCTAAACTAAGACGTTACCAAGTTAAAACGCATTTTGATTTTGCTTATTTTCGACTTATATTGGGTTCATTGGATACAGCTTCCTTATACATCAAAAGCATCTGACTAGAGTGATAAAAGCAAGGTATATTTTAGATGTTTACAAAACACCCAAGATGGACGATAGCACTGGACTGACCTGAAGAATAACTGAATGGTCCAGTTACGACACGGTTCAAGCGACAGGATCCATGATGCCTCTGTCCATCCTGTTGTCATATTCCTGGAACTCTTATCTTTCAAAGGTAACGGGAAACATCTTTGGAGTGGGCAATCCCCCTCTACCCATCCCTCTCACTAATACCCAACTGCTCAGAGCAGCAGTGAATGGGTAAGCGAATAAAAAAACTCAACTGAAAACACTTGTCTCAACCTTGGGGCTTTATAAGCTAACTGGAAACAGAAAACAAAAACCTTCAAACTTCAAACATATTCCCCACTAATTAATATAATGAAAAAATTTATATAATGGAAACAAACTATCCTGGACCCATCCTGAAAATCATTAATCATCAAGTCCTTACTATATTTAAACTCCAAGGCATCCCTTCCCTGAAAAGTGGACTAATCCATTGTCTGCCCTGCTTCCTGTACAAGGTGCCTGAGAGACTCACCAATGCGGTGTTCTGTGTAAACTCAAAGTGCTCTCAGAAGTCAGTGACACGAACAAAGGTTGGACTCTTATCACACCCTATCTTATCACCACCATAAAAAGAATCCTTAAAGAAATTTATAAACACGTAAATTCTGATCTTGCCATTGTTGTGTCCAGGGAATGACAAAAGAGGCTTCAGGGGTACAAAGGGAAGAATTGTGAGCTGGCTAGATAGGCAACCTCATGGAGCCCCAAGGGGCTCCCACATCCCCTGTGAGTATCTGACCACCCCTTGTGTATTTACTTATGGAATAGCCTCTGTGAATAACCTGGGGTCTACTCAACAGGCCAGACTTATCTCTTGAAATTAAGTATCACCTTGGGTCCTTTCTTTAGTTTAAAAAAAAAAAAACTTCTAGAAAAGTCCTTACGTCTAGCTAGCTATTACCTCCTCCTTCTCCTCTTCCTCCTTCTCCTTTTTTTCCTTCTCCTCCTCCTCAGCCCAGTACAACTTGGCTTCATACTGAGTCTATAGAAAGATCACAAAGACCTCCGAAATGACCAACATATACTAGCTCCTTGAGCTCTTGGGCATGAGTTTATCAGCCCCCCTCCCCCCAGCATACCAGCCACCTCCCAGCTGTCTCCACACCGATTTCCCCAAACACTCGTGCCAGGCCCTGGGGCAGATCTACTCTCTGACCTCTCTTCCTGAAAAATGTGATCCCCACTCACATATCCCTGTAGCTTGCACTAGGGTATGTGATTATCCGTCCCTATCCAAGTGCTGATCCTCCTAGTTCATCATCTCGGACATGTGCATCACGGCCCAAGTGCCCTGAGGGCCATCAATCCAAGTCAACTTCCAGAATCTACTAACAGCTAATTACTCCAGATCCCACCCCGTCCCAGATCCTTACCTTACCAGTCTGCATCTCAACAGCTCAGCATTCCAAACTGTCCTTAAAAACAGCTCCTGGGCCACTCCCTGTGCTAAGCAGACTCCTGTGCTCCTCACTGTCTGTCCAGCCTACCATCCCTCCTTGAGTGTTCCCGCAGAGCAGAGCAGAGCAGAGCAGAGCAGAGCAGAGCAGAGCAGAGCAGAGCAGAGCAGAGCAGAGCAGGGCAGAGAGGACGATGATCCCCCCAGCATGCTGCTGAGTGGCATTTCAGCTCTTTTCGTTTTAATGGATAATGTTCCTTTTCTATTGCATATTAAAATAAATCCATAAGTGGCACATCAGGACTGCATTTCCACACGTTTAATTGCTTTGAACAACTTTCATACGTGACAGAATGACTCGGGGACCCTCAAAACATTCCATAGTATCCCAGACTAATTTAGACACAAGCTCAGCCACTGGGATGGGGTACAGAGATGCAGACGAGGCTAGGAACCGCTCCATCAGAATGGGGCTCAGGCTGGTATTTAAGGGAAAAGGAAAATTCCTATGTATGGTAAACAAACAGAGCACCAGGCTTGGCTCGGGACCTTAATTCTTAAAGTCCTATATCCCAGGACATCCTAGATTCTCAGGCAAGCCCAGACAGCTGGCCTCCCAACACAGATAAGGCAGTGTTGAGCCTGAGAAGTTTGGTTGGCTTTCCCAGACAGTACTCAGCAGAAGGCAGTCCGCTAAGCCTGCAGTGTTAACAGCTGCACTGGGTTCCTCTGCGGAATAAATTTGGAAGACCCCCAGGGATGTCCCAGTAGAAGTGATTAAGTTAATGATTTTCCTCATCACAGATACTTCGGAACTCCAGCGTACCTTCTACGCTGTCTGAGACAATGCGTTTCTCACACTTATTTGAGGACCTTTTAGTGGAACTCCCTGGGTATCATTTAAGTCCCTGATTTTAATCTTTTTTTAAATGTACAACTAGTATGTGTGTGTGTGTGTGTGTGTGTACAAGTGTGTGTGTGTACAAGTGTGTGTGTGTGTGTACAAGTGTGTGTGTGTGTGTACAAGTGTGTGTGTGTGTGTGTACAAGTGTGTGTGTGTGTGAAAGAGGGGGGACGAGGGAGGGAAGGGGAGAAAGGGAAGGAGGGAGGGAGAGAGAGACAGAGAGAGAGACAGAGAGACAGAGAGACAGAGAGAGATACCCACAGTATATATGTGGGGGTCAGGGGACAACTATGTTGTCAGTTCCCTTTCCCAACAAGTGGTCCAGGGACAGAATTCAGGTCCCTGAGATTTCTTTTTACTCACTGAGCCAGCTTGCTGCCTGTTTTAGGTTACAAGAAACATTTGTGGGAGCTGGGGTAAGGGCTCATTCAGTAAAATATGTGCTATGCAAGCACAAGGCCTGTGTTCAGATCCCAAGAACCAGGTGTGGTCACACCCACCTCTAAACCCAGCCTTGGGGCTCCAGGAACTAGAAGATCCCTGAAGCTCACTGGCCAACCAGAGCAGCCAAATTAAGGCACTGGAGGGCCAATGAGAGACTCTATCTCAAAAAATAATCATGGAGAACAATGGAAAAAAGATACACTACACCGATCTTTGGCTTACACATACCTGCACACACACACACACACACACACACACACACACACACACACACAGAGTCTCACACACACACAGAGTCTCACACACACACACACACACATGCACACACACACACAGTCACACATGCACACACACACACACACACACACACACACACCTCTAGAAAATGTGAGTCTGGTATTATTTCTGTATCATCAAGCCTGTACTTAAAAAATAACAATAATAACAATCAATACTCCTTAGCAGGTGGTTTGTCCGTTCTGCTGAGAGCAATGAGGAGCTGGGTCCAGTTCAGCAGGATTCCCAGTAGACAGACCCAGGCCTCTGTGTTTCTAATGGTTCCACTGCCACCATCTCTGATCCAGCCAGTTCTCACTGAGAAACAGGGTTCTATTTAGGTTTACTTTTAAGGCTGATGGGGAGCTGTCTACCCCACCATCACCCCTTGCCCCCAAAGCCTCTGCCTGAATGGCCCTTGGCTACCTGAGAACTTGCTGTTGAACCTTCACAAGCAGCCCACAAACATCCCTGCCCTGGAAGGTAACCCTTAAAGCTCTCTTAAGCACTAAGAAGTCTGCACCCCTCAGTATGGCATCTCACTTACAGCTGCATGCAAGGACTTCTCTGTAGCCTGAGCTTCCCAATACCCTTCTTGTCGCCATGCTCAGCGGCTAGCTTCATGGAAGAAGATACTATGAGGAAAAGAGCATCCCCCAGGCAAGCAGGTCTGGGACTGGTGGGGGCAGGGGGCAGTGGCAGGGCATCTACTTACAATGGACAAGACCCTGGGCTCTACCTCTGGTACAAAGGATAGAACTAGAGGGCAGAAAGACTGAGGAGGAAAGATGAGGGGACAGAGTGGGTGAAGAAAAGAAAGAGGAAGAGAGAAGAATAGAGGGCAGTATGCTATGGTGGTTCATGCCAATAATCTGAGCATTGGAGGCTGAAACAGGAGGAGGATGAGTTCAAAGCCAACCTGGGAGGATTGGGAGTTCAAGGACCTAGACTACAAAGAGTTGTAGGCCAGCCTAGGCTACGGGAGATACTCTCTCAAACAACAATAACAAACAAACAAAAACAGGAAAGGGGGACAACCATCCAACAGGACAAGTCTGCTGATGAAGAGACACGCGATTAGCAGGAGGAGAGTCTCCGTCACCTTCAAAGAGTCAAATCGAAACAGAACAGCATCACCCCTTTGTTTTTTCTCCCACTATATAAAACATAAGATAAAACTCTGGGGCTTCTCGAAAAGTCAGCCTAGATAATCATCGGATTAACATTTAACAGACTGAAAATCAACAGTCCGCAGTGGGACACGAAGCACATTCCCCTCCAAGTCTTGCATCCTCTTCACTGAGAATCCCTCCCACAACGTGAAGTTTCAACAAACCTCTGTGGAGAGTTCTGGAGCAGGCTCCACGCAGTCACGGCTGTCAGAATCACGGGTGGCATATCCCACTTAATGCAGCCTTTGAAAAGTGTCAATAATTATAATTAGACACTTGCACCAGATCTACTAAACTTGCAACCTGCGAAATGAAAACCAGCCTCTCAAAAGTGTGACACCTGGGTCATAATTTAACCCTAAAGTCGGTATAAAAGCTGTCACCCTACAGAGGTGGCAAGAGCAAAGGCTACAGTACTGTGGCACATCATTACTGGGAAGGTGGCCACCCCTAATTCTACCTTATGGGGGTAAAATAGTTCTGGTGTTTACTCCACTCGCTGTGTTTAAAGACAATCCTCATGTCCACAAGCACTGAGAAGGTGTGCTTCTGTGCAGTGTATTCCCAGGTAACTCTCTTCCCCCTTATAGCACAACTTCATGACCGAAAATCTAAAAACTACTAAGGAAAACTCAAACTATGATCTAGAGCTGTCCATGATGGCAAACACCTATAATCCCAGCACAGGATACAGAGGCAGGAGGATCACTGCATATGGGGACCCTGGTTCCCAAAAATAATGTATGCTATATCCATGAAGATTCTCCTGAAGTCACAGCTTTGGTGACCACATACAATTCCACTTTATGAATATGAATGAAGCTCAATCTCTCAACAAGAGACTAAGTTGCTCTTTACTTTTGTTTTTGTTTTGTTTTAACTACTCCATAGCTAAATTTGCATAGGGGAAGAGGTTTAGTAAATGCAAAATAAAAGTCAATCGAGGACTCAAAAACGCTCTAGAAAAAAATTTGTATTTGCGATTCAGAGATTCCAAGTGGATCAAATGAAAAAGTCAAATTCAGTCTTTGGCTGAGGAGGATAAATTCTAAAGGAAAAATGCCGTACGGAGAACAAACATGAATTTTATACTATGCCGTGTTTAACTTTTAGATATATCTAGTTTGGGAAATGCAAAGAAGTACAGTGGTGTTATTAAAACCAGTGATGAATTCCTAGAGATGTACTTCAGCTGTAGAGTTCCTCCTGGCTCATACAGGCCGTGGGCTCTCTCCCCAGCGCAACCAAGGAGAAGAACTCTGACTAAGTACTCCAGAAGTAACCTAATTTTATCTTGTTCGTCTTACAAAGTGAGCAAGAGCAGTCCCCTCTCGTCTGCTCCATAACCACGAATAAAAGTTGCTGTCTGTCACCAGCCCAATTGCTTTTTTTTAAAGCTATTAAAAATAAAAAATTTTCCCTAAGTATAAAAATCCATTGTCTCTATTTGTGATCAATAATAAAGAGCTGACTATCTGAGTTTCTCAGTCACTAAATGCTTACTTACTCACAATATTTAAGAAAGAAAGAAAGAAAGAAAGAGAAAGAAAGAAAGAAAGAAAGAAAGAAAGAAAGAAAGAAAAGAAAATCAGCCAGCAGCCACATAAGCTCTGCTTTTAACATAAAGCCTAGGCAGACTCGGCACTTTAGACCAATCAAAGTAAAGCTGTGGTTTGCAAGGCCTCCAAAGCCCACAGTTATACAGACTCAATCGTACATGGGGGAAAAAAAATCACCAGACTCCACTTACTGGAAAGACCAGAGAGAGAGAGAGAGAGAGAGAGAGAGAGAGAGAGAGAGAGAGAGAGAGAGAGACTAGAGAATTATTTAACATTAGGAAGAACCAAGCCTCTGCCCTGCTTGACAGACAGGGAAACACTGAAAAGAAAATTACTTTCTGTGACCATATAAACTGGTTTTCAGCAAAAGCAGACAGGGCTGGGTCTCTGGATCCTTCCTTCTCGACGTGCATTGTGCTTCCCAGACAGGAATGAAAAGGCCGATCCAGGCTGCAGCCTATATGAAATTTACAAAGCAAATAGCAATCTTCGGTATTTATTCCCAGATGTGCGGGATGAGAATCAGTAAGTCAGGTCAGCCAGATGCAGATGTTCAGTGTACAGTGGTGGTTCCCGCCCTCAAGAGAGCCCATGGATGCTCTCCATGAAGAAGAGTATTGAAGCCTACGTAAACTTCCTTGTCCCTACTATGTGCATGCATGCCTATGGTGAAAAATGTAATAGACAAACTAGACAGAAGAAAAGATTAGCAGTAATAATAAAAGAGAATAACGATGACAATATAGTGATAATAAAAGTGATTTTACATTTCGAAACTATTTCTGGAACTTCCATGAAATGTTTTCAGACCACAGTTGGGCACCGTCGACTGAAAGCATGGGACAGAACTGTGGATAATGGGGGACTACTGCACACACAAACACAGCCAATGCCACCATGCACCTATAAACAGTCACTGCAGTTCTGCATGCTCTATTCAGTCACTGCAGTGGTGCACAACAATGCAGCATGTTGTCTAAAGCAAAATCTGAAATAATGATCACATAAATTATAGTACACAATGAAAGGCCTTCTAAGGCAGGAGGCTGGGCAGGAGTTGGGAGTGCAGAGACACGCTCACCTAGCACACTCAGGATGTGTAAAGGCCCGGGTTCAACCCTCAGTACTGAAAGCCAAAAGCTATGGAAATAAATAAGAGGCTACTCTGTCCACACTGACAGAGGGAATTTTCCAAGACGTGTTAAGCTTAAAAACAAAAAGGTGCAGCACTGAAACCTGTATAAGAAACAAACGCACCTAGAAACAAACACATATTCGCCCTCAGAACTGTGGTGTACGCCTGAAGTTCCCACTACCTGGGAGGCTGAGGCAGAATGACTACTGAAGCCGAAAGAAAGAACTCCAGTCCAGCCTGGGAGCCATGGCAAGACTCCATCTCCAACAAACAAGCCACCATATGACTGTAAATGTAATTAAATGTTATCGCTGAGAGAACAAACAAGTTGGATTTCTCCCTCTTTTTTTCTTTTTCTGTATTTACTTTTTACATATTCACTTTACATCCCATCCACTGCCCCACTCTGGGTCACTCCCTCCCACCATCCTTCCCCACCATCCCCTCCAAGTGGGTGAGAGCTCTACTGGGTATCCCCCCCCCACACCCCCTTCTCCCCATCCTCCCTCCCCCAAACTTCAAGCCTGTGAAGCTAGGTGCTTCCTCTCCTACTGGGGCCAGACAAGGCAGTCCAGCAAGAAGAACATATCGCATATACACGCAACAGCTTTTGAGCTAGGCCCCTCGAACTTGGACATTTTTTTCTCTTTTTTTGATGCTGGGGAGTGAAACTGGGGTCCTCTCTGTGCTGGGTGAACACTCCCACATTGAGGTGCAGTCGCCTGCAGTAATTCCTCTGACTGTTGATGTTTTTCCTTTACTAAGGGGGAAACTGAAGGTGGAAATGTAAAAGCTGCTTTCTACTGTGTGCTCTCTTCCTTTGTATGTTGAATCATGTACCTGTATTCCTTTCACAACATAAACTACCAAAAATGTAAGTATCAAGCAAACCCAAGTTAACACCTGTGTAGACACGATTATCAAGGCGCTCACAGGAAATAAAGATACATTTTATTATAATATGTATTACATATTTACAGATACACATATATACTTATACATATTGTATATCGTTATATTGAATGTATTTATAATATGTATTTTATATATATAGTAAATTAAAAATAAAAAGGTTAACTTTAATTATTTTAAAGTCGGAGCCGTATGGTCAAGTGTCACGAAAACAAAATAGACCCATTCCTGGAAGGTTTCCGCATCTGAGCAAGCCGCCCCAACTCGCCTGACGAGCGAAGATCCAAAGGCAAGCAGGTGGGAGAAGACTGGGATGCTGAGGCGGACCCAGATAACGAAGAAACTGTAAGCTGGATGGAATCTGACGCAAGCGGAGTGGAGGTGGAGATAAGGATTACTCTGAATTTGTCAAAGGGCATTCCCTTCTTAGCCAGGTAGAAGCCGGAATAAAACCTCAGCTGAGAGACATTATCCTTTGGGTACTTCTCTCCATCCTGGGGCTCAATAGCCTTCTCTCCTCTGACCTGGGATAAGTAAATGTTTAAGAATCAAAGCGTGAAAGTCACAGTACCAGACTCGCTCAAGGAGGGCACGAGTGTAAGTGACAGGTGCCATTCATCAGAGTCTGCACCTGCCTCTGAGTCTGTGATGAGATGCTTATCAGTTCCCAGGTAGAAACGTGGGGAACTGTCGAGTTTACTCCTTCATTAGAATAAACATTTAATTCACCTGGGAGGCATGACACTTGACCCCCAAAAAGTCAATAAGAGACTCTGGACTCTTTGCCTCGGGTTCATTATGTCATGGACACCTCAGATCCCTTCTCCTATTCCCGAAAGGGACCACCTCCACATTCATCCTCTCACCAAGCAGGAATCCCACCAGAATAAAAGCCAAAGCACTGAACCAGGACTCTTGTGCTATCCCCGCCCCCAACCTCTCGAAGGACTGAAGGAAAACCTCTACCACATCCTTGCTCCTCAGCCAGCTCCTCATCCCATCCCAGCATGCTCCTCTTGCCAAGTTTACATCGTCTTTTAAGATCAACACCACTACCCCAGCCACCAAGGTTCCACAGGGCAGATACAGTTACTCATACCCCATCCTCCTCATCGGAAAGAATTTAGTCAATAAACTCTGTCTCCAGCCCCAAATCAAAACCCTAGTATGAATTGTTTCCTCCTGGCTTCTGGAAAACAAACCCACACTACTAAACAAATAACCCAGGGGCCTAAGGAGTGCAGGTCTCAAGCTTGCTAAGGACCAGAGCAATAGTGTGTAGGAGGTCAAGGAAGGCTAGGGAGATCCTAAAAGCCAGCCCAAGAGTAAGGTATAATGAGTAACTATCAGCGGATGTTGGTGTCTGGGAGAGACAGAGGTGAACTCAACACCCGTCTTCCCTCAGACAATCACAAGTGATCCACACAGCTTCTTCCAGGAAGAGGGCCATGCATGGTGTTGTCAGTATTGCCAGTATCTGTTCTAATGGGAAAGGGCCTCATTTTCAATAATGGCAAACTTTTACGAAATGTTTTAAATACATCATCAAGCCAGAGCAAAACTCTGAGGCACACTAGCCTGGGAACCCGTCTTCACTTCTACCTTTACAGAAGAACATGGTGATTTTGATGGCCTGGGTTCAAGCCCAGATGTGTAACCTCAAGCCTGCCAAGCTATCCCATGCGTTTCAGTCTCTCCTACACAGTGGGGCTGACAGGAGAAGGTACTTCAAGTGGATATGAATATTAAATGAGGGGACACAGGTATGGCTTGCTCAAGGCAAGATTCCCTTCTAGCTTCTTGAGACAGGGTCTCACGTATCCTAGGGCCACCATCAAACTCCCTGTGTAATTGAGGATTACTGCTCTGAACTGCTGGTCCCCCTCCCTCTATCTCTCAAGTGCTGGAATTACAAGTGTGGACCAGCACACCTGGCTTAAGCAATGCTAAAAATAAAGCTTTACACGTTAGACAACAACTATCGATGCTACCATATCCACAGCCCATCAATGGCCTGCTTTCTAGGCATTATCTTAGCCTTCAACAGGTGTCCCAGGAAGCCATGACAAGGTACCACACCAGCCCATCTTACTTCTTTTTCTGATTTTTTTTCCCCCTCATATACTCCATACCGCCAAGATACATTACCGGGACTGCACCTTCCTTGTTTTCCCAGGTCTTGGATGTTCTCCTGAGATACGGCATCTCAAGATGTAAAATCTGATCGAATGATTGAAACTGTGTCCAGTTGACACTGTATACATCCTGGTTCCTACAGAAGACCTACGACCTATTTACTAGCCCCATTTGCTATGCTTCCCCCTTTCACAAAGACGCACCTAAAAGCACCTGCCGTACGATAACATCAAAATGGCACCGCTCTCCTAGGCTAGCCAAACAGCCACCTCCTCAAAGGTGTTGGGTTGATCTTATCTCTCTAGACCTTATGACCAAGATCCTTAACGCTCTGTCTGCTTCTTCTTCTTGTGGAGGTGTCATCCCCTTCGAGGATAACTTCACGTCTGGTTTTACTGACTTCTGACTTTCACGTTCAGCCCAAGTACAGGAAGACCTGATGAACGATCAATAAAGCAAGAGGCAAAAAAGCAAGAACGGGGAGCATTTCACTCCTAGGGACAGTGACGGCAGGTGAACGGCTTACACCAGCACCAATCCCCCACCAGGCTCTCACTATTTACTTTCAAATAACACATGGTGTCATCGTCCAAACTTCGTCCCCACCTTTCCAGTGTAGGCAGGTAGGTACTCTTGCTTGCCTCTTCAACTGATGGCAACCGTCTTGCTCGAATATGATCTCCGTAAACAGGGAGCCCAGGTCTCCTGCACAGTTTAAATTAATCAGCCTCACCTTCGATGCCTATGGGGGCTCAACAAGGTCCCCGTTAGCCCTTTTAATCTGATTTGAGGAAAAGCAAAGGCTTTGGGTGGGGGAGAAGGAGAAAGGTTGAGGCTTTCTGTAGAATGACTAAAACCCATGCCCTCCACCCCCCCCCAAAACCTGAGAAAACACTCATTCAGATTAGCAACTATTCAATAAACAAATTGTGGCTAATTTTCACAATACCTGGAATAGAACACTTCCCCCCCCCCAACTGCTGATTAGGACCCTTTAGCAAGTTTTGAAATCAATTTAGTAGAGATCAGAATTTTTTAATAAAAATTGAATAGAAATTAGAAAGCATTACAATATAGTCTATCGAAACCTGTAATTCCACTTCCCTTCTAATATGCATATGTGTTTGTGTGTGTGTGTGTGTGTGTGTGTGTGTGTGTGTGTGTGTGTGTGTGTGTTACCAGACCATAATGGAAAATGTCTCTGGGAGACAAGAATCTTTTTGAAAACACTGACACTGAACATTTATGTTTACCTGATGTCCTATCTCCAGAACGAGCCTCTCCGTTTCTCTCTGGATCACACATCTCTCCAGCAACCCCCTTGCCCACAACGGCTCAGAATCCTCGCCTTCAAAAACCACAAGAAGACCATCATTGAGTCCACTTGTCCCTCGCCAATTTTCTCTTAGGAAGAGAAGGTAAGAGTCACTCTGGAGAGCCACCTGTCGTTTCTCCCTGCTTGCTATTCCTAGGTATAGCCATCTCGTCCAAGTCCCTAAAATCCAGGAAAGAGACACACATCCAAGGGCTCCAGCAATGTTAGTGGTGCCCACTTACAAGCATCATTAACCTAGGACATTAGTCGACTCGATTACAGCTTCACCAAGAAGAGCCGCGGTGAACACCATGCAGAACCCGCCTGCAACATCATCTCAGCTATCCCTCCATCCCCAAAAGCTTCCCCTCACCTTCTTTTCACCCACGGAATGCACACTCCAAATAGCATCCCAGCCTGCCCAGCATCGAGCCCCTCACAGTCCTTTATTCTGTTGGTGTTTTCAGCAGTTCCATCAGTTAAGTCTGCCTTCCAAAGCAGAGGCAGAGCCAAGAGCAATCTTGCCTGTCAATGGCAGCCATGCGCACTGAATGGTCGAGATTGGCTTTCACAGGTCACCAAACTGCTCAGTGGTTATGTCCACTCCAATCCAGCCCTTAAAACCCGGTAAAGGGGGGAGTTTGCTTTGACTTTTATCCATTTTTTCAAAGCGATGGAACACACTCTTTCACCTCTGCCACAAGCCCTGGCCACCACTCTGTTCTCAACCTCAATTCCTTAAGAAGGCACTCTTGAAGCAAGAGAAAATCAGAGTAATCGGCTCCATTGACCAAGTGTCTGAGTCTCACGGTAACACAGGATCCCTTGCTGTGACGGAAACAAAAAAGAAAAAAAAAATGGATTGAAATATTCTTCCCCAGAATAGACATGTCTCCTTGACCTTCTCCCAAAGAGAAAGGAAATGTATGCAGGAAAGAATGCAATAAATATTTGCTGCATTTACTAAATACAAGCTACAGTACAATCAATGGGCAAGCACATTGTCAGGAGTGAGGCTCTGGCTTCAGTTATCAGCACAGAGAAAAAAATGGAAGACAGGTGTACTAGAGAGTTTCCTCACCTGAAGTATCTTCCACCAGTTTGCCATCCATTCCTAGAGACCGGGTATAAAGTTTGTCATCTTTCTTGTGCTGTTCCCTCTTCTTAAATGACAGGATAGCTTTACCCCCATAACACGCAGTCATCCACTCGTTCTCTCAGGATTAAAAATATTCACTAGTGTTGGAGAGACGGCTCAGCAGGTAACAGTGCTCTTCCACAGGACCCAAGTTTGGTTCCCAGCATCCACATCACCAGCCCGCAACCTCCTGTGACCTCAGCTCTGGAGGATCTGACGCCCTCTGCTGGCCTTCCGAGGCACCTTCACTCTTGTGCACATAATCACAGGCAGACACAAACGCACAAATTCATAAATAAAGTTAAGATGAATGTTCTTTAAAATTTATCAAAAAAAATGTACTGGTTGTACGGTTCGGCATTGGGTTAGATCTACAAGATACTCAAAAGGTGAGTAAGTAAGACGTGGATAGTCCTTGCCCTCAAGGCGGCCGTGAGACAACTGACAAGTTGAAGTCAGTGAAGGGGGATGAATCACATGGAAGGAACACAATTAGGAAAAATGAATGACGCTTGGTCCTTTATGGTAAAGAGATGAATCCAGGCCCAAGAGGAGAAATGTAGATGACACAATGCTACAAGATCATAATGCCGAGAAAAGCAAGATGCTTTCTCCCTTGTGACAAGATTATTCTGACCCCTGAGGAGTCTGCCCTTCCCAGAAGAAAAGTCAGGAGAGGGCTAGAGCAGTCAAAGTCAGGCCTTAGGGTGGGTCAAGTTCTAGCCTCTGAGATCCATCAGGACACCTTCGCTATGACCACTTACCCTATCCCCCACTTCCCAAACAACCTTCAGCTACCACATGTATCTCCAGAGAACTTAGAAAGACTGCAATCTCAAATACCTTTCCCTGTCTCTGAAATAAAGGCCAAACAGCCAGAGTAAACAGTGAAGCAACCCTAATGGGCAAAGCAGAATGCTGGTCAGAGACCGAGAAACCCCAAAGTCAAACAATGAAGCAGTGGAAACTTTGGCAAACAGATCTCTCAGGATCTGGGAAGATACTCACAAACAAGTTTAGATTCCCAAGCCTAGTGGTTCTGAATATCAGGCGGGTGGACGTGCTCTTTCTTTTTAATCAAGAAAGCTGAATTTTCTTCTCCCTGCCCCCATATTCTAGTAGCAGTTATGCTGGGACGTGAGCCACTCAGCTACATCCTCAGACTCCCCCATCGTATGGGTCTCTTATTAGTTAATTTGAGGTAGCAAAACCACCTTCCACCTCAACTAAAAGCCAGGATGCACCAGCCATACCAACTTCGTACGTAACCCTCTTTCCAGCAGGGTCTTCATTAGACTGTCCTTTGCAACAGAAAAATCCTGGCTTTTCTATCACTCATAGTTGATCTCTCTCTCTCTCTCTCTCTCTCTCTCTCTCTCTCTCTCTCTCTCTCTCTCTCTCTTAAAGAGGTCAATATCCCCTTTGGATCTTCTGAACTAGAACTGGCCACAGCAGGGTGGGGCTGGGGAAAGACCAAGTTTTCGTTCCAAAAGATCAAAGAAGGCATTTTGTAGCAGGAAACCAAATTCCAAACCCTCATTTCCAGGAATAAAGCCACAGTGCCCAAAACTTGCTTGGGAAAATAACCCAGGACAGTGGGTTCCAATTAAAACCTCAGCCTCCAGCTTTCATATCGTTAACACTTTACCCAGGCACTGCCCTAACAACAGCATCCCCAGTCCTGAACCATCCCTTTACCACTGGGTTAAAGACACAGACGCACTGAAAACCCTGTATGACCGCATTCTGGGCCCCATCCCAGGGACCAGATAGACAAAACAAAAAGACACTCAAGAGTCAGCCGTAGCCCAGCCCGTGCCTCTCAGGAGAAATCCCGGAAAAGCCCAAGCTGTCCCTACACCCTGATATTGGAAACGAGGACGTAAGGAAGAGAAAACAGAGAAGACGCACTATCTCAACCTTACGCTGTGTAACCACCAGCTCTAAAGTGATGATCACCTGCAGTTTTGTCAATCAGCCAATAGTAAAGGTGTCTCCTTCATGCAAGGCAGAAGGCTATGGGCTACAGTCAGCAAAGTGCAATGAAATATCCCCCCAAGTAGTCATTATGCTAATTATCATGTCTAATTTCCTTCACCATTTCACTGAAAAAAAAAAAACTGTGTCATGTATGTAGCTAAACTAAAATCAGCACCCATGAACTTGACACCTAATCAAAACAACGATGTCACCAATAGTGTGACCTGCTTTGTCCTTACCCCAGATCCCTGCAGCACACACATTCCAGGTCATCACTATCCTCCACTTGAGGGTTCAAAATAAGTAAGTAGGAGTCTGTCTTTACAATTCCCCTGTTTCCTAACCGTTGAGCTGGCTTCTCAATACAGCAGCAACACATTGCTTCTTAAAAGATGGTGTTGGTAAGTTATTGCTAGTCTTTTAATTTAAAAAAAAAACTATTTGCTGCTTTTTAAAAAAGAAAAATATTAAAGGGGGCCGGAGAAACGGCTGAGCACGTAAGAGCACTGGCTGCTCTTCCAAAGAACCCGGGGTTCGATTCCCAGCATCTACACAGCAGCTAGCAAGGGTCTGTAACTCCAGTTCCAGGGGACCCGACACCCTCTTCTGGGCTTCACAGGCACTGCATGTGGTACACAGTCACACATTCAGGCAAAAACACCCATAAACATAAAATAAAAATAAGTAAATCTAAAACAAAAGAGACACAGTATTAGATAATTAAAGATCAGTGAGTCTTAGCTGCAGCCAAAAACCTCGGCAGTCATTGTCAACAACGGCCCGGGACATGTGTTCTGAGCTGCACCGAATCCTAAGTCAGATCCTAACTCCACAACCTAAATCTGCCTCAGTTTCCCACTGGAGAAGGAGTGCTAAGGTGTGCAAAATGCTTGCACAGAGCTGGGCACACTGCTTGCCTCATACTCGGTGCCTCTAACCACCCTGCCCTTAACTCTACCTGAACAAGTCAAAGGCTTTGGCCCCCACTAGGGCCTTATTTCTCCATAATGGTCCCAATAAGCCAGACACGAGATTTGATCAGACGAAATGAATCACAATAGAAAGATCCAAATGGCCAAGCAAGCCACAGAGGGGCGGTCAGGTCCTAGCATTGACTCCTTCATTACCTTGTGACCTTGGAGAGCAAGATCATCTTTCAAATCCATTTCTGTCCAGTGTCTCTGCAGACTACTCCATCCGACCTTAAGAAACACCCTGCTGCCTAGTGTAATCAACACAGTCCAACCTTGAGAAGACACGAAGCTCGGGTAAGATGCCGCCTATTTCAATCTCAGTGACTGTCACCCATTCCATGAATGCAGGAAGAAAACTTGGTAAATTATCAGTCTGGAGGGGAGGGCACTCATTACAATGCTATTAATCAAATTAAGTTCCTCCTCACTCCCGAAACGCATTACACTCCTGAATATGGCATTTTAACTCTGCATCCTTAATATTCTCTGTAATTACTTAGCAATTACAAGAAATTTATTCAGATTCAAGTGATCGCTCCAGTCCAACGTGCAAAAGTTGTAAGACTATTATCTCAATCAAGTTTGATCTAAAACCACTCTCTGCTTGAAGCAGACTTCAGCCACACAGTTGAAGAGGGACCAAGAATCCAGCGCATGCCCATGCTGGCCGTTGCTCTCTGCGGTCTAGCTAAGGTCTATCTCAGCCTCGCTCATCACCTTTGAGGAGTCCCATGTACAGTGGCAGCAGGGATGCTGCGTCCCATTACAAAGTGACAGCAACCCAAGGCAAGAGGCACAGCTTGGGAACATTTCCGTCCATCAACCCCAGGACAGAAAACAAAAGTAACCAAATCACGACAGGAGGGATTTGATCTTAGGATGGTAATCCAGATCCCATGCAGACTTAAAATAACCTTGTGACCGCACGGTCCCCAGGAGAGACATGGGTGAGGCCTGGGTTTCATACTTAAGCAGTGTGCCAACTGTAGAACTGCATGGTAAGGCAGTGTCTGAGGTCAGCACAAGTCTAGTGTCTGCCGCCTGCCCAAGCCTGGGCCCTTGGCCAGCAACCCACCTCCGAGACTAGTGCCAGGACATACTATAGTGTTTCCATTTAAGGCCTGCCACTTGGATGAGCCCATCTCTGAAGTTTCTTAACACCACCTTTCCAGGAAGAATTTTTTGGGGAAAAGGGAGGTGGTGTCTATTTTTTGCCACCGCCTTCCCTTGGGCTGTCAGAGCGGTCTGCCTCTCAGGAACAGGAGTCTTTAAAACCACTGGGTTATGTTTCTATTTGAGGGATTTTTTTCCCAGAAATTATATATCTATGCAAACATAAAAACATATATATGCAATCACATTAAACATGTATGGGACCAGAGATGTTTCCCATCATCTCACACCAATCACACAAACCGCAAAGAAGAAAAGCCAATAAAGGGAGCAGATCCAATGCATTACCGTCCGCCTCTCTCCAAACACCAAATTAATGACAACTTTTTAACCAACACTTTTCTTCTGCAACAAAATGGGTGTTTTCTTTCCCAAGTAGCTTCCTCCATAGCTCTTCTGCCGGGCAAGGGGCGTTCAGAGCTCCAGGGGAAGAGGGAGGTCGGGAAGGGTGGGAGATATATCTGGCACAAACTGGACAGAGCCAAGCCAGTCTCTGAACCAGACAGAAGTCCATGCACGCAGTGGCCCCACAGGCCCACAATTCTCCCCCAGAGCGCCTAAGGTTCTAGCCTCGCTGTTTTGGTTAGTGTTGAAGGAAGGGTTTTAAACTTGGCAAAGTACTGTGCAACATCTGTAACCACATCTGCCTTCTGGGGATCGGAAGATGAATCCCACATTCCTGGCTTTGAAGCTTTTTGAAACTGCAGCTAGGAAGGACAGAGGGAGGGAGGGAGTTGAACAGAGTTTATTGGCTGTCTCTCCAGCAGAAAATTCCTCTTGGAAGGGATGGATATTTTGTGGGTGGGGGTGACTGGCCAATCTCTTTAGTCTGCCAAGCTCAGCTTGGAAGGTGAGCCCGGGGCCGTGAGGCCAGATCGATTTATAAGTCCGAGGCGCACACCCTGCAGGAGTTCACCCTACGCACACCCGAACCCCCTACTCCAAGCCTCTGCCCTCCCCGGATCCCACCGGCAGCAGAGGCCCTAAGCAAGACGGTTTCGCTCCGCCGTGGCTTCCCCCAACGTCGAGAGGGCATGCAGCTTGCCGGAGAAAGAATGAAAGCGAGGGGGAGGCACCGAGACGCCCACCCTCCACCTCCGATCCCGGCCTCGCCTCCAGCTAGGCTCCCTCCTCCCTCGGTCCTCGGCTCAGCCGGAGCGGTCGGCGACCTGCCCTCACCTCTGGTCCAGCGGCGGCCGGGTGCTGAACCCGGGGAGGCGGAGAGCGCGAGGCGGCCGGGAGCTGCAGGGCGGCGCGGGAGGCGCGGGGCGGGGCGGGGCGCTGCAGCCGGCGTGGAGCCCGGAACTCCGCGGGCCGCGGGCCGGTGGCCCGGGCGGCGGCGGCGGAGCGCAGAGCGGCGCGGCGCGGGGCGGGAGGCTGGCGGCCACGGGGCCGGGGCGCAGGCTGGCAGCAGGCACCGGGCTGGAGCCGGGGAGACGGCTGACGCGGGGCGGGAGGCGGAGGGCGGGGAGGAGGGCGGAGGAAACTTGCGGCGGCGCGGGGCTCGGCTGGGGGCGGCGGGGAGCCGGCGGCAGCAAAGTTCCCCCAGCGCTTGGGGGCGGCGGCGGCGGCGGCGACCGGGAGCTGGAGCGGGAGGAGCGGGAGGAGGAGGAGGAGGAAGTGGCTGCGGAACGCTCGGCCAATGAGTGTCTGGAGCTGTGATTAACCAGGCAGCAACACATCATTTCCTCCCGGCGCGGATCCAGGGAGCCGGGAGGGAGAGGGCCGGCGGCGGGGCGGGGCGCTCCTCGCGCCCCCTGCAGGCGCCCGGCCCCAGGGAGCCCTCCCGCCTAGCCTTGCTCGCCCGCCGCCCCCGACCCCCAACCCCTCCGACCGCCCCGGCTGCGGGCTGCTGCAAGCCGGTCTGGCGGGACGCGGGGGAGGTGTGCGGCGCGGCGCGGGGAGCGGCCAGGTAGGCGCGGGCGGGGCCGTCTGGACAGCTCCCGGGGCGCGGGGCGGGCGGGCGGGCGGCAAGCAACCGAGCCGGGAACTGCGGGGGCTCCTGCACTCATCTCCAGCCCTGCGTGTCAGGCACAGGGGTGGATGTTCAATGCTCCGCCTCAGCCAGGCCATCGCTGCCTTGTCTTCTGATCCCCTTCCACTCTGCTCATTTCCTCGCAGGGTCTAGGGTTATGCAAGCGTTTGCCATTTTCGCAGCCGGCTTCCTTGGTAATAAAAATAAGCAAGTCGCGGGGGAGGGGGCTTCTGCAATAATCCCGCCCTGTCCTAGGCGCCATGGGAGCTTACAGTAGGAAGGAAGGAACATTCTCCGCCGCAGAGAGGCTGACAACTTTGGTCCTTGGAAACACAAAAACACCCCAGTGTTCTAATATTATCTGGAGCATCAAAAAGGCGTGCAAGGATCAAATTTTGCATGGTGCCCACTTAGTGTTTGGAAGCACCAAGCCATTTTTTCTGCCCTCTACAAGCTTATTATATTGCACAGTGCTATCACAAAGCAGAATAAAATCTGACACCAATAAATGTGAAAACCATAACGTATTTTTTATCCCTACAGGTCCTTTCATGTAGAGGGCATTTATTGGGTCGCTGGTTGCAGCACTGCAGAAGGTTGCAAAGGAAGTGGAAGATCGGCCTTTCCAAGAGTTGCAAGCAAGCTAGCAACACAGGCATATATGTACAAGGAGCAGCTAGAAAAGAGCCTTCAGGTGTTGTGTAAGCAAAAAAGGCAGAGAAGGTTGTTGGTTCTTTTGTGTTTGAATCATTCCTTAGAGGGTCCTTGCGGTTATGTTTGGTGGAGATCAGGCAAGGAAACTTCAGGTCAGATCAAGGCCAGATCACCGATCTGTAGCCCTACTCGTTGAAACAATACAGCAGATCCCTCGGTGACACTTGGCTAAAGTGTCAGCCTTTGCTGCTCACTGTTTTGACCTTGGGCATACTTTGAACCTAGTGCAGCCACCTACCTCTTCATGCTGCTGTGCGCTTCTAATCCTCCAAATGTTACAATTTTCCATGAGGTCAGGCATGATCGTGAAGTCAGGTCAGGCTTGATTGTGTTTGTCATATATCATCATGCCTAGCAGTGTAGTGTCGTGTGTGTGTGTGTGTGTGTGTGTGTGTGTGTGTGTGTGTGTTTGTGTGAATGTTTAATAAAGACTTCCAGAAAGGTGGCTAGGTGACTGGAGGAAGCTCAACCTGCTTTGGGCTGCCCCTGTCATAGGTCTGCTCTTACTGTGGCTGGCTCACTGCAAGACTTAACAATCTCCCCCTCCATTCCCTCTCCCTCAGGCTACTCAATGTTCCAGGGGACTCTACGGTAGCACTGTGGGTAGTATTTGTGGCCTCGCACTCTACTTTGTGTGTGCACGTATCTGTGTAAAATAAGAGGATAGACTAGGGTGCTGCTAGCCTTGTGCACCTGGGGTGCAGCCCGCAGGCTTAGGCACCTTATTCCAGGATTTCTCAACCTTGGCACTATCAGTACTTTGAGCTGGATAATTGGTTTTGCCGTTCTACATGTTGAAATATATTTAGCAGCATCCTTGACTTGTGTTCACTAGATTCCAATAGGACAAACCCTCCCCCTCACAATAGTGGCAACCAGATGTCTCTGAAGTACAAAATCGCCCCTGTTGAGAATCACTACCTCCATCCCAAGAGCCAACCCAGTGATTTAACCCTGGTTGGGGGGAAAAAAATCACACCCTTAAAGTGACTGGGAGGGGATGCATCTTCTGTCAGTCTAAGCTTCTCCAATCTCAGTCATATGTTTCAGGGAGCCTGACTCCTCTTAATTAACTGCCTGCTGCATTGTGAATTGGCATCTTCTCTGTTTTCTGCACAACCTCCTCCTTTACGCCCAGATCAACATGTTCGTTTCTAAAAGTCAACAGATTTCAAAAAAAAACTATTAAGAAATAGGGCCTTGAGCAACCTGAGAGTCCTGTACGGTATTTTTCTATAAAACGTGGGGGAATTTATTCCATAAAATCTCTCAGACAGCTTCTCTTTTAGAGTTAAGCTTTCAATTCTACAAATGATAACCACATCCTTAAAAAAAAAAAAGGTTGTAAATAATACACGCCAGAAATGATAATTTTTTCTTCCATTTAAAATATTTAGATCTCTGAATTGAGTCATTTGTATTTTGAAGCCATTTCCTGTTGGTTCCAGAGTTTATGTTTTATGACAGGATAAAAGAACATGTTTTATTTAAATGTATCAAGCAGACATCAGTTTGGTTAGACTCACCAACTTTTCCAAAACAAATTCTCTCAAACAGTGTTGGTGAGCTGTCCCAGGCCTGGTTTTGTTGGTAAAGTTCCTTGTGTTACGATGCAGCTCAGCTTTTAAAGGGTTCTAGAAGAAAAATAAAGGTTCGTGGTTGAAGGAATGAACGGATTCTGAGAATCTATTCAATCAGTAGCAGGCCCATAAAATCCTGGTAGGCAACTAAAAATGAAAAAAAAAAATAGGAACTAAAAACACCTCCTTCTTCCAGACAATGGATCTTTCTATGTTTTGATGGGGATGGACACTTCCGCCCAGCAAGCACATTATTATCTATCTCAATAAAGACAGTGATTTTGAATGTTGGGTTTATAATTTGTTCACGTTTAGTTTTGTAGGCACAGAACGGTCACAAAAGCATGCAGATTAGCTGATATCCACATAAGTGACCTGATCCCATTTAACTTGAGCATTGAGGTCTGGGAGAACATTCACATGGCCTAGGAGAAGAGCCCAGATTTGAGGATTCTGTGGGGTCTGAGGAACAATGAGTCTCCGGCTTCTCTGGTCAGACATGCACAGGAGTGTTTGTCCTTCTGCCCCAACCCCAGGTTCTCTTAACCAAGGATTTGTACCTTTGTTGTAAACACAGTATTAGAAAAAAAAAAAGTCACTAAAGAAATTAATACCGTGCATATTCTAGATCACAGCTGCTTTGTTATGTATGTCTAATGGCGGTGAGATTTTAAATAAATGATACCATCACTGGTAACCCATAGGCATTGTCCTGCCGTTTAAAGGAACTTCATTCAATTGGGAGAAAAAAAAAAACTGACCCAGTTCATCACAACTATTTTTAGAGAATGATAAACTGAAAAGCCTTGAGATACGAAATTTAGTCCTAAATCTTGTGACAAAAAGGGAAAAGCCACAAAATTAATACCATGATCTAAAGATGGAAGTGACTTGATTGTAATAATAAGAGATGGAAGAGAAAACACAAGCTAGAGAGACACAAGCTAAAGAGCTAGAGAAACACAAGCTAGAGAGCTAGAGAAACACAAGCTACAAAGGGGAGCCTTAGTGTCTTCCTTTCCCAAAGGAGAACAGTGAAAATGAGTCAAGAGCTTTGGTTTTTAGCTTAATTTTCCAGGCCTATCTGGGACTCATTGGTTGTGTGTTTCAGATGAGAGATACTGGCCAGCTACTGTACTCAGTGAGGTGTGGGTATCACAAAAAGGCATCCTGAAGCTGCCCACCGAAGTCAGGCATGATACAGTTCCTTCTGACATGCCAGTGTAGTACTTGGAGCCAACTGTGGTAAAAAGTATTGCAAACTCTTGGGGGGTGGGGGGAGACTCATTAAACCGTGTTGAGACACTTTGGAAAAATTTAGTGTCTGCTCAAGCCAGTTCTGAAATATTCATACAAGGGATAAATAGTGTGTGTGTGTGTGTGTATGTGTGAGTATGTGTATGTGTGTGTCAGTGGGTCTTTATAACTGAGTGTGTCTGTGTCACTGTGATGTGTGTGTGTGGTGTGTGGGTGGGTGTGTATGGGTGTGTGTGTGTGTGGTGTGTGTGTGTTCGTAATGGACTGATCTAAAACTTCTGAGCTCAAGGGACCCACTGCCTCAGCCTTTTTTCCAGTCACTTGGAATATAGGTGCTATTAGAAACAAGAGTTAAATTGTTTTAAATCATGAATTAATTGAAAGCCAGAGTAAATAAATTCTTATTTTTAGAAAGAAAATTACTTCCTAAATAAAAATAAATAAATAAATATTGAGTTGACTTGACTATGTAAAGCTTTTCCCCAAAAATGTTCAAAGAATAGACGAATAAGGAGGAAAGGGAATAAATTCATCCACAACATATATTCAAAAAGATTAGAATGATGATGTATAAGAAACTTAGAATCAATAAAATGAACCCTCTAATTAAAGGTCAGATTTGATGAAAATTAACATAGGAGAGAATTAGAAATCTTTACCCTTCAAAAACTGGAGAAACTGAAGAAAAGGTAAGCCAGGCATAGTGACACTGATACAAACCTTTAATCCCAGCTCTTGGGGAACAGAGATAGGATCTCCATGAGTTCAAGGCCAGACTGAGTTTCAGAATGGCCAGGACTATAGACCCTGACTCAAAAAAAAAAAAAGATAGATAGATAAATGATAAAATATATAAATGATTGGATAAATAAATACTGAACAGAAGGTAATACAAATAAAATATTCCATGCAATTATTTCCCAGCCTTTGTCAGTAATTAAGCATGTTTCTTTTGGTAAATTTGGTTTAATAAAGGACACTGTTGCTGAGGAGACCGCATGCTGGAAAACAATTTATAAAAGATAATTAGGTGGTATGTATCAACATCTTAACAATATTTATATCCTTTGACACTTTAGTCCTACCTCAGGAATTTACGTTAAGAAAATAGAAAGCATCAAATGCAAAAGGGTTTGCATAAAAAGGTAACTATCATCTTCTCACTTTGGAAATGCCAACGGTAAGTTCTACATTGAAAATACGTAACAGAGATAGGGTTTTTGACGCTATTTATCTCTCCCTCTCAAGGGAGACTCAGTGTCCAAATGGAGCAAGAGGGAGATAGCCCAAATGGTAGTTTGTTGACCAAGCTTAAAGACCTAAACTCAGATCCCAGTAGTATGTCAAGGTCCTGGTCCTATAACCCAAGTGCTCGCCCAGCAAAGAGAGGACATTCCCTGGGGCTCATTGGTCAGCCTACCAGTCCAGCCAATCTGTGCACTTCAGATTCAGGGAGATCTCAGTGCAATAGGTAGGTTTGTTGTAAGTGATGGTACACACCTTTAACCCAGCCCTAGGGAGGCAGAGGCACATGCTTCTCTGTGAATTTCAGGCCAGCCTGGTCTATTCAGTGAGCTCCAGGACAGCCAGTATCACATAGAGAGATCCTATCCTATCTCAATAATAATAATAATAATAATAATAATAATAATAATAATAATAATAATAATAATGTTATAGTGGAGAGCAACAGAGGAAAACATTGTCAATCAGAAAATTTATTCTCCCTCTTCCCCTCTCCCTCTCCCCCTCCCTCTCCCCCTCCCCTCCCCTCCCCCTCCCTCTCTCTCTCTCTCTCTCTCTCTCTCTCTCTCTCTCTCTCTCTCTCTCTCTCTCTGAGTAGCAGGCACACCCAGGCTACTGATACCATCTCACAATATAAAGACTACACCTTCTGTACATTTGAAATGTACTCTCTGGTCTTTCTTTCAGGGTCCCTGTGTTCCGATCATTCTATAGCATTACTTTAATAAGCAGAAATGATAAACATTATAAAAATAGAAATGCACACATTTTCAAAAGATCTGACAGTCATGGAACAGCATCTCACTGGGGAGGAGTGCATATGGATTTATATTTGTGACTTGGGAAGTGTTACTTTGGTGGTAGTGGTGGGGTGTGTGTGTGTGTGTGTGTGTTTGTGTCTGTGTGTGTGTATATGTGTGTTTGTGTCTGTGCCTGTGTCTGTGGTGTGTGTGTGTGTGGTTTCTATGTATGTCTGTGTCTGTGTGGTGTGTGTGTGTCTGCATGTGTGTCTGTGTGTGTGTCTGTGTGTATCTATGTGTGTGTGTGTGGTGTCTATGTGTGTCTGTGTCTGTGTGGTGTGTGTGTGTTTGCATGTGTGTCTGTGTGTGTGTCTGTGTGTATCTGTGTGTGTGTGTGGTGTCTATGTGTGTCTGTGTCTGTGTGGTGTGTGTGTATATTTGTTTGTGTCTGTGTATGTCTGTGTGTGTGTGGTGTGTATGTGTGTGTGTCTGTGTGTGTGTGTCTGTGTGTGTGTCTGTGTCTGTGTGTGTGTCTTTGTGTGTGTGTTCCTAGCTCTCCTTTGAGAAGGACATTTTCCCCAAGGATCTGCCTCCTTTGCTCCTTTGCCTGCACTTTTGACTTCCCCTTTGCAACTCTGAAGGCTAGATTCCCCCCAGGCTTTTCTGAGGTCGTAAGTCTGAAGTTCCTGGAGTTTTTAACTTACTTAACTATGGTTAATGTCTCTTCATTGTCTAGATGTGGGCTTCAAAAGCCAGTCCCTAGAGTCCCTCAGATAAACGTCGTTAGGAGGATCAAATCAATTTCCTCATCAAATTAAACAAATGCATTTCAAATTTCACCGTGGTAGACTCTGAATCAAGGTGGCTTTTCATTTTTAGAGAATATTCCTTTTCCTGATTTCTCTCTGAGTGCGCTATGAGGACATTGTCACAGATAAGAAATCAAATTAATTTTCTAAGGCCTAATGTGGCCCCAATTCTACCCATATCTAAAATGCAGCCACTTCCTTTTTATTAACCTACTTTTTTTTTTTTGAATGAAACTCCAGAGAGCAGCTACTAAGGTTAATTACATATAGTGGAGAACTGGCCATGTGACCTTATGCAAGTAACTTCAGATTTCATAGCCTCCTTTTTTCTCCTCTGGTGTGGAACCAGGACTGGGCTCTCTTGGAGACCTGTCAGTTCTGAAATCCCAGACCTTATTTGGAATTCCTGCATTTGCCATTTCTGAGTGAAGAGCTCAAGATTTCCAGGGACTCACAGAGAGCCTTTTGGACCCAGCAGGATGAAGGTGTGTGGCCACAGGAGGAGGCTAAGGTAGCCTGGCCAAGTCCAAATCATGCGGGCCTCACCAGCCAAGGAATGGGATTCAATCAAATAGGTTAGCTGGAGGAAGTAAGTTCTTTAGCTCTACACAGACATTCACATTCTGTTGTTACCAAGACATTTGTCTTAATGTGGTTTTGTTGGTGGTGTTTAAAACCATGATTCAAGGGGCCGGGACATACCACAGTGCTTGTCTAGCATTTCCAAAGACCCAGGTTCAACCCCAACAACACAGTATATGAACAAATGAAAGATACAAAGTATACAAGGACACAAGGACAGACTGCAGTGAAGCAAGCACAAAGAACCAGTTTCCTCTCGTTGCCAGCTGCCATGTATCAGTTGAGAAATGTTCTAGAAATAGGAACAATTACATGTGTTTTCTTTTGCTTTGTCACAACTGGCAATGTAATATACGTTGGGCTTCTGTGCTTTTTGCTTTTAATTAATGTCACAATGTATCTTGATGCTCACCAATCACCCTTTGATAAACAGTCTTTTCTGTTACAATTGTTACTCTCAAGACTTATTTTTACTGTGTCCCTCTGTTAGGGGACTTGGAAGCGTCCAGAGATCTCGCTCTGGCCATATCCCTGCCTTTTCTCCTTGGAAAAGTTTGTCCCCAAAACATGCATAGCTTTTCAAGGTTTCACAGCTAGTTAAAGCAAGGCTGGGGCCAGAATTTGTTTCTCCAAACCACCTCTAGGTCCCATTTTACTCTCTGATTATATGAAATTAAACACGTTGTAATTAAAAATGCTTTCTGAAGTGGTATGCCTTCTATGACTCAAGTCTTTAGTTTTGTTTTTTTATTTTTGAACTAGCATGTATTCACTAGCGTGAACTACTGAATTTACAGAGCTATGCATGAAGATGTTGCCAGTGGTAATACAGAGATTGTGTCAGTACAAATAATCTTTTTACCTTGTGTATGTGGAGGAGTTCTCGTATTTGTGCATATACATACAAGTGCATGGACTACAGATTGAACTTGGGGCTTTGGGCATGCTGGGTAAGCTCTCAACTACAAAGCCACGTCCCTCAACTTTTTGTTTGTTATGACAGGGACTCACCATATAGCCTTGACTGGCTTATAGTTCACTATGTAGACAAACTCACAGCTTCCCAAGTGCTGGGACTAAAGGTACATGCCTCCACCACCTGTCCCAAATCTCTCCCTACCCCTGTTTGTCAAGATCATCCTGGAACTATCTCTGTAGACCAGGCTGGCCCCAAAGTCACAGAGATCTACCTGCCTCTGACTCCTAGTGCTAGGACAAAAGGGATATGCCACCACCACCCCAAACCCCTCTTTTTAATAGAAACTTTATTGAACTATAATTACCTCTTAAATTTATTTGAAATCATGTATATGTCTGTTTGTGTATAGGCATATGCACATATGTGCAGGAGCCCATAGTAGCCAGAGGCAATGGATCTGCCAAAGCTAGAGTTCAAGTCATTGTGAGCTGTATGACACGGCTGCTGGGAACGTAACTCTGGCCTTCTGGGAGAGCCATGCATGTTCTTAACCACTGAGCCATCTTTTTGTATTATAAACACTGCCCATTTCAAGTGTACAGTTTAAATAGTTCCTTCAAAGACTTGAGCAATCATCAGAGCAGACCAATTTTAAACCATCTTCATTGCCTCAAAATGAAACGCTGTACACACCAGCGGTCTCTTACTGTATACTCTTTCTTTGGTTTATATTTTTAATTTTTTCATAAGTTATTAGTCATATGAATAGACAAATGTGTTGAAAATAAAAAGTAAAATCATGCCATAACCACTTTAAAAATAAATATTGAGAAAAGTATTCCTGTTTTTAAATTACTTTATTTTGTATGTGTGGGTGTTTTGTCTGCATGCGTGTCTGTATACCTCACGCCTGCAGTGCCTGCAGAGGCCAAAAGAGTGTGTCAGATTCCCCTGGGACTGGCAATATAGTTCTTTGTAATCCACGCTGTGGGTGTCAGGATCAAACCTAGGTTCTCTGGATTGGGAGCCAGGGTTCTAAGCCCCTGAGGTATCTCTCCAGTTGCAAAGAAGAGTTCATAAAATGGTACATAGTTTCTCTTAGTTTCTTGGTTGTACTCTGAGTGTTTTTCCAAGTCCTTAAGTATTCTCTGAGGGTGTGACTAAGCTCTGTGGCTACACAGCTTTTGGCCACATCTCATAATTTCTTTAGGCTAGAATCCCAAGAGTAGAAACCCTGACGATATTTCTAATCGCAAAGTATCAGATACCTTTCCATTAATGTTCCGGTCTCATAGCACTTTACTTTTTGGTTTTTGATGGGTTGGTTTTCCTTGTTGTCTCATTGTGTTTTGTTTTTGAGTCAGGATGTTTCTATATAGCCCTGACTCGCTTGCTTCTCACTGGGAAGAACAAGCTGAACTCAAACTTACAGTAATCTTCCCTCTTTGACTTCTAAATGCCGGAATGACAGATGTCTTCCACTGTGCTTTTTACACTGCTGTCCCCAACCCTTGTCCAATCCTTGCCAATTGGGAATTTTTAAAGTTAACTGTTTTGAGCTGAGTGGTGTTTGTAGCAGAGTTGTGTGGCACCTACTGGCCACAGGTGAACCCTGAGATGCAATCTCTAGCACCACAAACATCCCCCCAAATTGTTTTAGTTTTAAATTCATTTGATTATTATTAATGACTGGACTTTTTCATACATGCATTAATCTTTCTCTAGTTTTATGATTCCCCTTCAATTAATGTCCTTTGCCTATTCTGTTTTGGTATTACTGTTACTTTTAGAGAGGATGTTGAGGTGTTTTTGTTGTTGTTGTTGTCTCTCCTTGCTTGCTAAGTAAGAACAAGGTAAAAATTCTAATCTGCTGATACTTTTGGATATTAGATTGGTTCTTCACCCTCAGAGTGGGACTGTCACCTTCCTTGAGGAGTATTTTCTATCATGTTGAAGAAACATCAAAGAAAGGAAGAAGACCATTTGCAAAGTTCCTTACATTTGGATAAAACAACTATATGTCTATTTTATTGCAAGTTCCTAAAAAATAATCCCTGCTGCCCATAATAGGGAAACTGTATTAAATGAAGTTTGGTTTTCCTAAGTAGCGTGATAATTTGTGTTTAATTTAATTCAGCTACCTATACAGAAGGTAACCCCAGTCTTGAGCCAAATAGTGCCCAAATAAAAAAATGCACCAATCTTAATTCCCTTTCCTCTTAGACAAATCTGAGTTTTTAAAACTGATGGGTGTGTTGGCTCAGTTCCTCCTAGCCCACCACAAACAGCGCAGGTACCCTAGCAGCTAACACAGGGACCCAATCTGGAATGAAGGAAACAAATGTCTCCCTCTTTTAAAAGTTGAGAGTGTTATTGACCTGTTCAAAGATAGAGTTTCAAGATGTGAACTCTGAAAGTACTCTGGAGAAGAGGCTAGGTATGGAAATTGAATACCCACCTAGCACCTGGGTAGCAAGGATTGGTCCTGCATATTTGGTTTAGAAGGAAAGGAAAATGTAATTTATTTAAGAAAATGACCATCAAAAAATTGCCACCACCACCACCCCCCACCACCCAATACCTCCATGGGAGGTCCATGGGAGAAGCTTCCTCCATGTTCAGAAGAGCTTGTGGTTCCTGTTGAAAATTTAAGTGTAGATTTGAGGACAACTCAGGTGTTTATCAGTTTCCCAGAGAGTCTTGAGTAGTGACAGGTACTTGAGATCCCAGCGTGTGGGAGGTAGAGGCAGGAGGATGAGGATCCCAAGGCCCTCTTTCTGAGCTACATAGCCAGTTGGAAGATCCCTGGGCTGTGGGAGACCTGTCTCAGAAATGACTAAAAATAAACAGATTTGCATCAAGAATCATTGGCTTCCACATGACTCTCATCGACTTAGGTGTTGGGCATTGGGAACAATACTCAGAACAGTCTTAAGAGATACTTGATTTTTCAGAATAAAGAAAAAAAAGAGCATTATCACCACCATGAAACCTTTGGAACAAAAACAAAATAATAAGAAAGATTTAGGACTAATTTAATATAACCTCTACCATTTTTTTTCCATTTCAAGAAATCAATGATTAGAATAGAAAACACTGGATGAGTGGTTTTAGTCTAGTCCCAGCATAGTTGGGTATATCCCTGTGAGTCCCAGGACAGCCTGATCTACATGATGAATTCTAGCCAGGGCTATACAGTGAGACCCAGTCTCAGTAGAAGAAAGAAAAGAAAGAAGAAAAAGAAAGAAAAATAAAAAGAAAGGTAATGTTTAATAAAAGTTTCAAACACACACATTGTAACACGTAAATGTAACAATACTGGTCTTAAATCAAGCAAAAGTTTCAAACACACACATTGTAACACATAAATGCAACAATACTGGTCTTCCATCAAGCCTTCCTAAGTTTCAATAATGGTAAGCTTCATGTGAAAGTAAACAGATTGCTAATATATACAAATGCACTAAATATTAAATAAGATCGAGCATTTAAAAAACAGAGAACTTCTGAAGCAATCTGTAGGTTGTATTGACTGATGGTGTTCTACTGTAGCCAAGCAGGGGATATAATTTGTTGGTGATACACGGTGTAACTGAAAACAGGTACTCTGGGAAATTTGCTGCTTCTTCTATGTGCCCAGAAAGCAGGATGTTAGGGATGTTGATGATACAGTCACAGCAGGGAGGGGCGCATGCTGAGATGTCCAGGTTCTCAGGTCCCCAGGACAGAGACTAGCAGGAGCACAGGATGAGGTCCTAGAAAAGTTTATTTAAAAAAAGAAAAAGGCACTCCAAGAATGAAGTGGATAGGTGAACTGGGAAAAGGCGTAGCTCAAAAAAGCAGAACCAGGCATCATGAGACCCTTTTACATCATCGCTCAACATCCACCTATTTATCTCTGCCCTTTTTAAAAATTTTTTTCGTGTATATTTTATATATTTACATTTCAAATGTTATCTCCCACTCTCCCATACCCCCTCCCCACTCCCCCTGCTTCTATGAGGGTGCTCCCACTCCCACCCACCCACTCTCTGCCCTTTCTTAAACATGCTCTGTCTATAGTATGTACAGGTAGGACAAGTGAAGAAAGATTTCCAGTCTGGTTTTGTTGACTTGGTTCTTTCATATATTAATTTTGACATCTTACTCCATATCCCTATCCGGTCGCGCAGGAAGCTGGTCAGTGAGGGCAGACAGTTCAACCTGCCTTCTCTTATCATCCCTCAAAGTCCCCAGAGAAGACGGGAGAAGCAAAAAACCTGAACCCACATCAGTTGCTTTCTTGACTTTAATGGAATCATCCAGAAACGTTTTTAAATTAGCTAATAGTTTTCCTTTCTGTTCTTTATTCTTCCTCCCCCTTCCTCCTGCCCTCCTTCCTGTATAAACTTGCCAAAGGATTATTTTAAAACACAACTTCCTGACAGAAAAGGGGACAGCTTTGGATACACTCCTGCCCCGACCCCTCTTCCCCAGGGTCCTCTATCACTTCTTGGTGGTTTTCAGTCCTTAGATATATCTGACAAGAGTTTAAAATATCTGTTACTGAGAATTAGTTAAACAGATTCTGTATGATCGCTAATGAATTTTCTTAGGGAAGTGGGGGAAAAAAGGGCCACATTGTTTTGGAAAACATGTTTTAAAAATAATTTTATAGACTGCAGATTTTGTAAACGATCATGCGGATTGTTGAGAGGGGGTTCCCAACCTTGTTAATGTCCCCTTAGCATTAGGCTTTTGTTCCCCAGCCTTGAATATGTCATTTTCTCCCACAGACTGCATTTCTAGGGGTATAATTGCTGTCTCCATGTAAAAGACAACTCATGTGCATAAATTTCCACGCACTGCAGTGAGACTCTGCCTCCCTCATTTTAATGCAGATGCAATCCAGAGGGTAGGGTTACCCTCACTTCCCTGAGTCGATGAAACAGACTACACATTAAATATTGTCTCTGGAACCAGGTGCACAGAAACAACCAATTACCTAGACAGCTCATCACGTCCTGATATGTTTACCACATTGTTTCTTTTTTGTTGTTGTTGTTGTTGTTGTTGTTTTCTCTTTAAATACTTGGCAAAATTATTCTGAGGCGTTCATTTTCTCTGCAATGAACAGAATATACTTATTAATAAAGGGCCCCCTTTGTGTGACTCAGTCACAGTTGACTTACAAAAGCCTGCAAAATCACATTTGAAAGTTTCTGAACTGAACTCAAGTTGCCTGGAACACAAAGCTTTATTACTACAGAGACGAGGCTGCTTCTGGTGCTTCCTGAGGCCTTGAAATCACCAAGAGGAGAAGGGTATGAAGGAGTGAAGGAGGTCTCTGTTCCCTCTATTCCTCCTTGAATTGATCATAAAGGGCGGTATTCATTACAGATTTATCCAATTTTGGTCACTGCTAATAACATCTGGAACTGTCTCCATGTAATTGTTCGGGAACCATGTTATTGTCTGCCCTCCATTTTGAGATGAGGTTTCATTATGCAAAACCAGAACCATCTCCACTGGCCTGGAACTCACAGACATCCTCCTGCCCTTGCCTTCTGTATGCTGAGTGCTTGTGCCATCCACACCGTCAGCCATGCTGATTTTCTTAAATCAAGATTGTTGTTCCTTTGGGTCTTTTGTCAATCTGAAATGCACACGAACACAAAAGCTCCCCATAACTTGTTTCTGTTGTTCTAAGAGACTTCTATCCCATGTGGAGGAGGGGCTGTGTCACAGGTCTGCAGTCATTAGCGCCTCCCCCCCCCCCCCACACACACACTAATCTAAGAGCCAGGCTGGTGATCTACAGAAGCACACACATCACTTTGATTTCAAGGCCACTTTGGTCTACATAAGGCGTTCCAGAACAGCCAGGGCTACAGAGTGACCCTGTCTTTAAAAAAGGGGGGGAGGGGTCGTGGTACACAACTTTAATCCCAGAACTTGAGGGGATGAAGCAGGTGGATCTCTCTGAGTTCCAGGCCAGTCTGGTGTACCTAGCAAGTTCCAAGACAGCCAATAGAGCTACATGATGAGATTCTGTCTCAAATTAAAAGAAAAAGAAAGGAAGGAAGGAGGGAGGGAGGGAGGGAGGAGGGAGGAGAAAGGGGGAGGAGTATCTGCAAGCATTGGGTAGTGTGCAGTTGGTGGGATGGCAACTATTAGGAAGGTTGGAGACAGGGAACTTTGTGGAAGGGCTGTCCACAGTGGGCTGCTGCTATGTGGAACAGGGAGGTGAGGTGTTATTAGAAGCGCCATAGAGAGGCTTAGTGCACGTGGCTTGGAGGTCAAACACCTGCTGGTACAGCAGTTAAGCAGGGCATATTTGCCCAATATTCCAAGCTCATAAATCCCAATTTCCTTTGGAAGGTAGAGGGAGTTTTAAGGAAAGGAGGAAAAAACATAGAACAGGGAGAAACCAGAATTGTATTATGCTTGCAGGTGGGGAGGGAAGGAGGAAAAGAGCAAGCAGTGCCAGCCTCTGTGTGTGTGTGTGTGTGTGTGTGTGTGTGTGTGTGTGTGTGTGTGTTATACGCCTCTGTGTGTGCATGTCTGTGTATGCAAATTTCTTTGTATGTGCCTCTGTGTATGCGTTGTCTGCACATCTGTGTGTGTGTGTGTGTGTGTGTGTGTGTTGTCTGGGTGTATGTTGTGTGTAGGTCTCTGTGTTTGCATAGATATGTGTAGACATCTCCTGCATGTGTGTATACATCTTGTATATGTGCCTTTGTGTGTGCACATGTGGGGTAGGAGAAGTAAACTCACTCAGAGCCATGGGTTCTACCAGGCAAGTGCCCCATCCATGATCAATATCCCCAGCCTCTGTAGTTCTTTTTCACAAATCATCTCTGAAACACCTTTGAGAAGATAAACCTTTTAGATTCAAGTTGGAGAACCTGAAGTAACGATGAATATTGCATCTCTCTCAGGTGTTGTGTCCAGCGTGAAAGGTGGTCCAAAGTCTGTGGAGGGCAACCTTAAATAGTCTTGCAAAAGTATGAATGCTTAACCTTGTATCTGCAGATCCTTGTATTAACCTTGTATTCAGCAGATATTTAATGCCTGTTAAATATGTTTAATTGTACAATGGTGTGTGTGTGTGCACAGTTCTTGTCACAACACTAAATAGAAAAAGAAATGGAAGTGACCTAAATGTTCAGCGTATGACATTCTCTGTCGGGAAATCATGATGCGTTCCTGCTGTGGACGCTGGAGCCTTTGAGAACTGCAATAAGGAAGTCTGTAATGCATTATACAAGGTGAACTTTGAAATATATTGGCAAATGAAACAAAAAAAAAATTCCCAGTGAGGGCAAGAAAATACTGTGCCACAAAATTTCAGCTAAAAGAAAAAGTAGCAAGAGGAAGCGTGCACATCTATGTTGTCTGTTATAACAGCACAGAGATCCACAGCCTGGGACTACTCATGGCGACATCAGGAAGGAGAGGGCAAGGCAACACGACTAATGCTTTCAAATATGTATTTAATTTTTGTATGTGTAAGAGTGTTTTCACTGCAGGTGTGTAAGTGCATCACAAGTGTGTCTGCTGACAGCAGAGGTCAGAAGAGGGCAACATCCTCCCAGGAACTTGAGTGTGTGTCTGCATGAGTTCGTGTGCACCGTGTAGATTCAAGGTGCCTGCAGAGGCTAGAAGGCTTGGATTCCCTGGAACTGGAGTTACAGGGAGTTGTGAGCTGCCATGTGGATGCTGGGAACTCAGCCTAAGTCCTCTGTAAGAGCAGCAAGTGCCCTTAACCACTAAGCGATCTGTCCAATGCGGTAGATAATTCTACGCACCTCAAGAGGGAGATGGGGATATGAAATGAGAGAGTGCTTCTGACCTCCAGCAGCATGAAACAGTGCATGGGACATTTTTAGGAAATATATCTGTTTATAATTACTCTTCTGGCCCGAGTGTAGTGACGATCTTGGAGATTTGGTTTCTTTGAGAAGCACAGAAATATTATGGGAATGTGTTTTCATTTTAATCCCAGGTGTGGGATATGGGGCTGCTTCAGATTGTCCACAGCAGCTGACTATGATTTGCCTTGTGCTCTGGCCAGCTGCAGATACTTTCTCTGATTGTGTGATGTTTGGAATTCTGAGGACTCTTCAGAGGGTACATAAACGCTAGGGCCCCCGAGAGGAGGGTGGGTTGATGTTGGGTTATTGGTTGGTCAATTGTTGTTTGTGGTTGGTCGCTGTTGGGCACGGTTTGTTAAGTAGTCATTCGCAAAGGAGAAACAAGAAGAAATTAGATATCCTAAGAATTAGATCAAACTTGCCCCAAGGGACCCGATGCACCTATTCTGCAGAAAGTAGTTTAACAATAACATCGCCCCCCCCCCCCCTTTCAGATCCCTGACTTTGATCCCGGGATCTCTTTCTTTTCTTCTCTCTCCTTTGTTCTCTTTTATCTAGTGTTAGGGGGTTGAAAGGGTGGGGAAAGAGTGGAGAAGAGCAGCATGAGACAGCGATAGCCGAGTGTGGTGCTGAACGCTTGACACTTGGGAGGAGGTTCAAGGTCGTCCTTGGCTACCCCGTGAGTTTGAAGCTCTCTGAGATCTAATCTCAGTGACCACCAACAAAATGATTCCCTGACTTAGTAACTGTGTGGCCTTAGGTTACAGAAGAAAATTATTCCGATTGTCATCACGGTTCTCTCATACATAGCATAGTACTTGGAGACAAGAGGTTGAGAATTATGGGAAATAGGAAGGGAGGATGCAGAAGAGATTATAAAAGACAGTACTTAGTTCCCAAAAAGTCACTGGAGGGAACCTGTATCTTTAAGCCCTGCGTGTGCCTGGCTCTTCTGTATAAAATTAACAAGGGAGAAGCCTCTCCTGGCTCGCACCTTGAACTTCTCTTCTGAGGTTCTGGTATACAAAACAGGGGTGTTACTTGGTCTGTCTGTGGCAGCGATGGATGGATTGGCAACAGGCACATGAGAAGTGGTGGTGTTCACAGTTTCTACATGAATGGAGTGGGGAGCTAGACGTCTCAAGTTGACCTGGAAAAAGTCAAACGATAGATCTCAGCTACAGATATTTGTGTAGTATGTCTGGGTTTTAAGAAAGCAGGGATGGGGGAGGTTGGGAAGTGAGCTTGGTGAGTACTGTCTCAGCACAGACAGCAAGCTGGGTTGCTTCTCCCCTGCATCTGCCATGAGGGGAGACAGTGTACCTAACAGAAATATAGAAGATATGGCTTAAAGATCAACTACTGACCTACCAAACCAAGAAAACATGCGGACACAACCAGTCCTCCCATGCCTGCTCCCCAGTCCTCCAGGAGTCTGTGGGTGGACGCTAAATTATCCTGGGGACCCAGAAAATCTTTGCAAGTTTGGAGGATCATGAGACTATACTCCCCGTGCCCCCAAGGAAATCCATAACCTTTCCTCAGATTGTCAGAGAGGCCTGCCCTCCTCCACAAAGCCCTGCTGAGCCACGACCTGTGGTCTATGCGTAATGTCATACCGGAAACTTATGGCTGTTACAGTAATGCAACTTTCCTAAAGATGGT
Organism: Rattus norvegicus; assembly: GCF_021556685.1. NCBI lineage: Eukaryota > Metazoa > Chordata > Mammalia > Rodentia > Muridae > Rattus > Rattus norvegicus. The sequence continues at coordinate 42,286,982 of NC_141536.1, forward strand.
AAAGAAAGGATGAATGAAATGCCGCTCTGCTCATGTACCCCAGGCTAGCCTCCAACTTTTTACGCCATTCAGGACGGCCTTTTATTCCTGATCCCCCTACCTCCACCTCCCAAACTGGGATTACTGGCATCACCGGGAACCCGTGGTTTTATATAGCACTGGAGATCAACTTCTTGCATGGGAGATGAGCACTCAACCAACCGAGCTGCATCCCTAGCCCCTAATTGCTTCCTAAGCAGGCCGTCTTGTACTCTTTTCTGTTTTGTCATATTCTTGTTTATTGTTTACTGAATATTCTTCCTTCAATGTGTTCACTCTTCCAACTTAAATGCCTATGTTAGCTTCAGCCTAAGCAAAGATATCTGTGAAACTGGGAGTATACTGTGCTCCTGGCCGCATTTCCCCTCTCTCTCTCTCTCTCTCTCTCTCTCTCTCTCTCTCTCTCTCTCTCTCCCTCTCTCTCTCTCATCCCAGTGTACAGAAGGAAAGTGTAATGTAGAACACAGTGGTGTGCTTGTGGTGCTTCTGGGGTTCTAGATAGTGTAAGCTTCCCATCTGGCATCCAGTGTGCAGAGGAGGAACCCTGGGCATGAGACAATTAATGCACTTATTAGAGAAGCTGAACGAATATGAGGAAAGTTAAGCCAGGTTACAGGCAAGGAGTGTGTCCCAGCTCAGCCTTGCTTGCCTGTCTTATTGCTATGCAGACAGTTGAAAGCAATTTCAGAACTCGAATTCTCTCCCCCACCCCGACTATCACATATATAAGGAACCAACATTAACGAGACTAAAACCTTGATCGTTTTAATACTGTGGTAATGATCCCAGCAATTGAGGAGGGAGGAGGTGTGGGAAGCCAGTGAGTTTCTTTCTACTCAAATTCCATCTCATTTTTTATTTTCTCTTAATGTGTTTTTTTTTTTTTGAATCCCAAGTTCCAAAACCTGTCCCCTATTATGCAGTGCAAACGAGAACAGATGGGGAAAAGTTATGTTGGAAAGGGCTTTGGAGGGCCACAGAGAAGAGAAATATGACTACTCAATGTGTCACACACCAACTTGCAGCTGCCACCAGCCCTTCCCCACACAGGCTGCGTATGGAACCAACCCATAGAGCTCAGAAGGAGCAGGCGTACTGCAGGAAGGGCGTGCAATTAGAGAACATTCGCTATGCTTGTGCTGCCTTGAAAGTATGAATAAAGAGCGGTGCGGCAGCCCCGCCAACAATAGAGAGCTGGATCCCAAGGCTAGCCTGCGAAACGCTTAGCCCCGCCCCAAGCTATCCCAAATGTGAACCAACCGGCAATTGGTGCTATGAAGCTTTTCCAGGTCAGAGGAATGCCTTTGAGTGTCCCGGTGTTGCCAATCAGGGCTCTCCGTGGCTAGGACTTGTTCTCAAAAGGTCACATGTGCGTGATGTGTCCTTCCAGTAAGTATTTTTCTGTATTCACGGAGTGCTTATGTATTCCCCAAATATTTCAAGCTCTGCCAGTCACAAGCTGGGAGGTCCCAGCAGGTCAGCCAACTTCTCTAAGCTGAGGTTACCCCCGCCCCCAGGTACAGAAAGCAGAGGTCGCATGCCTTCTTACGGGCTTTAGATATGTGGGGCATGGTATGTGAGTAACTGTCATGTATGTTGCTCAATTCGTGGCAAACGCTATTACCGTGGTGATCAGATAGCATTGAAATGTTCTCTTTTCTTAATCCAATGTAAGTTGCTAAGAATATAGTCTTAGCCATATGTGTATATATACATATATGTATATATGCATATATGTATATATGCATATATGTATATATATAAATAGCTAAGAATCTAAGAATTTATGCTAGGAGTAATTATAAGGTTAACATATTTAAGGGACTAGAGGGTCTCTCTGTGGCAAAGCATATACTTAGCATGCATCACCTCTGCCTCAGTCGCTGTGGAGCCATCCCTGCAAAGAAAAAAAAATGGTTCATGTGGTTTAAGTGATTTGATTCAAATATTGAGTGATTAAGGCCATAGAGATGGCATCTAATGTTGCAGACAGTTGGGCAATTGACTCCTGCGGGAACCTCCCCCGAAATTGTACCTCCCAGGGTAGAGCGAGTGTACAAATATTTGGTGCCACTCGACAGAGAGATGAATTCTTTTCTGCAGGAGCATTTAAAATGCAAGCCTGCTTTGGAGTATATTTTCAGCGACTCTAGTAGAGCTGGGATCCACAGTTAAGATAAAAATGGCTTGGCCGCCGAGATAGTAAAGGTGCCTGCTGCCAGGCCTGCAAACCCGAGCTCAGTCACTGGGACCTACTGGGTGGAAGGAGAGAACTGTCTTCTGCAATCTGTTCTCTGACCTCTCACAGGCCCCCAATACTGGCGAAGGCTGTCCAAACGGCTCAACAGATAGACGCTTGCTTTACAGGCCCGGTGACTAGCGTTTAGCCACCCAGAGCCATCTATAGGTGGAAGGAAAGAAGCAACTCAAGTTCATAGGTTGCCCTTTGACCTCCACACCCATTCCATGACACACCCCCACCCCATTATAATAAAATGTAAAGCTATTACTTAAAAATGAAAGGACCAATGATTCTTTCTTTTGGAGGGTGGAGATCACCATGGTCTTGCTAGAGGCGAGGCTAGCCTTAACTGATGTCCCTCGTGTTCCTGCTTGAGGAGTGTTGGGATCACAGGCATGCACAGTGATATCCTGTTTGATGTTAGAGTATTAAGCCACTGATGTAAGTGCCCCTTTCTCAAGGAATGGGACAATGAGCATTCTAATGATCCCTGCTCTTCCAACCTTCCTTCTTTTACCACAGCTAGGCCTGAGACTGTAGAGACGAGGGGGCTGGAGTCTGACAGTCTCTTCTGTTCCCTGAAACCTCCGCCCTCTTGTTTTGCAGAGTGCTCAGTCAGGATGCATGGTAAAGCCACCTCCTAGTCCACAGGAGATACTAGCTTCGTTGCAGTTTGTCTGAGGAAGATGGCCAAGCATCCTGGTATGCCCTGCATGGTTATTATTAACGTTCCTCTCTCCACCCCCACACCCCACTGTGCTGGCTTGGATGGTAAATGACATCCTTATGCTCGGCCTGGAGGACACTGGGTGCGCACTCACAGGACGTGAACTAGGATTGGCAGAACTTATAAGATGTGCCGTTCTGTACAGGGAGGATCAGTCTGAATACCGCTGGCAACAAGCAGAAGTTGCTCTGGGCTAAAGTGACATAGGAATGACCGGAGGCAATTATACTCTTTCAATGTGTTTCATAGATTGAAATCAAGAATCCAGGGCATGGAAACCCTGGGAAATAAAGACTGATTAATGTCCGCTCTCTCACTCGGAAATGTCAGCACCAAAAAGTATGGTTCTGGCACCTACACGATAATTTTCCTTATGCCTGCTACTGCCTGTCCTCTTGGGCAAGCTATGCAGACTCTTTGAATCTCGAGTTCCTCGTGGGTGAGCAAGACTCTTGATAGCTCCTAGCTGTAATCTCTACAGTCCAGAGACTGAGGCAGAAATATCCTGGGTTCAAGGCTAGCCTGTGTGATATTCCATCCCGTGCTGAAACCTTGTCTCAAAAACAAGCTAAGGCTGCTTCTTTTAGTCATAGGGAGTTAGAATATGAATACGAAGAACTTGGCAGTGTGACTGGGTGCTTAGTCCTGGCATCCTTGACGTTTCCTTCCATGGCTACCACTGTGCTGCCAAGGTCAAATGGGTTAGAAACAGAAGAGCTCATGAGGAAACAGGAAAAGGAAAGGGTTCTCTCTCTCTCTCTCTCTCTCTCTCTCTCTCTCTCTCTCTCTCAATATCTCTCTTCTCCACTCTCTGCATGCCTTCTCTCTAGATTCTAGGTCTAAAGCCCCCTCTCCCATCTGTCTCCTGTACTCAGAAAACTAAAAATCATAAACTCTTTTGTAAATGGAAAAGAAAACAGAAGATCCAGAGGGACAAGGAATGATTAAGACTGATCAGGAAAGGCAGAATCACAGTCTGAGGTGATAAAACTGAAAGAGGAAGGGAGAACGGGGAGAGCAGGAGGTGGGGGGTAGGGGTAAAGGGTAGGGGGTAGGGCATGGAGTGGGAATAGGTTGAATAAGATAGCGAGCTGTGCTCTCTAGTAGATACCTGTCTAGTTTGAGGCCCTGTGGCTTCCCTAAAGGTCTTGCCAGTGTTCTGAGGTGGGGGAAGGAGAGTCTTAAGGAAAGAACAGTGTTGTTCATGTAACTGCTGCGTCTCAGCATCCAGACTGCTGTTTGGGTGGGCGGGATGAAGAAATACTATTCTGTTAAGGAGAAGAGCTTTGAAGTGGAGACAAACACAATCTGGTAGTATTACAGAGGCAGTATTCACCCCGATGACTCACTCTCTGGCTCCCACACAGCAGAGATGAGAGGTAACATTAGTGACCTTGAAGATGCTGGCCAAGTAGACAGAAGCCCCGAGGCTCAATTTTTCAGATATGTGTGTGTGTGTGTGTGTGTGTGTGTGTGTATGGTGTGTAGTGTATGTGTTGTATAGTGTGTGTGTGTGTGTGTGTGTGTGTGGTCTGTGTGTGTGTGTGTGTATGGTCTGTGTGTGTTTGGTATGTGTGCATAGTATGTGTGTATAATGTGTGTGTGGTGATGGGGTATGTGTGTATACTGTGTGTATATGGTGTGTGTGTATGCTGTGTGTTTGTGCATAGTGTGTGTGTGTGTGCTGTGGGGGGGTATGTGTGTATATACTGTGTGTATATGGTGTGTGTGTATGCTGTGTGTTTGTGCATAGTGTGTGTGTGTGTGTGTGCTGTGGGGGGTATGTGTGTGTATACTGTGTGTATATGGTGTGTGTGTATGCTGTGTGTTTGTGCATGTTGTGTGCATAGTGTGTATGTGTGTGTGCTGTGGGGGGGTATGTGTGTGTATACTGTGTGTATATGGTGTGTGTGTATGCTGTGTGTTTGTGCATGGTGTGTGCATAGTGTGTATGTGTGTGTGCTGTGGGGGGGTATGTGTGTGTATAGTGTATGTGTGTGTGGTGTACATATAGTGTGTGTGGTGTATGTATGTGTGTGCTTGTATATGGTATGTGTGCGTATGGTATGGCTGTGTAGGTGTGGAGAGTGAGAGAGACTTGGAGAGTAGGAGAAGACATGTAAGAGTAAGAACCCACGGTGAGCAATTCTTAATAGCGAGCACAATATCCTATTAATATGGAAAGAGCTAACTCAACTGAGTGACGGGAACAAGGAATTCACCGTTATGAGCAGGTCTCTGCTCAAAGCACGGAGAAGGCAGTTGAGTGTAGGAGCATTTAAAATAACCCTTCTTAGCTAAGCAGTAAGAGTGGAAGCCGTCCCTTTACCTGAGCACACATTTCTTCCAACATTTCCGCTTATCAGTATGTCGTGAATACGCTTTGCTGGGAGGAACTGTGCCCTCGTTCCAAGCCACATATAGATAGAGACAAGATTCAAACAGATGCAGTCCCGGACCTCTGACAACATGCAATAGAAAACAGTCAGTAAGAAAAGGGCAAATGGGGACCTGCAGATGTGCAGCATCTGTCCGATGGCCGCCAGTCGTGGCCTGAAACCAGCTGGCCCCTGTGTGCTACTAAAATGCTTTAGACGTGAAGTCCAGCCAGTTTTAGGTTGAAATATATATATATAATTCTTAGAGTTGTGCATGCAAACCTCAAAGAAAAAAATAGAAAGCAAACTGGGAAGTCATTTGAGGCTGATTAGGAAAAGAAGGCTTGAAGAGCTATGGACAAACAGTGTAAAAGGATGGGGTTGGAACGGCTGCCAAGAGCAGAATAAAGGTAGAATGGAGAGCCCCAGGCTCGCTCGGTCTGTTCCTTGAGCAAGCATTCAAAGCTTCTATGGTTGTGTTTTGGGTTGTATTTGTCCCTCCGTATTTTTACCATATTAAAAGTACTCACTTTTTTATGGAGTACTAGACTTATAGCAAGTAAGGTGTGGTCTGCTTAGAATACATGACTATAATTAAAACCAGTACACAAACAAGAGGTCTATCATCTATCTATCTATCTATCTATCTATCTATCTATCTATCTATCTATCTAGCCTTGCTCAAGATGATGTAATAAGGAAAGAGGCTTTGTGACAAGTAAATCTGTCTTTTCCAGTTGTGGAGACCTGGACAGTAGGCGGTTCTCCCACTCTGCTGCCATTGGTGCTTCTCCTTGGTTTGTTTCCTCAGCCATTCAGCTTTGTTCTGCCCTCATTAACCTGCTGTGGGTGTGGTTCACACAGCCACCCAACAGAGCTGTATCCGTGAGTTCACATTTAACCAATCTAAAAACTTGCGCCAATCCACAAATACTAAGATTGGTTTGGCTTGTTCCTGGAAGCTACCTCTAAATGAATTAATTGGAGCCATGGACCCCACATGTTAACACACACACACACACACACACACACACACACACACACACACACACACACACAGGCCTGCCTAAAATTTGATGAGTCTGAAATTCAGGCAATTTAACTGGACACATATCAACCGTGCTAGCCATGTGCCATGCCAAGATCACTGTGGCATGCTGGGAATGTTTGTGTGAACGAAGCAGATGATATTCATCACCTTCAGGAGGCTTAGATTCTGTACTGGTGGATTCAGTGACTCGGAGACATTAAAATAATTCCCTGGAGCTAGAAAGGTGGCTCGACTCTGGAAAGAGCACTTGATGCCCTTCCTATACTGGGTGGCTCACAACCACCTGTAACTCTAGCTCCAGGGCATCCGTTCCATCATTTAGCTCTAACTATGAAACTGACGAAGAGTGTTCTAGAAATTTATCAAAGGCTGTACAATCACTAAACAAAGAAAACTTTTTTTAAAAAAATCTTTTAAATGTTCTTAAAAATTGTGTGTGTGTGTGTGTGTGTGTGTGTGTGTGTGTATCTGTATCTGAATGAGTTTGTGTGTCCCATGTAGACTCAGGTGCCTGCAGAAGCCAGGAGGGGATGCTGGATTCCCTGGGACTAGAAATAAAAGCAGTTGGGGCCACCTGGTGTGTGTGTGTGTGTGTGTGTGTGTGTGTGTGTGTGTGTGTGTGTGTGTGTGTGTGTGTGTGTGTGTGTGTTGGGAACTAGAGTCCTCTGTAGAAGCAGTATGTACTGCTCCCTCGGGTGAGGGTTGGGAGGGGTTAAGACCTGGTCTTATGCAGCACAGGCTGACTTCAGATTTACTAAACACCTAGCTACCTGAAGAAAACCTTGAGCTGCTGATCTTCCTGCCTCTACGTCTTAAGTGCTGGGACTACAGCCCTGCCTTACCACACTGGCAAAAATACAGCAATCTTGCATCTAGACTCATCATACAGCTCAGACTGGCCTTGAACTCACAATATCCCCACCCCAACTTCCCAAGTGCTGAGATTACGGGTTTGAGCTGCTGCATCTGGCGTTTGAATGTGGGCTTTTAATTACTTTCAAGTGCTGCTTGTAGCCCTGGGGCTTAGAAAGAGGCCCAGATTTCCTAAAGCACATGTGCCTTAAAAAATATATATATATGTATATATATATGTGTATATTATATATATGTATATATATATATATATATGGCAAAATAAACGAGAGGCCTGTGATCCAGGAAGAGGTAAGGATGGCTTGCTTTTTCAGTCAGAGGTAACTCTGAATATTGCAATTGCTTACATTGTTTAAAGAAAAAAAAAAAACTACAGCAACAAGATGGTCGAACCTTTTCCTTTCCTGTGTATGCATGTGTGATGTGCATGCACATGTATATATGTGTTTGCATGTGTATAGATGCATGCATACATGCTGGTGCACACGTGTGGCCCTGAGATGAGATTAAGAGTATTCCTTGATTGTTAGCATTCTGTCTAAGCTCTACTCCCACAGTTACTCCAACAGCCAGGCGTGCCTGACACTGTAAAAGGGGCTGCTTGCCCCCTCTTCACTTTCTTGCTCCTCTCTTGCTCTCTTGTTCTTACCCTCTTCCCCCCTTTGTCACCTCTCTCCCAATTCCCTTCCCCGCTTCTCTCCAATTGCTCATGGCCGGCCTCTACTCTTCTATTTCTCTACTCTCTCTCTTCCTCTGCCCTACTACCCTCTTAACTCCCCTCCCCATGCCCTGAATAAACTCTACAATAAATCTATTCTATACTTTACCATGTGGCTAGTCCCTCAGGGAAAAGGGATGTCTCAGCGTGGGCCTGCTGAAGCACCCCCTTTCCCCACCCTTCACCGCACCTCCATAGAACAGAATCTCCTGTCTCTTTATCATTTTATAAACACAACATTGATCATTCTCCATTTTATTCACTGAGGCAGGGTCTCTCAGTGGAACCCAGAGCCGACAGACACAGATTAACTAGGCAGCTTGTCCCAAGGACTGCCTGTCTCCCCCTTCTTAGTCCTGGAATGTTAGAATTACTGATGGGCCTTCATGCTCACGCAGCACTGGAGCAGGGATTTGAATTCCAGTCCTCGTGCTGGTACAACAAGCACGGAACACTGTCTCTGCAGCCTCCCAACCTCCGTGTCTGCACTCTAGTTAGAAGCAGCCCTAAGATCATTACTAGGAGACCAGAGCAGACTGATGGTGGCTCACGCGGAGTTAACGGGATTGTAAGTCTTGTGCCTTGCCTTCTATTTCCAAAGGGACATGGAGATCATGCAATGGTGATCAGCAGTGAGTGGCTTCCTTAGCTTCAGGGACAGCTTGATGTGACTGGAAGCACACAAGGCTGGATGGTAGAAACTCTTGGTACCGATCCCTACGGTGTAACGGACTCGCTCCTCAGGCAGTTTGGAATATCATTTTGACAGGGGGTGGAGAAAATTGTCTTCATTTGCCTCAGACAGGAAGTGTGCTTTTCAGCCTGGGGCTGCAGCTGTGGTGGAGGTGACTACTTGAGAGTGGAAACTGGGAGCTTCTGGTAAGAAAAGGCGTAAATACGAACAGATTTTAGATAGGCCTTAATAGTAGGGGAGGGGGAGAAATCATAAGTCCTGTGAAATAAGATGAGAGTAATATCCTACACTGAGAAAACAGTAATAAATCTTTACCTAAAAAGACATAGAATTATCAACAAAATTGATACGCATAAAGGACTTCAGTCGAGTTTGGAGTGTTTTGTTTGGTACTCTGAGCAGTGGATACGCAAGTGTGGTATTGTTTTCTATGGCTCATTGCCGGTTTTTGGGGGTTTTTTGTTTTTGTTTTTCAGGAGGCAGGAGCTCAGACTCGTGCTCCTTCTGCCTCAGTATCCTGAGCGCTGGGATTACATCTGGTTTCCTATCCCCCCTCCAACCCCATGTGAAAGATTTCATCTAAAAAAATTCAGAACCAAGATTCCTATCATTTTGCCTTTCAAGAATCTGTTCTTTGTAATAGGTTCGTTGCTGTGAGTGGGGACGTAGAGAAAAGGATCTGAGTTCTGGAAGGCTCTACCTTCTTTCTGCTGAGGAGAAAGCACGAGATCTCAGGTCCCTGGGCTCCTGTCATCTTTGCAGACGTGGGGGGGGGGGCTTTCTCCCCTGTTCTGTGACTTGTCTGCCAGTTCCCCCTTTTCATTTGGGAGCTCAGTTGCATCCTACAATTTGTGATCGCCTGGGTGGCACTGTGGTGTGGGTGTAGAAGGCATTCAATATCTCCTAGTATATGTCATTGTTCCCAAGTCAACTTTGCTTTTCAAAAACACAATATGTTATTAAACAAAATTTCTCCTCTGTTCTGAATAACAGACTAGAGTTTGGTTTTTTTTCTTAAATGTATATTTAAGAAAATAGTATACATACCCAGGCTACTCAAAGGCTAATCACTTGCTAGGTTTCTGGGAGGTGATAGGGTGGCTCTCCACCCCGTACCATTTCTGCAAGCACATAGCGGCAACATTTTGCTCTAAAAAAAAAATAAAAATAAAAAAAAAAATAAAAAAAAATGCTAACTTCTCTTCTGTTGTACTTTTGCTGTTATTCAAAAACAGCCAAATGGATGTTATTGAAATCCGGTCCCAAAAAAAGGTTGAAATTGCTCCCCAGCTGGGCCTGAGACCCTGTGTGCCAAATTTCAGCCTAAAGAGAATTCTTATATTTGAGTCACTGTGAGCAGCTGAAAATGCGAGGTTTGGGGTGGAAATGCTAACAGACTCGTAACTATCACTTTGCAAACCGTGTGATTATAACACAATGCAAGCCTCCTCTGGAGCAAAGCTCTGGCAAAAGCAACAGAAACAAGACGTCTGGGCCCTGAAGTTCTGCCTTTACAAACTTCCGTAGGGCTAGCGGCTAGCGGCAGGCTGGGGACACCCGGCGGTGACTCCTCCATCTTTGCGGTGCCTGTAGAAGTTCAGGGGAGGGTCCCACTGGCGAATTCCTATGAAGTAACAGCAAAATGGGCAGCTCATTCCTTTACAGGGCTCCTTGGAACAAGGGCTTATGGTCACCCTTGCTTGTTCTGGAAATGTTGATGCCAGCTCAGTGCTTGATTCCAACCAGACACGAATTGTTTGCCACCTCTAGTCCCGTTGGCTTAGTCACACTTGCTCCCATTCCAGCTTGGCAAGGAAGCCTGCACTGCTTGGCCACTCGCTTCTATCATCTGGCATTTCAATGCGGGCTGAATCTCTCCTTAGTAACACTCGGGGCCACAGGGATGCTTTGAGTCCAGGTTTCAAGCCTGCTTTCCAGACCGTGAGTACGTACATTTACGTAGAGACTCTATAGGTAGATCCAATCGTGGAACTCTCCCCCGTGCGGCGAGACCCCACGGCTTCCTGGAGGCAGCTTCCCGGGGCGCTGTTTCCAGAAACATGCCTCAGCGTCCCTTCCCTAACACTTAGCCCCTCTTGCTGAGTGAGGATGGAAAAGCAAAACCCCAAAGGGCTAACCTGTGCCACTTTGCAGCCAGCCTTTCTTAAGCCAAGGAATCACACCTAATCTCCAGTTCTTTATCTATGCAGCAGAAATGGTACCGTTCTCTTTTCCACATATAAAAAAAACCACACGATGTGAAAACAATGTACCATGAACATGTTAAAAGTATAGTTTTGTCTCCAATATATATCACCAGAACATAAAATTGACATCTGAATTAAGAACACAGTCAAACTGGGCATAGTGATACATTTGTTTAACCCCAGTACTGGGGAGGCAGAGAAAGAAAGCTCTTTGGGTTCCAGGCCAACTTGGTCTAACACAGTGAGTTCTGAGACAGCCAGGAGTTACATAGTGAGACCCTGTGATGGTTTGAATGAGAAATGCTCTTTATAGACTCGGCATTTGAACCCTTGGTACCCAGTTGGTGATGCTGTATGGAAAGGGGCAACCTTGCTGTAGGAAGCGTCTTACTAGGGGAGGGCTTTGAGAATTCAGAGCCTGGGCCTGGAGAGATGGCTCCTCGGTTAAGAGCACTGACTGCTCTTCCAGAGGTCCTGAGTTCAATTCCTAGCACCCACATGGTGGCTCCTGTAATGGGATCTGATGCCCTCTTCTGGTGTGTCTGAAGACAGCTACAGTGGACTCATAAATAAAATAAAATCTTAAAAAAAAAATAAGAGAGAGAGAATTCAGAGCCTGGCCCCCTTCCAGTTTGTTCAGATGTGTCATCTCAGTTTCTGCTCTAGCTTCTCTAGACTCTAAGCCCTTTGGAACTCTGAGCCCAAATAAACTAACTATTCTTCCTATAACCTGGTATGGTCATGGCAATGCACCACAGCCATAGAAATAGTAACTGATACAGAATGGTAACTCAAAAACAGAGCAAGCCATAGGCAATCAGACAAACGAAAAACCTGCAATCAAGTCAATCAAAAACTTCTACTCCATTAGAAACATCAGGGCACAGATGCCAAGAACGAGGAAGGTTTTATCAGATTCCTGGTGGGTGCTTACAGTCTGGCAACCGTGAAGGATATGACAGTAAATGAGAGCAGGACTGCCAGCTTTGAAGAGAGTAACACCAAAGCCAAGGTCCTTGGGAAGGGAGTGAGAGGTAGACATTCTAGATACAGTCCAGCTGTGGAGAGAAACATCAACGGCTAGAGAAAGGGTTACTTCATAACTAGGGCAGGTGAGGCATTCAGCTGTCAAGTCTTTCTTTAGGGGTGCTTTAGTTTGTTCAGGGTATCCTAGGAAAATGCTTCAGACTGGGCAATTGATGAGCAGCATGCAGATATAGGGGCTGGGAATCCTAGGGTCAAGACCCCAGCAATTTTGATTCTTCAGTAGAGCTTGCTGTCTGATTTATAAGATGGTGCCCTCTAGTAACATCCTCACATGGCTGAGGAGACAGGCGAGCACGCTCTGCCTTCTTTGGTAATAGGAACTAATTCCATTAATGAGAGTAAAGCCTTCCTGACTTTCTTCTCTCGAAGTACCCATGTCTCACTGTCATCGTCAGGGTTCAATGTATGATTTATGGAGAATGACTAAGTCCAGGCCATAGTGAGGGGAATTTAACTTCTGTGCTCTCTGTATTTTAATGGATGATGTAGTCCTAAGACTCAGCCTTTCTTGCTCTGCTGTATGAGGGTTCTCTAAACTTGGCTCTGACAAGACACACACTTTTAGCTAGAATGGTCGAACAAAGGGAAGTACTTATTCAAATCAGTCCAATTGAAGGTCTCTTGTGAGGCACTGAAAATGAGGAGCAGGAGAAAGAAGCATACCCGGGTAATTTTATTTTAAGGACAGAGTTTTCTGTGGCATTATGGCAAGCCCTTTGGGTGCAAGGAAGAATGTCTGCAGGAAGACACAAACTGAAGTGCCAGGACAGTGACACTGGGCATGAGAAGGGGACCTAATGGTATTGCTTGGATCTGTGACACATGTGAAACCAGCACTTTTGCTGTGTCTGCACAGCAAAAGATTGGTTTGGGTTTCCTTTGATTTGAATTAGTAGTCTTAAATCTTACAGATTAGAATTATACATATATGTGTGTGTGTGTGTGTGTGTGTGTGTGTGTGTGCGTGTTCATGTGTGTGTGTTAGAAATATATATATAAAATTCTAATCTATAAGACTGTATTTAAATAATATATAATATAATACACAATATATATTTAAAGTTGGTAGGATTGTGGCATCCCCAGAGAAGAGGGCAAATTATTCTGAGCAAGCAGAGCTCTTTGAATAAAAGTCTTCAGGAGCCTCATGAGCTTGGGGGAAACTGAAAAAGTAGACTGAAGAGAGCAACTGTGAAAAGAATAAGATGCTACTACACTTAATAAGGTGGATAATTGAGCAAGAGACCAGTATAGGAGCTTCTAAGATAGGGAAGAGTAGAGGCTTAGTTAAAAGGAAACAATGTCTCCAGAGCTAGAAGGAATAAAGCCTACCTATTTAATGTCAACAATGCAATGTCTGTTACACTTTTGTCTGGTTACCACATTCTCACAGATGAGGTGATTTTTTTTAATAAGAAATACCTATTTTGTCGTAACTCTGAAGGTGTGATGCTGAAAAATTTGGTTTCTAGGCAGGTTCTGGTGAGGACCATTGCCAGGTTATAGACGGCAGTCTCAGTGTAGTTGCCCACAGTCTTGCCTTTATGCCCATGGAGGGGGAAGCACACAGGTGTTTCTTCCTCTTCTTATGAGGATGCCAATTAAGGGCCATGGTTACAACTTCTCTAAATACAGCCACACTGCCCCTTGTCATAATGTCTGTCACAGTTAAAAATAAAGCAGAGAGCCACCCGGTAACGCATGCCTTTGATCGCAGCACTCAGGAGGCAGAGATAGGTGGCCAGCCTGGTCTACAGAGAGAGTTCAATCCAGGACCACCAGAGAGTTCCAGGACAGACAGAGATACACTATGTCAAAGAACAAAACAAACAAAAACGAACAACAAAACAAAGCATAGAGAAACGAACCTCAACTGATCAGGATACTCCCTACTAACCAGCTAGCTTACAAAGTGCCAGAAGGTGCTATGCAGGCTACTGGGGAAGAAAATATATGAATGCTCATTCAATGCTGTACCTTGCCTAAGACCTAAGAAGATGTTGTTCAACGGTGGTACGGTAGTTAAGAGAGTAACTAAGTGCTTTCTACTTGGAGAAGAAACCTGCTCCACAAGAGGAATTTCATACCTGGTACTGTTGACTCTAAGGAAGAGCCTACTGTTGTTTTGCTAAATGGTCATGTTGTCAAACTCCTCTGTAATGTATACGGTTATACCTATAGATTTGCACTACTCTTGGCTTTGGTCAGAGAAGCTTTGTTTTGCAGTCAGTGGCAGTTAATGTAAAGACTCACAGTGAGTAAAAAATGCTGAATGTAAGTAAGTAGCTCTGAGTCTCATTTGGGAACGGGAATTCTTTTTTTTTAATTTTTTTTAAATTTATTTAATACTTAATAATAATTCTTTGGTTTCCAGGCAAACATCCCCCTCCCCCCTCCCCTTCCTTATGGGTGTTCCCTTCCCAACCCTCCCCCCATTGCCGCCCTCCCCCCAACAGTCTAGTTCACTGGGGGTTCAGTCTTAGCAGGACCAAGGGCTTCCCCTTCCACTGGTGTTCTTACTAGGATATTCATTGCTACCTATGAGGTCAGAGTCCAGGGTCAGTCCATGTATAGTCTTTAGATAGTGGCTTAGTCCCTGGAAGCTCTGGTTGCTTGGCATTGTTGTACATATGGGGTCTCAAGCCCCTTCAAGCTCTTCCAGTTCTTTCTCTGATTCCTTCAACGGGGGTCCTATTCTCAGTTCAGTGGTTTGCTGCTGGCATTCGCCTCTGTATCCGGCTCCTGTCGGTCTGCACTTCTTTGCTTCATCCATCTTGTCTAATTGGGTGGCTATATATGTATGGGCCACATGTGGGGCAGGCTCTGAATGGGTGTTCCTTCAGTCTCTGTTTTAATCTTTGCCTCTCTCTTCCCTGCCAAGGGTATTCTTGTTCCCCTTTTAGAGGAGTGAAGCATTCACATTTTGATCATCCGTCTTGAGTTTCATTTGTTCTAGGCATCTAGGGTAATTCAAGCATTTGGGCTAATAGCCACTTATCAGTGAGTGCATACCATGTGTGTCTTTCTGTGATTGGGTTAGCTCACTCAGGATGATATTTTCCAGTTCCAACCATTTGCCTACGAATTTCATAAAGCCGTTGTTTTTGATAGCTGAGTAATATTCCATTGTGTAGATGTACCACATTTTCTGTATCCATTCCTCTGTTGAAGGGCATCTGGATTCTTTCCAGCTTCTGGCTATTATAAATAAGGCTGCGATGAACATAGTGGAGCACGTGTCTTTTTTATATGTTGGGGCATCTTTTGGGTATATGCCCAAGAGAGGTATAGCTGGATCCTCAGGCAGTTCAATGTCCAATTTTCTGAGGAACCTCCAGACTGATTTCCAGAATGGTTGTACCAGTCTGCAATCCCACCAACAATGGAGGAGTGTTCCTCTTTCTCCGCATCCTCGCCAGCATCTGCTGTCACCTGAGTTTTTGATCTTAGCCATTCTCACTGGTGTGAGGTGAAATCTCAGGGTTGTTTTGATTTGCATTTCCCTTATGACTAAAGATGTTGAACATTTCTTTAGGTGTTTCTCAGCCATTCGGCATTCCTCAGCTGTGAATTCTTTGTTTAGCTCTGAACCCCATTTTTTAATAGGGTTATTTGTCTCCCTGCGGTCTAACTTCTTGAGTTCTTTGTATATTTTCGAGATAAGGCCTCTATCTGTTGTAGGATTGGTAAAGATCTTTTCCCAATCTGTTGGTTGCCGATTTGTCCTAACCACAGTGTCCTTTGCCTTACAGAAGCTTTGCAGTTTTATGAGATCCCATTTGTCGATTCTTGATCTTAGAGCATAAGCCATTGGTGTTTTGGGAACGGGAATTCTATATGAACCTTCTCCCCTCTGGGCTCAGAAAACATCACGGAGGACAAGAATGTAAAAGCTGGCAGCTGGTGAGGAGAGCAGGAACATGCTGACCTTTGCATATGACCTGGCTGTTAGACACATCACTTCAAAGCAGTGGTGATTACCTACACAAGAATCAGGCCAGTCAAAATTCCAGCATGGATGGGGAGGGGATCCCCGTGCCCAACCCTTTGCAAAGTACTATTGGCAGGTGATGACTCCAGAAGGACAGAGTCATTTCCCTTTGGGGTCAGAGTGACTAATGGGTTCCCCATGCCGCTGTAGATGCATCCCACACTGACACATACATAGGAAACACTAATTGGGTTCAAGAAGTTATTAATAATGAAGCAAAGAACGTGAAGTTGGGAGGGTGAGAGTGGAGAACCCTCGAGGGAGGCGGTGGGAGGTGTGTATGATCAAAATGCATTGTATGGACTTGTCGAGGAATAAATAAAACTACAATTAAAAAAAAAACTAAGAGTGATAGGAAATGCTGGTAAGGGTAAAACACATTTGCAAGTGCTGAACATGCAAACAGCATGGCTACTTAGGAGAATAAAGCAAAGCGAAACCAAGACCAAGAAAATCCATCTAAATTGAAATGCCTTTTCTACCTGAGCACTGTGAAACACCAAAACGATAGTTATTGCCTTTTATCCTTCCTTCCTTCCTTCCTTCCTTCCTTCCTTCCTTCCTTTTCTGTTCTTTTCTTTTAGGGGGCATGGAGGGTGAGAGAACAGATCTAAAATAGCCCACATAGTGAATTTGACTTTTTAATTCCCAAGCATGATTCGGTTGTCTGCACCTCTGTAGTGCTGGGAATTACAGGCATAGCGTACACTACCGTACCTGCTTTGCATGAGGCCAGGGAATGACCGAAGGCTTCCTACACACTGGGCATAACTCCTACCAACTGAGCTCCACCCCCAGTCCACATTATTGTTTTAAACTTTTTTTTTCACTGTATTTTATATGCTTGGCTGTTTTGACTGCTTGTTTGTGAGCGCAGCGATCTCAAAGCACAGAGGAAGGTGTCAGATCCCCTAGGGCTGGAGTTACTGATCATTGTGAGCCAACAGGTGGGTAATATACATCGAACTGCTGATCCATCTATCCACCCCAGCACATGATTTAAAAGAGTAAACCAGTTGGAAGCATCAAAATATCCATCAAAAAGAAAAAACATAAGGAAAAAATAAATTGTTGTGCCTTCATATAGCCAACAAGAGACAACTATGCAAGTAAAAAAAAAAAAAACTAGAAATACATGTATCAACATGAAGGAATCTCAAAGACCATAATGCCGAGGGAGGGAAATAAGGTAAACCGAATGAAAGGCAGAGCACAACAGGCCTGTGCTCCCTGGCTTGCTCACACCTATCAGGCATACTTTTCCAGCTCTTACTCATTGGCATCGCACGGCAGTGGCAAGTGGCCCCATAGCAGGGCATACACCGGGGAAATTAGTAGTCGGTTTAAATTAAGTCCTTTCTCCTCCCTGGAGAAACTGTTATCAGCTCACTAGGGCATCACTTGATAACATTTTAGCGAACATGAGAATATTTTAAACCTGTAATATACCATAGAGTCCATATAAGGTAATTGTGGTTAGTCTGTTTCTGGTGCTGGGAACTGAGCCTTGAACCTTGTCCATGCTAGGTTAACTGCTCTATCACTGATCTGTAGGCCTAGCTCTCCTTTTTCACTCTTTATTTTTGTGTGTGTGGAGGGGCGGGGCTTACTAATTCCCCCAGGCTGGCCTTGAACTCACTCTACAGGCAAGGTGTCAGACTTGTGATGGTCCTTCCTCAGAACCAGGAGCATAGTTTGGAATGTTTGCCTGTGCCATGTAGCCTGGCTTGTGATATAAGCCATACTGAGATGTCCAGGTGAATGAATGTCCAGCATCCCTAGAAAGTAGGTGTCACATTTGCTTCTGCCATTCTCTGGTGCGTTAACATCGACACAACAAAGACTCAAGAGTTTCTGCAAGGAAATGTTACCATGCCTGGTTCCATCATTTGGGGGAAAGTCTCCCACTCAGTTTCAGCTCTTTGGGCTGCCCTGCAGGCAAGCACTGTTTTTGGTTAGAGGCCACAAACATGGCAGATACAGTACAGGTGTCAACTCAAAGGCAGTCCATAAAGAACCCCTGTTCTAAGCTAGGTATGGTGGCACACACCTTTAATTCAAGCAGAGGCAGGTGGATTTCTTTGAGTTTGAAGCCAGCCTGGTATACAGAGCTAGTTCCCAGATCGCCAGGGCTACACAGCCAAACCCTGTCTCAAAAACCAAACCAAACCAAAGAAGAACCCATGTCCTAGAAAGTGGAATGTGCTAGAAACAAGCCCAGAGGTAAAGCACGTCCACAGATACCGGAAAGAGAGGTCTGTGTTCTCGCAGAAAGAGCAACCTGTCTTTCGGCAGGGCTTTCTCTCATGTTTTCATTTCTGGGTGAAGAGATCGAAAATGCATGGCTTCATTCTCTTAAGCTTTCCTCTTCAGGCAACTTAAGAAGACACCTCTGGGATGATCTCGTGTTTAGACCCTACCCATTTGCACCCCTCACTGCACAACACACTGGTTACTACCTTCAGTTTGCTGTCCAAGAGACCACTTCCCGCCTGCAGGGTCCTCACCTGCTGCACACCGCTGCATCCACTGAGAAATCTGCCATCCCTCCCTAAGAGCAGAGCATACCCATCTTCTCAGAAAAGCCTTCGTTTCCTTCATATCCAGCATGCTCAACTCTCCGGCTCCAGTGTTGTGCTTCTTCAAGACAAGGATCTGCGTTATTGAATATTAAGTAGCAGCCCCGCTAGCCTTTAAGAGGCTGTTTAGTAGAGAAAGTGAGATGAGGTGGCGGGGCATGGGGTGGAAGTAGGGGTGGGTGGCAGTAGATCATCCTTTTCCTCTCTTACTCTGTCCACTTTTAAACTATCTGCTAACACCTGTGCAGGTTTCAGTTACATACAAAAGAGCAAGGCAAGAAGTAGAGTGGACGATACAAAGAACAGAGAGGTGATAGCAAAAGAAAAAAAAAGCCCAAGTAAATACTGTTGTGCTTCACCCAGTGTTGTTTGGAAAATAACATGTCCAATACTCAAAGGCTTGAGATGCAGAGGGGAGGAGTGACCCAAGCTCCTGGTGCATATCTTTCCTCATCATCTATGCTCCTCCTCTTCCTCCTCCTCTTCCTCCTCCTCTGTGTGTGTGCGCGCGCGCGCGCGCGCGCGCGCGCGCGTGTGTGTGTGTGTGTGTGTGTGTGTGTGTGTGTGTGTCCTGCCTTGATCTTGGATTTTCCTGAACTGTTGTCAGTAGCCTGCTAGTTCCTGTGTGTGAAGCCCTGAATCCTGCTCTGAATACGACTATAGTAGGTTCCACTAATTAATTAAATTGTACTTCATAGACTTGGAGTCAGGTCTCTTGAATACAAGATGCAAATTTATGCAACATATGCAAATCACTCATGTTCTCAAATTCCATGAACGAAATCTGGTAGCCTTGAGATAAAAAAAGCCCCTGCCAAGCATCATCTCTCCTAATTATTGCTTAATTTCCCCCCTTTAACATGGAACTAACACTTTCAGGCTTGGCAGAAATTGGAAAAAACACAGGAAAGCTGGTTCCTACACAGGAAGTTCCTTAAGGGCAAAGACCCTGCAATCTATTTATCTTATGTTCCCCAGAAGCCCCTAAAGTGCTATGAGAACACATAGTCTTGCACAGGGTTACTATACCAGGCTTGGCCACAAAATTATCGAGTATTCAGATAAACAAGAGCAGAAAGCCCGAAAGCTTTCCAAAGCACAGCGTTGAAGACCAGAATGCACCGTACATACCTATTTCATTCTTACTTGAAAATGACTTCGTGTTGAATAAAAAATATTCAAATCACTCTTCACTCAGGCAAGCCATGTCTCAAATGTCTAATAGCTACATATGGCTAGCAATGTCTTTATTAGGTGGTGAGTCTGAACAGTGCTTTCATGATAATGGCATACCTATTGGACCCCATTGATCTGGTCTCCTGCTGCTCAAGGTCAGAACTACCCTATTTCTGAACTCAGCTTAGCCACACTATTTCCAAATGAGGTTACATTTAAAGTTCTGGAGTGATTAGGGTTCTGTATATCTTTTATGGTGTCACCATTCAACCTTTAACAAGAAGGCTAGAATAAGGCTTGATAATATGCCTTTCTAGCAAGTTCCCAACTGGTTCTCCATAAACCACACCTTTAAAGCTCCAGGCGACACTGTCTATACAAGCAAGGCTTAATGCCTGACAACTCCTACATGCTCTGGAAGTTGAGGCAGGAGGTTCACAAGCTCAACACTTTGCCTACAGAGTTCCAAGCCAGCTTGGAATAGTCTTATGTCAATTTAACCCAAGCTCAAGCTGTCTGAGGGGGGGAACTTCAATTAAGAAAATGCCTCCATAAAATTCAGTTATAGGCAGACCTGTAGAGAATTTTCTTAATTAGTGATTGATGGGGAGGGTCCAACCCATTGTGGGTGGTGCCATCGTGGGGCTGGTGGCCCAGAATTCTATAAGAAGACAGGCCGAGAAAGCTATAAAGAGCAAGACAGTAAGCAGCACCCCTCCATGGCCTCTGCATCAGTTCCTGCCACCAGGTTCCTGCACTGCTTGAGTTCCTGCCCTCTCCGCTTTTGATGATGAACTGTTATATGGAACTGTGAGTGAAAGAAACCCTTTTCTTCACAAGTTGCTTTGGGCATAGCAGTTCATTATATTAGTAACCCTGATCAGATCAGAGTTTTACTGAGACCCTGTGTTAACATAAAAAGTAAAAAGAGAGTTAGGCTATAAATCAGTGGTAGATCCCTTACCTAGCATACACAGGTCCACAGCTCAATTCCTACTACCACAAACAGAAAACCACAACTATCTAGACAGTGAGACGTTGGTGGTGGTGGGTGTTGTTTTATTGGACGTGCCTCACAGTGTATCCAAGATAACCTTAAACTCATGGTCCTCCTGCTTCAACCTCCAAGGCATTTGCATAGTCTACCACACTCTCAGCTTAAAATCAGGCACATTGAAAGGCAAACGTTGTATTTTACTATAGAGACGCCTGTTCAATTTCCCAAGTGTATGGAGTTCCTTTCTTTGGTTTGTTGTTGATGAGGTAGAATCTCACTATCTTGCTGAGGCTGGATTCAAGCTCCTGGGATTAGCAATCACATGCTTCAGCCTTCCCAGTAGCTGAGAGTGCAGGCCTGGACCAACATACTCAGCCAGAATTCCATTTGAAAGCATAATTAAGAAAGCCAGTCTAGCCTGGCTGTGAATACTTTCCAAGGCAAGGAATTCTTATTGCAGTTTTTAATGATAATAGCCTTGTCTATCCCTTGGTACAGAACAATTAGAAATAGACACAGGAACCCAGTAGAGGAAAACCTAACCACCAGATCTGTTTTCAGTAAACAAAGGCTGGAGTAGTGTGGACCTTGACCACAATAGGCCTTCCTATTGTCCCCAGCCTAAAGAATATGTGTGGTGTGGTTACAAACGGACAAACAAGACAACTGGCTCTTCACTAGTGAGCAAGGTTTGAGAGTATATTCTATCTGTTGCTTCATAAAGAAAGGCACTCCACAGAGAGATGAAAAGGAAATGTGCCCAGTGTCTCTTCCCTCCCAGCCACCTACAAAAGAGAGCCTTCTTTCTCTCAGAGTTGTTTACTTAGCACCCATCCCTACTGTTTCCTTACCTTCAAACACAACTCAAGCGTCGCATGCAATTGACCTCTGCTCTTCTCTGATGCCCTAATGCCTCAGGAAGTCAACCAAGTCAATCCTGGTAACGACAATTGCCTTGTAAGTGACTGGTTGCACAACTTGGGCTTCAGCCAATCGATACACTGCATTACCTGATACGACTGATTTAGCCTGATCTGCCTGGTGTCAACACTGTTGTACAAAAGTCAAAGGGAAGATGGTCTTGCTGGGATGCTCAGGCTGTCTCATAAGCTCCAAGTCTCTTTCCTCATACTCCCAAATGTTGGGATTACAGCCATGTGCCATGGAGAAAAGATCTTCTAATAAGGAAGATTGATGTCTCTAGTGTTGGTAGAAGTTACCTTCTAAGCATCAAAGAAGGAGACTGAAGGAAAATCTACCTAGACTCTAGGTTCTAGAGGGAATAAAAATGCGAAGAAGAATAGAAAGACAGCCTCCTGAACCCAACTATGTTAGCCTAACTGTATATTCCTTACACTTCATATAAGATCCTAATTTTCCTGTTGTTTGTGTTAATTATGCATGTATTTTTCAAATCCAGATAAAGTCACCTTTACCAATAAAACACTCAAATACTGTTCCTCCTGCTTAGGACAAGTTGTTTATGTACCCCAAGAAAACTGAACTCAGACCTCCGTCACCAATACTCTAATTTAATGGTCCTTACTTTAGTTTTCAATGTTTTATGAGACAGAACATTGCTGTGTTAGCTCTTGTTTGCCTTGAACTCACGTCAGTCTTTGTGCCTCAACCTCCCAAGTGCTGCCATTGCAAGAAGGTTCCACCGTGTCCAATCAATGTTCTTCCTAAAGTATGTGCCTTTAACTAGGCAAATTACACCAGCCCTTGTCCACCATTGACCATAGGACCTGTCGGAAAACACATGCTAAACAAGAGTTAGGTGCATGCAGCCAGACACTGCATTAATATTTTTAGCAGATGATGTGAAACAGTTGTCTTCCAAGTTCTGAATACTTTTATACACATTGTTGCCAGAGCTGGTTTTCTCCACCCTCTATTGGTGCAACTGCATAGTATATAGAGTTGTTCTTCTTAAGTTTTTTAACCTAAATAAGGTGATACTTAGTGTTCTTCCTTTGAATGTAGGAGATGGTGCCAGCCTTAGGTTGCACTGGGTTTAAATATTTTGTTTTGCTTGTTCATTTTCCTCTTTATGGTGCTAATGGTTGAACTCTGGCATAAGCCAGGCAAACACTCAGTCACTAAACTATATCCTTTCCTTTACTTTTTTTTTTAAGATAGGGTGTCACGTAGCCCATGTGGGCCTCTAATTTTCTATGTAGCTGAGGATGACATTGAACTCCTAACCTTCCTGCCTTCACAACACAAGTGTTAGAAGTTCAGGTGTGCATCCCTGTGCCCAGCTTTAATTGGAATCTTAAGATTTTGGTTCCATCATATATTATGTCAATTGACATTCTCATTTCAGTAGCAACTTCAAAAGAACACACACACACACATACAGACACACACAGGCACACACAGAGACACAAACACAAAGATACACACACATGCAGACACATACACAGACATAGACATAAATACACACACACACACACACACACACACACACACACAGAGAGAGAGAGAGAGAGAGAGAGAGAGAGAGAGAAGAGAGAGGCTTTCTTCCATTTTTTTCTATGCTCCAAATGGCAAAATTTGACTGAAGAGCAGCGAGAATAGGAGGCTCCAGGTTATGTGACTGCTAAAAGCAACCCCTGCATCTGCCCCTGCACATTTCAAACTTGACCCAAAAACAACTTCTACCTTCTGAAAAATGTCAGGATCATAACTCCTGCCACTCCTAATACACTCCTTCCGCTTAAAACTATGCTTGGTGGTTACTGAAATTTGGAGAAGGAACTGAAACTGCCCGGGCAAATTCTTACAGCATTTCTTCTCTGCAATTTTCCCTGTGTGAAACTCAGACACACTCTTCTACCAGGCACCCTCTGCCCCTGAGACTGCAGTCAGTGGCGTCTCACTTGTGCCTATGACTGGAGATAGAGCCCGGTGACGTGAGGGTTAGAATATCAGCAAATATTGGGAGCTAGACTGTGGGTACAGAACCAGCTAAAGTGTCCCATCAGTCTTACCGAAACAAAGACGAAGGATTTTTTTTCCCTCCATTCAGCTGACACCCGTGTTTATTTATCCATTACATCAGAAGCTAGACAGTGAAGAGCAATTTGTCATTAATTGACACTTCCCAAAGCGCCATCTTAATCAACACGCTAAATCTGATTGTTCAACAGCTTCAGCTCCATCAAAATATGTTATTATTGAGACCTTCAGTGTATTCCAGATAAAACAGGTCCATGACAGTTCCCTCATATGCCAGTTTAATAGTCCAAGGGAAGAAAGAAAGGGAACGAGCCTGACTCATTTGACTCAAAAGGATGAACAAATCCCTCGTGCTATGAATTGGTTATTATGTTCTTCTTAAAAAGTCCTAAATTATCTGTTGATTAGAAAAATCTAGACGAGTACTGAAAAGAGCTGACATCAGAGTTACAGATTTACAATTCCCATTATTCCCACTTCCTTCCTCCCTATCCTGTTTGCAAATCTCTGATTCTGTTCCATTTAAAAAAAATAAAGGATGAATAGGGTGTGAGTGTGAGAGAGAGAGTGTTTGTCTGTGTGTGTGGGCTTGAACCATAGCAAGTGTGTGGAGGTCAGCAGGCAACTTCTGGGAGCTGGTTCTCTTCCGCTTTGTTTCTGAAGCAGTATATCTGCAATCATTTCTGCGAGGGTATTGTGTATACATCCTTCCAGCCCTTTCTCCTATCTCTGTTTTCCATTGCCCTGCAGGAGTACTAGGGCTATGAGGACAGTCACGTCTGGCTTTTATGTAGGTTGAGGGTCATTAGGCTCCCTCCTCACTCCTTTGAAGCCACTCCTCTGCACTCCTTTTTTTTTTTTTTCCTCTTAACGTCCTACTTTGTTTTCTGTTGCTGCGATAAACAGCAATTCCAAGGAACAACTTGGAGAAGGAAGGATTTATGTGGGTCACAGGTTACAGTCTACCACAGTCAAGGCAGAAAATTAAGTACCAACCACAGAGGAATGCTATTTACTAGATTGCTCTCCATGGCTTGTTCAGTTTTGTTTTGTTTTGTTTTTTAATACAATCCAGGACTGGTACCACTGACACTGGACTTGGCCTTCTTATATCAATCATTAAATAATAAACTGCCCCACAGCCATGCGTATAGGACAATTGGTAGAGACGATTTCTCAAACGAGGTTCACGGATGACTCTAGTTTGTATCAAATTGACAAAAACTGAGCAATCCAACCGATCCCTTGTTAATTTGACACACAAAAACATCACTATTAAACTGTAACCTTTCTTTTGTTGTTTATCCCCAAGACCCTATGCTAGTATAGCCATATTAAATATGCTATATAACTTTAGAAAGTTCTACCACCTAAAAATTTCAACACTCAAATGTTGTTCCAGATCTCTTTAAAAGTACAAAGCTTCTGTACAATAAGAAAGTTGTATACTTTCTCATTCTAAGAAGGAAGAACCAGGGTGCAGTTACAAAAACAAAACAACAACACAACAAAACCAAACCAAAACCAAAACAAAAAATCAAAACAAAAACCCAATATCTAGGGATGTAAAACAAATCCTGGAGCTCAATGTACTAGCATCTGAAAACCCTGATCTTCTGAGTTCTGAAGGTCTTGAGCAAATCATTTCTCTGGCTCTGCCACACAACTTATCTGGTATGCTGAGACCAGCTCTGCTCACGGCATGCTGCGTTCAGTGGTTAGCCCACGGCCCTGGCAGTGTTCAATATGCTGAGGTTTCTACTATACCAGAGCTTGCACCTCACCAGTGGCTTTAGCTGCTGCTCTCCATGACCCATTGAGTTGTGTAGCTTTCATGCTCACAAACCAGTCCCATGTAGTAGACTTCTGATACATTACCAAGTTCCGCTTATAATTTGATATACAGGGGTTGGGGATTTAGCTCAGTGGTAGAGCGCTTGCCTAGGAAGCACAAGGCCCTGGGTTTGGTCCCCAGCTCCGAAAAAAAGAAAAAGGAAAAAAGAATAATAATTTGATATACAGCCTAGTCCCTCTCTGAACCACAGCTTTTAGAAGATTTTGCCTCAGTGATGGTGGTCTAACTAACCAGAACACTAGATTGCCTCCTATGGTGGAAAATCGGAACTTGATTTTCCTTCAGCCGCGTATCTCGTGACTCTTGAGGTCTCAACACTTGAACTCATAAAAACCATCAGATGAATGCTTATTAAATCTACCCAACAGTGCACAACTAAAACAAACCATGGTATTGGGAGCTTAAATTCTTTAACTATCTGGGAGAGATTCAGAGACCCTTGGTAGGAAATAATTTACCATTCTCCTGAGGTACTTAATTCTTAAAGTAATGTGTCCACCATTACTTTAAGTAGTGCGACTGAGCCTGGCCTAGCTGCCTAGCATCCCACCTCGACTCTGTGCTTCGTGTGCTCTCAACAGAGCGAGGACGCTTGCTTTCTCTCCTGATGAAAATGATGCTAAACAGGTTGCCTCCTAATTGAAATGAAGACAAAAAGGAGTTGGAAAAGCTGTGCACAGGAGCACACACCTGTAATCACGGCAAGTGGAGTTCTCAGGCACTTTAAAAACTCTAAAAGAATGTTCTGCTGTTTTCAGATCTTTTAATTTGTGATGGTCTTGAGTCAAATGCTCATGATTTCCATAGACCAATCCAAGGGCTTGGTCTACATGATGATTTGTTGATCTGCACTGTAGTCTTTGTATGTGTGTATGTGTGTATGTGTATATGTGTGTGAACAGTTTTTATTGTATATATTAATTGTATGCTGGCTAATTTTATGTCAGCTAGAGTCATAGAAAAGGAAGGAGCGTTAGTTGAGAAAATGCCTCCATAAGATTGAGCTGTGGGCAAGCCTGTGGGGCATTTTCGTAATTAGTAATTAATGGGAAAGGGTCAAGCTCACTGTGGGTGGGGCCACTCTTGGGCTTGTGTGTTCTATAAGAAAGCAATCTGAATAAGCCATGATGAGCAAGCCAGTAAGCAGCACCCCTCCATGGGCTCTGCATCAGCTCCTGCCTCCAGGTTCCTGCCCTGTTTGAGATCTTACTCTGATTTCCTTCAGTAATGAACAGAATTTGGAAGTATAAACCAGATAAACCCTTTCTTCTCCACGGTTTGGACATGGTGTTTGTGCTGGTTTGTATATGTTTGGCCCAGGGAGTGGCACTATTAGGAAGTATAGCCTTATTGAAATAGGCGTGTCACTGTGGACATGGACTTTAATACCCTAGTTCTAGCTTCCTGGAAGTCAGTATTTTTCTAGCAGCCTCCAGTTGAAGATGTAGAACTCTCAGCTCCTCCTGCACCATGCCTGCCTGGACACTGCCATGCTCCCACCTTGATGATAATGGACTGAACATCTGAACCTGTAAACCAGCCCCGATTAAATGTTGTTCTTATAAGAGTTGCCTTGGTCATGGTGTCTGTTCACAACAGTTAAACCCTAACTATGACAGAGTTTCATCGTAGCCATAGTAACCCCAACCAAACCAAACTGTTTCTTCCTTCTTTGCTTTGACTGAGCCTGAAGCATTTGAGATAACTTGGCTTAGCTTCTGTGACAGAAGAATCTGTTCACAAACTTAGTCTGTGAGCCTAAGCAGAAGCAGGAAGAGGGCTTAATTTCCCCTGAAAGAGAAAGTTAGAGTTTGATGTGCCGACTATGACTTTCTAAAGAATGAGCAAGACCTTAGAGGTCATGGTCCTCTTTGGATACAGTGGAGTTTGTCTAGGCTTCTGTTGACTATGTGGTCAACAAAGAGAAGAGGGAAAATATGGCCTTAAGACCTATGCATTATGGGCTTTTCCCCTACCTCCTGTTTCACTCATTTCCTCTGTGAGGATCCACAGGGAGTGACAGAACTGAGTCTGAATCACTAACTATGGCTGAAGTCATGCCTACCGATTATTTTTGAGGTCTGACCCTTAAATAGAACCTCAAGGGTTCACCTCCAATCCCTTTTCAGACCCAGTGGAAGAAGAAACAGATTTCCCAGATGAGGCAGAACCCTATGAGGAAAGAGGTCAGATGACCTGAGTGACTGCCTGGATCAAAGCTGACTCTGAGGTGACCTTCTGATCAGCAGCCTCAAAGTGGCCTGTTTGTGAGAAAGGCACACACTTTCTGTCCTAAGGTAATGCAAATTTCAGGTTTTGTTTGTTTAATTTCACTCCCAAATGTTTATAGGAGGACATCCGGGTGATAGCTGAGATTGAATCCCCCACCAGCTCAATGGACCCTGACGGAATTGAGGGCACAGGACTGGTATCCATCTGCATAAGATCTAAGTTGAGGTAGGCTTCTCTCAGTCTACTCAGCACCAGAGCAATTGTGGCTGGCTACACCAGGCTGTGAGAAGCTGGTGGCCCCGGGAACCGCAGGTTAAGCCTTTCTTCAATGCCCTTTGCCCCTTCATCTTTGAATCAAATTGCAGTCTCAAGTTCAGGCTGTGTGCTAGTGCTGTCCTGGCGAACTGCCCACTTGATTGACACGTTGGTTGGCCAATGGCTCAGCGGCTTCTTCAGGCCTCTATTTTAGGTGCAAGCAGCCTTGGCCAGTCAGCTCTGTCCAGCTCATTCTTTGAGACCTCTATCCCGCATCCTCAGTATGGGGGTTTGAGTCTCATCCCCCTTGACCTCCTGTCTTGGGGGAGGGTGCTAGTCATCTAGGTCAGCCACAGGTGCTGTGGGGGGATTACCCACCTTTACAGGGAGGAGAAGGTTTGGTGGTACCATCATGGAGATATGAGCTCTAATATCATCAAAGGACAGAAGACCAGGCCACTGGGTGACAGAGAAGACCCTAAACATGTGATAGAAGCTTTAATGACTGAAGAGGACTAGGTTACATTTTGTTTTGTTTTGTTGAGACGGGGTTTTTTGTATAAGCCCAGGCTGGCCTCAAATTCTCCATGCTCCTGCCTCAGCTGCCCACCATATTGCTATGGCATTTTCCAGCACCACCCCTCCCTTTAGCTTTTCTACCCAGGAACAAGACAAGGCCTATAAACAGTTTTGGAGAGCAAAATCCAAGCGTGCATGCTAATACGAAAGAGATTGACAAATTGGCCGTTAATTTTCATACAGAGTGTCCGAAAGAAATGGAGAAATTTATATGACTTAAATATACACTGCACCACCAGTGGCTGTGGGAGCCTACAGAGATGTAACTCAGTAAATATCTCAGCTTTAAAGAAAAGAAATATAGCCTGGAAAAGTATAGGCTAATGTTCTATCTGTTGTACATGTGTGTGTATATAATGTATATGTATATGTTATATACCATAATGTTTAATATGCCGGAGGCCATGGTTTAATCCTCGAACTTGTGCTTTATGCATGTTGTGTGTATCTGTGGGTGTTCTGCATGAACAAGAATGCACACAAAAACTGCTTAATAAATAGGAAAGAGATGAAAAGTCCAAGTCAGATATCGTGGGTCTCTAGTTTAGATCCTACCCTACAGGGTTACCTTCTTCCACTTTATTTATTTCTATTTTTATTTTATTTATTTATTTGTAGACTGAAGAACTGTCTCAGCAGTTAAGAGCCCTCGGCCTCTCACTTGGGAGGTCTAAGTGAAAAGATAAAATAAACACACATAAGGAACGAATTCTACAGCTGTAATAACGGGCAACCCATTAGACTGAGCTTCCAGGAGGCCAAAGCAAAAAAGGAAATATAACAAGAAATTTACATCTTGGCTAAAGACCACCTTTCATTACCAATTCTTCAACTTTTTTTTTAATCTTAAGGCTCATAAGCTTGGATATTTATCTTCAAGAAGAGACTATTTAAGGAGTTTCATTATGGTTTTCTTCAAGTATTTGATGGGATGCCAAGTGCAAAAAGGAAAAGATTGCTTTGGGTAATTCCAGATCGCAGAACTAGAATCAATGAGTGTAAGTTAAGAGGAACAGATTTGGGTTAAAAATAAAGAACTTTCTAACAATTAGAGTTGTCCATAAATGGAAAGAGCTGTCTGGCAAAGAAGTGAGCCCCCTGTTACTGGAAGTGATCAAACAGAGCTGGCCAGCCATCTGTCAGGGATAAGGATTTGTGCAGAGCGAGAGCATTATGCAACAGTGAGATACAGGGCTCTTCGTGACAGTTCTATTTATAACAGTCACAGAACAGATAGAGTCAACCTAAGTGTCCAACCATGGGGGATTTGTTATTTATGGCACGTGTTCATGGGCTTTTCTTACAGGTTGTACATAAAATAAAAACATATTAAGCAATGGTGTGGGAGACGCTGATGATCTACTGGTACCAAGCAAAGCAGGCTGTAGAGAAAGCACATATGGAGACGGGTGACACCGCTAAGGGGACAGTGCTCGTTCACAGTGACGTTCAGTGACAGGTAGTTCTCCTTTACATTTTACAGTGTCATCTGTTCCTTTAAAGGCTTACTTCATCAAGAGAAATAAAGTTGAAAGCAGCAGGAACACTGAGCATGGTGGCTCAGGCCTTTAATCTCTGCTCTCCGTAGGCAGAGGCAGGCGAATCCCTGTGACTTTGAGTTTAACCTACATAGCGAGTTCTTTCAGGCCTATCTCAAAACAGCAGGAGCAAGCAAAAACACTCTCCCCAAACAAACAAACAAACAAGCCAGAAGAGTTCCACAAAACCAGAAACAAATTTAAAAAGCCCTTCATTATCGGTCCCAGAGGCCGCTAAAACCTAATGGTTTCTGATTTTTATTCGAAACACAGGTTGACTTCCTTTTCGCTTGTAAATTATAAATACCCCTCAGCAAAGAATTATCAGCTTCAATTATGTTTCACTTTCAATAGAAT
Organism: Rattus norvegicus; assembly: GCF_021556685.1. Taxonomy (NCBI): domain Eukaryota; kingdom Metazoa; phylum Chordata; class Mammalia; order Rodentia; family Muridae; genus Rattus; species Rattus norvegicus. The sequence continues at coordinate 42,317,481 of NC_141536.1, forward strand.
GAGTTTCTGATTCTGAGGTCATTTTCATCTGAAGTCTGGGCATCAAGTGTACGTTTGATACCCTTGAGTCTTCTGCTTGTGCATGGTGTGTGTTAGTGGGTGTCCTGCACCGACAAGAGTGCACACAAAGACTGCTTAACAAATTGGAAAGAGATTAAAAGTCTGAGGCTCACTCACAGTTGTCTGTAACTCTAGTTCCAGGGGCAACATATATGCATGGTGCATAGGTATAATATATGCAGGCAAAACACCCAAACCCATAAAAATAATAAATAAATAGAATATTTTATATATATATGTACATATATATACATATATATAATATATATATATATAATATGTGTGTGTGTGCATGCATGCTCACATGCACATATACCCTTGGGGGTGTGAAGAGAGCATGGAATCCTCTGGGACAAGATGTGGGTGTTAGGAACAGCACTCTAGTCTTAACTCTTTTTTTTTTTTTTTTTTTTTTTGGTTCTTTTTTTCGGAGCTGGGGATCGAACCCAGGGCCTTGCGCTTCCTAGGTAAGCGCTCTACCACTGAGCTAAATCCCCAGCCCCTAGTCTTAACTCTTAACCATCTCCCTAGCCCCAGCTTCCTTTATTTAATATGTGCTACTATACTAACAGGCAGTTCTGGTGAAGCTCCAGTCTGTATCAGGCCTAGGATAAGGACTTTTCATGCAGTGGAATCTTCCAAACAGTCCTCTGAAGTGAATCTTGTTCGAAAACTGAAGCACAGACACTCGGTCTCTTGCCAAGCTCATAGTCAGAAAGCGATGGGTTGGAAGTTGCACCTCAATGGGGCCAACCTCAGGACCTTTGGTCAACCTCGGTTGGGTACCATGCTGCCTTGGAGGGGTGGGGGTTAGGCCCGTTACTTAACACATTTGGAAATGCCTGGCCAAGAAAAAAAGGGCAATTGGAAAATTAGTTTTCTCTGCAGCTTTTCCATTGCCATTTGGCCCCACAAAGACTTCCGGTTGCATTCCTCACAATGCTCTAGCAGCACAATGGGGAAAGGTGGCTGTGGGGCAGGTGGTTTTATGAGTTCATTATCAGTGACGGCCATGTCAAAGTGGGCACTGTTGGGGACTGTCCTCTGGATGCCATTCTGGGGCAGATTCTTTGATATTTCATCAATGATTTACATGGGTGGAACAGAAAATAAGCTGCTAGAGCTGACAGATGAGAGCATGCCGCTAGCAGATGACACCCGTCGTCATCTCGGAAGGCGAGCATCCAGGACAGGATTAGAATTCCAAATGGTCTGGCAGGATGGAGAAGAGGTGGAGGCAGAGGGAATGAACTTCATTAGCAACGAGCACAGAGTAATAGCTTCTAGTGAGGGCCAATAAGATGATCTCTCCGGCGTGGCAAGGGTCATGGCCTCCAGTGAATGATTCTGGCTCGGAGAGCCCATAGGTGGGAGTACCTCATAATTGGAAAGGAGACAGAAAGTCAAGTGGAATTCTGAAAATGTTCTGACAGACAGGACTATGTCGGATACATTCAATTTTTTTCCCATTATAAAGGCACAGAGAAAGCAGGGGTCTTTGCGGCTGCACAGTGTTAGGTAACAGGAAGGGGAGGGGCTGCCCCTTCCTTAATCTGAGAAAGTGAGTTGTAATCCAACAACTTGGGAAGTTGAGGCAGCAGGACTACCATGAGTTTGAGGCCAGCCTGGACCAACCACATAGTGACAGAGTGAGTTCAAGTCAGTCTGAGCTACGGTTTGGGACTGTTTTAAAAAAGAACAACAACAACAAAACCCCAGAAAGTGGATTGTCAACTATTTGTTTAGGAATCATGTGTTGACCCCTGTTTACGTGCTTGCCTTTGCACTGGGTACTTGGAGACCAAAAGGACCAAGACAAGTTTTGTGCCCTGAACTCAGAAACAATCCCTTGTACATTTATAAAGGCTGGGTCCCTGAGCCAGGGAGTGGTGGCACACTCCTTTAATCCCAGCACCCAGGAAGTAGAGGCAGACAGGTCAGAGGTTTAGGCCAGCCTAATCTACAAAGTGAGTTCCAGGACAGCCAGAGCTACACAAAGGAACCCTCCCTAGAAAAACAAACAATAAAGGCTGGGTCCCTGAACTTACATCATCTGTGCTAACTCCATGTACTTCACTTTAATTTCTTTTCCTTTCCCTCCCACTGCCTCCCGTTCTTTCCCATTTCATCTATGGAGTCTTTGGGTCTGTGCTTCGATCCCACTTGCAAGGTCGGACAAGTCTCTCCTACCTGAGCCCCTGGCAGAATACCCAATACCTCGCCTCTTTTATTTCAAGAAATTTCTGTAAAATGATTCTTTACTCCACAGATACTCTTATAACTTTGTTTGAAAATTCTTATTTTGGGAATCCCATACAATACTTAAGTATTATATTCACATAATTTCTTCTCCACCTTCTCTCCCTTCTAACTCCTCCCATGTTCTCCCAACTCCTATTAAATTCATGACCTTTTTTTCTTCTTATTGTTATCATCATCATCATCATCATTGTCATCATCATCATTATATGCATGCATATGTATGTATAATGTGCATATTATATATGTGTATGCAATCTGCCAACTCCGTTTATTTGCTTATGTGTCTATTGGTTTAAGGCTGACCACGTGGGATTGGGTAACCTAGCAGGGGATTTGGCCCTGGATTCTCCCTCTCTCATTATTTGCCTCCAGCTCTTCATCTAGGTATGGGTCCTTGTGAAATACGCCTCATTCAAGTCAGAATGTCAACTGGTGCTGTCATCATGCACTTCCTGTTCAGGTGACTATACTATTAATACTATGGGCTCCCTCCCTGTCATAGGTAGAATCTCACAGTCAACACCATGTACCTCTGGCTCTTCTAACCTCTCTGCTCCCCTTCTTTCTCCTCCCAGCATTTTCAATAGATTAGTGGCAACTGTCTCTCAGTGGACCCTTGTCTCTACACTGTCCTGGGTCAACCCATGCTGTCTACCAAAATCAAGTTACCCTTCTCCAAACCCAAATTCACTGTTCACTCTTCTCATAAGGCAGCACTGGCCCACTACAGTTAACAAGAGAGTTCAAGTCCTTTCCTATTAGCCGAAATAAACCAGTCGGCACTGGGAGCCCATTCTCCTTTGAGCCTTGCTTACTTCCTGTACTCTTAAAAGAGCATCTGGATAGTAGAACACAGGTGCCATGGGGTGGGGGATGGGAAAATGAGAGCAGCTTTCTATGGGGAGGGGGCAGGGAAGGCAATACGGAGGGAGAGGGAAGGAAGAGGAATAAAAACCACTAATGTTTGAAAAAGGCCAAAAGCTCAGATTACCCAAGCTACAATCCACAGACCACATAAAGCTCAAGAAGAAGGAGGACCAAAGTGTGGATGCTTCAGTTCTTCTTAGAAGGCGAACAAAATACTCACAAGAGGAAATACAGAGATAAAGTGGGAGCAGAGACTGAGGTAAAGGCCATCCAAGACTGCCCCACCTGGGGATCCATCCCATATACAGTCACCAAACCCAGACAACATTGCTGATGCTAAGAAGTGCATGCTGACAGGAGCCTGATATTGCTGTCACCTGAGAGGCTCTGCCAGAGCCTGACAAATACAGAGGTGGATGCTTGCAGCCAACCATTGGACTGAGAATGGGGTCCCCAATGTAGGAGTTAGAGAAGGGACTGAAGGAGCTGAAGGGCTCTGTAACCCCATAGGAAGAAAAAGAATAACAACAACCAAAACCTCCAGAGCTCTCAGGGACTAAACCACCAACCAAAGCGTTCACATGGAGTGACCAATGGCTCCAGTTTCATATGTAGCAGAGAATGGCCTTGTTGGGCATCAATGGAGGAGAGGCCCTTGGTCCTGTGAAGACTCAATGCCCCAGTGTATGGGGAATGCCACGGTGGGGAAGAGGGAGAGAAAGAGTGGGTGGGTGGGGGAGTGCCCTCATAGAAGCAGGGGGAAGAGGGGATGGGATAGGGGGTTGCTGGAGAGGAAACCAGGAAAGGGGATAACATTTGAAATGTAAATAAAAAATTATCCAATGAAAAAAGGAAAAAGTTGGAGATAAACATCATGTTAGCCTGTGTGTGTGTGTGTGTGTGTGTGTGTGTGTGTGTGTGTGTGTGTGTGTGTGCCTGTGTATGGCTTGGTAGCAAGTCTTCTCATCCTTTGTCAAATTTGCCAGTCCAGTAGGAGTTTTCATACACAAAACACACACTGCATCCTCCCCTTCTTTCCTGCAATTTTAGGTATATCTCTGTCCAGGGATGTTGCCCTGCTGCTTTGGCGAGAGAACATTTTCCACCAGAAATAGTATCCTTTTAGTTTCAGGTTGTATGGCTGTCCCCAGTGAATGTCTCTTTTATTTCCTTTTATCTCTCTTCCTTAGTTTAGCTTCTCTGAAAAGCAATATCCTGAACCAGGAAGGGAGGAGCAGCCGAATGTGGCTGAGGAGATGGCTCAGCAATTAAGAACACAGATCCAGGTTTGTTTCCCAGAACTCTTGGGAAGTTTGTAACTCCAGTTCCAGGCTTCTAGTACCTCCTTCTGGAGTCTACCGGCACCCAACACATTTGTAGTACACATACATCCACGCAAGTATTCACCCACACACATAAAATTAATAAACCTAACAAAAAAGAAAGAAAAGAGAAAAGGATGGGCTGGAGATGTAGCTCAGTTGGTAGTATGCTTCTGAGAATGCAGGAAGCCCTGGGTTCATCTGCAGCACTGCATAAACCAGGCACGATAGCATAAGCCTATAATCCCAGCACTCAGGAGGTAGAGGCAAGAAGCTCAGAAGTTCAAAGTTATCCTGACTACAGGGTTATCCTTGAATTTGAATCTCAGCTGTGATTCATGAAACCCTGTCTAAAAGAAGAGAAGCTAAGGAGAGCAAGCAACAGAAATCTAAGTACATGACTGTTGGGCTCAGAGAAGGGAGATGTTTACAACATGGCAGGTTATATGTTACATGTTATATGTTGTGTGTTGTACATTGTACCTTATGATATATGATGTATGGTGTAGACATATGATATGTGGTATATGGTATATAATATATATGAAGATTATATATTGTATGGTTTATTAGATATTATATATATATGATTTATTTCTTTATTTTATGTAGAGGAATACTCTATCTGCATGTACACTTGCATGCCATTAGAGAGTATCAGATCACATTATAGATGGTCATGAGCCACCATGTGGTTGCTGGGAATTGAACTGGGGACCTCTGGAAGAGCAGCCATTGCTTCTAACCACTGAGCCATCTCTCCAGCCTCTGAAGAATTATATCGTACAGAAACAAAACAAAGAGAAGATCCTTTGGCTTTGGGCGGGGAGTTGAAATACTAACAAAGGTCAAGCTTGAACTAACAGGTCACTGCAAAGCTTTACCTTAAGGAACAGGGTGGGTCAAGGGGAAGCCTGTAGAAACTCTGTGCAGGGATGATAGCAGATGTGAGAGAACTAGAAGAGAGTGCTCCAGGGAAGAGCCTGCTGGAGAAGAGGTGGCTGGGTACCAAAGAGGGGGGACCCCAGATGAAATGATAACTGCCTAAGGGTAACTCGTTCTTGACCCTGAACCTTTCAGCTAATTTGAGGAACCTATTGGTTCTCTGTGCACATTTGGGTTCCTTTTGATTACACATCTTGCTAATTAATGGTGTGAAATTGGTTACTTTCCCGTTAAATCAGGCATTTCTTCCCTTTTTTCCCCATTAAGAATTATTTACTTAATTTATATATATGAGTACACTATCACTGTCTTCAGACACACCAGAAGAGGGCACCAGATCCCATTACAGATGGTTGTGAGCCACCATGTACTTGCTGAAATTGAACTCAGGACCTCTGGAAGAGCGGTCAGTGCTCTTAACCGCTGAGCCACCTTCCAGCCCCTGAAATTCTTCCTTTCATGAGCATAAAGATCTATCAAAACTAAACCAACAAAACCTGAAAATCAGTTTGCATTTTTAAAAGGCTTAAATTAGAAAAACAAAGGGCTGGAGATAGCCTAATAGCATATAGTCTACTGCTGAGTAATACTCCAAGCCAGACTGCAGAAGCTGTTCTTATGAGGCAGGGTCTCACTCTGCAGTCGACACTGACTTCCTACTCATAGCAATCCTCCTGCCTCGGCTCCCACAAGTGCTGAGATTATAGGCATGAACCCACCACTGCCTGGGTCAACTCATAGACTTTTGAAGTAGTGATTTGTCTGGGTTTCCAAATACCTTGCAGTGTGTTATGAGTTCCGGGGTGAGAATGGGATGTGTTTAACATGAATACAAGTTGGCAGGAGCACAATTTTTGAAAAAAAAAAAAAACCTCTCTAGCCCAGGGAGTCCTTGTTATTCTTACAGCAACTTATCAAAATAAAATTATTTAACATATATATATATATATATATATATATATATATATATTATGAAGATATCTCAAAGGGCCAGAAAGATGCCTCCATGGATAAAAACGTGATGCCAAGCCTGGTAACCTGAGTTCAATCTTTGGCACCCACATGCTAGGAAAGAACCAACTTCATGAAGTTGTCCTGCGATCTACATGCACTCCATGGCGTGTTTGTGCACCTCTCCCGCACAAACAAGCACATTTAATTAAAAATAATTTACAAAACTCATGAATGTGGAGTAAATACGAAATCCGTACTATGATACACCATTTGTAAACAAATCTCAATCACCTTCTAGACTTGCCAAACACACATACTCATGTACACATACATAGACATACATGATGCATGCACACTCATGTATCCTTTCTGTGATTTGCCTAGCTTATACTATCCTATCTTCTATTTCCCACCAGAATAATAAGGGGCTGGAGACTTGGCTCATTGGTTAAGCGAGCATACTCTTGCACATGAGTTCTGTTCCCAGCACTCAGTGTGACTCACAGTTACCTGTCACCTTAGCTCTAGGGGAATCTGATATCTCTGGCCTCCACAGGCACCTGGACTCCTATGCACATACCCCACCTCCCCATATAAACACATAATTAAAAAGAAAACAAATCTTAAAAAAAAAAAACACCAAGCAACAGCAATTAGCAGTGTTACTAAGGCGGTGTTGGTACCAACAGCTCTTCACCATAGAGCAGTCACCACGATGACTCATAGCTGCTTGCGCTGAAGCTGTATCAATAGCGCACTGGGTTCCTTCACACCGAATGATGGGTTCTTGCCTTCCCTACTTTCATTGTGTTTCAGACAAGGGGGAAAAAAAAAGCAGATCCCTACAGCCTCTCTGTAAGGTGTTCTACAAAGTACGTGTGTTCAAAACTTGGATTAGATATGACTGAATGCCACGACACAGTTGCCAGGTGGTTTTAGTTGGGAGTAGGGTGGCCTTCTCAGCTTGATGTGTTAAATCTCTAGATCACATCATAAGTGATGACAAATGGAAACTACAACAAAAATTTCATAGCTGATATCTCTATGTAGTCCAGTTACTACTGCAGTGCTAGTGGACTAGGGGTTGGGGGTTGGGGCTCAGTGGTAGAGCCTGTGCCTAACACGTATACATCTGTGTCCAGTCCTTATCACTACAAACAAGCAAAGCTAACATGGGTACATCCACCACTGAATGATCCACTAGTAAAAACCAGGGGGGGGGGGGGGCTGGAGAGATAGCTCAGCGGTTAAGAGCACTGACTGCTCTTCCAAAGGTCCTGAGTTCAATTCCCAGCAACCACATGGTGGCTCACAACCATCTATAATAAGATCTGGGGTCATCTTCTGGCCTGCAGGCACACATGCAGACAGAAAGCTGTATGATGTATCCATAATAAATAAATAAATATTTAAAAAACAAAAAAAAGGAGGGGGTGAATATGCAAGCTCTATTATAGAGAAAAGATTGCAATTACATTTCTGTTCTGAGACACTTCTCCCCAGCCCCACGGTTGATTACATAGACTTGGGCTCTTACCTCACAAGTATTTGGGTCACTGGTTTAGTAAAAGCCATATATGGAGACAATAAAAGTAGCTTCTTTTCCCCATCGTTTCTTCATCTTAGGTCATTTAAAGCCCCATGAACATGAGATGCCACATATAAAACTCACCGTGAACTTCACCTAGGGAGTTCTTAGTAATAACTAACGATGACTGAGGGCTTACCCTGCTTTTAGCGCTTTGAGGGGTAGTTCTCATTAAATTTCTCACAGTGAAACTCAGGAAAGTCCTAGAAATATCCCAGTTTTATAGATAAGCCAAGTTGAGATGTGGGAGGTTCAAGTGACTGTAACTGTGGCTTAGACACTGCTGGTCACAAACCTGGAAGGAGAGCTCAGTGTTTCAAGTCAGATGCCCCTCCCTCCATTCAAGCCCAGCACTCCCCAGCCAAGAGCTACACACCCTACACCCTGTTCTCCCTTCCTTTCTGGAGGGATTCTGACTTACTGTTAGCTCAGGGCTTACCGCATACCTCACAAACTGATCCCTGTACCTCTTTTGGCACACTACTAGAACATTCAACATCAAATCAAATTAAATGGACCAAAGGATGGGAATAAAAAACAGTCTTAGACAGGTTTAAAAAGCAAATCAACTGGATGTCTGAATGCAGAAGAATACAAACAGACCTATAGCTACCACCCTGCACAAAACTCAAGTCCAAATGGATCAAAAACCTCAACATAAAACCAGGTACACTGAACCTGATGGAAGAGAAAGTGGGGAGTAGCCTTGAATCCATTGGCATGGGAGACAAATTCCTGAACAGAATACCGATAATGCAGTACTAAGGTCAACAATTAATAAACAGGACTTCATGAAACTGAAAAGCTTCTGTAAGACGAAGGGCATTCTCATTCAGGCACAGCAGCAGCCTGCAGAATAGGAAAAGATTTTTTACCAACTCCACATCTCATAGAGGGCTAATATCAAGATTTATAAGGAATTCAAGATACCCAAGTTAATAAAGATGAAAAAAAAAGAATTCAAGAAATTTGGTATCCAAAACTCAAATAACCCAATTAAAAAGTGGGGTGCAGATCTAAAACAGAGAATTCTCAATAGAGAAAACTCAAATGACGGAGAAACCCTTAAATGTTCAGCATCCTTGGCCATCAGGGAAATGCAAATCAAAAAGACTTTGAGACACCATCTTAACAGCTGTCAGAACGGCTAAGATCAAAGACACAAGTGACAGCTCATGCTGGAGAGGGTGAGGAGCGAGGGAACACTTCTCCATTGCTGGTAAAAATGAAAACTAGTACTGCCACCATGGAAATGAGCATGGTGGTTACTCGGAAAGATGGGACTCAATCTACCTCAAGATCCAGCTATGCCGTACTTAGGCAAGTAAGCAAAGGATGCTTCATCCTACCTCAGGGACACTTGCTCAGCCATGTTCACTGCTGATCTAGTCATAATAGCCAGAAACTGGAAACAACTTAGATGGCCCTTAGCAAAAGAATGGATAAGTATGTGGTGTATTTATACAACAAAGTATTTAACTGCTCTTTAAAAACAAAATGACAGTATGAGATTTGCAGGCACATGGATGGAACTGGATAGAATCATCCCGAGTGAGGTCACCTAGACCCAGAAAGATAACTTTGGCATGTATATGCTTACATCTGAATATTAGACATTAAACACATGATAACCAAGCTACACCCTGTAGACCTCGAGAGGTTAGGCATAAAGGAAGGGATGGGGTGGAAGGGCCCACGTGGGTCTCCCTGGGAGGTGGGAATAGAATTGCTCTTATGAATGGACTGGAGGGGGGGAATTATCAGAGGATCAGCTGGGAAGGGGGAGGGGAGAAGGAATTGAGGGAGGGAATGAGGAGAGAGACAGCTAGGATTGAAAAGCATTTGAGGGGTGGTATGGAAACTTACCTATATTATAGGAAGCAGTGAAAACTTCCTATAATGTACAAAGGTGATTCTAATGAAGTCTCCAAACAACAGGGGAGACAGAACTACTGGTGTCTCATCACCAAACGAAGCTTCTAGTGCTGGGACTGGGTTTCATCCAGTTGTTGGTCAAAGGGATCCCATGAACATTGATAAACCAGCCTGCCTCCATCTTGGGCTGTCAGGCTCTCTGATGGTAAAAACGGATTCTTTCCTGCTAATGAATAAATCTGTTTCAAGCATTGAGCTGTGCCCCTTCTGTAACCTTAACAACAAATGGTTCTGTACTGCCTGTTCCAGAAAATGACAACCAAGCCTTTGTTTCAAAACGTTCTTATGACTACCTTGTTGTAATGACTTTGTAACCACGTCTTGGTTTCAGGGGGTCCTTATGACTAACTTGTTATGCTCATGTTCTGCTTCTCAAACCCTGCCCATTTGCTTACCAAGTCCCCCATTCGGAAACCTCCTACTTCTGAGCCACTATGGAAACCCTTATCTGTGTCTAATGCTGTTCTCCTGAGCCCTGCCTTAGGGAGAGACAAAAAAAAAAAAAAAAAAAAAAAAGCTTGCTTTAATTAATTTGGCCATAAGTTAGGTCAGTGGTCTTTCTCCTCAAGTCTGTGAGATTAACTAATCCCCAAAGAACCCAGGCTGTTGCCAAGATAGTAGGTTTCTCTCCACCAACTGACAACAGGCCCCGACTGCTGAAGATAACACCTTCACAAATCCTTGAATGCGGAGAGATCAAGCTCATGCCTACATAGAATTTTCACCAGAAAAGTACTCCACAGGTCACCAAAAAAGAAACGTAAACACCAGCCCAACCATAAAACTTTTGATCTATGACCTGTTCTGCCTGCAATGTATGCTAGGAGTAGCCAACCGATGTCTAATTTGATTTAAGGCCCACTCATGAGCTGGAATCCATACCTGACACTGCTTGGGTGACCAAGATCCAGAGTCTAGATAGCCTAGAGACCTAGAGTAAATTCAAATCCTGCTGATCTTAAAACAACAACAACAAAAGATAGCAATAAAATGACACCTAGTCCTATTATATTCATAAATCAGGTCCCTGTTCAGCCATTGTTAAAGAGGCTTTTTTCTACAGCAGATAAGAACAAACACAGGGACCTATAGCAAGATGTTATGTAGAAAGAGATCTTGAAATAGGAGGCAGAAGAAATGAGGGAGACAGAGGACACCAGGAGAACAGGTCTGTGACAAGTCTTTCGCATACATATTCCAGTTGTCAGTTTAGTACTATTATGGGACCCCTGAATGTATAAACAAGTCAGTTTCTGATTCTTATGCCTTTTCTTGGGGCTCTTTTATTTTTCTGTCAGGTTGCTTTGTCCAACTTTGATGGGATGGTTTTGTTTTATTTTATTATGTTTTATTTTCTTAGAGTTTGTCGTCATGTTCTAGAAGCCCGTTCTTTTCTAATGAGAGACAGAAAGAGAGTAGCTCCAAATGAGAGAAGAGGTGAGGAGCACCTGGGAGGGATCGAGGAAGAGGAGACTGCATCGTCATCAAGGCAGGAGCATGGCAGCATGGCAGCATCCAGGCAGGCATGGTATAGGAGGAGCTGAGTTCTACATCTCCACCCAAAGGAAGCCAGGAACAGACTGAGCTAGGAGGAGCTAGGAGGAGGGTCTCCAAGCCCACCCCACAGTGACACACTTCCTCCAACAAGGCCACACCTTCTAATAGTGCCTCTCCCTGTGCCAAGCATGTGCAAACCATCACACTGACCTTGAATGTGTAGTATGGGGGTCTCTAATTCTGCCTCCAGTATAGCTGGCACTACACTTGCAGCTCCAATACCCGTGTGGAACTCTTCTCTAAGTTTTTAAGTGATAGTAAACATTCCAGAAGGATTGCAGAACCGTCTGCAAGAAGCCCAGAACAGTTTTTGTTTGTTTCTGTTCTCTTCAGTTCTCGCCCCTGTGCAGACACTGTCGCCATGCCTCGGAAAATTGAGGAAGTCAAGGACTTTCTGCTCACAGCTCGGCGGAAGGATGCGAATTCAGTCAAGAAGAACAGGATAATGTGAAGTTCAAGGTTTGATGTAGCAGGTACCTTTGTTATTTTGTCGTCGCCCACCCCCCAACTGAGGACCGAACCCAGGGCCCTAGGCAAGCATTCTACCACGGATGAAGCAGGTACCTTTACACTCTGGTTGTCACAGACCAGGAGAAGGTAGAGAAACTGAAGCAGTCCCTACCCCTAGTTTTGGCAGTGAAGAAGTTGAAATGAACCGGAACTCTGCACATGACTATTAAAATCCCCGAAAAGTGAAACAAACACCAAACAAACAAACACCAGAAGCCCAGAACAGCAAATGTAGCCACTAAAGAGAGTTAGACCAGGGCCGCTCTGTTAACTCCTAGGAGAGATGTGCACACATTCCCACTGACCTCTTTCCATACAGTACTCCTCTCTCCACCATTGCATGGTGCATTTGACTTTATCTATGTGGTGTGTGTGTGTGTGTGTGTGTGTGTGTGTGTGTGTGTGTGTGTGTGTGTTAAATATCCCATTTTATAAATTGCCCAATTAAAGCTTTAGGTGATAAGTCACATGTCCGAGGATTTTGAAGCCTCTGCTTTTCTTAGCCTTTGGTTAAGAGTACATAGATGGATATCCCTCAGTTTCACTAGAGCTTCCCAACGCCTAATGCTCGACATTATCACACTTTATAGTTGTATGTTGTTCTTTAACTTGGAGAACCATTCAAACTACCAAAAAGAAAAAAGAAAAGAAAGAAAAGAAAAGATTCATCAGTCTCCGCAGTGTGGCCAATGCCAAACTGCTAGAGTCCCTGGCCAGCTTTAGGATTATGAAATTTGCCATATCCAACTCTGTTTCACTTGGGGGATCCCCCTGAAATTTGGCTAATGGGGAGGACACGCTTGGTGGGCAGTGTTAACTTATTGGCTACACAGCTCTGGCTTTGTATCCATTGCAAAGTGACCCCTTAGCCTGTAGGAGACTGGATGCAAAAAGCAAAGAGAATGGGTTGCTTCCAGAAGGCCAGGCCGCAACTCTCTGATTAAGCTAACCCAGGAGCCGAGCCCATTTTAGCATTTGAAAGGGAAGGCAATTGTATCAAGTAGCCTCATTCCTCCACCCCCAGCCTTTTCTCCCAGTAAACAAAGAGCACAGAGTAAACACCACTTCCTATTCTTATTCACTAAGGGCTAACAGATCCCTTAAAGGACAAAAAGAGTCCATCCAGAAGACTGTTTGGGAGTACATTATGCAGAAGAGCCCTGGCTCCAGGACACGTTTACTGTCACCCAGGGAGGGTGGGCACGTAGCTGTCAGCACTGGACATTTCTGTATGGTCTCATTTGCTGGTGGTCACATTATATTTGGTTGCAGTTCTGCTATGTTTTTAGATTTCTTGGTTTCAGTTGAACTTGAACTCTAAGCCAGGACAACATCCATAGTCATTAAGTCAGCAGGTACTGTGTTAGGTGTGGGAGGAGGTAACATCCCAGCCCTGATGTAGCATCTGAACCCTTTGGGTCAATAGGAAAGACTGATTTTGACTAAGGAGATACGCGTTATTATCGAAAGACAGCTGTGAGAAACGTTAGAAGGTGCAGTGTTCTCTGTTTGAAAAACCTTAACAAGAGTGTCTGATCTCATTCTCTAATTCTACACGGCAAGAAGAAAGAAACAAGCAAAAGGGCCCTCAGGGAAAACCTAGCATGGTCCAGGACTTGAAAGGTGCCCACCAAGGCTAAGGAGGTCAGAACGGACCAGAGCCGGGCAGCTAGAGAATTTAGGAATTGCTTTCTGTAAGCCTTTGCTTCTGCGGCCTTTAATGAGGGAAGTCACTTCAGAGGTTTGTAACCTAAAGGATTTCAGGGCCAGAGAGATAGAGGATGGCTCCATGGGTAAATATTCTTCCTCCAAGCCTGAGGACTGGAATTAAATCCCCAAACCCCTCATGATAGAAGGAGTGTGCGCACACCATAATTATTTAGAAGAAAAGGGTTTATGGGCTGGCCTTTTGAGATGACGTTCACACACAGGCCTGATGACCTGAAGTTAATCCCTGGACCCAACAAATCCTGGCAAGTTGTCCTCTGAAGTGCAAGGGGGCAGATACATGGAAACCAGTTGACTAAGCTCTGTCAGAAGTCAAAGCAAGAAGTGCTCAAATTTTATGAATTTGCTGGGGACATTTTTAAAATGCAGGTTCTGCGTAGCAGGGCCTTAGATGGAGCCTCAGATTCTGTGTTTGAGTGCAGTCCTAGGTGTCCATAGGCCAGGGGGTAGGCAAACACTTCGCTAACACGTGTTTGACCAGGGTTGTAACGGAGATGTAGAAAAGCAGACGCCTTCGAGAGCTATTCTATGAGAAGAACATGAAAACATTAATATACCTTGGGTGACTGGGTGGGAAGCAAAGACGTTCAACTGTTGTGGGTGACCCAGTTGAGCCTCCTCCTGTAGACTAGTGAAATGAGGAAGGCTCACACGGCAGAAGCTACCAGCAGCTGGTTCGCCTGCTGCTAATGTATTTCCAACTCTATACTGTAGTTACTTGTAGCAGTGGTGTTTAACTTCAAACACGCATGTATGTCCTGAGTCGATTTACTTGCAAAACAGAGGTAATAGTGTCCATTTAAAAAAACTCTTGCTGACTGTGGATGGAAGCATGAGTTGGGAAACCTGTGTTGAAGAACAATTCAGCAGGATTTATTCAGACTGTAAATACGTGCTGTCTAAGACTCAAGAATCCCAGGTAAGTCTCAGAGAGACCCTTGAACGGTGCCCTGGGAGTCTGCATCTAGTCGTTCACTGAAATGCCTTTTCAATAGGAGAGAATTAGAAGTAGTGTAGCTGTCCATCAGAAGACAATAAGCGCGTGAGAGTAATGACTGACGTTGGGCGTGCAGGACAGCAGCTTAAACTGAAGAGAGTGGCTCTCCGTCGATCGTTATGGACCGACCTCAGAAGATACGTCTGACGAAAGAAAAAAGGCAAATTGTATAGTGAGAAGTGCAGTAGGATCCATTTACACCCACTTTCAGAGCAGACACTGCACTACGTATTTTTATGGATCTGTAAGTCTATGGAAAATAGACCAGAAGGACACAGTAGCTACACTGGGAATAATGGATAAAGATTAAAAAAAAATAGGGGTCATGTCTAGACAGATGATTATATCATGCCAGAGACGGAAAAGAATGACTGATTGAATCGATTCAGTTCTGTGCCTGCAGCTCAACCTTAGAAACCAAATAAAGCAAAACCAAACATAATACTATTGCTTTTCTAGGATTAAACGACATAATAGCCCAATGTCTGGCACATAGTAAGGGCTTAATAAATGGTAATCATTACTATTATTGTGCTTGCCTTCTGCACTCTCTCTTTTTAGGTTCTATAGACGCTGGCACAATGGTCTTGCAGGGAGGAGGGGTTTGGTTGGTTTCTTTTCTCTATCCTAAATTTCCAATTCTCATTTATTGGCATGAAGGCTGTACAAAGGAAAGCGTTGGTTTGCAGCCAGGTATTGACGTTCACTGAGGCTACTCTAATGGGTTAAAAAAAAATTTCTCCAAGGCATGGACCCAACAGGAACCTCACTCAGCCCATCAATCTAATAATGACTCCTGGGGAAAAAGACAGCTCACCTGTGTACAGCCTTGCATTTGCATAGCTAATTTAGATTAATCAGGACTATGTTGAACAAAATAGGGAAAATACAGTCCAGAGAGAGAGAGAGAGAGAGAGGCTCTAGAAAAGCAGCTCGCTGTGGGTTTCTCAGCTGAAATGCACACTTCTCGTTGCCTCGCACCTGCCTATTTCTGCTACGTCCTCACCTTGGAGTGCCCACTTCCAGGTACCAATTTCTGAATGGGTTAGGGTTAGGCAAGCAGCTCAAGGAAGCTCTGACTCAGCCGGGCAGAAAGGGGAATTTATTGGAAGGAAACTATAGAGCTCACAGAATTAGACAAAACATGAAAGCGAGGTCTTGAGCAAAAGAAGGCGGAGACTGAAGGACTTTAAAAACGTACAGCTCTTTCTTTGGCCATATCATGAACTGACCCCTTCCAGCTCCTAGCGTCCTTCTCTCTAGAAAGACTGATTTCACTGGCTCAGTTTAGGTGATGTGAGGTGAAGGAGGATGTGATTGACAGCCCTCTTACAACTACCTAGACTCTGAAAGGGGGGAAGTCTCCAAGAAGAAAATCTATTTCTCAAACAAGGGGAGAATTTGCTGGCTGACTTTTTGTTGGCTTGAGACCTACCCCAACAATATTCCATGGGCAGAGTTACTTAAAGATTTTCCTCATGGTCGTGCAACTTCGAAGTTCAAAAGGTAACCAGCTCAGGTGAGTGCTGCCAAACGCTCTCTTCTGACTTACAGACATTTATCATGGCACTGTAGCCTCGAGGCTGAGTGAGAGAGCTCTGGTGTCTGTTCTAATTTCATAAGGGCATAATCCTGTGAAGAACTTCCCCATCCTGATAACAATCTCTAAATCTAATGATCTCGAAAGGCCCCTTTTCTAAATACCATCTCCTCGAAGGTTAGAGTTCTAAGTCATGGCAGTGGGTCAGTGGGTCAGCAGATATAACTGATGCCCACAACACAACTAAATGTGGTTTGCGATTGCTCTAGAATTCCAAAGGTCACACATCAAGAGGGATGTTAGAGCAATGTGATTAGCTAGCCTAACTGATCGTGGGAACTTGACCCTACCTGGTGTATACCCCCTCTTTCATACTTTTAAGAGTGGGCTCCTGACATACACTCCGTGTCTTAGTCAGGGTTCTCCAGAGGCACAAGAACAATAAAGTACATATAATTACAAGAGAGGATTTATTAGGTCGTCTTGCACAACCAGAGGCTGATTAGTCCCTCAGTGGTCATCTGTAGGCAATAGATCTGGGGAAACCAGTAGCCACCCAGTCCCAAATGCTAGAGGCCCCAGAAACACTGGAGCTAATTACACAAGCTGAAATTCACTGAAAGCCCTGAGCTCTCTGGAGAGTTGCTGCTGTGAGTCCATAGTCAAAGAATCTAGGCTTTGACATTCTTTAGAGATGGCAGCAAAAACCACAGCTGAGTCGAAGCCAAGCTTGTTTGTGAATTTGCTTCCCTTTTTGCTTTTTTGTCCCATCCTGGCCACCATACTACAAATCTGAGGCTGCTCACCCTAAAGATAGGTTTTCCCCTCAGATTTAACACTCACCCATTTGCTATTGTTTCTGGAAACATCTTCACAGACACACACAGAAGGATGCTTCACCAAGTCTGTAGGTATCTCGCAATCTAGTAAGTTGACAGCCAAGATTAACTAGACATGCCCTCTTCTTATGTCACCAGATAGAACGCCACATAAATTCTTAATTACAGAGTAATAGAGGAGTCTTAAGTCTTCCAAGGGGGTAACTTTCCACTTTACCTTGGCCACGATTTTAAACCTGGTACACAAGTTTTAAAAAGCACATAGTGGGGAACCAGATCGATTGCTCTGAGAGGGAGTTCAGGCATGGGATTACTGTTTTGTTTTTGGCATCTGTATCTGTAAACACCTCAGGTGGTTTTCAAGTTTGGCATTTCCTGATTTCATGGTAGTTTTCTTTATCCCCCCTGTAGAACGTCTGCATCTAAGAGAGAAGGCTGTTAGACTGTTGTCTGTGGCTATCGTGAGAGGAGGAGTTCTTTCTGCTGAAGCCACCATTACCTAATAGCATGGTGTGGGGAGCATCAATGGCAGAAATGTTTTCTCTTGTAGTTGTGGAGCCTGAGAGGTTTAAGAACAGGGTTCCCACGGGTAGGTGGCCGGTGAAGCTCCTCTTGCCACCTTGCAGCTGTCTGCCATTCCCAAGGCCTTCCACAGAGCGAGCAAGCCTCTGTTGTCTCTTCCTTCCAGGACACCAGTCCTCACAGGATCCCCAGTGTGATCTCCTTAATGCCTCCCTGATCCATCATCAGGATCCTGGAGCAGCTCAAGCATCCAGGTCCTGGCAGGGAGAACTCAGGGAACTGTAGAGGGTCTTAAACCATTAGGAAACTTCACAGAAGCCCAAGGCTGTCTTGTCCTAAATTCTCATCCTAATTCCACAGACAGGTCTAGAGGAAAAGCGAGACAGCAGGCAGGCAAGACTAGTAATTACTTGCTATGGATTTCACTTCTAGGATTCCTTTTAAGCTCCAGAAAAAAAAAAACAAAAACAAAAAAACAAACAAACAAACAACAACAACAAAAAATGCTGGGGTTAGTGAATATCTTATCCCCAATTTATAGACCATGAGACTGGTTTATTTCTGCCACTTCAAAACCTATTTGAATCAGCGTTCATTCTATGGTCTTTAGTATTGATAAAAAAATGTAATCTGTATAAGAATCAGGTAGAAAGATTTTTTTTATTCACCAAGGTTCAAAATAAAATGTTGAACCACAGATAAGTTTTGGTTGGTGGGGGTTGCAGGCTGGAGATCAGGAGGTGGAGCCTTAGACTTTTTTGTACACTGACTTACAGAAAGTGCTTTCCTGAGCCTTTGTACTTGCTCCTCTAGGCCGAACCTCAACTTGCACTTCCGGCTGGCAGAGAGGGGAAAGACTTGGAAGAGGATCAATTCTCTAAGTCGTGCAATCAGAAACCAGTGCTGTGGTGTGTCATCTAAAAGTTTACCTGCCTGTCCCGACCTTTGTCTGGAACAGTCCCTGGACAGGGAGACTGGCCAGGAAGAACCAGCCAGGTTCCTTTTAAAGACTCACCACAGATGACAGAACCAGAGGTGCTGTTTTTCAGTCAGCATGGTACAACCTGGGGCTGTTGTGCAATGGGCAGAAGTTGTGTGCCTCAAAACAGAGCTATCCCAGAGGGACACACTATAGAGATCAAGACAAAGATTGAAGTCCTGATGTTGTAGCATCTAGGCTTGGGGAAGCTCACCTCTCAGTTGGTTCCCATGATTTAGTAAAGGCCAAGCTTGTTTCCAGTTTACTTCCTGTGACGTCATGGAGGCCCATGAAGGTTGTAGTTCTTATTGAACCTTACGTGCCCAGTACTTAGTACTCAGCCCTGCTCAGAACGAGCAGTTCCCACTGTACAGTTGTATAAATGTGCTGGTCTCATAGCTCTTCACAGTATCTCTGCACTTTCTGGAAACTTCATGCTAGAACTGCTTCATAACCTTTTCCGTGGTCGAAGCAGACAGAGGGGTGAGAGCACTTGTGAAGCATACAGGCTCCAGGGTGGGCGAGATTGGGCTCAGATAAAAAGCTAAGAGCTTGCGAAGTTGTAAATTCTTCCAAGCCCAATTGTCCCATCTATAAAAGGAGGACAGCATCGTTTATAAAGCAATTCTCATCTTTGTCACTGCACTTTTCTTCCTCATTTGTTCACGTAATTTTCACCTGTTGTCTCGGTACATGGTAGGTGTCTATCTGGAGCAAATCCAGGGGTTAAAACAATGAAAGACAACTCACATCTGGGGAAGGCCAGTTTCCATAGTTACCCAAAGATGGTGCGGTGTGCCATAGACCTAGAAAAGCACCTCGGGCTGCCACTGTGCTCCTCAGAGGCTGCCCTCCTCTTACCCTCCCTGGCACTGGCTGTACAGCTCTTCTGATTGGTGAGTCAGCCCAAATGCCTTCCAATAAATCTCTTCGGTTTGTTTGTGTACAATGCAACCAAGGAGCCCAAATGAATCAATCCACCTCAGAAGCTTCTACTGAGAATCGGACAAGATGGTACACGTGAAGTAAGGAGCAAAGTCCTGGAAAATTAATACATCATCCATCAGGGTTACTCACTTTCAATACTGCAATCTGACTGGTTACCTGAGTCCTACACAGTTAAGCCGATTCCTGTTTGCTGCTGAGAAATCAGCTGCATGGAGAGGCCCACGGCTTACTCATGTCTTCAGAGACGGTGAGGATCAGATGGTGACGACTGCTCTCTGTCTGTCTATCTGTCTATCTTTCTTAAGATAATGTCTTGCCACATAGCCCCGGTTGTCCTTGATCTTGAAATCCTTCTCTCTCGGTCTCTGAACTGTTGGGATTACATAGTGCTTACACCAAGCTTAGTTGAGAAATGTCTTTACAGAAAGCAGACAAGGATGAGCTGCAGGACAGTCTGGGCTACAATATATAATATAATATGATATGATATAATGTAATATGTACTATATATGCAAAAGAAGATATTATTCCCACACAGAGAAGACAGTGGAAAGACAATGGTACAGTTAGTGTGGTGTGACCACCATTTAAGAACTGACAGCTCCTAGAAAATGGAAGTCAAAGACTATTGTTCCCTGTAATACCTACAGAGGCCAGTCAGCTACTCACAAATGGGTTCCTGGATCTCTGATCTTCAGAACTCCTACTGAATAACTTTCCACTGTTTGAAGTCATGAAGTTCATGACTTGTTATAGCAGCCACAGGAAATGGATACATTATCCTGAATAACTTTGTCAAATGTATTGAAAGCCCAGACAAGCAACTGCTAGAGCAAAGAGAAACTTAATTGGATTTGAAGAAAGTATTCAACTCTTTCCTACTTTGCTAATGTTTCCAAAAGCTAAGAAGGGTTGTCATTGTGTACTGTTATCTATTCCTGGTGTCACTCGCAGACTGCCATTGTAACCTTTTGGGGACAGTTCCTGGAGCCACACATCTTCCAGAGCTGCAGTTCCTAAAGCTGTAAAGGGGCTACTGAGGTTGACCCCAATACGAAAGCCTCCTTCCCTTCCACCATCTTTTCATGGGTGAGTGAGAATCTAACAGAATAAGTGCTTGGGGGTCTTCATGGTTTTCATCTTTCTCCTTGGGATGCATCAAGTGAGGTCAGACTCCAAGAGAAAGGACAATGCTGATGCCCCTTTCCTCTTTACAGTTCATGCCTCTTAACCCAGCAACCCCCTTTCCTTTTTCTAATACTTTTAATAGTAGAAAAGTATTTGCAAATACTATTTAGACAAGTTTCTTGCTCTACACATATTGTTGGGATACTCTCCTATTGCTCTTTCTTTCTTAGATTTCATCAGTGTTAAAAGTCTGACATTTTCTTCTAGAAACTCTTTGGTTGTATTTCATTGTCCTCAGAGGCTTGTGTGTATTTTTTCTCATTCTTTTTTTTAAAAAGTGAGTCATTTGAGAATTTCATACCATGTGATTTTTTATCACGTTCATCTTCTTCCCCCAACTCCTTCCAGATCGCTTCCTCTTCCTTATGCATCTAACTTTTGTGTTTTCCCTTTCTTTTTAAAAATTCATCAAGTTGAATCAACTCAGATTTTCTTGAATGTGTGGCTTTCCACTGGAGTATGGCCAACCTACCAGGGACTATACTCTTAAAGAAAACCTGACTCTCACTTTCCCTGAAGATATTATTTGCCAATAGCACCTTAACTGGGGATGGGAATTTGTATCCACCTCTCCCTCTGGGAGAAATTTTGTCTGGCTAGAGTTTGTACACACAGGTCTTGTGCATGCACACTTCTTTAATCCCATCACTCAGGAAACAGAGGCAGGTGGATCTCTGTAATTTCGAGGCCAGCCTGGTCTACATAGTGAGTTCCAGGACAGCCAAGGTTACACAGAGAAAGACTATCTCAAAGACAAAAGAAAGGAAGGAAGAAAAGAAGGAAGGAAAGAGGGAAGGAAAGAATGAAGGAAGAAAGGAAGAAAGAAAAGAAGAAAGGAGGAAAGGGAGGAAGGAAGGAAGGAAGGAAGGAAAGAAGAAAGAAAAGAAAGAACTGTTTCCTTGAAGTCTCCTATCTCCTCTGGCTCTTACAATCATACTGCTCCCCCTTCTTCAAGGATCCTCAAGCTTTGGAGGGAGGAATGTGATACAAATCTTTTTTTTATTTTTATTTTATTTTTTATTTTTATTAACCTGAGTATTTCTTATATACATTTCAAGTGTTATTCCCTTTCCCGGTTTCCGGGCAAACATCCCCCTCCCCCCTCCCCTTCCTTATGGGTGTTCCCCTCCCAACCCTCCCCCCATTGCCGCCCTCCCCCCATAGTCTAGTTCACTGGGGGTTCAGTCTTAGCAGGACCCAGGGCTTCCCCTTCCACTGGTGCTCTTACTAGGATATTCATTGCTACCTATGGGGTCAGAGTCCAGGGTCAGTCCATGTATAGTATTTAGGTAGTGGCTTAGTCCCTGGAAGCTCTGGTTGCTTGACATTGTTGTACTTTTGGGGTCTCGAGCCCCTTCTAGCTCTTCCAGTTCTTTCTCTGATTCCTTCAACGGGGGACCTATTCTCAGTTCAGTGGTTTGCTGCTGGCATTCGCCTCTGTATTTGCTGTATTCTGGCTGTGTCTCTCAGGAGCGATCTACATCCGGCTCCTGTCGGTCTGCACTTCTTTGCTTCATCCATCTTGTCCAATGGGGTGGCTGTATATGTATGGGCCACCTGTGGGGCAGGCTCTGAATGGGTGTTCCTTCAGTCTCTGTTTTAATCTTTGCCTCTCCCTTCCCAGCCAAGGGTATTCTTTTTCCTCATTTAAAGAAGGAGTGAAGCATTCACATTTTGATCATCCGTCTTGAGTTTCGTTTGTTCTAGGGATCTAGGGTAATTCAAGCATTTGGGCTAATAGCCACTTATCAATGAGTGCATACCATGTATGTCTTTCTGTGATTGGGATAGCTCACTCAGGATGATATTTTCCAGTTCCAACCATTTGCCTACGAATTTCATAAACTCGTTGTTTTTGATAGCTGAGTAATATTCCATTGTGTAGATGTACCACATTTTCTGTATCCATTCCTCTGTTGAAGGGCATCTGGGTTCTTTCCATTTTCTGGCTATTATAAATAAGGCTGCGATGAACATAGTGGAGCACGTGTATCTTTTATATGTTGAGGCATCTTTTGGGTATATGCCCAAGAGAGGTATAGCTGGATCCTCAGGCAGTTCAATGTCCAATTTTCTGAGGAACCTCCAGACTGATTTCCAGAATGGTTTTACCAGTCTGCAATCCCACCAACAATGGAGGAGTGTTCCTCTTTCTCCACATCCTCGCCAGCATCTGCTGTCACCTGAGTTTTTGATCTTAGCCATTCTCACTGGTGTGAGGTGAAATCTCAGGGTTGTTTTGATTTGCATTTTCCTTATGACTAAAGATGTTGAACATTTCTTTAGGTGTTTCTCAGCCATTCGGCATTCCTCAGCTGTGAATTCTTTGTTTAGCTCTGAACCCCATTTTTTAATAGGGTTATTTGTTTCCCTGCGGTCTAACTTCTTGAGTTCTTTGTATATTTTGGATATAAGGCCTCTATCTGTTGTAGGATTGGTAAAGATCTTTTCCCAATCTGTTGGTTGCCGTTTTGTCCTAACCACAGTGTCCTTTGCCTTACAGAAGCTTTGCAGTTTTATGAGATCCCATTTGTCGATTCTTGATCTTAGAGCATAAGCCATTGGTGTTTTGTTCAGGAAATTTTTTCCAGTGCCCATGTGTTCCAGATGCTTCCCTAGTTTTTCTTCTATTAGTTTGAGTGTGTCTGGTTTGATGTGGAGGTCCTTGATCCACTTGGACCTAAGCTTTGTACAGGGTGATAAGCATGGATCGATCTGCATTCTTCTACATGTTGCCCTCCAGTTGAACCAGCACCATTTGCTGAAAATGCTATCTTTTTTCCATTGGATGGTTTTGGCTCCTTTGTCAAAAATCAAGTGACCATAGGTGTGTGGGTTCATTTCTGGGTCTTCAATTCTATTCCATTGGTCTATCTGTCTGTCTCTGTACCAATACCATGCAGTTTTTATCACTATTGCTCTGTAATACTGCTTGAGTTCAGGGATAGTGATTCCCCCTGAAGTCCTTTTATTGTTGAGGATAGCTTTAGCTATCCTGGGTTTTTTGTTATTCCAGATGAATTTGCAAATTGTTCTGTCTAACTCTTTGAAGAATTGGATTGGTATTTTGATGGGGATTGCATTGAATCTGTAGATTGCTTTTGGTAAAATGGCCATTTTTACTAAATTAATCCTGCCAATCCATGAGCATGGGAGATCTTTCCATCTTCTTTTTTTTTTTTTTTTTTTTTTTGGTTCTTTTTTTTCGGAGCTGGGGACTGAACCCAGGGCCTTGCGCTTCCTAGGTAAGCGCTCTACCACTGAGCTAAATCCCCAGCCCCGATCTTTCCATCTTCTGAGGTCTTCTTCAATTTCTTTCCTCAGTGTCTTGAAGTTCTTATTGTACAGATCTTTTACTTGCTTGGTTAAAGTCACACCGAGGTACTTTATATTATTTGGGTCTATTATGAAGGGTGTCGTTTCCCTAATTTCTTTCTCGGCTTGTTTCTCTTTTGTATAGAGGAAGGCAACTGATTTATTTGAGTTAATTTTATACCCAGCCACTTTGCTGAAGTTGTTTATCAGCTTTAGTAGTTCTCTGGTGGAACTTTTGGGATCACTTAAATATACTATCATGTCATCTGCAAATAGTGATATTTTGACCTCTTCTTTTCCGATCTGTATCCCCTTGATCTCCTTTTGTTGTCTGATTGCTCTGGCTAGAACTTCAAGAACTATATTGAATAAGTAGGGAGAGAGTGGGCAGCCTTGTCTAGTCCCTGATTTCAGTGGGATTGCTTCAAGTTTCTCTCCATTTAGTTTAATGTTAGCAACTGGTTTGCTGTATATTGCTTTTACTATGTTTAGGTACGGGCCTTGAATTCCTATTCTTTCCAGGACTTTTATCATGAAGGGGTGTTGAATTTTGTCAAATGCTTTCTCAGCATCTAATGAAATAATCATGTGGTTCTGTTCTTTCAGTTTGTTTATATAATGGATCACGTTGATGGTTTTCCGTATATTAAACCATCCCTGCATGCCTGGGATGAAGCCTACTTGATCATGGTGGATGATTGTTTTGATGTGCTCTTGAATTCGGTTTGCCAGAATTTTATTGAGTATTTTTGCATCGATATTCATAAGGGAAATTGGTCTGAAGTTCTCTTTCTTTGTTGTGTCTTTGTGTGGTTTAGGTATAAGAGTAATTGTGGCTTCGTAGAAGGAATTCGGTAGTGCTCCATCTGTTTCAATTTTGTGGAATAGTTTGGATAATATTGGTATGAGGTCTTCTATGAAGGTTTGATAGAATTCTGCACTAAACCCGTCTGGACCTGGGCTCTTTTTGGTTGGGAGACCTTTAATGACTGCTTCTATTTCCTTAGGAGTTATGGGGTTGTTTAACTGGTTTATCTGTTCCTGATTTAACTTCGATACCTGGTATCTGTCTAGGAAATTGTCCATTTCCTGAAGATTTTCAAGTTTTGTTGAATATAGGTTTTTATAGTAAGATCTGATGATTTTTTGAATTTCCTCTGAATCTGTAGTTATGTCTCCCTTTTCATTTCTGATTTTGTTAATTTGGACGCACTCTCTGTGTCCTCTCGTTAGTCTGGCTAAGGGTTTATCTATCTTGTTGATTTTCTCAAAGAACCAACTTTTGGTTCTGTTGATTCTTTCTATGGTCCTTTTTGTTTCTACTTGGTTGATTTCAGCTCTGAGTTTGATTATTTCCTGCCTTCTACTCCTCCTGGGTGTATTTGCTTCTTTTTGTTCTAGAGCTTTTAGGTGTGCTGTCAAGCTGCTGACATATGCTCTTTCCTGTTTCTTTCTGCAGGCACTCAGCGCTATGAGTTTTCCTCTTAGCACAGCTTTCATTGTGTCCCATAAGTTTGGGTATGTTGTATCTTCATTTTCATTAAATTCTAAAAAGTTTTTAATTTCTTTCTTTATTTCTTCCTTGACCAGGTTATCATTGAGTAGAGCATTGTTCAATTTCCACGTATATGTGGGCATTCTTCCCTTATTGTTATTGAAGACCAGTTTTAGGCCGTGGTGGTCCGATAGCACGCATGGGATTATTTCTATCTTTCTGTACCTGTTGAGGCCCGTTTTTTGACCAATTATATGGTCAATTTTGGAGAAAGTACCATGAGGAGCTGAGAAGAAGGTATATCCTTTTGCTTTAGGATAGAATGTTCTATAAATATCCGTTAAGTCCATTCGGCTCATGACTTCTCTTAGTCTGTCGACATCACTGTTTAATTTCTGTTTCCATGATCTGTCCATTGATGAGAGTGGTGTGTTGAAATCTCCCACTATTATTGTGTGAGGTGCAATGTGTGCTTTGAGCTTTAGTAAGGTTTCTTTTACGTATGTAGGTGCCCTTGTATTTGGGGCATAGATATTTAGGATTGAGAGTTCATCTTGGTGGATTTTTCCTTTGATGAATATGAAGTGTCCTTCCTTATCTTTTTTGATGACTTTTAGTTGGAAATTGATTTTATTTGATATTAGAATGGCTACTCCAGCTTGCTTCTTCTGACCATTTGCTTGGAAAGTTGTTTTCCAGCCTTTCACTCTGAGGTAATGTCTGTCTTTGTCTCTGAGGTGTGTTTCCTGTAGGCAGCAGAATGCAGGGTCCTCGTTGCGTATCCAGTTTGTTAATCTATGTCTTTTTATTGGGGAGTTGAGGCCATTGATATTGAGAGATATTAAGGAATAGTGATTATTGTTTCCCTTTATATTCATATTTGGATGTGAGGTTATGTTTGTGTGCTTTCATTCTCTTTGTTTTGTTGCCAAGACGATTAGTTTCTTGCTTCTTCTAGGGTATAGCTTGCCTCCTTATGTTGGGCTTTACCATTTATTATCCTTTGTAGTGCTGGATTTGTGGAAAGATATTGTGTAAATTTGGTTTTGTCATGGAATATCTTGGTTTCTCCATCAATGTTAATTGAGAGTTTTGCTGGATACAGTAACCTGGGCTGGCATTTGTGTTCTCTTAGGGTCTGTATAACATCAGTCCAGGATCTTCTGGCCTTCATAGTTTCTGGCGAGAAGTCTGGTGTGATTCTGATAGGTCTCCCTTTATATGTTACTTGACCTTTTTCCCTTACTGCTTTTAATATTCTTTCTGTATTTTGTGCGTTTGATGTTTTGACAATTATGTGATGGGAGGTGTTTCTTTTCTGGTCCAATCTATTTGGAGTTCTGTAGGCTTCTTGTATGTCTATGGGTATCTCTTTTTTTAGGTTAGGGAAGTTTTCTTCTATGATTTTGTTGAAGATATTTACTGGTCCTTTGAGCTGGGAGTCTTCACTCTCTTCTATACCTATTATCCTTAGGTTTGATCTTCTCATTGAGTCCTGGATTTCCTGTATGTTTTGGACCAGTAGCTTTTTCCGCTTTACATTATCTTTGACAGTTGAGTCAATGATTTCTATGGAATCTTCTGCTCCTGAGATTCTCTCTTCCATCTCTTGTATTCTGTTGGTGAAGCTTGTATCTACAGCTCCTTGTCTCTTCTTTTGGTTTTCTATATTCAGGGTTGTTTCCATGTGTTATTTCTTGATTGCTTCCATTTCCATTTTTAATTCCTTCAACTGTTTGATTGTGTTTTCCTGGAATTCTTTCAGGGATTTTTGTGTCTCCTCTCTATGCGCTTCTACTTGTTTATTTATGTTTTCCTGAAATTCTTTCAGGGATTTTTGCGATTCTTTCAGGCATTTTTGCGATTCCTCTCTGTAGGCTTCTACTTGTTCTCTAAGGGAGTTCTTCACGTCTTTCTTGAAGTCCTCCAGCATCATGATCAAAAATGATTTTGGAACTAGATCTTGCTTTTCTGGTGTGTTTGGATATTCCATGTTTGTTTTGATGGGAGAATTGGGCTCCGATGGTGCCATGTAGTCTTGGTTTCTGTTGCTTGGGTTCCTGCGCTTGCCTCTCGCCATCAGATTATCTCTAGTGTTACTTTGTTCTGCTATTTCTGACAGTGGCTAGACTGTCCTATAAGCCTGTGTGTCAGGAGTGCTATAGACCTGTTTTCCTCTCTTTCAGTCAGTTATGGGGACAGAGTGTTCTGCTTTCGGGCGTGTGGTTTTTCCTCTCTACAGGTCTTCAGCTGTTCCCGTGGGCCTGTGTCTTGAGTTCACTAGGCAACTTTCTTGCAGCAGAAAAGTTGGTCTTACCTGTGGTCCCAAGGCTCAAGTTCGCTCGTGGGGTGCTACCCACGGGCTCTCTGCAGCAGCAGCAACCAGGAAGACCTGTGCCGCCGTTTCCGGGAGCTTCAGTGCACCAGGGTTCCAGATGGTCTTTGGCTTTTTCCTCTGGCGTCCGAGATGTGTGTGCAGAGAGCAGTCTCTTCTGGTTTCCCAGGCTTGTCTGCCTCTCTGAAGGTTCAGCTCTCCCTCGGAATGTGATACAAATCTTACATTTAGAGCTGAAACTTCAGTCTCTTATTCTTTGCACCTGGACCAGTTGTGGGTAGCTGTGTTAATAACCATCTATTATATAAAGAAGCTTCTCTGGTGAGGGCTGAGGTATGCATTAACCTATGGGTATAGTAACCAATCATTAAGAGTCAGTTTAATACTATATTAATTTAACAGCATATCTTCTCTAGAGCCTATGACCCATCTATCACAGGTTCTTGGCTAATAATGGTGCCAGGTATGAGCTCCATCTTGTAGAATGGTGCATAAGTACAACCAGAAGGTGATTGGTTTTTCCATGACATTCATGCCACTATTGCAAGAGTCAGCATGTCTTGCCAGGCCAGGCATTATTATAGTTCACAGAGTCTGCATGTGTGCATTTGTATCATATAGGCACAGAAGGATTTTAAATACATTTGAAAAGCCACATTTATTTATTTATGTGTTGTGTGTGCAAGAGTGTGTAGAACAGAGGACAAGCTCTGTGCTTTCTTCCTACCATGTGGATTCCAAGAATCACTCTCAGGTTCTCAGGCTTGGCATCAAATGCCTTTACCTTCTGAACCAATTTTTGGGCTTAGATTTCAAAATATATTAGTGACAATGGTGGGAACAGATTATCTAACTCTGTCTTGCCAAGAAGAAGGGTGAAGTTAGGAGAGGCAGATCCAGATCCTGTGATCTTGGAATTTGGGGATGGGTATGCTTTAATATTTTGATACCCATTGGGTTTCTCAGAATTGTCTCTAAAAGATGTTTGCAGACCATCTCTCCCCATCAAGAGCTAATCTGTGGACTGAAGATTGAGCTTAGCTGGTAGAGTGATTGCTTAGTATACACAAGGCCATGCATTCAATCCCTAGTACCACATCATCCAACTCTAGTAACACACACCTATAATTCCAGCACCTGGGATATACAGGTAGGAGCATCAGAAGTTCAAGCTCGTCTTCATCCATTTAGTAGTTTTAAACCCAGCCTGACCATATGAAATTCTTTCTCAAAATCAATATTAAATATACATTCTCACCTGAAGACCCTGGAGAGAATTTTCTTCACAAAGCAATACTTACTATCATTCTTTTTCTCAACCACTAGACTTATAGCTACGTGATAATTTTAATATAACACAGCCAGGGACATGTTAGAGCTTTGCTAAGAAAGGAATGGCATTCTAGACCAAAATAAGTTGTCACACTCAACTCAATGTTTTGGTAGGAACTATAGAGCCCTATTTGTGACTGGAGTCTGTGGGTGTCCCAGTTAAGCAGGCTAGAAAAATATTGGGTAGGAAATTCCTGGATTGGCATACATTCTTAAAATATAGGTTTAACATTCTCTCAAAAATCCAGAGAGATGGTAAGAGCACACAGCTAGTGTAGATCTGAGAGGATTATAAATAAATGATGTCCCAAACTAAATAGCGCTCAGATGCCATAATTTGGTAGTACAGAGTAGAAGTGGATACCTGTGTAACACTTGAAGAGTCACCAGATAATTACATACCAGGACATAATGGGAAGGACATGTAGATGTTACTGCATGTGTTGTTACTAAGCTTATGGCAATGCATGAGTGAAAGGTGTTTAGTTTAGGTAAAAGTTTAGGGACAGATTTCCTACTTAAGGAAAGGCTAGTGGTGAGCAAGACCATTATAGACTTAGTCTTAGTAGGGATGTTGCAACTCACTCTCAACTGGTCATGGCGTAGAATTGCCAGAAGCCATTAAGTTAGGATTCTAATGAATAACAGAGGACTGACGGTAGCCAAGAGCCTGACCGATAGCCACAGTGCTAGATATGATTAATGTCTTCTCTAAATTAATATGGTCTTGGGTACATGGTCCATGCTACTAATTTGGCAAAAGCAGTCATGCTCTGACCGTAAAATATGATTAGGGAGAGTTTGCATGAACAAGTCATGAACTGCGCTTTTGTCCCAAAGCTATGCTAAGTTTTGTACCCACCCTGTGGTCATATAATTTAAAGAGTTCTGTATCATCTGCACATCCCACAGGACTTCACAATGATCAATTACACCAATGATATTCTTTAATCGGGCTAATGAATAAGAAGTGACTAGTACACTGGAGAGCTTACGAAGATACATATGTGCTGGATGAGATAAAACTAGACTCTAAAGGCCTAAAGATGTCAGAGGTCCAACCCCCACCCCCTGCTGTTTTCAGATTTCTGCAGTCATGGCGTGCCAGGGTGTACCTTAAAAGTATAAGACAAATCAATGCCTCTAGTTTTTCTGCTAGCATCGCGTGATGGTTTGTATATGCTCAACCCAGGGAGTGGCACTATTAGAAGTTGTCGCCCTGTTGGAGTAGGTGCAGCCTTATTGGAGTAGGTGTGTCACTGTGTGGCACACCTCATATTAGCTGCCTGGAAGCCAGTATTCTGCTAGTAGCCTTAAGATGAAGATGTAGAATTCTCAGCTTCTCCTGACCATACCTGCCTGGATGCTGCCATGTTCCTGCCTTGATGATAATGGACTGAACCTCTGAACCTGTAAGCCAGCCCCAATTAAACATTGTCCTTATAAGAGTTACCTGTTGGTGTCTGTTTACAGCAGTAAAACCCTAATTAAGACACACAGGAAGCCCTATGTCTGGTATCAATTCTATGTACATCACAGTCTGTGTTGGGAATATTCTATAGCTCATATACCAGATGCCAAGACATGTTTTTGACATTGGCAAGGTCTCAAACACAGGAGAGCTCAGCAAACTCTGGCTATAGTGCTCACAGCTTCATTGCTTGGGCTACAAGATCCTGAAGTCCTAGACCACTATAGATTAGATTTTAATGGCAGGGAGATACAATGTGGCAATGGTCACATGAGAAGACACTCTGGGTGAATAGCAGTGCAAGCTCATAAGACTGAAGTACAGCCTTTAATTGATGGCATCCCACTGGGCAATGATAGACATGAAAGTTCTGACTACATGATACCAAGTGACTGTGCTTTCAACTGCCACAGAGGGCTGAGTTTAAGTAGATCCAGCTTTCTCAGGTTCTTGAGATCTACAGGAGTTTATTCTCAGAAAAGCAAAGTGTGAGAGCTCTGAGCATAAGAAAGACAAGAGAAAAAATCATAGCAAAGTGGAATATGGCCCAGGTCCCTAGGCTTGGGCACTGTGCAGTTGCACTTCAATCTTAGGATCATGGAGAGAATCCCATGACTGCATGGCAGGAGAGCAAGATATCCAAGCTTGTCTTACAGAGCAGGTGTGGTTGGGAATTCCTCCTAATGGATACTTTCGGGAGATTTACCCATCTGTGTACTGGGTATACTCCTAGTATAGAAGTAGCTTAGAAGACAGTAAGTAGTGCTGAAAGCAATAAGAACTATGGTGGCCCAGCTTGAGAGGTTTCAAAAGGGACTGATAGGCTAGAGACAAATGGGCAAAGAATGTGGTTGCTTTTATTTCCTTATCCCAAGATTCTTATTTGAGACCAAATTGAAAAATTAGGGGCTAATTTTGTTGGCAGAGGAGATTTTAAAACATATTGACTCCGGTTTCTAGCTGGCGCTTGGACCTCACTGATCCTGGCCCACAACTCCCTGCTCCCAAACCCCGTGGGAGAGAGAGCAGATCTCCCAGAAGTGTGGGTAATCCTGAGATTGGAGGGCAGGAGAGACCACCACTTATGCCCACCTTTGCCCACATCCTTGACCCAAGAGAAAACTGTATAGTGCCTCTGGGCATGGAAAGATTGCAGGAGTCAAGCTGCAGGAGCCCTGCAGTCCAGACTGCACCCAGATCTGAAAGGACCCGGTCAAACAGTTCCCTGCACCAAAATCCCATGAAAGGGAGAGCTAGACATTCAGAGGGGCAGACACGCCTGGGACACCAGAGGAGACTACTCTCTGCCCACATTTCTGACTCTAGAGGAAAACGCCTAGCACAATCTGGGCCCCCTGTGCACAGGGACCCAGTAGAAGCATGGGCAGGCCCTTCTGGTGGACAGGAATGACTAATACGTCTGAGAGCAGAACACTCTGTTCCCATAACTGGCTGAAAGAAAACAGGAAAACAGGTCCACAGCACTCCTGACACACAGGCCTATAGGAAGGTCAAGCCACTGTCAGAAATAGCAAAACAAGTAACACCAGAGACAACCTGATGGCGAGAGGCAAGTGCAGGAACCCAAGCAAGAGAAACCAAGACTACATGGCATCATCAGAGCCCAATTCTTCCACCAAAGCAAACACTGAATATCCAAACACACCAGAAAAGCAAGATCTAGATTTAAAATCACATTTGCTCATGATGATGGAGGACTTCAAGAAAGACATAAAGAGCTCCCTTAGAGAAATGCAGGAAAACACAAGTAAACAAGTAGAAGACCTTAGAAAAGAAACACAAAAATCCCTGAAAGAATTACAGGAAAACACAATCAAGCAGGTGAATGAAGTGAAAATGGAAATAGAAACAATAAAGAAAGCACAAAGGGAGACATCCCTGGATATAGAAAACCAAAGGAAGAGAAAAGGAGTTGTACATATAAGCATCACCAACAGAATACAAGAGATAGAAGAGAGAATCTCAGGAGCAGAAGATTCCATAGAAATCATCGACAAAACTGTCAAAGATAATGTAAAGCAGAAAAAGCTACTGGCCCAAAACATACAGGAAATCCAAGACACAATGAGAAGTTCAAACCTAAGGATAATAGGTATAGAACAGAGTGAAGACCCCCAGCTCAAAGGAACAGTAAATATCTTCAACAAAATCATAGAAGAAAACTTCCCTGACCTAAAGAAAGAGATGCCCATAAACATACAAAAAGCCTACAGAACTCCAAATAGATTGGACCAGAAAAGAAACTCCTCCTGTCACATAATAGTCAAACACCAAATGCACAAAATAAAGAAAGAATATTAAAAGCAGTAAGGGGAAAAGGTCAAGTAGACCTATCAGAATTACACCAGACTTCTCACCAGAGACTATGAAAGCCAGAAGATCCTGGACAGATGTCATACAGACTCTAAGAGAACACAAATGTCAGCCCAGGTTACTGTATCCTGCAAAACTCTCAATTAACATAGATGGAGAAACCAAGATATTCCATGACAAAACCAAATTTACACAATATCTTTCTACAAATCCAGCCCTACAAAGGATAATAAATGGTAAAGCCGAAAAAAAGGAGGCAAGGTACACCCTGGAAAAAGCAAGAAACTAATTGTTTTGCAACAAAACAAAGAGAAGATAAGCACACAAACATAATCTCACATCCAAATACGAATATAACAGGAAGCAACAATCACTATTCCTTAATATCTCTCAACATCAATGGACTCAATTCCCCAATAAAAAGACACAGACTAACAAACTGGATACATAATGAGGACCCAGCATTTTGCTGCCTACAGGAAACACACCTTAGAGACAAAGACAAACACTACCTCAGAGTAAAATGCTGGAAAACAACTTTCCAAGCAAATGGTCTGAAGAAGCAAGCTGGAGTAGCCATTCTAATATCGAATAAAATCGATTTTCAAACAAAAGTCATCAAAAAAGATAAGGAAGGACATTTCATATTCATCAATGGAAAAATCCACCAAGATGAACTGTCAATCCTAAATATCTATGCTCCAAATAAAAGAGCACCTACATACATAAAAGAAACCTTACTTAAAGCTCAAAACACACATTGAACCTCGCACACTAATAGTATGAGATTTCAACACCCCAATTTCATCAATGGACAGATCATGGAAACAGAAATTAAACAGAGACATAGACAGACTAACAGAAGTTTTGAACCAAATGGACTTAACAGATATTTATAGAACATTGTATCCTAAAACAAAAGCATATACCTTCTTCTCACCACCTCATGGTACTTTCTCCAAAATTGACCATATAATCGGGCACAAAACAGGCTTCAACGGATAAAGAAAGATAGAAATAATCCCATGTATCCTATTGGACAACCATGAGCTAAAGCTAGTCTTCAATAACAATAAGGAAAGAACGCCAATATATACATGGAAGTTGAACAATGCTCTACTCAATGATAACCTGGTCAAGGAAGAAATAAAGAAAGAAATTGAGGACTTCTTAGAATTTAATGAAAATGAAGGTACAACATACCCAAACTTATGGGACACAATGAAAGCTGTGCTAAGAGGAAAACTCATATCTCTGAGTACCTGCAGAAAGAAACAGGAGAGAGCATATATCAGCGGCTTGACAGCACACCTAAAAGTTCTAGAACAAAAAGAAGCAAATACACCCAGGAGGAGTAGAAGGCAGGAAATAATCATACTCAGAGCTGAAATCAACCAAGTAGAAACAAAAAAAGACTATACAAAGAATCAACAAAATCAAAAGCTGGTTCTTTGAGAAAATGAACAAAATAGATAAACCCTTAGCCAGACTAACCAGAGGACACAGAGAGTGTGTCCAAATTAATAAAATCAGAAATGAAAAGGGAGATATAACAAAAGAATCAAAGAAAATTAAAAAACTCATCAGATCGTACTACAAAGGCCCATATTCAACAAAACTTGAAAATCTGGAGGAAATGGACATTTCCTAGACAGATACCAGGTACCGAAGTTAAATCAGGAACAAATAAACCATTTAAACAACCCCATAACTCCTAAAGAAATAGAAGCAGTCACTAAAAGTCTCCCAACCAAAAAGAACCCAGATCCAGATGGGTTCAGTGCAGAATCAGACCTTCATAGAAGACCTCATACCAATATTATCCAAAATATTCCACAAAATTAAAACAGATGGAGCGATACCGAATTCCTTCTATGAAGCCACAATTACTCTTATACCTAAACCACACAAAGACCCAACAAAGAAAGAGAACTTCAGACCAATTTCCCTTATGAATATCGACGCAAAAATACTCAATAAAATTCTGGCAAACCGAATCTAAGAGCACATCAAAACAATCATCCACCATGATCAAGTAGGCTTCATCCCAGGCATGCAGGGACGGTTTAATATATGGAAAACCATCAACGTGATCCATTATATAAACAAACTGAAAGAACAAAACCACATGATCATTTCATTAGATGCTGAGAAAGCATTTGACAAAATTCAGCACCCCTTCATGATAAAAGTCCTGGAAAGAATAGGAAATTAAGGCCCAGACCTAAACATAGTAAAAGCCATATACAGCAAACCAGTAGCTAACATTACACTAAATGGAGAGAAACTTGAAGCAATCCCACTAAAATCAGGGACTAGACAAGTCTGCCCACTCTCTCCCTACTCATTCAGTATAGTTCTCAAAGTTTAACCAGAGCAGTCAGACGACAAAAGGAGATCAAAGGGATACAGATTGGAAAGGAAGAAGTCAAAATATCACTCATTTGCAGATGATATGATAGTACATTTAAGTGATCCCAAAAGTTCCACCAGAGAACTACTAAACCTGATAAACACCTTCAGCAAAGTGACTGGGTATAAAATTAATTCAAATGAATCAGTAGCCTTCCCCTAGACAAAAGAGAAATAAGCTGAGAAAGAAATTAGGGAAACAACACCCTTCATAATAGTCCCAAATAATATAAAATACCTCAGTGTGACTTTAACCAAGCAAATGAAAGATCTGTATGATAAGAATTTCAAGCCTCTGAAGAAAGAAATTGAAGAAGATCTCAGAAGATGGAAAGATCTCCCATGCTCATGGATTGGCAGGATTAATATAATAAAAATGGCCATTTTACCAAAAGCAATCTACAGATTCAATGCAATCCCCATCAAAATTCCAATTCAATTCTTCTGAGAGTTAGACAGAACAATTTGCAAATTCATCTGGAATAACAAAAAACACAGGATAGCTAAAACTATCTTCAACAATAAAAGGACTTACAGGGGAATCTCTATTCCTGAACTCAAGCAGTATTACAGAGCAATAGTGATAAAAACTGTATGGTGTTGGTACAGAGAGAGGCAGACAGACCAGTGGAATAGAATCGAAGACCCAGAAATGAACCCACACACCTATGGTCACTTGATTTTTCCATCCAATGGAAAAAAGGTAGCATTTTCAGCAAATGGTGCTGGTTCAACTGGAGGTCAACATGTAGAAGAATGCAGATCAATCCATGTTTATCACCCTGTACAAAGCTTAAGTCCAAGTGGATCAAGGACCTCCACATCAAACGAAATACACTCAAACTAATAGAAGAAAAAGTGTGGTAGAATCTCGAACACATGGGCACTGGAGAAAATTTCCTGAACAAAACACCAAAGGCTTATGCTCTAAGATCAAGAATCAACAAATGGGATCTCATAAAGCTACAAAGCTTCTGTAAGGCAAAGGACACTGTGGTTAGGACAAAACGGCAACCAACAGATTGGGAAAAGATCTTACTAACCCTACAACTGATAGAGGGCTTATATCCAAAATATACAAAGAATTCACGAAGTTAGACTGCAGAAAGACAACCCTATTAAAAAATGGGGTTCAGAACTAAACAAAGAATTCACAGCTGAGCAATATCGAATGGCTTAGAAGCACCTAAAGAAATGTTCAACATCTTTAGTCATAAGGGAAATGCAAATCAAAACAACCCTGAGATTTTACCTCACACCAGTCAGAATGGCTAAGATCAAAAACTATCTCGATAGCAAATGCTGGTGAGGATGTGGAGAAAGAGGAACACTCCTCCATTGTTGGTGGGATTGCAGACTGGTACAACCATTCTGGAAATCAGTCTGGAGGTTCCTTAGAAAATTGGACATTGCACTACCTGAGGACCCAGCTAAACCTCTCTTGGGCATATACCCAAAATATGCTCCAACATACAACAAAGGCACATGCTCCACTATGTTCATAGCAGCCTTATTTATAATAGCCAGAAGCTGGAAAGAACCCAGATGCCCTTCAACAGAGGAATGGATTCAAAAAATGTGGTATATCTACATAATGGAGTACTACTCATCTATCAAAAACAATGACTTCATGAAATTCATAGGCAAATGGAGGGAACTGGAAAATATCATCATGAGTGAGGTAACCCAATCACAGAAAAACACACATGGTATGCACTCATTGATAAGTGGATATTAGCCCAAATGCACGAATTACCCAAGATGCACAGAACACATGAAACTCAAGAAGGATGATGAAAATGTGGATGCTTCACTCCTTCTTTAAAAAGGGAACAAGAATACTACCTTAGGAAGGGCTAGGGAGGCAAAGTTTAGAACAGAGGCTGAAGGAACACCCATTCAGAGCCTGCCCCACAGGTGGCCCATACATATACAGCCACCAATTAGACAAGATGGATGAAGTAACGAAGTGCAGACCGACAGGAGCCGGATGTAGATCGCTCCTGAGAGACACAGCCAGAATACAGCAAATACAGAGGCGAATGCCAGCAGCAAACCACTGAACTGAGAATAGGACCCCCATTGAAGGAATCAGAGAAAGGTCTGGAAGAACTTGAAGGGGCTCGAGACCTCATATGAACAACAATGCCAAGCAACCAGAGCTTCCAGAGACTAAGCCACTACCTAAAGACTATACATGGACTGACCCTGGACTCTGACCTCATAGGTGGCAATGAATAGCCTAGTAAGAGCACCAGTGGAAGGGGAAGCCCTTGGTCTAGCCAAGGCCGGACCCCCAGTGAATGGTATTGTTGGGGGTAGGGTGGTAATTCGGGGACGATGGGGAGGGGAACACCCATATAGAAGGGGAGGGGAAGGATTAGGGGGGATGTTGGCCCGGAAACCGGGAAAGGGAATAACAATCGAAATGTAAATAAGAAATACTCAAGTTAATAAAGAAAAAAAAATTGGCTATAACAGATATTTTGTGTGGTGTTTCAAAGGGGGCGAATGAAGGGATCCCCGTGTGTGTGTGTGTGTGTGTGTGTGTGTGTGTGTGTGTGTATGAATATATGTATATATGTATGTGTGTGTATGTATGTTTGCATACATGCAGGCATATATCAGTTTGTCTGTCTGTTTGCCTATCTGTCCTGAAGCTTCTCTTGTATAAATTGTCACTGAACTGGTAGTTTACTATGTTTGGTCAAGTTAGATATTCAACTCCTCCAGCTTTTTCACTTTCTATCTCAAGAATCCCCTTCTGTTGAGCTAAGGACCGCCCACAATCCGGCTATACAAACAATGGAATGACATCCAAGCCAAAGTAGATTGCAGTTAACAAAGGATGCTTTGTTAGCTTTTTAGTCGGAAAAACTTCGTGTTTAACTGGTGCTAGCACACACAGAAAACATTGAAGAAACAGAAGAGAAATGATGCAGTGTGGTTTCTGAGGCAATGGGGGGGAGGGGATGGCGTCTTATTTAGACAACCAGGAAGGACAACCAAGTCTGGCTTCATAGACATGACCTCATGTCTATGTGCCATGGGATGGTGCTACTGGTGTCCATGAATCTTAGCGGCAATCACCCTCTGGGTGGCTACTTCTTGCTTAGGGTCTCATCTTTTTTCTAATCACCCATGGCTAGGGAATATATTAGTTGTACTATCTGGGAAATTTTTGGCTTCAGATAATTGAAGGAATAGTTCAGAGAGTTTAGAACACATACCTGAGGCTTAAAGATTAACTGACGAAGAAGTCCCTCCCACCATCCTGTCCTGTCTTCCTCAGATTTTTTTCTTCTTCTTAGCTGGCTCTTTTGTAATTGTCACAGGATGACTGTTATGGTGGCATATCCAGAAAGTGATGTCTAGGGACAGAAATGGGAACCTTCTTAGCAAAGTGCATATGTGTTTCCCTTTCCCAGACGTTAATGGCAGCTTTCTCAGCTAGAATATCTCCAAGCAAACACAGATGTGGTGGTGAATGCATCTGAATCCCAGCACTCCTAGACAGAGACAGGCACATCTCTTTTGAGTTCCAGGCCAACTGGTCTACATAGCAAACTTCAGGACTACATAGGAAAACTCTGTATCAAATAAGCAAAACCAAACCAACCAAACCAACAGCAAAACAGAAAACTATCGTATGCCTAGCAGATGGATAAGATAACATTAGGTAGATTTCTCCTGGTTTTGGCTTGTATTTCCTCATCTGTAAAGTGGGAACATAGTCTTCATGGTAAGGGTACAGAAAGGTGTAAGTGTTCTGCTGTATTTTGCTTGGTTCACACCTACTCAAGTCTCTAGTCTGGGTTTAGAGGTCATTTTCTGATAAGCAAGACTGAACGTTCTCATCCCAATTAGAAAGTTACCTTGGCCTAAAACAAAATGGACTTGTAACTAGAGTTCACTTTTCGGCAAATACTCGGAAAGAGAAGGACCAGTAAGGTAAGGAAAAACAATGGCAGGCAGTGGTCTGTGCCTGCTGTACGGAACCAAGAACCAGAACTGTGCGAGGGATGCACTGTCTGCCACGTGACTAGAGTCTGGACTACTAGGTGCAGTGCGGAGCCTTCCTGTCTGGCGTTGAGTGGGAACGCCATTGCTCCAGGTGGGGATCCAGGGCACAGATGGAGTGCAGATGCTGATTATGGGCTGGTGATAAAGTACATGAACATTCAGAATGATTTATTCTTATCCCAACTCCATTCCTCATAGGATGGCCCTGGGCACCACCACAGCCCCAAGTCTGAGCCAGCATAATAAATCAGAGTTCCTCGCTCTTCAAAGGGGTTGCTAAGTGAATGCTGAATAGAATTTGTGTTATCACGTAGCCGAGGAAAAAACACCCCGCGTTCTCACACGGAATGGACTTTCTCTAGAAACAATTAGTTTTTCCATCTCGGCTCCCCCCAGGCTTATCTCCACAGACACAGTGCCATCTACTGAAAATAGAGCACCGATAGCCATGGTACCCCAAGGGATTCCCAGGAGAGCCCCCTCTCTGTGGGCTCTGGGTCTCACCCACCTCCCAGATGGACTGGAGGGAGTAGGCGGAATCTGCAGGCTGTTCTCCTGTCACAAACTGGAATGCGTCTGTTCCCCTGGTGCTTTCCATGAGCACCAGGGAGAAGTTCCGTAGGCCCAGAGGAGCCTGACAAGACACCTACGAGATACATGGAAGTTCTTAGCCGTCAGTTCTTGCTGCCTTCAACTGACTGTAAACTCTGGGTATCCTGGAGAGGAGGCGTGCTGTTATACCAAGACTTAAGAAGGATGGCTGAGGTGTTTCTTTCCATGTACTACTTTAGCAGTGTATTTAGTTCCATTTATCCTTAAGTGAAAAGTTTTTTTACTATTTTTTTTTTATTTTTTTTTTAAGTGAAAAGTTTTAATGGCTGTCACAAGTAAGGGGTTATTAACAGAAGACTAAAGCCTCGCTGAGACGTCTATATTGTGCGTTGTTGGAACATGTTGATAACTGAGGTGACCGTGAAATCCAGTTGTGACAAATTCTTCACTGCAGTGTATTGTGTTCTCTCTGAGCGAATTTCACAAGTGGAGAGACGAAGATAAAGGGAGAAGCACACGCTCTCGGATACACCTTCTCTGGATGCGCGAAACACCTCCCACTGCTCATCCTCCTCCCTGGGAATCTAAGCTGTCAGCAGCCATTCAGAGCTGCTGTGGGGAACTCAAAGCTCGGACTTGGATTGGTTCCCATTCGATTTCTTAGCAGCGGCCAATCCCAGCTCCCTCTCCATTTGCGCCTTCAAATCTGGCCCCACATTTCCCATTGTACTGGCTGCTCCCGCCGTTCACTTCTCCTTAAAACTCATTTTTCTAAAGCAGAGGTCCCCGTACTTAAGTCAAGTACGCTTGAGATTGTGCTCTTTAAAGAGGCATTTGAATCTGAATTAGCAGTGTCTGTCATCCCCATAACCGTCGCTGCCTACTTTTAACTGCAGGTGAAGGGTGCCACCTGTGTGTATGTGGGGTGGGGCAGCTGAAGGTAGG
Organism: Rattus norvegicus; assembly: GCF_021556685.1. Taxonomy (NCBI): domain Eukaryota; kingdom Metazoa; phylum Chordata; class Mammalia; order Rodentia; family Muridae; genus Rattus; species Rattus norvegicus. The sequence goes on from NC_141536.1 coordinate 42,358,436, forward strand.
AAGTCCCCTGGACACATCCTGGAATGTCCTGGGGTTGGGGGGTGACTGGAACCGGATGGAAGTCTCTGAACCAAAAGCAGGCAAGTTGGGGTCCTGCTTCTGGATTCCCTCCATATATCACAGTTCCAGCAAGTTTAGAAATTACAATCAAATTTTACTATCAAATTGCCAAGAGGAATCTGGGTTCGAACTTGTACCTTAGAACTGACTCTGTTACACTTGACATGATCTTGAAAAAAAAAATCACTGGCTTTTCTGACCCTCATGTTGACTTTCTATAGTTTTAGAAAAATGGACACAATATTCTCTGTCACTGTTTTTTTTTTTTTTTCCTGCACCCATGATGACTACCTTGGTCATACTTCTTCAAAAAACAAACAAACAAAAAACCCACAACTCATAGAATGAATCTATATTAAAGGGAATTATTGGGTTGGCTTGCAGATGTAGTCTGTGCAGTCTAACAATGGCTGCCTTGCACTGAGAGGGCAAGAACCGGATAGCTGTTTACTCCATGAGGCTGTTTGTCTCATCAGTCTCAGTCTGGTGCGGAACAGTGGAGGAGTCCTGAATAGCTGCTGGCCTTCAGTCTTTATTGGCATCCCCAAGAAGCTGGTTCTAATGTTGGTAAAGGACCGTCACAGCAATAGGACATATGGATGTGCTAGTGAGGGTGAGGGCACGAAGACAGAAAGGAAAGTTTCCTTCTTCTGTGCCTTGAATCTGGACCACCACCAGAAGGTGCCACCCAAATTTAGGGTGGATCTTCTTGTTTCAAATAATAGGATCATGGGACACCCTCCCAGGAGTGCCTAGCAGCCTATGCTTTTAGTTAATTCCAGATGCAGACAACCAAGACCAGATTTCATGGTTAAAATTTATAGCCACTTTCTAGAACTTCTTGTGGGTTGCCATCGGTAAAAAAAACACAGTCCCTCTGATAGACAGTGATGTCAAAATAACCACATCAATGGTTTCTTCTGCACCAAGCGGGCACATGCTTTTTCTGTCATTCACCAAGTTTACAAAGGAGCTAACAGCTGCCACTAGGCAAGTCCTGAACTTCTGCTAAGGTGATTTTAAGAATGTATATTTGGAAAACAAGTGACAGGAAGTACAAATCCTATTTATCATCCTGTTGCTCTGGGGTTCCAATTGCAATTTTGGGTAGGAGGTTCAAAAGTAAATTGATCAGGAATGTTTGGGATCCTATTGAAACAAGTCAAGCATCGTGGCTGGGAAAGATGGTAAGTCTGTTATAGATAGTAGTCATATACTTGTGATGATTCTGCATGCATTTTTTTCTTTATGGAGGCACAGTATATTGAATCATGTTTAGACAAATATGTCAGACACATCTTAGACAAAGTATCAAAGGATCTGGGTATGACAGAGAGGACATCATGTAATGACGACATTATTGTGACCAGGAGAGTGGCACACTTGAATTAATATGTGGGAGGAGATTTTATGGAAGGTAAGAATGATAATTCTGGGGCTTCAGGGGGAAGTATTTGAGTCATGGATGTGAGATTTAGCAGCTTAAAGAAATTTACTTTATGTACGTATGGATGCTTTGTCTGTATAAATATCTATATACCACTTGCATGCCTGGTGCCTGCAGAAGCTGAAAGAGGGTATTGAAACCCTGAAACAGAAATTACAGGCAGTTTTGAGAGTCCATGTATATGCCGAAAATCAAACGTGGGTCCTCTACAAGAGCAATCAGTGCTCTGAACAACTAAGCCATCTCTCCAGGCTCAACAACTCTTTTTTTTTTTTTTTTGGAGACAGTCTTACTGCATTGCCAGGGCTGGCTTAAAACTCAAGATCCTTCTTCCTCAGTCTTCTGAACGCTGAGATTACACATGCTTGGCCACTATTTTTGAAATTTTGTTGTCTCATTCATATACTCACATGAAGGCACAAGCATAGGCAGAATTCATCCTTCACGTGGCCATGAAAAAGCAGTCAGCTCTCTTATATGCCTAAATTCTTTTTTCTTACAAGGGGGGCGGTGGGGAAGTCAAACCTTTCCAAGATAGAGTATTCAAGAAATCACAGAACATTAAAAATATTCAGGGGCTTAAATCAAAATAAGCGTACTGGGAGAAGATGAAGAAACAACTTTTAAAATTGTGACTTTTAGCTCTGTGGGGTAGTACATGCCTGTAATCCCAGCATTCAAGAGGGTAGGGCAGGAGGATTTCCTTAAACATGAGGTCAGCCTGTGCTACACAGTGAGCTTCAGGCCAGCCAAGGCTACAGAGTAACACCTCATCAAAAGAACAACGAAACTTGCTACTTGTGTGGCTATTGATTGGAAACCTCTAGAAACATCCTTTTCCGTTGCTTCTATCTCCAGATCTTGCAGATCATAAAATGTACTCTTCAGATTGTAGTGCGAATTCTATGGAGTCACGTGGGCATTGCTGTCAGCTGCAAATACAGTTCTTTATTGTGGTTGCAGCCTGTTCTCCCTAAAATAAAATTCAGCATGTGTTGAATTTAAGTTTAGCCTGGCTTACTCCTCTGCCAAACAGAATGTAAGTATAGTGGATATAATACTGTGCTAACTTTCTTTTCAACATCAACCCAAATTTTGAATGTTCTTATCCATTTACTATTAAGCTTGTGTGCGGAAGCAAGATGGGTGCCTTTCAGGGCGTCGTCTTTGGCAGCACAGAAACCCATTTGGAGCTGGATCATGCCACTTCCTTAGCTGGGCAACCAGGATGTTAAAAATGCTTAGGTCACATTGTGGTTACACACTTTAAAAAAATGACTATGCAGACTGGACAGTGACACTTGGGTAACCTAGTGTCATTAATATCATCTCTCCCCGTCTAAGCTCTGAACCAATTAAGAAGCAGACAAGGCTAAGGCCTACAGGAAACTGTTGGTATTCATGAAGCGGACATTGGATGGCTTCAGCCTCATGAAGCTGAGTGCCCAAACCGTTGATAACCCTGGCTAATCTGTCTCCTCCCAGCCACAAGCACTTGCTTCTAAGCTTACAACATGCCTCACGTCTTGGAAGGAGACTTGTTTTATAAAGAGCCTGCCTTGCAAACACTGTTGCTCCCAAACCTGCCAGTGAGAGATCTCACTCCTCCCTGGGGAAGGAAGATGAGGGGGCAGAGATATCTAGCAGGGTTAAGGATTACCCAGTAGTCTCACACCTCCCTCTCAGAGCAAGGAACATTAGGAGTGGACGTGTGTTCCCTCCAACCGGCTACTTAGCACTGTGCCTGGCACAGAGAGGCATTTACTATGTGTCACCTATACCTAATATAATCTCTAAGGTTATAAATATTATTATAATAAATATAATAATTATATATAATATACATTTTGGATTTTGGTGGGGGTGGGGAGTTAGGGGGTGGGGGAAGGTGGCAAGCCTAAATAGACAGATAAAAATCCTGATACTAAAGATCCTCATATGTCAAAATACACATTTTAACCTTGTTTTTGGAGAAACATTGTTCAAGTTAGGGAAAGACCTTCTAGTCTGTATTTTCCATCATGAACTCTATAATATATAGCATAGAGAAGATACACTGTCTTAAGAGCCAACTTCTATGTAGTTGCTTCATAGGGTGTGCCCTCTAATCTCTGTGACATTATGAGAGGTTTACTATGATCATGTTAATACCATATTTCAAACATATTTACTTATTTACTCACAGGGTTTTACTATGTGTCCCATGCTAGCCTTAAAAACCACCCCGTAGCACAGACCAGCCTGGAACTTGCAGCGATCCTCCTGCCTCAGCCTTTCAAGTGCTTGGGTGACAAGGATGAGCTGCAGCACACACCTTTTGTTTGTGGCTAACAAAATGGAACTTAGAATGAAAGTAGCTTTTTTCAATATAATTGACCTTGTAAACGAAAACAAGATTTGGTACTATGTGTACCTTACCCGCAAGACCATGGACCGGCTTCATGTGCAGTTAACCTGGCATTTACAGAACCCAGAATTTCCATGCGTCTGCCACATATTTTGCTGTCTCTATTTAGAATTAAATTCTTTGTTGGTGTTGTTTCATTTTGTCTCATTGTTTCATTTCTGAGGAAGGTTTTCATAAAAACCCAGGCCAGGCCCTCAACTTGCCACTTAGCAAACAATGACTCTGAGCCTTGCTCTGCATGCTCCCTCCCCTCAAGGGCTAAGATTACCATCATGTGCTACCATGCCAGCAATAATGAAATAAGTCCTGAAGATTCGCTTTGCCCCATGTTCTTTAAAGCGCATAGCCAATTGAGCAAGGCATGTTTTCTTTCTATAATCTCAGTCACTATTTTCACCAAATTTGAAGGATTCCACAAAGAACTACCTCACCCCACCCCACCCCCACCCCCTGTCCCTAGTCAAAGAGCCCCGGAAAATTAACTTCTCAGGGTAGAATACTAGTGTGAGGCTAATTAGTTACCGGTAGTTCTGAATTTGTATGCATATATACCCATGATTCAGCCCCAAATCTCTGTCATCAAACACTCTTGCCTCAGATGGTCTTTGGTTTCTAGAGACTTTTCCAGCACTGTCATGATGGCCCCAGGCTGCAGACAGGATCCCAGCCAAGTGGTAAGCATAAAGCCTTGAGGCTTATGGGGGTGGGTGCATTTGCATGTACGCACATGTGTCTGGTTTTATTCCGCGTCCAAGCATAAATTAATCTGGTATTATCTTGCTGATGTTTTCCATATTTCAACTCCCATCCATTGGCACAAATAAGTAAGGGATAACAGAACACATATTGGTTCAATTCCCCAACTCTTTACAGCCATAGATCCACGGACAGACCAACAGCTGCTCTAGACCATGGAGGACAGCAATGTAGAGAATACCACATATGCAGTTTTACAAGGGGCCCGTCAGTCATAAGAAAGATGTGTGTGTGTGTGTGTGTGTGTGTGTGTGTGTGTGTGTGTGTGTGTGTGTGTGTTTGGGTATGGTGATACAGGTCTGTAATTCCAACTCTTGGGAAGCAGAGAGGGGAGGGTTATTAGTTGGAGATCAGCCTGAGCTATAGAGCAAGATCCTCTCACAACAGATGGAAAGAGTTAAAACTCAGAGGGGAGTATTCTCAGAGGAGAATATGAAAAAGGAGACCCCAAAATGTGTTCCCTCTTTCCATACCGCACATCCAAAGTTACCAACGGAAACAGTAGGACAATGGGCATTGCCGCTTTTCAGTCTGGAAACTTTCTGCTTACACTGAGTGTTAGTTTTGAAATAAAAAAAAGTTTAGTAGTTTTCTTTTTTTTTAGTTTTTTTTTTATTCTTTTCATTCAGCTACTGTTACTTAAAACTCAGATTATTTTCTTGAGCTAAATTGAAGTATTCTCCTTAAAGACACACACACACACACACACACACACACACACACAGTGTTTTGTGTGTCTATGTCTGTAAATATATGCCATATATGTGTAGGTGACCTTGGAGTCCAAGACTGTGCGGAATCCCCTGGAAAGGGAATTACAGGTGGGTTGTGAGCCGCTCAGCACACTGGTACTGGATTTGAACTTGGGTCCTCTGAAAGAGCAGCAAGTGCTCCTAACTGCACCACCTCTCCAGCCCTATATTTTACATTTATTTATATATCTTTATATGTGTGGGCTCGTGTTTATGTGTGCAGATGTTTGGCTGGCAGACACCCTGACGCTCATCTGGGTGGCCTTTGCTCAAGTCTTTTAGCATAAGGTTAGCTTAAGGTTAGCATAAGGTTAGCAACTTATGAGGCATTGTAGAACAGGTGTAAGGGCTCTACCAATTTTAGGAAGCTAAAACTGAATTTCAGTAGTCTTACCTGCCTTACTGCCTAGCAGGCATGAGGAGAAAATACGAACGAGGACTGGAAATGGCTGTCTCTAAATTGCAAGAAAATCCTCCTTTTTTCTAGGTAAAATTTTGAATTTACTTACTGAATCTTTCATTACACTTACTTACCAGTTTTTTTTGGGGGGGGGTGGAGCGTATTACAGCACACTGGGTGAAGTCAGAGGACAATTCGTGCATGTCCTGTCTCTCCTTCAACGGTGTGGATCCTGGGGATTGAATCAGGTTATCAGGCTTGGTGGCAAGCACCTTCACCCCCTGAGCCATGTAGCTGGCTCTGAACTTACTTTTTAAGATAGTTTCTTCCACCCCTTCAGTCATATATTTTGGTAATAGAGAGGATGACGTCATACAACAGCCTCTAATTAAGAGCATATACAAGACAGAGCGCTTGCATTGTAGGCATTGTATCAACTGAGCTCTCTCCTTAGCCCTTGAACATGCGTTTTAATCAGCATGCCCACGCGTTCCATTGTTGTACAATTCTAGGTCAGTTTCAATGTATTTTTCTACATCACTATATTTTCTTACCTTATGCATGCTCAGTAATGTCAACAATTCTGAACTTTATGTTTTTTAGGTGCTGCATACTTTTGTATTTCTATACATACACACAAACTTTGTTCTTGGTATGCAGTTAATTTCCTTGGAAATATTTTGATTATTTGAAGGTGGCTTTGTAAATGTGTTTTAAATGTTCAGGGTTGCAAAGCATAGGGCCGCCCCTCCCCCGCCCCGCCCACACTCCCCTGATGCTAAAGTAAAACATTTCTGAGTACTCTTCCCAACATTTTACGAATTACAAGACGTTTTCACCTTCAGAGTTGGATTACCAACAGCTTGTGGACCTAGCTTCTGTTTCCCAGTGATTAAGTAAAAACAAAACAAAACAAAATCTGATTTTTTTCCACATATATTCTAACAACCGGTATCAGTTATACTAACAGATGTGTGTGGGGTGGTTCTCTCTTACAGAGCAAGCAAGCCGTGCTGCAGTGGATACCAGCTGGATGCACCACAGTTTACTTAATCCCCATAATATCGTCCTAATATCAGATCCCGCAGGCCGAGTGCTCTGTCCCTTCACACTGCTTCCTAAACTTAGGATTTCAACCTGGGTCCCCTCTCAGGGCAATTCATTTGCTAGGGTAGCTACTCAAACTCAATGGAACACATTTATCTCCAACAGAATCAAAGTTCAGTTCCCAGCACCGACATGATAGCTCACGACAAACTGTTACTCCAAGTCTGGAGATTGACTGCCCTCTTCTGGCCACCCAGGTCACTGCATACACTCACATCCATGCAAGCAAAACACTCATCCTTGTACAATAAAAAATAAATAAAACTGGAAAAGAGAAAAAAAGGGTTGGGGCTGGAGAGATGGCTCAGCAGTTGAGAGCAGCACTGGCTGCTCTTCCAGAGGTCCCGAGTTCAATCCTCTGCAACTACATGGTGGCTCACAACCATCTATAGTGTGATCTAATGCCCTCTTCTGGCACATAGGTGTACATGCAGGTAGAACACTCATACATTAAAAAAAAAATAAATCCACCTTTTATAAAAAAAGGTTTTGTAAGCAAACAGGTTGATTTCTGGACCGTAGTTCATTCCAGATCTAGTCAGCTGACAACTGGGAACGACCATCACAAAATGTCAGCTACGATTATGTCACATCTGGTCTTATCTGGGCACTCACTCACCCTGTAGAAGGCTCCATGGGCTGTTTCCTAAATCTGTCCGTTTTTAACCTTATTGGAAACTTTATTACCTGGGCACGTTGATTAAATCATTGGCGTTGTCAATCTTATACCTCAGCTTTCCTTCTCTCCCAGAGGCTGAGGGGATAGGGGAATCAGAAGTCACCTAGGGCTGCCCGCCACTTAGCCAATCCCCATGCCACTTCACGGGGATTCCCAGGATTTTAGGAGTTGAATGAGAAAGGGTTGGGGATAAAGCAAATGCATACGGGTCCATGGTGGTTCTGTCCCCAAACTTGGGTGGATTTCTACATGTGTGTGCTGATTGCTGCTGGGGTGAAGAACTTCTGTGAGTAAGGCCCGATCTACAAGACTCATAAAAAATTACAGAGGGACAGAATCTCAATTTAGATAAAACGAAGATAAGGGCATTTTAGCTCCTAAAACCATGGATCCAAACTGATTTAAAAGACACCAGGTGCAGAAATGAATGAAGTGTTTTGTTCGCTCACATCTCTCAAGTCTCTAGAACTCTTCGGTTGGGGCAGTAACATTTCTTACTTGAAATGGTTTTTCTCTAAGCAGAATGAAAGGAAGTCTTAGATTTTAGGCTACCATCCTTCTAGAGTGTTCCCCAGGTCCATATGTCAAAGCTCATAAAGATTTACCACCTCTTTGGATGATGTGTCCGTCCTAGGAACACACATTGCAGATGGGGGCAAGTTGCATCCCTTCAAATATGTCAAATGGGGTCCTTTCTGGAAAGGACCACGGAGGGGGGGGCAATAATCAATTCACCTGGTTTTTCCATCTGGAAAGTAGGCAAAGTAATGTAAAGTGTAAAGGTGATAGTGTGTACATAATAAGGCTACAGTAAATGTCATAGTAGTGGCAAGGCACCTCTGGCGGCCAGGGAAGCCGCTTACTTACTCTTTCGCATTATCAGTCTTCCACAGACCAGTTTCTCAACCATCTTTCTGTGCCAAGAGTTGTTAGATTCTCTACCCGAGGGCTTCAGCCTGTAGTTAAATGAGTTCTTGACCACTCACCAGTGCGCTTCCTCAAATATGCATTCTTCTGCCCTACCTGGTAATTAAGCACCTTATATATAAGCCTGAAATGGGCAGAGAGATGGTTGTTCCAGCATTGTGTTTAATAATAAAATTCTGACTGTGCCTGGACATGTGCAGTCTTATTACAGCGGGGTTTGGGTTTTTCGTCGTGTCCCCTGAGTGGATCCGAAATCTGGTGGGATTCTGAGGGAGACTGTTTCACTGTGGGCGGATGGAAGAGACCTGCGGCAAGAATCGGGAGTTGTTATCTCCTGTAGAAGGGAGCGGAGGCAACGCGGGCCTAAAGGGATTCTCCTTTCCAGAGATCCACACATACCAAAACGCACCTCATTTGACCAAGCACTTAGGAGGAAAGTGAGGCGAAGTGAGGATGTGGAGGATCTCAGCAAGTCATGAAAGAGAAAGGCAGTGACGTAAAAGTCAGTTAAAGGAAAATTCGAGTCAGGATAAAGGAAGAGTGAAGTGATCAGAAAAGAGAACAATAGGAGAGCTGCACAAACTTTTAACTTAGGAGCCTTAGGCAAACCTGCTGGGGAGAGAGCGGAAGCTGGTTCTCCTTCCGCAACGTGAGCCAACGTGAGCGAACCAGGACCGAGGAGCTGATGAACAACACATTTGGAGGGAAGCAGGTGTCAGTTCTTTTTAAAGACGCCTTTTGTTTTCATTTGGAAGCCACGCAGTCAAGGAAAATTCAGAAAAGAGAGAATGCAAGATCTGCCGAGCTGGAGACTGGTGTGGGATTTCACAGACACCACAAGTGATGGGCACAGAGGTTCGGGTATTTGGATCTATTTGCTAACACCACAAAAGGAAACTCAAAACGCAAGCCTGTGCTGAGTTCCCCCCAGCCTGGGCTGCAGTGAGTGTTTCTCTCTCACAGCCTTTGTCTTTGGAGACTCTGCTCTGCTGCTTTGAGACACGGAGAAAACAGAAGCTGTTGAACGCTGAGCTGTTTGCATTTCCCAGCAGTTATGGGGCAGCTGGGTATTAGCTGGCGACAGTCTTGTAACATCAGTGGTGACTTCCCTGCTTGTAGCTCAGTTCAGAAAAAGCTTCCTCCCTGTTCCGTTTCCTTTACATTCTTATTAAATTTCATGTATTCATCTATCTCTGTGTGCGTGTCTGTGCGTGAGTGCGTGCGTGCGTGCGTGCGTGCGTGCGTGTGTGTGTTTGGAGGGCACGGTGCAAGTGTGGAGGTCAGAAGACAACTTTCAAGAGTTGACTTTCTCTTTCTACAATGTGAGTCCTGGGTCTATAAGTTTGTTCTCTCTCTCTCTCTCTCTCTCTCTCTCTCTCTCTCTCTCTCTCACACACACACACACACACACACACACACACACACTACAGCTCAATGAGCAAAATACCACTCCATTTTTTTCTTTCACCTTTTATTCCTCATTCTCAGACAAATGGCAGGCTACAAGGCCATCCATGCCTTTGATCTAACTGCCTTGTCCTTTTTCAGGGATATCCAAAGATGGTAACCTGCTGGCCTTGGTCTGGGTTTAACCTCTGCAGCCACAGACTCTGCTGCCCTTTTCCCCTTCCGTTCTGTACTAAGCATTCAACTCAGGGCCTCCTGCATGCTAGACAGGCAGGCCACCACTGAGTTAGACCCCAGTCTTCTTTTTACTTTTTATTTTGAGACATCCCCTCATTAAGATGCTTAGGCTGGTTTTCAACTCAGGCTATAGCCCAAGTGGACCTTGAACTTAATGGTAGCTGGAATCACATGCCTGTGCCACCAGGTCCAGCTCTGACCTGCTTCTGATGGCCGATACTGAACTGTGAGGAAGTGGTCCTGGGAAGGTGTTGGTTTGTGTTGATGAGGGTGTGGTCTCATCCCAAGGTATTTAGAGAAGTCTTGGGACAATGGAAGCAGGGTCTCCATGCTGACATCAGGCACCAGAGCTTACCAGGGAGACAGAAGGCTGTGTTCTATAGAGACTAAAGGGGGGAATAGGATTTCCCTACTGGGAGGAGAACAGTGGAGGCAACTGGAAAGAGATTTGTTACTACAGGGCCAACTCCATAAGCAAAAATATTGAGGACACTTGGAGCCAGGAACTGGTACAGGAAATGGTACAGGTAGAAAGACAGACGAAACTCCATGGTTTAGGAATGCGGGTGTAGTATTAATGGAACCTCAAGGTTCTCAATATACACAGATACAGAAGAAAATGTAGAACACACACACATACACACACACACACACACACACACACACACACACACACACGCCTGAGGGATATGTGCATGCGCACATTTGCATGTTGTAACATTTCTCTAAGTTCCAGATTGGCTCAAAGCAGAATATGGGAGAAATAATACTGATTAATTGAGGACATAATAGAACCATATGGTGCTGTTAAAGTAGTTAAACGAGACAATACACACAGCAGGTATAAGGTACACATAAACTCTGCCCAGTATTGTTGTCACCCCCGGGAGAAAAACATACCAAGATCTACTCTGCATGTTGTTTTCGCCACCAACAAAGTCTTCTCACAATGGCACATGCCTTGCTTTTTAAAATCAATAGCTCTAGCATGTGTCTTTTACTGTATTACTTTTTATAATTAGGAAAAAAATCGTGGGGGATAATCTGCATTAGTGTCATCTGCCGATGACTCATAATTTAATTAATTCTTGTTGCTAATGGAAACCTCTGGTTGAATAAGGCAAAGTTGTATTTTCGTAGCAGCACTTGGAAGTGGAGAGAATAAGAAATCTATCCAACACCAAAATCTATGGACATAAGGGTATCCGCACTGATCTTTCCAACTTTTGTAAATCTCCGAATCAGAATACTGAGTAATAAAACAGCTGTCAACCTTTATTTCTTCCATTTATGTAAAAAAAAAATCCCCGCTTAAAGTCTGCCGTGGTCAGACACTACTTGGTATGCTGCTGAGGCGGCTATGAACAAAACAGGCTCGCCCTGTAGGGAGCTCTGTGATCATCATGGTGGGGGGGCAGAGAATAGACAAATGCCTTGCTTGCTTTACATGCTCCCTGACCCTGAACCGTGTAGCGCACATATCCCTTTTCTATATAAAAAAATGAATTTTTTTTCGCGGCTTATTAGTTACTTGACATTCGGCAACCCTTTGAGCCTTGATTTTCATATATCAAAAGTAAAGAGCATAATTATAGCATGATCGTAACTAAGCATGGGAGGTGACTGGTGTGAAGCTGCTCCCTTAGCAGGCGCTTGGGAAAAGACAAGCCACTCTAGGGCGTAGACCGTACAATTCTCGGTTCTTGTTATTTTTCAATGTAAGGTAACTGGGGCTCCTCCTTTGGTTTGTAATGAAGTTGCTTCATTCGCCTGGTTGAGGATGCTACTGGTGGATTGTGATGCCTTGTCACTGGGCTCTGACACCCACATGAAATGTCCATTACTGCCATCTTGCCAGTAGGAGCAGGAAGTCCACTCTTCTACTGGATCTCCTTAGAGCAACCCTTTCCCCAAATCTGTCACCTTCTCTCCTACTCTACCCTCTACTCCCTCCTCCTCGATGCTTCTAGTATCTTGCTATACAGCTCAGAATAGATTTTAACTTGTTAACCCCCTGCCTCAGCATCTGAAGGAATGGGATTATAGAGGTGTGTGTTCTCTGCCCAATTTACCGTGCTTTTTTTTTTCCCGCCTACACAGATGCTCACAACTTGAATGCCCGCTCAACTGTCTCATGGGGTTTTCTGGATAGCTCTTTCCAGGGGTCAGGCTCTCACCGAGTTCTCCGCAGCCCACTAAGTACAGTTTTGGCTGTGTGTGCTGTTGAATATTTCAGTAAAACTTTTTATTATATTCATTTATTCACAGGAGATGAGAGGGGCACTACGGCATACATGTGAAATTGGGAAATCCTTCCATCATGTGGGTCCCTGGGATTCAACCTGAGTCTTCCTGCTTGACAGCAAGCACCTTTAGCTTCCAATTCATCTTGTAGGCCCCTTCAGTCTTTTCCTTCTAGAATACTTTGAGAAGATATCCTACTATGTAGGCCAAGCTTGCAATCTTCCTGCCTCTGGGGATTAGAGTCATGAGTCACCACGCCTGGCTAATGCCACTCCAGTCTTCATCCTGAGATCACTGAGATACGGGCAGGGAAATCAATAGGCTTAATTGATATTTTAAGAAGGACTCGCAGGCTTCTCTGTAAGGAGTGAGGATCAGGGTCGAGACTGGAAGGCAGATCCAACTGTCTCCCAGATGGAAACGTCACACACTGGGTCAAGTGGTTTGAAGCAGCTGGGCTAGTCTGTCTGGAAGCAGAATTAGTAGGTAGCACTTGGTGGCATCAACAGAGGAGTGAAATGGATGGGGGACCCTTGAGGTTTCTGTGAATTTATGTGACTGCGCCTCTTATTAGAAATGGGTAACCGTGATACTTAATGAGACCCCTACTAAGAGCTGGTTTCATGTTTGACGTTACAGTAAGAGTGGAGGAGTCATGGGTGTGTTTAAACAACTAGGTTTGCAGTGTAAGTCCCCCAAGCCCCTGCAGGTCCAGAAACATTCACATTCCACAGCAGACTCTTAGATCTATGCAAGCCTCAGTCCCATGCTGTTCATGAGTCTTCTTCATGCAAATAAACCTCTTATCTCCCAGCTTCTAAAGTGAGCTGGCTTATCTTCTACCTCAGGAAGACTTCACCGGGGAACAACAGGTCAGAGAAAGCTGCTATCCCTGCACCCCAGAAAGAGTTCTCCCCAATGTCTAGATTCTTCAGTGGTATAGTGTGTGTGTGTGTGTGTGTGTGTGTGTGTGTGTGTGTGTGTGTGCATGTGTGTGTGTTCAGTTTACAAACAAGAGTTTACACTCCTCCTCAGTTCCCCACCACCACCATCTTGAATTCAAGAGCTTAGTCTAAGTCTGAAGTCCCCACTGTGAAGCAGAGCACTTAGCCCCTTGCAGAATGCAGGCTGTGTTTAGGCCTATGGGAACATTACCATCCTCTCCAAGAACAGGAGGTATCCACTCCACAGTTTTATAAACAAATGGGTCATCAGCATTGATAAAAACAAACAAACAAAACCCTCCAAATGACTCTCAAGAACTGGTTTGGCAAACAAGATAACAACCTCAAGGGGGCGCCTTACTCTGCCACTGTACAGGCGCCCCTTCCGGGATTCCCGCTCTTGCTCTGAAGCCAAGCCGGCCAGACAACTGCTCTCGTTTTGAAAGAACACAAGCGTTGCTTTCCACCTCAGTTAAGTGACAGGATTCATGGCAGGTTATCTTTTAGGCAGAGGAGAGGTTGATGGATCTTCCTAGGAGACCGACTTTGAGCTACAGAGAGCCATCAGATTGTTCACCAGTAGAGCTCCCGTTGTCCCTTCGCTGTCTCCACGTATGGAGTGTACGACGGCTATGGGTTTCTGTTGGCTTTTCTTCTCTGATGCTGGCCTTCAGCTTCGCTTTGTCGGCACCTCAGCAACTGCAGCAGGAAACAATAACAGCTCCTTGTGTTTGTTCCCTCCTCTTTGTGACCCCAATGGGCAGTGCACTGATCGCTTTACGTGCATCGTGGCATAGCCTTGTGATGATCATTCTGTGAAGTGCTAACATCACTATATTTGCTTTACACTTGAGAAATACAAAGTGCGAGCAATTAAGTCCTTTCTTTTGGAGGTGACCTATTTACAGTCAGGGTTTTGTGGCTTCTTTCCGCGTTGCATTCATTTTTCTTGTCTCCTTTGCTTGTTTCTTCTGGCTTGTGCGTCCTACTGCCAGCTCTTCCATTCAGCTAACTTTGCCTTGACAGATGGCGCGTCCTCCGTTCTCAGGTGCCCTGAAGGTTTCCTGGCAACCACCTGGTCTTGAGGTCCTCAGCTGTCATGGCAAGCGCTCTCTGCTTCCCCCATCTGGCAAACTCTCGCACTGACTCGTTTCTTGGCCAATACATTTGTAAGAGTTTTCCACTCCTTTTATTTTCATCCGTAAGAAGCTTATGCGCCGCTGTTTAAATTAAAACAGGAGTGATCAACTTCTGAGGGACTACTAATGGCCTGCAAATGAATTTAAAAGAGTGGAAGCTCTATGTGTGATGGGGTACGTTGGGTCTCGATGGGAGTTAACGGAAAGTGAAAACGCTTGCAATTCAGAATCTGCTGAAAGTTTCCCTTGTGATTTTTGGAGTGACTTTGCATTCTTTTAATGTATTTCTTCCTTATGATTTTGTTCTCGAAACTTTGCCAGAATGTTCTGGAAAAGTCGATCTAAAGTGCAAACTTACTATGTTGCAGGAGGCACTACTTTTGAGCTTATTAGAGAAAGCCAGAGCGAGGTCAATAATTACCCCACTGAAGGCTGGGGTGCTATTTGTTTCTCTTGTGTGCCAGGCCTAGAGTAAGTGTTCAGAACACGTTTGCTGAATTAGAAGGAGCACATAAATGGGCCTTTGTGAGTTACCAAGAAGAGTTGAAAGGGAATCTCACCCGACTTGGGTCAACCCTAGAATTTACCTTAAATACACAGTTGTTGGAAGGCTTTCCTCAATAAAATACTATACGAGTACAAAGAATGGGTCTCCTGCACTCACAGGGCTAACGACTTTCTAAAGCATTTGGATTTCTTACCTACGATTAGCGCTGCGATTTCCAGGCTGATCAATAGGAATAACTTTGAGATCAAGAGCAATTCAGAGCCTTATTCTCCCTTCATCCCGTGTTTATTATTCTCGGTTTGAATGAGACCTGTAATCAGTGTTAGCTACCAATCTTTACAGTGAAACTTTAAACCAATGGTTGGTCCTCTCTTCGCGGGTATTAAATACCATTTCAAGCATCCTTTCAGGGGTTCCGGGCTTCTTAACGAAGTCCATTTCTCCAGACTTTGCAGTACACTGAAGGAACATTGAACCTGAAAGAGTCTCTGAGAAGTATTTGTTATTTAATTGGAGGCAACTGTTCTTAAAAAGTTACACAAGTCTATAAAGTCTTTAAAAACAACCAATTTAAGATCTAGCCTTGAAATACATACAAAATGCACACTATGAATTTCCTTTGACATTCTTTGCTGCTACAAATACTATTATAACTAATAATTTATTACAATTACAGACAATGACATTTGGATTTAACTGCTAAAAATTAAACACATATATACTTGGTGGGCCCTCTGAGCCAAATTGTCTTAGAAACGTCATCATTTATTAAAGGAAATTCTAAAGCATGAACTGTAGGAAATATCGAAAGCCGCCACCTTCCCCCTTGTCCTTGAATCCTTGCCAAATATCATCAAACATCAATATATACTGTAATAGCTGATTTGCTTAAATGTTGCTATTAATCTAATCTGTGACCTTTAACATTTTGTTTGAGGGATTTCAGAAACTTTACACAGATATCTAATGTCCAGAACAACCAGAGCCAAATGCAATAATCTTACAGTTTGAAGGACAGCCAAGACGCACATTTTCTGAGCATGCTTTTCCTTGGAGTCGGTATGAAGATGAAATATGGCCTTTGTGAACACAGTCTTCATAGGAAAGGCTTTTTATTTTTTGTCACAGTGCTGGGCAGATTTTTCAAGCCAAGGGCATGGTACTGTACTCTTTGCAGGTCTATTTTTAGGTTTCCATTTCTCAACAGGATGCTCTGGGTTTGCGTTAGTGACACGCAGGCTGCATACTGTGGTGGAAGGAGCAGCCGGCCTGCTCTGTGCACTCCCCATGCCCCAGGATCCATGTTCACCTGACCATAACCTATATTGTGGTCTTGGACCGTGTGCTACTCCTAGCAAAGCCCCTGCCTTTAAGTGTCATAGCCGGAGCAACTCCACCAACTGAGATACATTTTGACTCATCTTCCAGTGGCCTCTTCCGGATTTCCTAAGAGCTTGGAACACCTTAGGCTATCTATTAATCTTACGTTGCCAAGATCTTGCAGCTACGCCCCAGTAAGGTCCAATAGGGCAGGGAGAGTGTTTTAGTTTAGATTGAGAGGTAAGAGTCCCGACAGTAAAGGTGCACTGATGGGAAACACCAAATGCTGTTCAATTGTTTTAAAAATGAAACACAGAGGGCATAGAAGTCTGTAAATAAGTAAGCAAATGCATTTCTCTTTTATATCATGGCACTGCCACTGAAAATATGGAAGAATGGACATTTTGAAGCTAAAGAAAAAGACAAGGAAGCTACTTTGGTACAGGCAGAGTCTCTGAGGAAGGTATTTCTCGTGTCATAGCTTTTTTGTGTGTTATTTTCCCAGAAGGGAATTGCTAGATCGTTAAAGAGTAAATTTGGAATCTTTTATGAAGAACACTTTGACTTTATGAAAAGTTTGGAGCATACATCTTCCTAAAATATTGTCTTTATCTTTCAGTGAGATGTCAGTTTTCTGCCCTGGATGTTGGAACACAGCGTCTTCCAGCCCTCATTAACTTGAACTTCTCCTGAGTACCAGCTCCATCTTGTGGTTGCTTCTCAGTTTTCCACAGTCCTAGGCACAGACAGAACTCCCTCTTCTAATGGCCCTCATAGGCTGCACAGAATTAAACAGAAGTAGAGAGCAGGCTCACAGCTTTCCACAAAAGGCTACGACGAATGAGGTTGGAAGTAGGGCGGGACGATAAATTCTCAAAGCCTGCCATCAGGGATGCGCTGCTCCTAGCAAAACCTATCTTTAAGTGTCATAACCCAAGCCACTCCATCAACTGGGGATGCTCAAATACATGAGCCATGGTAGACCATTGTCATTTATGCCACTACCGTTTGCCATGAAGACTGCTTTACAGTACATCCGAAGCTCCAGACAGGCCAATACGATGATTTTAATGAGTTTCTTATGCAAAAAGCATGGTGCAGAGACCCAGTGGACAAAGGGCCTGTTTCCGGAGTGTTATAATCTTTACATGTTTTGGCATATGACATGCGGCATGTAGTCAAGCCTTTGCCGGAGTCCCCTGTCATCTGAGGCCTTGTCTAGGTGAGGAAACACAGATGCTGCGTTTTATGACAGGTGCTAGCAGGGATGGGCCAGGCTGAAAAGGGACCTCGAGGCAAGAAGACAGCACATTGCTGTGGCTTCCTCTTGTGAGCACTCATTCTGGAAAAATAAAAACACCCGGCCCCAGATTGGGTCACTTACAGGTGTCATATGAACAACCCACTAGGAAGAAGTAAAAGGCTCTCAGATGGTGACAGGCACATACTTGACAAACATTTCTTAAGATGGAGACGCCTCGGTGTCGTTACATCTACAGACAAAAGCACCCTTAAGTAGTTAGAAGGGGGAATAAGCAAGTCCATGCAGATGAGAAAGCCGTATACAGAGAGTCTGTGCTCATGGACCCAGGGGTTTTGTTTTCTGCTGTTTATACTGTCAAACCACAAACAGTGGTTCCCCAAGAGACTCTCTTTGCTTCCCCCACTGTCTGCTCCCAGCAGCTACTGGAGGGCTGCTTTCTCCCACAGCTGCAGCAGAAGCCAGTTTTCACAGGGTGCCTGACAGGGAGGAACTGAGCTGTTAGGAGTGAGTTGCCCACCCACTGCTAAGTAATATTCTGTCTCCAGCATAGTATTTCCACTGGAAAATGTGCTGTGTGCTTGGCTGTGGTGACAGTGGTATTTACCACACATCTGCCTCACAGGCCTATGCCACAGCTCCAAGGCCCAGTTCCAGGATGGCAAGTGGTCTCTGAAGACTCTTTGCCTTCATTAGAGCCAGACTAGAACAAGTCAAGGTAGGGCTGGTAGAATCTATTAGGAAAGTTAATCAGAGGAGCCTATAGAGAGGCTACTCTACTGCAGCGACGTGTATCATCGCCCCACAGAGTCGGCTAAGCCATGCGTCTGCAGAAGGGGCCTTGCTGTGGGGAGCATCCTGGAAGGTAGTAGCTTTGTAAGGGGCTTGCTGGAATTCAAGCTAGAGCCGTGGTTTCCTTAATTCTTTCCAAACAGCTCCTTCACTTGTTAGAAACAATAGTTAAATCCGAACCCTTGCATGACAGCGGAGGAATGTGTTTTTGATAATAGTGTTCCTCTTCGCTACACAGCTATGTTTCATCAGGCTTTTGGTGAGCAAATTGTTACTGCACGGCATAAAGCCAGGCAATGAGATGTGAGACATGAATCCTCTGTAATTTGCCACTGAGGACTACCAGTATTCTTCATCACTAAAAACCCAGACTGTCCCTCCCCCCACACATGAAGACCTCACCAACTTGGATCATGTACCTCAACCCCACGCATGCAAACCGTTAAGTTTCCCAGAGAGAGCTGGCTCCAGGCAATCTTTAGGTCACAGATTGCTTTTAGATCGATGCCTCCAATTCCTGGGTTTTATTGTGGTACCTTATCTTTGAATACTCAACCATGTTGACTTGTAGGGGTATAAAACACATCCTGGCGACATTGTGGATGGTAAAATTACCTGCATTCATACCCTTTAGATCAGGATTTAATTATTTCTCATCATCGTCACTAAAAACTAACAGATTTTAAAAATTTGGTTAAAGAAAAATACTATATGAAATTTACCGTCTAGGGCTGGAGAGATGGCTCAGCGGTTAAGAACATTTGCTGCTCTTGCAGAGGACCCAGGTTCAGTTCCCACAGGGTGTCTCTGAGGCATTAGACTTGTCACCCTCTTCT
Organism: Rattus norvegicus; assembly: GCF_021556685.1. NCBI lineage: Eukaryota > Metazoa > Chordata > Mammalia > Rodentia > Muridae > Rattus > Rattus norvegicus. The sequence continues at coordinate 42,377,659 of NC_141536.1, forward strand.
GACCACCGAGGACACTGCATGCACATGGTACACACACATACATGCAGGTAAAAGCACTCACGCACATTCATTTGTTTTTTTTTTTAAATCCCCCTTTAAAGTGTAGAGTTTTTGTTATGTGTATTTATATTGCTGTGCAGGTTCTCCGTAACATTTTCATTTTACAAAACTACAATTCTATACCCATTAGACAATCCCATATTAGCCTCTCCCCAACAGTCCCCAGCTCTTGGCAAAAATCATTCTACTGTGCATTTCTATGCATTTAACCTCTTTAGGTATTTATGTAACTATCTGGCCACATAATGCTTGTTTTTCCACGGTGGGCTTATTTCTCTTAACATAGCATCTTCAAGACTCATTTGTGCTGCAGTATGGAGAGAATTTCTTTTGTTTTCAAGATTGAATACTATTTTACACACAGGCACGCACGTACCCACGCACGTACCCATGCACGTACTCAGGCTCGCCCGCACGTATGCAGGCAGGCACGCATGTACGCGCCCAACCATTCCTCTAAAGCCCTCTAATAGTACCTTCTGTTTTTATCGAATCTTATTCAGGGATTAAATTGTCTTTTAAATGTTTCATTGTATGCAGAAGTGAACAGGTGATTCATGTTGACAGGAATGTGCTTGCAAACTTTAAGTAATTGGTGTGCTTTTGCTATTATGTTTTAAAAAACTCCGAGTTCAAAAAACAAAAAACAAAAAAACAAAACAAAGCAAAACAAAAAAGTTGGGGCCAAGGTACAGGTCAGCCTGCTTTCACCTTTTTCTTGTCCTGAACTCAGGATTCCTTCAGGCATTGGCAGATTCCTGAGGACCAAATGCTAAGACTGAGGTCTTTCCAACTACCATGCTCTTGAGCTGCTCCCCCTGAACACAGGGGGAATGGATGGATAGACGACTCTGTAACCGCCTATTGAGCGGCTCTCTCTCATGCTCTTCAGTATGTTAAGGAGTCAGGGTTTTGCGACAGAGAGTCTGTAACTACTGTACAGCAATAAACGAGAGCGATGGCCGTGCTCTTGGGGTGTTCTCCGTAGGTAATGGGTGGCTTGCAAAGTGTGACATTTTAAATAAACTGTAATCTCTCAGGATTTAAAAAAGCATTAAAGGCAGAAATGAAATATAGAACACAGTATTGGTTGGCACAGGGATTCCTCCCTCTCCTGCTAAATATCTAGAACTTACTTCTTCATCCTGAAATATATGGCTCTTCCCCAATAAATGAGTCATAAAACTTTTATGGAGTGTGCCCTAACTTTACTGTAAAAATATGCTCCATCTTCAAGGCAAAGGTGACTCAGAACTGCCTTGTGAATAATGGGGACAACATATTTAAGCGGTTAAATGTGCCTCTTCGGACAGGGTCTAAGCCTTCCTGATACTTCTATCTCTCCTACATGGAAATGGGGACAGAGAAGACTCCGAGTCGGCTGTTTCCCCAAAATTCAATAATTTCTGACCCAAGAACTAACAAAGTGTAACTTCAGGTAAGCACGCTTAAATTGAAACAAGGATTTGAAAGCGAATGCCATCCATCACACAGAGAAATGGAGGCCCATCGATATGTGAAAATCACAGTGAGTGTACCCCAACAGTGCCAAGCTACTTGGAGGTGTATGCCTGTGCGAGCTGGCCTGTGCCTGTGCCTGTGCTATGAGCCATTCCCACAGGTGGAGAGCGAAAAGCCCATGAAAAGAAACTTAAGGTAGGGAGGTGCTCATGACTTCTTACCAAGTTTCATCCGAGACTCGAGATTCTCTGATTCTGTCAAATTCCTGGACATCTCTCAAGGAAACACGAACGAGCCACTGTCCACCTTGCCTTGTTTCTTCTTCCTAAGCCTATGTACTTTGAAAATATTTGAATTAAATGTACGTGTTTTAAATAAACGAAAATAAGAACAGAAAGATTAGCCTTCAGCTTACCACACGCAGTGCGTGGTGCTGAACTGGAACGTTATTTCGTGACAATTTATATCCCCCAACTGGAACGGAACACGCTCGCACACGGAGAAATTTCATCCTAATGCCCTGGAAATAAAATGCATAATTCATTTTGTAAATATCCCTGTGGCTTTCGATTTATGTGTACACCACTCTAATTATTTCTGAGACCATTTCAAAGGGCACGGAGGAGCTATTTTGAGTGATGGAGCTGATTCCTAAAGGCGGTTATACAAATCATACGTGTGTTAAAATTCATAGAACTACATACCAAAAAAAAGAAGCTAATTTTTACAGCATTATAATTTTTTTAAAAAAATGACTTAAATTAAAGCATTTGCTGCCACAAAATGCCCAGCTTCCTTGTAATATACAAGTGCATGCAGGAACTCGCTTCATGTTAGCTTGAAGGCTGGGAGATTGTCTATGAGAAATTCTAGTTACTTCAAAGGTCTGGACTCGTTCCATTAACACACTGATGCAATAACTAACACTTGTTAGGTCAAACTAGTTAAGTACTTGCTGGAGAACTCCCAGACATTCCCTCTGTGGAAGAGAGAGGGATTTCTGAGTATTTGGATGAACTCAAGTCAGGTCTCCACCTGCTTCCTTTGCAGAGTGAGGCTCACCGCTGCTCTTTTCTCAGAAGGGCCACTCTGAGAACCTGTGGTCAGGGTTGGGAGAGGGAGTGTCACTCCCTGCAAGGATGGGCACTGTCCCAACCTACTCTGCCAGTGTGCCCTCATGCTCGCATTCCAGACAGCTGCTTGTAGCTGGCGCCCTGGTTTCCTTCCTGAAGAGGAGGAACAGAAGTGGACATACTGATCTCTCTCTGGTTCCCGGGGATGTAGTTTTCACATCACTATGTAACCCCATTTGGCCTGGGACTCGCTATGTACATGAAGCTGGTCTTGTTCCCACAGAAATCTGCCTGCATCTGTCTCCCAAGTGCTGGAATGAAAAACGTGAGTCACCGTCCCCAGCTTCCTGCGGATACTTTAAGAGCCAAGAGTTCCAAAGACTCTGAAGCACTAGTAACCTCTGCCCTCTCGGCTGCAGGGGATGACATTGGCTAGCTGGAGAAGTCTCCTGGAGTTCAATGGTGGGCTCCAGGTTCAGACAGCCATGCATGGACCAGGAACAGTTACAGTCACTCGCAGTGATCCATGGTCAGGAGGCTGGACACAGCTCCTGTTGAGTTAGGGACAGGTGATACCGTGTGGGTAAGTGTGTCTGCTGCCACAGGATTCCGGGGCTCTTTGGCTTTGGTTTTCCCGTTTTGCACATACACTTTGCCCTGCAATCTATGTTGAGCCTGGGGCTTTGAACGTAAGGGAGGAGTTCTTCGTGACTAAGCTATTACCCTGCTACCTTTTCCTCATTTTGATAGATATGTGATTATAGGCAAGTGAGTCTTAAGTCCGGGAAAGTCAGAAGCCAAACAGAAAATGGAAGTGTGTGTATTGCTTCTGAGAGAGAAAGCATGGTTGGTGTGAGGCGTACACCTGTAATCAACTCTGCATTCTGGAAGTGGAAGGCAGAGAGTCAGAAGCTTAAGGTTAGGCCCAGCTACATAGCAAGCTCAAGGACAGTTTGGGCAACATGAGAAAGAAAAAAAAAAACATTAACAATGTCCAGGATAGAAAATACGACTAGAGCATTCTTAATCAGGAAGGGTTATGGGTATTTTTGGCAGTGTAGTCAACCTTCGAATCTCTTCTCTGTAGGATGTTTTCAGTGAATGGGTCTACAAAGGAAGCCACTTATGTAAAGATACAGGCACCCATAGGCCTAGGGTGAGAACAACAGTCTTGATGTAACATTATGGGGTTGGCACCTTTGACTATTTTGATTTTCCAAGGAAATTCGGCGACTTCTATTTAAGGAATGGCTCCTAATTTTTAAGTGTCAGCATCATTCGTGTAAACACTGATCCATTCTGGGCGGCTGTTGGCTGGAGGTCTAACATTGAAATCCAGGATTACAGACTGCACAGGACCCTTGTCAAGAAGGAGACAGACAGACACTGGGACCACTGCCATAGCTAAGCCAGAGTCTATTGCCTGGCTCTCATTGGAGGAGAAAGGAGAAAGACAAAGGACAAAAAGGATACATGTGCCCATGGGTCCCATGTGCTTGGAGTCTTGATGTCATTTTCTCTCTTTTTGTGTTGAGGGATTATCTCCCCACTCTGCCTGTGATTTCCACAGAGAAATTTAAATGCGTTTGTTAACTTTTGCCTTTAGAAACCCCAGCATTTCAGTCCACATTCATCAGGCATTTCCCACTAACTCCTACACAATGGCTTCTTCAGCTTCATACAGAGAGAAGGGAGGATGTAAAAGGATTTATGTTTTGGACTGAATCTAGCCCCTACCTCCTCACACATGTGTAGCAGATGTGCAACTTGGTCTTCATGTGGGTCCCGAACAACTGGCCGGGCTATCCCAAAAGCCGTTGCCTGTACATGGGATATGTCCTTATAGCTGGGCTGCCTTGTCTGGCCTCAGTGGGAGAGAAAGTGTCTAACCCTGAAGAGATTTGGTGTGACAGGGTGGGAGCATGCCCAGGGTGGGCACCACTAACCCAGAGGAAAAGGGGAGGGTGGAAAGGGGAGAAGGATTGTGGATGAAGGTGACCGGAAGTGGGGCAGCGATAGAGATGTAAATTGAATAAAAGGAAAAAGAAAGGGTGTGCATATAGTCAAGGACAATGTGGGGAACAGACGGATGTCCATCATGAATAAAGATTTCTTAAGTTATAAATCTCTGTGAGGGATATTTGCCTGTTATAATCATAATTAAAGCACATAAGATCCAATAATTAGCATTTCAAATAACTAGAAAACATACTGGTCTTGAGAAACAACCACGCTATCTGCCGACTAATGGTCTGTTCTCCACATTCCAATAAATGGATGTCATACCATAATGATAGTTAATGCTTTGAATGGAGTCAATGAAGTATGGAGGGATGACTTTTCTTAGATGAATATCTTCAAAATGGCTAGCCTACTATGTGCAGTAAAGAACTGAGTGTATGTGTGTGCTTGAGTGTATGTGCTTGTGTGTGTTTGAGTGTGTGTGTGTATGAAATATGAAATACGTTTTGTATTACAGCTTTATTTACAAATGTTTTATGAACTCGTACTTGCTTTTACTAAAGTCCTGTTCTGGAAAAGTCAGGCTATTTCATTGCTAGTGTCAGTATCATTCAGTCAAGGAACCTCGTCCTAAATATTCATTAGGTGGCAGACCCAGGTGTTGTATCTAAGGCCGCAGACAAAACAAGATAGTCCTAATGCCTCTCGTCAAGAACTGAGTGCGATGTGCAGGGATGATGGAATCATAGAGGAGCCACACTTTGACCTTAGAGGAACAGGAAGAAAGCTCTGGGTGAAGACTCAGTCTAGACACACTCTCATAACCGCCTAGGTACTCTTCAGAATGGGAGCTCGAATAGGAAAAGGTCCAGACACCAGGGCCCAGCTAGGATAGGGGTGGAGTCTGATATCTACTGAGCTGGATGCACAACGGAGTTGGATGGGGATCATGAGGTGAGGTCATGGGACCGTGGAGGAGGAGAATGGAGGTCTTTCAACCCAGCTGGGTTTTATTTTGCCCAAATATGAGGCAAAGGATCTCATTTCTTATTGTGACATCCAAGAGTTACTGACAAACAGAGTCTTAAGTTTAGAACACAGGATTTGTGAGGTCACGACCTTTTCTCTAGCTAAAGCTCAAATTGGAATTACAGAACTTTAGACTCGGGGCAAAGCTAAGTACGGATCACCATGCTTCACTGACATTCTGAGCATGCCCACATAGCTGGTTAGCAGGGAGGCAGACCGGAAGCCGGCCTCTTCCCCAACCCTGTCCCCTTCCCAAACAGGCCTGGGCACTAGCCCTTGACTCTAACTATAGGACTGCAGTTTCTAAGGTAGGAAATCAGTTAGGAGGTAGGAGGTGGCCTGGATGAGAGGAGGGGGTTACCTGTTCTTCTGGCTTTGCTTGCCATCTTCTGCTTCCTGTGTAGGACAAGATGTCCCTCGATAGTGGCCACTCTCTTGGTAGAGAATGACTTACTGTTTAGAGAGTTTGGTTAGAGCCAGTGGGTCACCATGGTCTGTCATGGTGTTCACTTGCTGAAGCAGCAAATGTCTGGGTTTGCAGTAGTCTTCGAGAATGCCTTATCTAGCTTGGACTCTCTCCCTTCCAAGTCCAAGGGGCAACTGCTCACTGTTCAACCCACTTTGCACATTAGGACTCTAATGTCTCCCCCTAGTAGATGGGAACACAGCGATGTCAGAATGCTAATGTGAGTGATAAATCACCTGGGAGGTTGTTTAAAATGCCAACCTCAGCTCTCTATTCCTCCCTATTCCAGAGACAGCAGCATCTTCTCCTTCAGTGCTAGCCTCATCCCATAGACAAGATGGTAAAGGTTGGTGTGAATGGATTTGGCCTTATTGGGTGCCTGGTTACCAGGGCTGCCTTCTCCTCTGCAACTGGCAAAGTGGAGATTGTTGCCATCAACGACCCCTTCATTGACCTCAACTACATGGTCTGCATGTTCCAGTATGACTCTACCCATGGCAAGTTCAACGGCACAGTCAAGGCTGAGAATGGGAAACTTGTCATCAATGGGAAGTCCATCACCATCTTCCAGGAGCGAGATCCCGCTAACATCAAATGGGGTGACGCTGATGCTGAGTATGTCATGGAGTCTACTGGCATCTTCACCACCATGGAGAAGGCTGGGGCTCATTGAAGGGTGGGCCAAAAGGGTCATCATCTCTGCCCCTTCAGCTGATGCCCCCATGTTTGTGATGGGTGTGAACCATGAGAAATATGACAACTCCCTCAAGATTGTCAGCAATGCATCCTGCACCACCAACTGCTTAGCCCTCCTGGCCAAGGTCATCCATGACAACTTTGGCATCGTGGAAGGACTCATGACCACAGTCTATGCCATCACTGCCACTCAGAAGACTGTGGATGGCCCCTCTGGAAAGTTGTGGTGTGATGGCCGTGGGGCAGTCAAGAACATCATCCCTGCATCCACTGGTGCTGCCAAGGCTGTGGACAAGGTCATCCCAGAGATGAACGGGAAGCTCACTGGCATGGCCTTCTGTGTTCCTACATCCAGTGTATCCATTGTGGATCTGACATGCTGCATGGAGAAACCAGCCAAGTGTGATGACATCAAGAAAGTGGTGAAGTAGGTGTCCAAGGGCCCACTAAAGGGCATCGTGGGCTACACTGAGAACCAGGTTGTCTCCTATGACTTCAACGAAACTCCCACTCTTTTACCTTGGGGCTGGCATTGCTCTCAATGACAACTTTGTAAAGCTCATTTCCTGGTATGACAATGAATACGGTTACAGCAACAGTGTGGTGGAACTTATGGCCTACATGACCCCCCCCAAGGAGTAAGAAACCATGGACCACCCACCTCAGCCCAGCAAGGATACTGAGAGCAAGAGAGAGGCCCTCAGTTGCTGAGGAGTCCCCATCCCAACTCAGTCCCCAATACTGAGCATCTCTTTCACAATTCTATCCCAGACCCCCGTAATAACAGGAGGGCCCTAGGGATCCCTCTCTTTTCTTTTTATTGCCATCAATAAAGTTCACTGTACCCCCAAAAATTAAAAAATAAAATAAAATAAAATGCCAACCTCAGGGCCTTTCTTCAGAGATTCCATGTCTCAAGTCTCGGAGAGAACCCTAGAAATCTTCAATTTTACTATGTTCCCCAGGAATTCCAATGGAGGCAGTCTATGCAGTCCACGTTTTAAAATACAGGGAAAATTATAGGAATGAGTAAAAGACAACTGAGCCACTAGCTGTGACTTCCAGGCCCACATGGAACAGGGTCTCTGTACTGAAACTTGAGGAAATCTATATACGTTTACTTGTGGAAGGGAAGAAGGGCATGTAAAATACATTTTCAAAAAAAGACGATATTGGAATTTATTAATTTAATAGGCCAGAGTCCCTCCCTAAACAGGTGTGTGTGTGTGTGTGTGTGTGTGTGTGTGTGTGTGTGTGTGTGTGTGTGTGTGTGTGTGTGTGTGTTTGCGTGTGCTTGGGGAGAGAGGGGGTCTTAGTAGCAGTTTTCACAGCAGCCACGAGGTGGCAGCCTTCTGCATAAAATTGAAAAACTATGCAGCTAACCATCAGTTCAGCTACTCAGTATAGATGTCATTAGTTTTAAAGGTATGTATTAATTTTAAAAGGAAGGGAAAGGAAATTATTTAACGGGAGAGAAATTACCTAATTATCAAACTTAAACTTCCATCAAATGTCATAGTCTATATGGAGGAATTTAGCCAGACATCCACAGTAGATCCAGAGAAAAGATTAAAAAAAAAAAAAAAATCGAGAAAAGGTCCCTGTAGGATGAGAGCTGTCACTCAAAGGAACCTCTCAAAAGCACCCCAGAAGTTTGACTTTTTTCGGGGAACCAGCAGGTGTAATCTGGTCGTTAAAACATAAAGCAGTAATATCTGAGAAAATTTCCCTTTCTTTTGGTCTGTAGTCAGGGTAAGTCTGTCATCTGAGGAAGAAAAGGAGGGGACGAAGCTCTGCATGGCCACAGGGTCACCAGGGCATCTCTGAGTGGCCTTTGAGTCTGCCTTTCTTCAGCCGGGACTCTTTCTTCCAGGTCCAGGGGCGACTGCTCAGGACCCATCTCATCTGAGATGCTAGGATTCTAACGCCTTCCCCTGGGAGGTGGGAACGAGACACTGTTAGGACGCTGATGTCATAAATCACCTTGCACTGCCCAAGGCTGGGGCTCCTGCTGCGGCAGGATATGTCTCTAGGCCCCAGCCTGTGAGAACCTTCTCTGTGATGTTACCTGAAGCCCACGAGCAAGATCATTTTCCATGTTGTATTTACAGCTCCAGGGATGTGAGCTTCATAGAACTGGACACACGGCCTTCGCCTCTCGCCAACTGCCATGCCTCTCTGCTGAGCATGCTTAGTATAAAATGCATCTGGTCACAGAAAAGCAAGGGGTTAATTTAATGGTTCCTAAACTGAAGCCGTACCTCACACACATGAGGCAGAAGCCTTGCCTTTGTGGATATGTTCCACTGACTTGGACTCACGCTGCCCAGATCAGCGGGCAGACACGGTGCTGGAGAAGGAGCTGAAAGTTCTCTGTCTTGATCTGAAGGTAGCACCGTGTGCCACTGAAACTGGGCTTCAGCATCTGAGACCTTGAAGCCCACCCTCAGTGACACACTTCCTTCAACAAGGCCATATGCACTCCAATAAGACCACACCTCCTAACAGTGCCACTCCCTATAGGACAAACATTCAAGTACATGAGTCTGTGGGGGCCATTCCCAGTCAAACCACCACAGTTGTTGTTTTTATTTCTTTGCGTGAATGTGTGTTCTCTCCCAGGACCTCACCTTCCTCAGGAAACTCCATTCTCTGTAGCCAGAAGCCCTGTCATGAGACATCTGAAGAGATCCTGCCTTAAAGAAGAAGCGTTCAGGCCTAAAACAAGTAATAATTAATGTTTAGTAACATTAAATTGCATACTTAATTTAAACCGAGTATGCCATTCTGAGATCGAATGCAATTAATCTCTTGTGTTTAGACTTGAGCAACAGTGAATTATCTCACAGTAATGCTTCCTTTGAAGCAGAAGCTGCGGTGACTGTTAATGTAATTTTCAGAATCTTTGTCGCTTTAATATTTATTTATTTTAAGTGTATGGGTGTTTTGCCGGCATATCTATCTGTGCACTGTGTGTACGCACTATTCATGGAGGAATGGGATCCATTGTAACTGGTGTGAGCCCCCATATGGGTGCTGGGAATTAAACTCAAGTCCTCCGGAAAAGCAGCCAGTACTATTAACTACTGAACCATCTCTCAAGCCCACTTTCCATACTCTAAATATCATACTGCATGCCTGGTTGCAATGCCTTCATTACCAGCTACCGAGCATGAATTCTGTCTGGCTACAGTGTAGACGTTAGACTCACAAGATGACACAGCGAACGCCCGCCGTCTGAGAGAGCCAGAGATTTGAAGCACGCTGAGAGTGACTCTGACATTTACTGTCCAAATGGTAACGTCAGAGAGAGGGGAAGGAAGGGCCTTAGCTGATGAGTGTTTCAGAAAGTGTAAAGCTAGGACCTGCTTACACACTGGGCGAGGTTTTTCCCTCAAGAGAAGGATGTAAAGGTAGATGTTGCAATAATTAGATAGTGTGTAAATCCTTGGGAAGCTTTGTTATACTCTAAGTCATTCCAAGATTTTAAAAATGCTTTGTTTAATTAAAATTGTTTTCATGTAATATGTTATGATCATTTCCCCTCCCTGAACTCCTCCCAGATCCTCCCGGCCTCCCCAGACATCCAACATTCAACTTTATGTTCTCTCTCTTTATCCATCTCTCTCTCTCTCTCTCTCTCTCTCTCTCTCTCTCTCTCTCTCTCTCTCTCTCTCTCTCTCTGTGTGTGTGTGTGTGTGTGTGTGTGTGTGTGTGTGTATGTATGCATGTCTTCAGAAAAACCCGAACAACAACAACAACAAATGAAAGAAACACAAAACAAGAAACAAAAATTCCCCATAACACAAATAATACAAAAACAAAAACCAGAACAAACCAACAAAGGACCAGTAAGACAAAAAATGCAAAACAAGGAAAGAGTCCACAAACCAATAAAGGACCAGTAAGACAAAAAATGCAAAACAAGGAAAGAGTCCACATCAAGTCCTTTTGCTTTTCACTCCTGGGCAAGGGCCCTGCCCTGGAATGTGGTAGATTCACCGAGTAAAACTCCACTGGAGTGAACTGATGTCTCTTTGCCAGTGGGTATCAGTTGCAGTAGTTTTTGGTTAGGAGTGGGACTCAGACCTGTGTCTTCCCAGTAATGGGACCACGTGTGGCTTGAACCTGTGGAAGTCATGTGTGTGCTGCCCTAGTCTGTGTAAGTTCGTATGTGCATCAGAATTATCCATCACCTCTGACTCTTACAGCCTTTGTATTCCTGCCTTCTTGAGCATCATGAACAGTAGTCAGTAGGGGTGATGCTTCTATTTGGGGCACCAGCTCAACGACTCCATTTTCAAAGTTACAAGCAAAGTGTCATCTTCAGCAATAGTGAATGTATGTAGTCAGTGGCACTGACTGATACCTTGGTGACATCCTTGGGTTTTGCTATCCCGGGGTTGGGGTGTGATGCCAATGTGAGTGGTATATGCACCCACCTGAGCCTCGGGCCAGGTAGCTTCTGACTGTGTTACTGGTCCTGATATAGACAGGGGCCATGTTGATGTCTGTGGTCCATGTTATCATTGAAGCCCAAACATGGTCTTGCTTGACACCTGAAGCCATGTTGATGTCCATGGGCATGGAGGAGCTGGCCCTGCCTCTCTCAGGAGATGGCAGTCCCATGGCTCTCCTCAGGCTATGGCTTCTGACAGGGGTACAGGAGAGAAAGACTCATCCTCCCTAAGTAAGGGGCTGACCACTAGGAATGTGACCATGCTCTGGTGAGTGTATGGGCAACCCAAAATGTCCTTTTTTCCATTTGTTTCTTTTTTCCCAATTTCTTCTTTTTGAGGGGGAGGGTGTGGGGGAGGGGAGTTACAGAGGATGAATGGTGGACAGGGGAGGACTGTAAAGTGAATGCAATTGGGGTGCATGATGTGAGATTCCCAAATAATCAACGAGAGAGAGAGAGAGAGAGAGAGAGAGAGAGAGAGAGAGAGAGAGAGAGAGAGAGAGAGAGAGAATACAGTATTTGTCTTTTTGGGTCTGAGTCACTGTCTCAAGTTGGGTTTCCATTGCTGTGAAGAGACACCATGACCAAGGCAACTCTTTGAAGGACAACATTTAATGGGGTTAGCTTATGGGTTTAGAAGTTCAGTCCATTATCGTGAAGGTAGGAAGCAGGGCAGTGTCCAGGCAGGCATGGCACTGGAGAAGGAGCTGAGAGTTCTATATCTTGTTCTGAAGGTAAACAGGACAAGACTGGCTTCCAGACAGCTAGAAGGAAGACACACTTCCTCCAACAAGGCCATACCTCCTAATAGTGATACTCCCTGGGCCAAATGTATTCAAACCACCACAATTACCTTACTCAGGGTTACAAGGCATCCCCAGTTTGTTTTGCTTATTTTTGACAAAACCATGTGGTGATGTATACCTGTAATCTCAGTACTTGAGAGGTGGGAGCAAAGGCAACAATAGTTCAAGGTTACTTGGCAAGGCATAGAGTTGGAGGCTAGCCTGTATTTTATGAGACTCCCATCTCAAAAGACATTCAACAAAACAAACCAAGCCACTCAACCCACAAAATTCTCTTTATTTACTATTTATTCATTATTACCTTGGAATTAGTCACACACTGATAGTTTTACATTATTACAAAGAGCAAATAATAGATTTAAATTTTATGTGTTTATTTTACACCGGTATAGGTGTTTTGTCTATGTTTGTCCATGTTCTACCTGTGTGCAGTGACTTCAGATGTCAGAAGAGAGCATTGGATGCACTGGAACTGGAATTACAGGTGGTCGTGAGGTGAATTACAGGTGGTCGTGGGACATTATGAATCTTCTGGAAGAGCAGCCAGTGCTTTTAATCACTGAGACATCTCTTCATCCCAGAACCAAGTTTTTAAAGAGGTATAGAACTTTGGCACAGACTTAGTAATCACTCCTAGAGTGGTGCCTCAGACTGTTATATCTGGGATAAAAAAACACAGAACAAACACAGAACAAATGGAGAATAAGTGGTCACACTCCCAACCTATAAGATAGCAGTTGACATTTCCACTGCTATGGAATCATATGGTTTGGAGTTGAAAACCTCATACACTACTGTCTAGGAGGTCGACAGTGCAGTGTGACAAGTCACTGAAGAGGGAAGACGGGTCCAGGTGACTTGGTAACGCTCATAGGTGGCCTGGTGAGGTCAGGTTACGCTTACTTTACTTCATACTTTACCAAACAGTGGCTTCTCATGCTGTGCATTGTCGTGGGTGAATCCATTTTACAAGCAAATTTTGACTTCATTTTGAGGGAGAAGGATGACTCCAGTCTCTGGCTGGATCCAGAAACTGCAGCATTGGGTACCACACCTCCAGTACAGACTGACAAATGACTTCATCTTGGGAGTAGAAAGGTGGGTGGGTAGAAAGGTAGAAACCATGGGGCACATGTGGAACAACTGGACCATGCTACCAGACAGAAGAACGGGTAAGGCTGAAGTGGGTTCAAAACCCCGGGGAATCTCAGAACTGAGAACAGTAGAAATGGAACCAGGTTCCTGCCAAGCTCCACCTCTCTTGGAACACAACCATGACACCCACATGAAGGACCATAACAACGTGTCATGAAGCATAAAAACCTGGAGTTCTCCATGTTAATGAGGTGTCTAGATAGGCCTTGAGTATTTGCCAATGAGATTCCCTTCCCAGGCATTTTTTCCTGCAAAAGGTATTTAATCTCTGGTTCACCCTGAGTAAGAAGTATGCCATCTGCCATCAAATTAAGCAGTTTGGAGAGCCAAGGACCCTCTCCTTCATCAAGGATCACCTCGAGTTGGAGGCAGGGAGGAGGCCTTTGTAAAGAACCAATCCTCAATCTCCCAGCACTCACTCAGAACCAAACCAGATTCCTTTCTCATTCTGGGCTCAGCTATCCCTTTCCTGCCTGGATTGTACCAGCTCCCACCCCAACCCCACCCTGTTCTCCACTCCTCAAGGTCCCCAGTGTCATCTGGGTACACAGGAGACTGAGAACCACAGCATCTATCCCAGATCTCATTGTGTCTGGCCCGGAAGAACACAGGCTGAGACTGTGTTCTCTCTCCCCTGAGATGCCTGCAGGCTGTGCTCCAGCACCCCAGTGGCAGTGAGGCAGACTTGCAGTCCAACAGGCACATGGGCATTTTTAAAATTGTATTAGGAAAGCTAGACCTGAAAATATAACGACACACCAAAATGGTGTGACTCCCTCTCCTGGATCCCCGAAAGTGACAGATTCCTAATACTGCCATGCCAGGGCCCCACACCAATATGGTGTATTGAGCACCAAGGACTGCCTGACTCAGTTCAGCCACCTTCTGTTGACAAAGCGTACTCAGCTGCTTGGCATCCACCTCTCATGCATCTGGACCCACCATCTGCTCTAGACTGGGTCTGGCCTTTCACCTTGCAGATGAAGTTTGCAGCTTAGCTCTCAAACCTGACTCCAACATCTCTACCAATAGGTCTACCAGCAGCCCTCTTTCACACCGGTCTGCCTCAGTATCGTGAAACTTCTTGAACCCTGAAGTGACCTCTTTAACCTATATTCATTCTCAAAACCATACCTATGCACATATATATATATGTATATATATATATATGTATATATATATATATATATGTTGTGAACTCTGTGATATTAGTATAAAGAACTTGTATCTACCTCTGCCTCATTGCCAGGATTTATGATGAATTAGTCACTGAAACTTAAGCTGTGTGAATTTATTGTTATTCAATAAGTTGTGACATTGCAGACAGACACAAACCCAATTTTCTATGTTTCTGATATATTGTGCTCACAATATGGCTGGCCACTGTGATAAAGAGACAATGAAATTAAGGGTCAAACAAAATCATTCTGCGCATGGTGGCACATCAGAGGTATTCATGAGGCAAAGGCAGGCAGATCTGTGAGTCTGAGGCCAGCCAAGCCTACTTAGTGTTTTGAGAAAAAGTAAAATTATTCTAGAAGACATTCTTAATTAAACATTGTTAGGTAATGCATTGCTTAAATATCAATTAGTAAATTAAACACTATGAGCAAACACTTTCCACACTTCTTAGAGCATACGTGCTAAGTTGATCCTTTGGTTCCTCCAGTGCCAGGCATTTCGAGACACGTGGAGGGGTACAGGGAAGAGACATCTCTTCTTGGTAGCCTTCCTCTTCTCCATGAGGACTCTGTCCTCTTAGTTTGTCCATTAAAACAAAGATCAAAAGCCTCAGAGATGATGAGGCCCTGGGAACAGGCTAGAGATGTGGGAGGCAGCCTGGCGGCTGGCGTGCCTTGGCTGAGTCAGCTCTTCCCAAAGGAGGTCCTGCAGAGGCACGCAGAGCTGACTCAAGGCTGTGGCTTTGGCACACTTGGTCCCTCAATTTGGCCTATGATCTTTCTGGTTGGTACCACTTTAAACTGAGTAATCATCTGCATGGGCTCTTAGTTGTAGAAGTTGCTCAAATCCCAGCTATACCAACCCAAGGTGCCAGCCACCTTCTGGTACACATGCTTGAAGTTCATGTTGTGTGAGGTTCTGGGACTCTACATAGACCAGGCTGGTGACTTTCAACTCACCGAGATCCACCTGCCTCTGCCTCTGCCTCTGCCTCTGCCTCTGCCTCTGCCTCTGCCTCTGCCTCTGCCTCTGCCTCTGCCTCTGCCTCTGCCTCTGCCTCTGCCTCTGCCAGTGCTGGAGTTAAATGTTTGTGCTACCTCGCCTGGCTCTACCAGCACTTCTTAAGAATGACACTAGAAGCCACATGGTGCCCAGGAAAGCACTTCTGGAGAGGTGCCCGTATAGAAACCATGATACCATGCGGCAGGGCAGCAGAATTGTTGGCTTGGAGAAGACAATGCTAATTTAAAACTTAAGAGCTAGAAGCTGCTTACTTGGCTGAGTAGAGAAAAGAGAAAGAAACAAACAAAATGCAGTTGTCTAGTCCTGGAGTTGACTGGGATGGCGTGACAGGGATGTTTATGGGAGGTCTGAGTAGCAATGTTCAGGAAGCTCCTCTGGGAGTCCCAGCCAACACACACAGCTGTGGCCTTGATACTAATGGACACATGACAGAGTGCTGACCTTCGACAGTCCACCTACCCCCAGAAGGAAAGAGGCATAAGATTGGATGGTTTTGTTGTCTTTGTTTTTATGTGCATGTGTGTGTGTGTTTGTGTGTGTGTGTGTGTGTGTGTGTGTGTGTATGCACATGTGCCCAGGTGTGATGGTGTGAGTGTGGAGGTCAGAGTAGCATCTTTCCTTCCACTGTGTAGGCCTTGGGAATGAACAACAGGTAATGTGGCTTGGTGGTAGATGCCTTTCCCCGCCGAGTCATTTCTCTGACTCTGTTCTTATTGTAAATTTTAATGGTACTAGGTAGGGATCAAGTCTAGAGCCTTGAGCAGTCTAGCAAGTGCCCCATCACTAAGCTGTATCGCTTGCCCCACCCGCATTGACTTCTTTGAACTTAGAGTTTCATGGTGGATGAAAATGCTTTCTTTCAAAGAAAGGATGTAAAGTTATAAGCACAGAAGGAGGGAGGCTTCCTTAGCAGGTGGGACAAGGCAGGAACCATGCAGGAGTGAGACTAAGTGTGGCAGATTGCTTGTCTCACGGGCAGCAGTTGGGGCTGTGAGATCCCTGGGAATGCGGGACTGTGCTAGCATGCGCATGCCCAGGAAGAGAGGGGCCTCTGTGTAGAAGTGGCCTACGGACCACATGAAGGCAGGATCTGGGAGTCCTTGAATGCGAGGTTGGTGGGGAAAATTCTCATCCAGTTTTGAGTTACTGATAGCAGTGCCCTTTATATTGGACAGACAACACACACTGCTTTCTGGAGAGCCGCAGAGAGACCCCAAGTTAGAGCAGGGGGTAAGTATACCGGAGTAGTTTCCTGACCTTTCTCATCACTTCAAGCTCCAGTCCTAACAGGCTTCTAAGAGAAATAGCACATTCTTGTCGGGATTCTTCACCCTCGGTCTCCCATTGCTAAGCCCACAAAGCCTGCGTGTAATTACCTCCAGCAAGCCAGAGGTCATTTAGGACAGCAGGTGGAGGCAACATCTGGTGATTAGAACTTAAATTTCAGTGCTCTCCATAAAGTTGGGCCTGAAGCACTGTGGAGAAGGGAAGGAGGCTCGGGATGGTGGTGGTGGGACTATAAAAGTGGTATTTCTTGCCTGAAGACAAGGTGCTCACCATCCGTGGATGGCGTGACCTGTATGGAAGAGTATAGCTTATTCATTCCAGTCAGGCCTTCTCTTCTCATCCTTGGCCTCAGTGGGGACAAGTCTGTTCTGGCCTCTGCAGGTGCTTCCCCCAGCGTAGTTGCCTCTCTCCTAACCTTAGCAGGACTCTCTGGGAGGGAAGTTGGGATAACACACAGCCCTTTGATGTGACCCCAAAGGGACGGGGGTGGGTATAGACGTAGTATGCCGACCTATAGATTCAATATATGGGATCTACCCTAGCAGTCCAGTGGCCACACAGCACCATGTAGGTTGGTGTTGTTATGCAGGTGAAGGCAGACACGAGATAAAATGAGGCCTGTGGTTGGATGAGAAGGAAGGGAGGCGGGAACAGAGGTTTTAGAAGAAGGTGGAGAGGCAGAAAGGAGGAGAGGCAACATGGAGGCAGAGGTAAATGATCCATCGCCATGCGTCTCTACATAGGCTCAGGTTGTTATGAATATTTCTTAAGGGATGGATTTCTATAGGCCAACTTAGCTTATCTAGGTGGGTGGTTTATATCTTTATCATTTGGTTGTGAGTTTTTTGTGGGAATGTATTATGGATTGAGAATTTAACATATAAATCTGATTGTTAAGTTACAGTATATTGAGTCCTGATTTCACCAGGTAGTTGGGAGTTTTTACCTTAACTTCCAGGAGACGGTTGCCGGCAGTGTGGGCAGAGTATGTGGCAGGCAGCCGCGATAGGTCAGCCGCTGCTGGACTTCTAGAGCCCTGATCTTACCGGGTAGCTGGAACCAGAGAGTTGCAGGCTTGTAGAGAGTTGCCGGGAGAGATGCTAACCAGAGATAAATTCTGGTTAGTTCCATATGGCCCTCTGGTGCTGGAACTAACACCAGAGATCAGTGTGGCAAGCCATGCTGGAACGGCTTGTGGACCGCCTGGGTCTGAGAGTACTTGGGGCAGTATGGACCGCTGAGATGAAGACATCCTGCTGTGCCATGTGGCCCAACGCTGCTGCTGGCGCTAGTGCGAGCTAAAAGGTTCCGCCTTTTAAAATGTTTACTGCAACAGCACCTCTTTTCAAAAAACGGGGAGAGGAAGAGGGAAAGGTGGGTGTGGGCTGTCTGGCAGATGTTCCCCCAAGAAGGGCAATTTCTTGGGCGAGTTGGCTGCAATAGTAGACTTGCTCCGCGGACGGCTTCCCTGTCTACACAGCATCATCTCAGAGGACTTAGAGGCATCCTTTCTGAAGTAGCGTCCTCATGAGCCGGTTCACGGAATTAAAACTCCACTACTAGAGTGAAACTCCACTACTAGATCATGTTGCCATGAATCTCACCCCCGAGGTTCTCGTTCAACAAGCAGCTTCTCTGGGATCCGATCAAGTCCGTCTCTTGCTTTATCCCACCCTGTTAATCGCGGTGCACCGCCCTGAACGCAGGAAGAGCTGCAGAGGGAAGCCCAAGGCAGCCAATGACTGGCAAGAGAATGCAAGGGCTGCCTTTCCTTCCTCCAGGATTTGCCCAAGTCAACAAAGACAGTCAATGCAGCAAATGCGAGAAGCTGATGACTCTGAAGTGGATGCTTTTCAACTCTAGACTCACATTGTGTCTTTAGGAAGGAAGAAAACACATACACACACACACACACACACACACACACACACACACACACACACACACAACATAGCAACACAGAAGCCTGACCAGGCACAGAGTTGTTCTGCCTGGCACTCCCGCCTGCACCTTGAAGGCCTTTGTCTTTGAACTTGGCCAGGAATGCAAGTCTGTTTCCCATAAAGAAGAGGCCTGGGTGATAGGCAGGCAGTCCCAGCCCAGAAGCCAGTGTCCTCTATCAACCTCAGTAAACAACCCGGCTTCAGCTCAGGTGCTTTCAAGAGAGAAGGAAGGCGTCCAGCAGGGGTCAGTGCATTCAAAGAAGCCGGGCTGCAGGAGCCTGTGTGTACTTCCCAAACCAGCATATGTAAACAACCTCAGGGCCCCAGAGTCTGGAGCAGCCTTGGAGAGTGGCAAGGCTCCCAAAGAAGAGATTTGGAAGCTGAACTAGGACTCCTCTTCTTCCTAGAGAGAACTGAGATTTATCACGAGCCTAATGTTTATAAACCCAGTTGAAAAGGTCACAGTGACGGATGAGAGTGGGTGCACCTGGCAGTGGCTCATGTCTGCTCCTGTGCCACATGGCACTGTCCAGTTCTGCCTTTCTCTAAGGAAAAGCTTGTTTAAACTAGTCCTGGGATTTTTCCTCCTCCTGATGGACATCTCAAACTGAGGTTACTGGAGAGAGCCCTGCACTGTTCCATCCCTCCTGGGAAACTCCATTCTGCACATTCTGCAGTCCTCTACCAGTTAACATTGTGCACATTGGAAGCCTGGGCTTTCACAAGGGCCCATCTTCTGTCCCTGTATCAAATCAATGGGTGATCAGGAACACATGACGGGGAGATACGGAGAAAGGCGGTTTGCCTAGTGATGTCTCTGTCTGATCGGCATTTATCAGCAGCCTACTATTTTCAGAGGCAGCACAAGAACCCTCAGAAGACACATAGAGATATAGTAAGACTAAAGGCCTGAATTCGGGGAGATGAGGACCTTGATGTCGTTCTGAATTTTAGTTGTTGACCAGCATCCAACCCTTCTCTCTTGTGCTGGTTCCAGTGAGTCATCTCTTAGACATCAGTGGGCACAGGCTATGGTCTGGCTGGCCCATTAGAGGCTATCTGGACAAAGGTAGAGGTATTACGGGTGTCTTCTAACCAGAGCAGTGTAACTGATCCATCTACTGATGATATATGCCAAACATTTCAACCCCACCATTTAGCACCCCAGGAATGAGATGGGCGGACCCCGAGGTGTTCTTATTTGACACTAAAAGCAGCTGTTCATCAAATGTCCCCTCAGCAGGTAAAGGCTACGTTCCAGCATAAGCTATTGCCAAGGTACCATTATATGTAAAGGCTGAGCAGAAGAGTGCCAGCTTTTCAGTTCATAGCGGGTGTGAGGACAGCATAGAGAAACACACAACTTCCAAATCAATCAACTATAGATTTTTGAGACTGATATTGTGAATATAAATGCTTCTGGAAAGGCAAAGGAAGATAAGACCAGTTATTTTCCAGTTCTCAACATGCCAGTGTCCTGTCCCTAGGCAGAAGATAAATATTCGTCAAGTGAATGAAAGAACGGTGAATAGTTTAAGGGGGGTGCAGGCAGAACTCCCCTTCTTTCGCTTTATGCCTGACAGGTACCAGATAGGCAGACAAGGAGACCCCAAGGTCTTCTGTATGTTCTTTAAAATCTGTGGCACATCTCCCGCAAAATATTGGCTCTGCCCAAAGTCTATCTGGGGCTGGAAATGTTTCCCATTTTCTAGCTCATTTATTTCCTTGCATCCCATATTCATTCTCATATCTGATGACCTGACATAAAGAATAGAAATGTGGTGGTCCTTATACAGTGGATATAGCATCCCTGGGGATATTGTAAAAAAAGATACCACAGGGGTTGGGGATTTAGCTCAGTGGTAGAGCGCTTGCCTAGCAAGCGCATGGCCCTGGGTTCGGTCCCCAGCTCCGAAAAAAAAAAAAAAAAAAAAAAAAAGATACCACAAACAGGGTAGCATCAAATCCCAGGAGTGTGTGTCCTCACCATTGTCAAGGTGAGGAGTCCAGGAGTAGTAGTAGTAGTAGTAGTAGTAGTAGTAGTAGTAGTAGTGGAGTAGGAGTAGAGTAGTAGTAGTAGTAGTAGTAGTAGTAGTAGTAGTAGTGGAGTAGGAGTAGAGGAGTAGTAGTAGTAGTAGTAGTAGTAGTAGTGGAGTAGGAGTAGAGTAGTAGTAGTAGTAGTAGTAGTAGTAGTGGAGTAGGAGTAGAGGAGTAGTAGTAGTAGTAGTAGTAGTAGTAGTAGTCGTAGTAGTCGTAGTAGTAGTACAGTAGTAGGAATAGTGTAGTAGGTTCCTCTCTCAAGCTAGCATGGTTCCTCGTTTCTCTCCTAGCTCCTATGAGAACCAGCAATCCCTTGGCTTACAGTCTCATCATTTCAGTCTCTACCCCTGTTTTTAAATGGTGGCCTCTGTGTATGCGCGTCACTCTGTCACTCTTCCTATGCCCATCCTTTCATTAAGGATGTCAGTCATATTAGAAGCAGAGTGCACCATGACTGCGTGTTAGCTGTTGATCACCCATGTGATGGGTAGATACCATGTGGTGGCTCTGTTTCCAAACAAGGCCACATTCTGAGGTATTTGGGGGTCTAAGACTTTGACACTTTCCATTTTGGTGGAGAGTTAGGGATATAATTGAATCTATAACAGAGGACAAGAAAATATCTGATCCCAACACATGTGGAGTGTACCGGAAAGCATCTTAGGTGGCTGCGCCTTGGGACGGTAGGTTCACATGGCCGGAAGTCCACACGAAGCTCAAGCATCCAGGGACGTACCCACAAATGGATAAACGTGCTCTCGCTTTGTTCCTTCTCTGCCTTAGAATGTCCACAGCCACTTAAAAGGAAGACGCTTTGTGTTCCATCTCCAGTCTCCAGACCCATCTTATTTTCAGACTCCCAACTTTGGAACTGACCAGAACATAGAATTTCTCATTTGCGTCAGCCCCACCAGCTTTCTTGTGCTTCACTCAGGCAGCGCCACTTCCTGGGCCCCTTCTCCCACCAGATTGTCAAAATGGCTCTAATAATGTGTAGAAACGTAAGAAATTCCCCACTTGTACTAAAAGGATGCAGGGCTGCCTTGTTAAGAAGGCTTGCGTCTTTGGAATGAGTGCATATTGACCCTAGCAATTTTAATGAGCTTTGTGAACAGTGTCATTCTGACTACACCAGTAAGGACCGTCTGTACCACCGCAGAGATGTCCTGCCAGCCATTGGTAGTGTTTGTGTAGGTTTTCACAGGGCAGACGCTGGAATGATATATATTTTGTATTATGCAGCAGCAGTGGACAGACAGCTAATATTTTTTTTTCCAGTTCGGTTATTCATATCTCAGAAGCCATTTCATTCTGCAGAGAAAGGAGGTTTGGTGCTTCTCCTTCACCCTCGAACTGGAACAGCTTGTGGCCAGTGCCCATTTGCAAAGCACCTCGGGAGAGCATTTTTTTTTCTATTTGATCTGCTTTTTGACCTCCCAAAAGACATCACGGTCAAATGTGGACATTTGAAACTCTATTGAAGGTTTCTGTAAAATATGACAGAAAAGGAGGGATGACTGCATGTGTCCAACATTTTGATAGTCGCTTTGTCCTTAGGGACTAGGTCATCATGCCTAGTATTATTTGTGAACCAAATCAAAGGTTCCACTGGGTCATCCATAATTTTCCACGGGGGGAGGAAATGTTTTTCCCTTGAGAACTGTAGGAATCTCAGGCTGTACTGGCGAGATCTAATTCATTCTGGCTGGTTTCACTCAGATACTCTGTGTCCCCAATTACATCAATTATCTGGGTAATCTTCATAATTAATGGAAGAAGGCTTGACCTGTTAGAACCAGCTATAGCAAAATATATTTGGCTGTGTGGTTTAAGCCACTGATGTCCTGTGGGTTCCAGAGGCTCGGTCAGTGAAAGAGGTTGGGCGAATGCCAGGGTCAGCTCCTCAGTTAGTAATGGGCTATGATGTAACTAAGTACATGGCCTACAGGTTCTCAGGAGATCAGGTTTCTTCTGGTTTAGCCAAACTGCCACACCAAGTTGGACTCTTCACCTCACAGTGACTTCACATTTGTAAAATGAAAGCAGAAAGCCAGATGGCTGCTCTTAGTGTTGATGGAGCAAACGATGACCATATAGCACCAACATAAACACGATGTCCTTTGGTCCTAGTAACCAGCTTTGAAAAGGAAGTTCCTTCCCCCCAGAGGTCACACAGCTAGTGCTTGCTATTCAAAGGACGAGGCATTTCTAAGCTCCCTCCTGACTGGAATGGTAACGACTGTTCTTGAAAAGGATTAAAGAAGCTGAAGGGGCTTGCAACTCCATAAGAACAACAATACCAACCAACCAGAGCTCCTAGGGACTAAACCACCATCCAAAGAGTAGACATGGACAGACCCATGGCTCCAGATGCATATGTAGCAGAGGATGACCTTGTTGGGCACCAATGGGAGGAGAAGCCCTTGGTCCTGTGAAGGCTGGACCACTCCCTTCAATGTTGGGGAATGTCAGGGCGGGGAGGCAGGAAGGGGTCATTGGTTGGGAGGGGGAGTACCCTCACAGAAGAAGGAGGAGGGGGATGGGATAAGGGGGTTATGGATGGGAAAGGAGGAAAAGGATACCATTTGAAATGAAAAAAAAAATCCAATTAAAATAAAAGAAAGAAAGAAAAGAAAACCAAGTAGAAGACTTGGTAAACCAAGGCACGGGTTGAGACTCTTGCTGCTCTGAGTGCATGGACTAACAGTGTGGGTGCCTCTTGCTAACATTTAGGAAAGGCAGACTGTCAGATCCCACTACAAACCCATGCATGAGAATTTGAAGTTTTAAGCCAGATCCCAGTGTAATGACGGCACCTCTAATACTTTGAGAGACACTGGTGTAAGGCCAGTTAAAGGACAGTTAGCCTGGGACCTTTTCTCATCTCTAGTAAATCCTGAGGGTCCAAATCTGGGGTCCCAGGGGAAGCCTGTTGGAGCTTGGTTCTGGAAGTTAGTTTTGTGTGTAGTATCTATGTGGTTGGTCTTTCATGCTTCATGTTGTGTGCTCCTGGCTTTCAGCTCCTCTCCCAAAAGGAAGCCTCCAGTAACCAACATAGAGAGCAGGAGTTAAAAATGATCTTTGTGAGCTGACAGCAAAGGGTGGCCATTATGAATGGATTAATATATGTGCAGAGCAAAATTCTCTGATGTCCCCTTACAGGCAGAAGAAGTTGGTGTTCCAACTCTCCTCCCGGCTTCCCTTCTTTATTTAACAATGGCTGCGCACAAAAGCTTCCTATGGAAAGATAATTGGATTTCTAACTCTATTTGTTCAAAACTCACTTAACATTATAATGGCCCTGGTTGTATTGCTTGTATCAGCTCATCAGTAGTAAAATACCAATTTCTGGATAAATATCTAAATTTTTCTGCCTACACCTAGCATTGCAAAGGCAAGGAAGGGGGAAAAAATGAAGGCAGAAATAGAAATACGCTGATAAAAATAGACAACGTACACGGCCCAGTGCTCTGCATGGCTTCACTGTGCTGGGGATGTCTAGGCTCCCCACGTCTGAGTGCTATCAGATCTTACCTGTGTCTGAATTTGCTCAGTGCTTAATCACTGTGAATCGTTTGGTAAAGGGGTCACTGAAGACAAATACGTATCCTGCTGGACTCATGGGTGAAAGGCCAATGTCACTCAGCCTAGAATGAATCAAACATTTTTAACCAGCAGGCATTATCCTTCCCCACTCCCAAGGAAGTTGCAACAGAACCTGACTCCTGAAATTTCCTTAGATATTTTTAGTGCTGGTAACGTTGGCTATGTCATATTTTACTATTTTTATCTGTAAAGAAACAGCCCATACAGTAGGATAAACCTCAATCTCTCTCTCTCTCTCTCTCTCTCTCTCTCTCTCTCTCTCTCTCTCTCTCTCTTTCTCTCTCTCCCCCCTGTGTGTGTGTGAGTGTGTTTGTAGGGGGATCAGAAAGTCTGTATTGAAGTGTAATTAATATACTTAGACATATGGCCAAGGGTTAGTCACTAAATTACTTAGCAACTACATTTCTTATTTATAAAATGAGAGCATGCACATTGAATATGCTACTGAAGCTAACTTACTAACTTGTGTGTTTAAGTCACCTCCCAGGGGCTCAGCTCTCTCACCTGCTATGTGGTGCCCCTCACTGCCACTCAATCCCACAGGCTCCAAGCATGAAATGCACTAATATATACCCAAAATGATAAAGGGCCATAAGTGAATCTTATTATCCAAGGAAATCACTATTAAAAATTAAAGGGGAAATAATTTAAAACAAAAAGCAAAATTTTGAGGTGGGTATGCTTGTACATGCCTGAAATTCTCTCACTCGGAAAGCTGAGGCAGGAAGATCTTTACTTTGAGGTAACCCTGGGCAATGAAATAAAATTCTATCTACAAGAAAAATATGCCAAAAACATATGAACATGTCTGTGTCTTTCCACACTGTCAGGATTAATTGAAAAATAATAAATCCATGAGCTATATCAGTTTCATTGACAGCAATTTGTTCTGATAGTTGACTGAGGCAAACATTGGTCCTTTTATCCCAGTCTTAATTACTATTATTAACTCTGGCTATACACTACACACACACACACACACACACACACACACACATGTTACAGAATGGGCTCAAGAGGCAGGAAGAAAGGCTGGTTGGAATGCAAAGGAATCTGTGTGGGAATAAGATCAGGATGGTAAGGAGGCACTGAAGAGTCAAGTCTCAGGTTCCAGTTGAGCTGCAGAAGTGGGGGCCTGGGACTGCGAAGTCCAGAGACATGCACAGCAGACCGGAGTCCTGTCAGAGGAACAGGTGGAGGAAGAGAAGGCTGCTTGAGCAGGCTGCACTGAAGACCCTAAGGGTTAGTGTCTCTCTGCCTGTTGTTCCCTGACACAAACACCAGGTGGTCAGATGGCAAGTGTGAGGGGCTGGCATTGTCACAGTGTTAGGTGCTTTCCATTTGTGAGGAGAGAGTGCTGTATCCTTTCTTTAAGCTGATACGATCAATAAGTCCTCAGGCCTGGTTATCACAGTATGTTTTTAATATGCTGTATGTTTCTACAGTTATGGTTTATCTTGTTACATTTATAGGGCAGTGCTTTGTGGCTCAGGGACTGACCTAACTGGGGGGATGTAGAATGGGTACATGAAACAACAGACAGATGGACAGACAGACAGACAGAACTGGGATTGGGTGAGCCATGCAGTCTGATACAGAAATACTAGCAGAACCTAGAAACTTAGCCAGTTTATTGTGCACAGCACAAATGAAGAAGAGGAGGAGGAGGAAGAGGAGGAGGAAGAGGAAGAGGAGGAGGAAGAGAAGGAGGAGGAGGAAGAGGAGGAGGAAGTGGAGGAGGAAGAGGAGGAGGAAGAGGAGGAGGAAGAGGAGGAGGAAGAGGAGGAGGAGGAGGAGGAGGAGGAGGAGGAAGAGAAGGAGGAAGAAGAGGAGGAGTAGGAGGAAGAGGAGGAGGAGGAGGAGAGGAAGCAATTTAACTAATCTAGGTAGGGAGTCTTTATAGGCAGGTAGTCTCAGGTTGCAGTCATCCTGGAGGAGAAAGCTGCAACTGATATTTTCAGCACACGTGTTTTTGTTAAAGTTTTACCCAGGGGAAGGCATTTGCATTCCTCCAAGCCTAACCTGGAGTGGGCCTTGCTACTCCCATGGGTCTGAGGCATTGGGGCCTTTGTCATGCTATGTTCCTACCAACAACACACATTTTCTCAGGACTTCTTCTGCTCCCTATAAGGCATTATTCCTTTTAACTCTTAGGAATAGTGCATATGCCAGCCCAGTCCTTGTGGGTGGTGCTGGACAGATGCTGTTAATGTACCCACCAGGGTGCACAGTCATTCTGCCTCTGAGTCTGAACTCAAAATGGAGTCAAAGGTGCTTGTCAAATGGAGTGTCTCTCGGTAAGACATTGCCAAGAGAGCCACCATTTTACATAATGTGGAGTAACTTATAACAGGGCACAGATGACCTTAGCAAAGACCCTGCAACCTTTGACATTAGGAGGAAAAAGTTATAAAAATACCATTCCTTACTTTTCCATTGATCTCTTTTCATTCTTTGATATTTAAGGCGCTCTTTTATGAAGTTCAAATCATATCCACCCCCTATTCAGATAAAAACGTGCATCTATTGCAGGGTGGGCAATTTCACTTGGCTTCAGTCAATCTGCATTTGATTTGCCTTGTATTAATCACTTAATGGGAGTATCCAGCAGAGATCTTGCTGCCAATATTTGAGAAGTTATGACTGAATGGGAACTAATTATATGAGTGGTCAGTCACTTAGTGAACCTTCTTCTGTCCTAAGAATTACTGCACACCCAGCGAACACCCTGGAACCGTACAGACATGTGAAAGGGCCCCCTGGGCCATTTGCACTGAAGGTGGGTGTGATCTGATTCCCAAGAAATTGATTGGGGATAAAATTCTTATGAATCCGGCCACTTTTCAACTGCCTTTGGCGAGGAGATACTATTTTAAGGCGTTCTTTGGATAAAGATGAAACGTCTACCTAATCTCTGATTTAATCTGACTTTATATCTCAATTTCCAGTACCAACATTTCTTATAGCAGAGGGATGCAGTCAGACAAGGGACCAGGTCCAGGGTCCCTTTGAAGATGGCCCTGTGGGTGGGTCATAGAAATAAGTTCCCGTCTTGCAGGAAGAGTTAACTGCTGTCTGAGGATTGCACTGTCCTGAGAACAGTAGTGGGCATGGGCAGATCTTCTCACTCAACGTAGGCAAGAGAGGCTCGTGATCAGTGTAAAGACAAGCAAGCTAGCCAGAATGGCCTTTTTTTGTTATTGTGAGAGCTAATTATAACCCACGGTATGCCTTGACATGTCTGGAATGGGAAGTATCTGGAATTTGTCATCATCACGAAAGCCATCTCCCCCCCCCATCTCGAAGGAGCTCCACTTACCAGCGAAGGAGGGATGTAAGATCGAAAGGAACTTTCCAGTTTTTTTGTTAGGTTTCCTGGGCCAGCAGCAGTACACAAAGAAGCAGGAGAACCTGAAAGGCTTTTCAGGGGATTCTTAAATGGCTCTGTCGTGTCAACAGTGACCAAGGGGCTTCCAGGTACTGCGAGCTGACGTTGGTATGTCAGGAAGCTTGCGCTGTGAGAAATGCAGGCGCCATTTACTCTGTCCTTTTCTCCTTATCTAGAAAAGTAGGGGAGCAGGGGAAGGAAGGCAAAAGGGGGGGGGAGGTGGACGCACTGGAGTGGCTTCCAGATGAAGTCTTCTCATAGCAGGGCAGCCCTGCAGAACATTCCCTGCCAGGCCTGTGCCTGCAAAGTGTCCACACATCCTCCCCAGATTCACCACTTCTTAAGGCAGGGATGAACGCTCGTAGCTTGTCATTTAGGAACCGGCAGAGGAATCCCCTTGGGCAGATCCTCTTTGAAACCATAAGCTCTAATGTTTAACATCTACTTCCAAACTATACATCTCTCTGTTCTAGTCGGGGACAGCTGTTTCCTCTCTGAATAAATCACAGGGCTGAGGAACATTTAGTGAGAGATCTAGGGGGTCTCATTTCCACACTTCCCTAGAGACCAGCTCTCCCAAAGCTGGTCCCAAGAATGCCTCTGGCAGGACACAATTCTGACTTGACTGAGAATTAGGAAAATTGTGTGCCTCTGGTCTTGCAAAAGGGTGTCATGAGGTGGGACATCAGAATCAAATGCTGTAGGTGGGCAGAGTGGGATGGCAGGTCCCCCTGAAGGCCTTCCCATGCCTCCTGTCTCAGACTGGTGGCATCTTAGCCACCTAAGAATCATTAAAGATTCCCGAGAGGAAAGACAAGTGCAGCCACTAATGCTGTTGAATAAGAAAACCTAAATGCAAGACCCATGGTGCTGGATAGCAGACAAAAGGCTGTGTCTTAGTTGGAGTTTCCATTGCTATGAAGAGACACCATGACCAAGGCAACTCTTATAAAGGACAACATTTAATTGGGACTGGCTTACAGTTTTAGAGGTTCAGTCCATTACTGTCATGGTGGTAAGCATAGTAGCATACAGGCAGAACTAAGAGAAGGGTCTCTTCCTCATTGGGTGGAGCTTCAAAGCTCGCCCCCATGATGATGGACTTTCTCCAACAAGGCCACACCTACTCTAATATAGGCCACTCTTCCCATGGTGTTACTTTCCATTCAATCTACCACAGAATGATTCCATGAGAAAGACCATTCAGGGCAGGGGAGGATCGTTCAAGGCTTGTGTGCTTGCTTAAAAGAGCACACAGAGAATACAAAGGTCCCAATTCTTGCCCTACATGGCTTTGCCATGCAGGCAGGAGGTAAAAGGAAGACCTTTGACACTAGAACAGCAGTTCTCAACCTGTGGGTCATGACCCCTTTGGCAAACCTGTATCTCTAAAATTAGTTACATCGCGATTCATAGCAGTATCAAAATTATAGTTATGTAGTAGCAACAAAAATACTTTTGTGGTTGGGGGGTCACTACAACACAAGGGACTGTTTTAAAGGGTTGCATCATTAGGAAGGTTGAGAACCAGTACAGTAGAAAGGGGTAGTGTACCGGCTTCTTGCCATGAATTCTGAGCAAAACTGCCAGACACTTCGAAGTTCAAACTCTTCATGTCCAGAGTGTGCTTTGTAGGGATAGAATGGAGATCAAGTGAGCCATCCCAGCCAAGCACTTGGGTCCTGGATGGCTTCAATAAATATCAGGCATGGGCACTCCCTCTGATTCAAAGTTGGAGTATCCCTAAGTTCTGAAGTAGTATGGGGTGGCCTTGAGCGACAAGTGATTTAGAGAAATGTAAAGTGAGTAGGATTTGAGGTGCACTTGGAAGAGGGGGTTGGATTTAGGCCAGCATTGGAATGTGGACACAGTATAATGTGTCTCAGGGCAAGCAGAAAGCATAAGTGAAGGTATGGACTGTGGTTGCTGCTTACAGGCCAGTTTGGATGTCAGCCTGCCTGGCGTAGAAGCCTGCTGAGTGAAGCAGAGAAATTAGATTTGTTTGAAGGGGCCTACTCAGAAAATGCACTGACAGAAATCCAAATAACAGGCTGGGGGAGAGGGAGAGATGAGTATCTGAGGAAAGGATGTGGTGGAGACAGGTTTTGGGGGGAAGATTAAAGGCATTGCAGTAACCTGGGGTGTGGCAACCAGGAACTGCCGTTGAGTGAAAGAGTGTTTAGAGTGGGATTACAGGGACAAGAGGTAAGCATTAGCTCTGTGCGTGTGCACAAAGGGTCCATTACGGAATGCAAGTCTGAGCTGAGTGTTTCCATTTAGTTTCGTAGTTTGGATTTAAGGAAAACAAAAAGAAATGCACTTAAGATAATCCAGTAATGAAAGATTACACACAAGCCTGGGAACTGAGGACAAGCCAACGAAACCACCAAGAGGAGGCATTGGAGATAACCCCCCTGCAGTCAAATGGCTGTAGTAAGCTGGGTGTGTATTGCATTTTGTGCTCTGTCAATCACAGCCCACACCAGGCAACATGGGCCAGCATCCTGCCCTCCCTTGCCAGCTCCTCCCCTTTGTAAATAGACTTTCTATTTCCTATACTGTAATGAGGCTATTTTGCAAATATTAAACTAATCTGTCTTGTCTCCCTGTCAAATAATCTTTGGGCCTTTACCTCTGAGGCTAAGCGATGAAATATCTTTGTCGTGAGGAATCCACCAGAGAAGACTGCTTAGACCTGGTTCAAGCCAGTAGTGAGTCTTTATTATCTTGCTGGTGACCACACTGGGTGCCCCTGACCCCAGTGGAGTGCTGAGCCTTTCTTAGGGTCAGCTTTTAAACATAAAAGTCACATCCTGGCTTGACACACCTCAGCTGGGAAGAACAGTTAGTCAGAATCAGAATTGCAGAAGCCAAGAAAAGCAAGGTTAGTACATTTAGGGATCTCCCCACAATTTGGCAGGTACTGCTACCTATGTACTAGGTTCCAAGACCTGCCTAAATGGTACTTCTATCATGGCCTCAGTTGTGCTAAAGTCTGAGGACCTACTAAGGTATAGGGGCATGTTACACCCTGACCTATGAGAGAATAACGCGCCTGGAAAAAGGCTCAAGTGGGAGAGATTTCTAAATCCATTGTAGATTTGAAGAAACTACCATAGATGGGTCAGGTGACAGAGCTCCTCCTAGCATGCAGAGACTACATATCTAGTATAGTAAAATCAGAAGGCTTACTTGTAGAGGGATACTATGTTTCAGGAGAAAGGAAGGAGAGCCCCGCCCCTTTTCACCCAGAATGATCTGTAAAAGAGATGCAGTAACGGAAGGAACACCATGTTTCCTTATGCCACCCCAAGGTCAAACTTCAAGGGCAGTGGGTAGCGTTAGTAACACTAGCAGCTTGGATATGTAAAGAGCACAGTGATGTTCTGTATTCTACAGGGAGGGCTCAGGAACACAGGGAAGACTCGGGAGAGTCGTCGTTTCTCATCTTGTTCTAAGCAGTTGTCTTCATCAAAGACACCTGGTGCTCTGCAGAGCTAAGGCAGACCTCCCGCTGCCTCAGTCCTTCCGTTCTATCCTTGGCTCTCCAGTGATGAGTGTTCAGGAGGAAAGACCCTTGAAGTTTTGTGAGCGTGGGAATTTCGAGGCTGTGGAAACTGAGTGTCACAGACCTTTAGGAGAAATCTGTTCAATCAGACAAATGGCACAGGGCTGCATGAACCAAGAAGAGCCACCAGCCCCTGTTCAAGCCGCCAGTGGCCAGATCAAGTGATACCAGCTGCTAGCAGCAGCTGCGTCCATGGGGCCAGCTGTGACCTGGATTTCAAGGACACATGGTTGTGGAGAGTAGTGGAGACAAAGGATACTGTTTCATTTTGTGGCTACTCCACATCAAAACACAAGGACACACCGGTTCCATCTGCCTTCAAAGTCTCAGAGGCTACACTGTAACTAAAAAATAAACCACAAATAATCATATCCCCAAAGAATGTCAAAATTATTGCTTCAAACTAAGAATGGGCCTGATACTCTGTTTTATGTTGTCTCTTTTGTTACTGAGTGGGCAGAGTGAAGATCAAAGTCAGTGTCCCTCACTGGAAGGAAGTGTGTATAGTTCTCTTGAGCGCTGGGCTTGCATTTTGACGACTTCCCTCACCCTGCTGTCACAGTGTGTACTCGCTCAGAGTTTCCACTCCCTAATAACCATACTTGGCTAGGATCCAGCACGACTTCCCAGCCAACTTTCCGACTGCTTTTGAAAACTCCACCTACAACTTCATTTCATGCTGCTAAACATTGGACTTACTCATGGGTAGTTTGCTCCAGGTCTCCCCAGTCAGAGACACCACAGAGTCCCACTGCCCTGATTGCTTTTGTTGTGTTTCCCCTGTGTTGTTTGGATTGGAAAACATTCTCTTTTGACACAGTCTTTGCCTAGAAGCATTCCAACAGGCTCTTAAATTGTGATTTTTTCCCCCTATCACCTGAAATGAATATGAGGAATCAGGATGAGTCACTTTTTCTTAATCACGATTTCATTAAGGTTAATACAACTTTGCCATTGTATATTATGAAAAAGTAGACTTTGTTTTCCCCAAAATTTTCAATATAGTAAAACACAGAAGGTTCTTCATCAGTTTGTGGTCTGTCTGGGTGATAAGTTATGTAAGTCAATTGTCGTTTTTCAGGCACTTCTGAGAGTTCTTGTTGGTAGTGTAAATTGGTTTATGCTGGTGCGCTTATTCTAAGCCGCATTCCATCCAAAAGCAACTGCTTTATCTCCCCACCTTAGAACCATCTCCCATAAAGCACATGCAGGGATGTTGAGGTTCTCTTACCAAGAACCAACAGGAAACCCCATTCTAGGCCATGCACAAGTGAGCCCAAAGCCCCTGACCCTGGGGAACATTACAGAGGCAGCTTTGGACTTGTTCGTTTGTCTAACACAGCATGAGTTTAAACCTGCCTTTTCTCACATGCATGCGGGTGGCAAGAGAGGCACCCTGCTGCAAGGATTTGGTGATGGCATTCATTTTAAGCCTCAGTCCTGCTCTTTACTCAGAAGTATGACATGGATTTGACAGGTTCCAGTGAAACTAGGAGAAGCACAGAATCCTCCCTCTCTCATGAGGAATATTAACAGGTGTTTGAAATGTGCTGACTTTTGGGGGTTGGGGGTGGGAAATCAACCAGTAGACATCAAAGATTAGAAGCGAGATCATTAGAAATCTCAGCTTAATCAGATGTGAAATATTTTAAAAAATCATTACGAGTATACTCAGTAAAACCAGGCCCTCCTTTAAAATAGCGTATCCTTCACTTCTGAGCTATTTATCTTTATTGGCATACATTATTTGTGCATAATTATGCAGCAATGATTGTTGTTACGGTGTTTTCATGCATGTGTCCCCTGTCTTTTGGTCACATTTGCTCTCTGCTTGTGCCGAAAGTATTTTACCC
This sequence comes from Rattus norvegicus, assembly GCF_021556685.1. Lineage (NCBI taxonomy): Eukaryota > Metazoa > Chordata > Mammalia > Rodentia > Muridae > Rattus > Rattus norvegicus. Next base: position 42,410,716 of record NC_141536.1, read on the forward strand.
ACTGAGCCATCTCCAGCAGCAGCGCCTCCCTCTGTATTCCTCATTTTATTCCTGCCTATGCAGGCTTTGCTTCCATGACTCCTGTAGAACCATGGGCTAAAGCTTCAAGACTATGTCCCATTGCTCTCCCTTGTTCTGCAGCCCCCTCCTTCTCTTCTGTATGTACAGGATGGTTGACATACTTGTGTGTTCCCATTAAATTCCTCCCCCCAGAGCTCAGGGAACCCTGCAGAAGAGGAAGTTGAAAGACTGTAAGAGTCAGGGGAGATAGAGGACACCGAGAACAAGGCCTCTGAATCAACTGAAGAAGGTACACATGGGGGGTTGGGGATTTAGCTCAGTGGTAGAGCACTTGCCTAGGAAGCGCAAGGCCCTGGGTTCGGTTCCCAGCTCCGAAAAAAAGAACCAAAAAAAAAAAAAAAAAAAGAAGGTACACATGGGCTCACAGACACTAAAGCAGCAAGCACAGGGCCTAATCCAGTCTACAGCAGGGTTCTCTGTGTATATGTACTATAGCTATTCCTTTAGTATTTTTATGGGACTCCTGCCTGTGAGAACTAGTGGGTCTCTGACTTTTGTGCCTGCACTTGGGACTCTTTTTCTCCTGGTGGGTCGCCATGTTCAACTTTGATCTTGTTATACTTTACTTTGTTATGTTTGGTTGTTATTTCTTAGAAGCCTGTTTTTTTTTCTAATGAGAGATAGAAGGGGAGTGGATGCAGAGGGGAGTGGAGGTGAAGAAGAATTGGGAGGAACAGAGGAAGGGGAAAGTATAATGAATAGATTGTATGAGAAAAGAATCTATTTTTAATAAAAAAGAGAAACCTTTCATTCACATTAGCTTAAAACACAAACTCTAAGGATAAACCTAACCAAATAGAAGAAGGCTTTCTACAATGAAAACTTTAAAATACTGGGGAAAGAAATGAAGATGACACCAGGAGATGGCAAAGCTCTCCATCCTCGTAGATTAGCAGAATTAATATTGTGAGGATGGCTCTGTTATCAAGAAGCAATCCACAAAATCAGCGCACTTACTACCAAAATTCAAGTGACCCAAAGTAGAAAAACAAAACCCTTATAATTTGTATGGCAATGCAAAAGATCTTGAATAATCAAAGCATCTCTAAATAGCGATATACTAGAAGTATTACAATCAACAATTTCAAGTTATACCATGGAGCCATAGTGCCACAAAGTCAGCCTGGTGTCAGCCTAAAGCCAGACTCATGCACCAGTGAAGTAGAATAGAGGGGCCCGGAAATAAACCCATACAGCCAATAGTCACCATAGTCTTTGACAAAGCTGTCAAACACAGACACTGGGAAAGAGACTATAAAAATTGGTGCTGTCAAAAACAGGAAGAATAAAGCCAAGAGAACTCACTCTGTGGAAAACCCAGTAGGTCAAAGACCTTCATGTAAGACCAGAAACTCTGGCAAGAGGAAACACAGGCAAAACACTTCAAGTTATAGGCACAGACAAGGGCTTTTTGAAAAGGAATTCCAATAGCTTCAGCAGGATTGGAGGTTCTAGCAGGGGAGCGCAGCTACTCGTATACCCTTGACCGAAGACCGGTCCTCCTCTATTCGGGGAAGGTCGTCCTCTTCGAACGAGCGCGCAGCTTCGGGAGGGACGCACATGGAGCGGTGAGGGAGGAAGGGGACACCCGCCTAGCCAGCCAGATCAGCCGAATCAACCCTGGCGATCAATGGGGTGACAGATGTCGCAGCCAGATCGCCCTCACATCCTTCAGCAGGATTGGAAAATGGAATTGCATGAAATTAAAAACTTCTACACAACAAAGGAAACAATTGCAAGGACAGAAAGCCTTCAAAATGGAGAGAAACTCTGTTCCTTCTGATTGATATCTGGATTCTGTAAAGGACTCAAAAGAAATCAAACAGCAAACCCACATATTATCTAATCAATAACTATAGCAATGAATTGAATGGACAGTTCTCAGCACGAGAAATAAAAATGTCAATAATTATCTGAAAGAAACAGCCAACCTTCTTAGTTATCAGAGAAATGCAAATTAGAACCACACTGGAGATCCCTCGAACACCAGTCAGAGTGCTGATCATCAAAGACAATAAATGATAACACATGCTGGTGAGGGTGTAGGGAAAAAGAAACATTTATACTGTGGGTGGGGATGCGAAGTGGTACAGACACCATGAAAACCAGAATACAAATTTTCAGAGACTAAAATAGGGCTAACTAACCTACGACCTAGCTACACCATTTCTGAGTATAAAATTGAAAGACTCTCAATCAACATATAAGAGGAATATTTCACATCCGTATTTGTCACTGTGTAAAAACAATTGCAAGATATGGGTCTAGCCTAGCAGTCCATCAACGTGTCAATAAACACACGTGGCGCCGACACACAAGGCTGTGTCCTGCCTTAGTGAAGAATACAATTGTGTGCTTTGCAAGAAAACAAATGGAACTGAAAATCCATCCTGTCCAGCAATCAGCTTTTCTCTTACACGTAGAATCTAGATTTAAAGACATTCCCTACACATGTGTGTGTATTACGTTGATCATAATATGAAACTGAAAAGGGGATTGTGGAAAAGAGGAACAGATCTAAAGGTACAGTGGAAGGAACAAGAGAGAGTAATGGGGTGGGAAAGAGGGAAAACATTGAATGCTTTGTCTCATACACGCATATATTTCACATATGATATATGTCGCATATCACACACATCATATCATATCACAAAACATGGTGGACACTATTAGTGGAAAGGAATAGGACATTAGGGAGGGATGTGGGAATGCAAAAAGACTTTGTTGCTTTCTAAGGTGGAGGCCAAGCACGGCTGGCAACTGCTTTGGATAGAACATCAGGGGACCTATTGCAGGCCCAGCCTCCGCTACCCAGCCTGCAAATCTTCCTTATTAGTTTTCCTAAAGTCCAGCAGAGGCCTCTCCTACCTCAACCCTAATTCGTTAGGGCTTCTTATGCTCCCGGAACAATTTAAGGGGCTAAGGAGACAGGGGTACATAGATGGAACAGAACAGAGGGTTGCACTGGGGCAAGTGAAAGGCCGAAACCTCTGAGAGCCATCGCTAGATGCTCGGCCAGGGCGAGGGAGAGACTGAGTCGGGTCGCTTGGCAGCTACTTCAACACCTGTACAAGGCACAAAGCAGTTGTGGACGTGGAATAAGGAAGAGCCCAATCTTCTCAGAGCTGTGCTCTGGCTGGGGGGAATATGTGGGCTTGGGGAGTTAGCTGGGGCAAGCCCATGGGAGGTTGTCAATGGGAAGCCTTAGGAACAATGAACTTTTAGGGGGGGATTCACTTGCTGCACTGTTGCCATGGACTCTGACAATTTAGGTGTTTCAGTGCAGTGCCAGACATGTTTCTCGTCTACGTCATCACAACTTGTTAACTGTTTGATTCTGTAGGGGCCCCACTAGATGATTTCTAGTAAGGAACTACTCTTGAAAATAACGGTTGACTCTGGGTCCATTTCTCCAGAGAGAGACAGAGAATGTAAAAGCAAGACCCAAGCAAGAGACTGATTGGACATCCATCACTCTGATGCTGGGCGCTGAGACAGAAGAGAGTCTAGGAGGGATTTGCATAGGTAGGGATGGCATTCTCAAAGCCAGAGTACCCAGTAAATAGACACTTCCCTATTCTTATCGCTGGTCTTTTCTTCCTTTAATTTAAATTGTTTCCTGGTGCATTGAAAGCCAGAGGACACCAGGTCTTATGTCACACTGTCTCCTGATTTGCTTTCAGAGATCCCCCCAGCCCCCACCCCTTTGCGGCTCAGCGGTTATTAGCAGCTGTCTGAGTCTTCAGCCTCCTTTCCTTTTCTGGAGTTCTCTTTTCGTGAACAACAGGTGTCAGGACATCACATTGGAGGAGGACAGGCTGTAGCAATCAGGGTGCTATTCTCCATGGGCAGCAGGAGAGAAGGCAGTTTAATGAAATCATGGCTTTAAATCACGACTTTAAAGACCTTCGTCCATAGTAAAGCAGTTAGGCAGCTCTCGTTTGGGATTCTGAGGGGAATGGGGAGCATTACCTGGAGAGAGGACTTTTGTAAGCATTTCACATTAGTTCCTTATGATCACATATTAGAATATTAGAACAAACACCCAGTGTTTGTTTAAAGCCTAAACCTAGCTGACAGCTTTCCTTTGGAAAAGGCTTGAACAGAACGGCTTGATGTGATTTTATTTATGAGAACTAACACGGCCTAATGGAATTGGAAAGAAAAGTTCCCTTGGCTCCCAGTTTTTAATGTCACCACAATGATCCATTGTCTGATTTCTAATAGTCGATCTCTCTGATGGTCTCAGTTTTACTTTCCTTTCATTCTCTTTCCTTAAAATAATAAGACTGGCAGGCAGGACTCAAGTGGAAGGAGTCTTCTTCCTCATTCTAGATCAGACATTTAGCTTATTGCTTGGCTCAAGATATTTGCAAGAAATAAACACTTTTGTAAACTGCACAGATTTTGACTAGACACAGTAAACATAGTATTCTTTCCTTTCTGCATTTTTGAGGCGCAGTGCGAGGCACCAGGCAACTATAGACCCTTCAGACAAAGGGTCTGGGGGCTGAGCAGGGCCTTGTTGGGCCCCCAGTTGTTCTCACAGCAGTGGTTCTCAACCTTTCACAGGGGTGGCCCAAATCCATCAGAAAATACAGATGGTTACATTATGATTCATAACAGTAGCAAAACTGTATTGTGAAGTAACAACAAAAGTAATTTTATGGTTGGAGGTCACCACAACATGAGAAACTGTATTGAAAGGTTGCAGCATTAGGAAGGTTGAGACCCACTGGCTTAGAATCTTCCTTTCTCACATCCAGCTCTAGCCTGTATTTGTGTTTTATGATATGGTAAGAGATGGACACCTCCATCAACTCCAGCAACCAAATTTCTGTCTCCAAAGTGGACTTTGGGATGAAAAGGGTCTGGCTTTTACTGAGTGGGCAATGAGAACAAAACCCATTATTCAAAGAAGTGTTTTGCTTTATTTTTCAAGTGAATCTCTAATGCTGCTATCCAGTGACTGTGGACTTGGTGGCAGGTGGAAGTTATCAGCAGACAATGTAACTAATGACTAATTAGTTAGACTAATATAACTAAATTAGGAGCATTCATTGAAAAAACACTCCGGGGATATAGGTAATCTTTCATTATATAACAACCCGATCTGTTTAATTTCCCTTTAAGGAATTACAAATCAGAGAGGATTTTATATACTTTAGGATGAAATCAACTTTAGTGGTCATTTACGTTATCAGTTAAATTGTGGTGGAATGAAGTTTTTGGGGACCAAGCCTCACAGCGTTGTGCTGAAAGCGTCTTGAGAAACACATCTTATTGAGTCTAAACTATTGGAATATTAGAAATATTCCAATTGTATTGGGAATATTCTAATATTCTATTGGGAATATTAGAAAAATAAACAAGCAAATTTACTTAGAGAGAAACGTAAAAAAACTACTATACTACACTGAACACATAAGACTATTCGTGTGCATTCCATTGACTGACTATCCCCAGATGGGAAAACTATCATGTCTTTTTCATGGGGGCAAAATGGGAATTGCAAAATGCAGTACATGGTACAGACAGTCTAGCACATACCCTCATGTGATAAATCTGATGACCTCTTACCTGGTCCGGGAGGCCTTTTAAGTAAATGTCTTGTCACTCCACAGTAGATGATAAGTCAAGTCACACACAAACTGAACTAGAGGCAAGATATCCAGAATTAGTGAAAAACAAAAAATATGTATGGTCTGTGTATGTTCCACATATTATATAGGACATATTTGTACTAAACAGGGTCGTTGTATATCTAGTATTCTAAAAAAGTTAGTATACTCTATTTTATTCAGAAACTCCAGGGGAGAGGTAATGGACACATGCTACGAGGAGGAAGAAATTGGAGTCCATCAATAGATCTAGAATGCAGTGAAGTTTGAGGACTCCTCCTAAAGAAGAAAAAAACCCATTTCACTTTTATTGGATGATGTAATAGTATGAAGTGTGACAGTCTAGACACCAAGATGCCTGTAAACCAGGACAAAGTGCATACACGATGAATAATTCAATAACCAAGGACCTTGTTGAAAATTACCTTATTTGTACTGCCCATTGCCTAGAGAAGGTGGATCTTACATTATCAATGGACTCTGTCCTGTCACAGTGGGCACTCCTTATGCTGGTTCTTAAAGACAGACCTGGGAACAACTTTAGTGACATATTAGCTCTGTTACTGTCATCAGATCACTATATCTCTGGGCCTCTGGGCCTTTGTTGGAATGCTTTATGGCGTTGACCATTATTTCTAAGAATTACTGTACTTAGTGAATGTCTGATTGGTATGTCCTCACTGTCATTCTGTCACTGTGTCACATGGCAGGAGACTGAACCCAGGGCCCCGTGCATGCTAGGTGAGCGCTGTGTCAACTAAGCTATATTCCCAACAGAATATAGAACAGTTTCTGTTCTCTCCTAGAACAGAAACTGGTATTTTCTGGAGTCTTCCAAAAAGTAAATATTTTCAAGTTTGGTGGGCATAAAGTCTTTAAACTCTGAACTCTACCACTGTCATATAAATGCAGCCATGAACCTGCATAAAGAAATTGACTCAGCTCTGCTCCAATAAGCTTAATGACACAGATCAAACCATGGGTCAGATTTGTCCTTAGGACTGTGGTATGCTGGTCCTTGATTGAAAGGAAGGCTCCCAAGCACTTCCGAAAACTCTTTACTGTGGGGAAAGCCTGGGTAAGCAGGACCAAGGTGCCCCAGAACTGGTGAATAAGCCGGAATTTAACGACTCTTCTGGAGAAAATGGAAGGGGTGCAGAGAGGAGAGGATGATAGAGTCTTGGATGTAACCCTGGTTAGTTTTTGTCAGCTTGACACAAACCTGGACACATCTGGAAAGAGAGAATCCCAGCAGAGGAACCACCTCCTACAGATTGGTCTGTGGGACATTTTCTCTATTGCTAACTGATATAGCAGGGGTAGCTGGTGTTCTCCCTGGGCAGGTGGTCTTGGGCTTTGTAAGAAAGGCAACCCAAGGGAGCAAGGCAGTAACAGTATTCCCCTTTTGGTTTCTGCTTCAAACCTTGACTTCCCTCCATGATGATTTCTAACCTGTAAGCCAAACGAGATCTTTCCTCTGCACGTTGCTTCCAGTCAGTGTTTTATTACAGCAACAGAAACCAAGCTAGAACAGATGGTAGTTCTAAGACAGAATCCTAATAGCTAAAAATTTTTAATGTGCATTTTTGGCTTTTTATACAACATATTTAATCACACTTCTCCTTTCCCAAGTCCTACAGATTCTCCCTTCCATACCCACCCAACTCATATTCTTTCTCTTTTCTAGAAAAATATCCAAACGAAAAAGAGACATGAAATAACAAAACAAAACAAAAAAAGTCACAAAAGAACATGCAGTCTATTTTGTGTTGCCCAACTACTTCTAGGCATGGATCCAGGGTGTAGTTGATGTACCCACTGTCATTCTGTGGAAAGAACTGCCTTTGTCTCTCTCAGAAGGTATCAGTCGTGAAAACTTCTTTGCTAGCAGTGAGATGTGTACCCACTTCCCCTTTTCTATGATGGGGTTTTGTCTGGCTTGAACTTGTGTGGGTCTTGTGCGCTATCACAGTTGTGTGAGTTCATCTGTGCCTCTGCTCAACTATAATCTGGAATATGCTATTTCCTTGGTGTCACCCACCATCTCTAGCTCTTGCAATTTCTCTACCTTTGCCTTACACAACGATCACTGAGCCTTGAGGGCAGAGACTTAATAAAGGCATCCCAGTTAGGATTGAGTGCTCCAGGTTCTTACTCTCTGCATGTTGTCCTGTTGAAGGTCTCTGGGTTGATTACCTTCTACTACAGACAGGAGCTTCTTTGTTAAGGGCTTAGGGATGCCCTGATCTGTGGATATATCAGTATGTTGTCAAGAGTTATTTTATCATTATGTCCATTTAGCAGAATAATAGTAGTAGGTTATCTGTTAAGCTATGACCTATCCTCAAGTTCTTGGCTACATTAGAAGTGCCCTAGCATGGGTTCTATCTCATAGAGTGTGCTTTAACCCATCAACAAAATGGTTGGTTACTCATGTAACATATGTACTACTATTGCACTAGCAAACCCTTCAGGAAGGTTACTCACTGGAGGTCACAGAATTTGTGACTATAAGTGGGTGATATTGACGATTACCTTAATCCTCCACTAGCACGCGGATTAACTTCAAACACCATAAATGCTACTCAATAGGGATAAAGCTACTAGTTGGGCACCAGGTCAACTTCTTCACATAGGATGACAAAGAAAACGTTGTCTTCAGCATTAGGGCCTTACTGCAACCACTATCTTTAGAAATAGTTTGTAATTTATGGGAGAATTTTGGCTGACAATTCAACAAGATGTAACCTATTTCTAATACTGGGGACTTTCCTTAGTTACATAAAATGTCTAATCAGGGCATTGTCTTCCCCATTATATGGTAGTTCCATTTAAATTCCTTTCACATATGTAAGTATACGAGAAAGTGTCTACAGTAGTAGGTTTCCACCTGGCTTTTAAAAATGTTTCTTGGGTAAGTTGCCTTTCTTTATGTTCCTTTACCCTGCCCTCCCCTATCTAGATCATCAAAGACTGGGGAAATAGAATATAATGCCATAAAGAAGAATAAGAGGAAAATTATTTTAAATGTATTTGTCTGTATGTATGTATGTCCTCTGTATATGTGTGTATGTGTACTCTGTGTCTGTGTGTATGTGTAGCCATCTCTCCAATTTCCAACTATCTTTTAAAAGTCTCTGATTCTCAAAATATCTGAGAACGATATACTCTCTGACAGAGTCCTGAAAGCAAGAGCTATGTTTTATGTGTTTTTTTAATATCTAGTGTATATGATGGGTTCCTCATGTGTTGCTCAGTGTGCTAAGAACTGTATTAATGTAGTTCATCTAATATATCTCTAATTCTCAAAGAACTGGCATTTTGACTCCTTACCTCATAGATGGAGAGACAGACTTAGAGACAACCAGGGTAACAGATTTTCAGAGTTCAGATTCAAGGGTCTGACTTCTCATAGAAGGCCTGGCCCATGTACAAAATCTTATTCAGTACTGTCATGGATTAATTTTGACATCAACTTGCCACAAATCATAATTATCTGTGTAGGGAGCCTCGACTGAAGAAACATCCTGATTGCCTGAATTGGTGTGGAGAGACCGAGCTTGATTGTGGATTCTGCCTTCTGGTAGCAGTCCAGGTGAGGAAGGGCATGGCAGAAAGAAGCTATCTCACTGTTTGCTTGCTTAGCCTTTCTTCTTGCTACCAGGATGACTTACTCTCCTGCTGCTGCTGCAAATTCTTTGAACTAGAGTTTCGAGGCTTCCATTGTGGGCAAAGGACCGGTAGCATCCCAGGAAACTGCCAGATTTCTGGCAACAGCTTGGTACCCTTAAGGTGTCCAGCTTTGTGTGACTACTGGGTTGTCAGCAGTGAGAGGCAGCCACTGTGCGACTACTCTGACAGCAGAGACACCTAGCCACCACCTGGTCGTCAGTCTCAGGTGTGATTCAGCTGCCATCATTATTTCGGCACACCTGTACACTTTCAGGTCCACACACTCATTCTGTTGGATCTGTTCCTCTAGAGAACACTGACTAACCCAAGTTTCATCCCATAGCATTTGCACGTCGAATGAATGAATGAATGTGTTTTAAAAAATAAAACAGCACTCTACAGTATTTGTCCTTTACTAGAACTATCGACACATCGTAAGCCAGCTAGAGATGCATCGAAGCTGCTTTCCCAGACAAAAAGAGCATTTTACCCCGGGATGGCTCAGTCATTCACATCCCTTAGTTGTGAGATGAGACTTTTACCTTTTACAATTCAGATCTAGGAAGAAAGGCAGATTGGTTACTCTTTTGTTGTTCTGTATTGTTGTGGCCAAGGCAACTCACAGAAGGAAGAATTTATTCGGGTTTATGGTTCCAGAGGGATGAGAGTCTGTCACAGAAGCAAGGCATAACATCAGGAAGCCATGGCCAATGGAGCAAGAAGCCGAGAACCCATGTGCTTAAGTGTAAGCACAAAGCAGGGGAAACCCAACTGGGAGTAGGGTTCAGCTCTTAGAGCCCACCTCCAGGAAGTACTCTATTCAGCGAGGCCACACCTCCTTCACCTCTCCAAACACCAACTGGATCAAGCATTCAAATACCAGTGCCTATGGAAACATTTCACTTAAATCACCACAGAAGTGATGGACAGATTATGGACCTTCTTAATCAGAGGTCAAAATAGTAAAAAAGGCAGTGTAGGATTACTTCAAGGGAAAGGATGGTAACTGATGGTTTCAAATGTTTCTGCATTTTACTCTGACATAGAAATAGTGGCAATTTTAGAGTGAACAATCTATATATTTGCCAAAAGAGCAAAAAGGAAAAAAAATAGGCTTACAGGCAACAAGGTCACGTTCTCTCTCTCTCTCTCTCTCTCTCTCTCTCTCTCTCTCTCATTCTCTCTCTCTCTCCCTTCTTTCATTTTCTTTTTTTCAAATAAAATCTTCACACTACTTTGAAGCACAAGGGTTTGCTGAAAATGAAATCTTGCATCTTTTGGTTCTATTGCGAAGAATCATGGGCTTTGTATATTGAAAGGCATTTCCCTGTGGTATTGTGAGATTGTGCTGAAATTGCTGTCGTGGGCCACGGGGAAGAGCTTGGCTGGCAAAACAGCAGCAGTACCTCAGATACAGGAGCTGCTGAGTGAAGGGTGCAGGGTAGGCTCCCTGGGTGATTTGCACAGCTCGCTCTATTTTCCATGCAGTGTTCGGACTCCTCTCCAGAAACATCCCTAATATTTCACTCGGTTCTCCTCATCCCCATGAGTACTCAATGATTTGTATGTGGAAGGGACAGTATTGTAAGTTAGTTATGACTCACTAATTAGTTTTTCTAAATAAAAGTCAAATTCTGTATAAACCCATAGAATTTAACATTTGAACAAATTTTAAAAGACCCTAATTAATTAATTAATTAATCATGGTAGGGCACAGGTGCACACCATGGCATGGATATAGAGGTCAGAGGGTAACTTGTAGGACTTGGTTCTCTCCATCCATCATGGGGACCTCTGGCATGGACCTTGCCTGACAACCCCAACCCCCATTTGGGAACTCCCAAAAACCTTGTCTTCCTCTTGTCTAATGCTGATCTTTTCAGTCTTGCTTTTAGGGAGAAATAGCTCACCTATACAAACTTAAAACGATGTTTGCTTCAATTATCTGCTGGCTTTAACTAACTTGGTTGTGATAGTTTGGGCCAGTGGTCCTTCTCCTTTTGTATTTGGGATTAACACTTCTTCATCAAGCTCAGTGGATCTGCCTGTTTCCACTCTACCAGCACTGGGTAGATGTGAGACCCTATACCTAGCTTTCATGTAGGTGTTAGGGACTTGAATTCAAGTCCTCATGCCTGGATAGTTTAGCAAGCATTTTGTCCGATAAATCACTTTCCCAGTTCCCTGGCCATCTTCTTATAAGAAGACCAGTCAATCATAATACGTGGGAGTTGCATCCTACTCTGGTATGACATCATCTTAACCAATGACATGGCATGGGCTTTATTTTTAATGAAATCATTTACATGAATTCTTGATGGTTAAGTACACTTGCCCTTTTGAAATAAACACAGTTGAACTCATAACAGATCTTGCTCAATATACCACATTATGTTTCAATGTTCTGTGTCTTTAGGCTCTTCCTGCATTGTAATTTCTTATACTTCCCTTATTTTTAAACGACTATGTATAGAAGAGTATATCACTACTTGGTGCTTTCCTCATGATCTGTCTAGTGCAATGTGGTTGCTGGAAGGAAGGCTATCAAGGTGATATGTTTATATCTTAGGCTATAACTTGACTTTTTTTTTTTGCTATAACTTGACTTATCTCTGTAGACCTTGACTTGGATTATGTGCGAGATTGCTCATTTTCTCTCTATCTACACTATGCATGTTAGAAGCTAATTCACAGAGCTCGAGAAACTGGGTTCGGGCTGGAGAGATGGCTCAGCCGTTAAAGGCTAGGCTCACAACCAAAAATATGAGAAACTGGGCTCTTGTTCTCTGAGGGTAAATATCTATATAAGTTACTTTGAATTCATTTGAGCAAAGATCTGTCTCTTAAACCTATCACTAAGTTATTCTATCATTTATGTTTATCAATATGAACTGGTAGGGTTTTTATTTTATATTTGGGTGATATAAATTGCTACTTTACTCACCTTGTTGGCAAAACCGGTCTGGCTTTGTTGTTGGAAGTTCTTTTGGTTGAGTCTTGTGTTACTTTGGTACAATCACACTGTAGGTATAAATGTCCTGAAAGTTACATAGTAAGGGTAGCAAATGATGAAAGTTAAGGGTGGCTGTAAGGGTGGGGCTTTATGTTACTAGGTCTGGTGTTCTCCTCTGGGAGAAACACAAGCTCCTGCTCCCACCTGTCTCCTGCAGCCCTGTATGTGAGAATAGAAGAAAGTTTGGTGAGAACATGCACAGTGAACAGGTGGCCATCACCCCGAGAGCACTTGATCTTGGACCATTAGCCTCCTGAGCCATGAGAAGAGGATTTCCATCACTTGTCAAGAAGTCTACAGCGTGTTGTCATCGTGGCTTCAGCAAATAAGTGTAAGGCATTGCTTTCTTTCTTTCTCTCTCTCTTTCTTTCTTTCTTTCTTTAGCATGTCCTTATTTTGGGCACTATATGATACAAGAGGGCCACAGTTTGTATTTCCTGTCCTAGTCCTATCTAGAATCAGCCCTTCCCAAGGGTCACTGGTACTTTTGACCAGGCCAATTCTCTACTCATTGGCATGCAATTGGGCTCACTATATTAATTATACTTTCAGGATATGTTCAAACTAGATGTCTTCTAGATGAGTTATAAAGTGATTATCTCTGAGCTGGCTGGGGAAGTAGGGTCACATGATTCATCTTCTCCTGCGGTGGCTGAGGTCGCTGGGCCCTGGAATGTTTCAGAGACTGAACGGAAGCCACCACACTGGAGCCAAGGTTTTCCCTCTGAGGTGAACGTTCTCTACTTGCAATGCCTCAGTGCACAGCCTCAGTTACTAGGTTGGTGTGGTGGTGGAGATGAATTAGCCACAGCCTAAACTCCTCGAAAGGAAGGATGCAAACATTTCCTCCTTTTCTGCCTTCATATCACGAGAAAGCATTGTACAGCAGCATGCGCTTATGTCCACCACTGCTTAAGGGTACAAAGGAATTAAAACATCCCCCCCCATAGAGGATCTGAACATCCAGGTTAATGCTCAGCCAAGGTAGAGGGAGCATAGAGAGTAGAGAGGGGCTGTGACCACCCACAGCTCCCAAGAACGTCTAGGTCTCTTTCCTTTAAACCATCAATTTTGGAGGTGGTATGTTTGGGATTGGGTTTTATGTTGTTTTGTTTTGCATTATTTTGATTCAGGATCTTACTCAGGAGCCCAGTCTAGACTGGAATCGTGGCTATCCACTTGCCTCAGCTTCATGAGTATTGGAACTGTAAGCATGAATTACTCTCCTCAGCTTTGGGGTTGATTTTATGAGTTCTGTTCCCTTCTATCTTGGTCTGTCTATAAATGGCTTTGCCCTGCATGGTATGTTTGTACTGTCCCAGTGGTCCAAGTCTGGCGTTGGCCTTTAAGTGCTTAGCTTTCCTAAAGCAGACTGGGGGACCAGGCAATAGTATTTGAGGATCCAGATTCTTTCATTTCTGTCAGGGGTTTTCAGACCCAACACGTGACTCAGGGATAATATACAAGAAACAAACTCTGAAACCCTCTTCTTTTTCCACAGCCCATTAGGTGTGGGTGGGCGAGCATCTCCCTCTTTCTCATACAGCTGAGACTTCCCTAATAACATGCTATATCTCTCTCCTGGATAACATCGATTCCTTTCCCTTCTGAGGACTACCAGATGGATGAGGCCCAGAGATAGAAACCAGCTTAACTATAAGGGAGGTCCATCATACTGGCATTCTAAAATACTATTCTTGATAGAATTGCTGCATTAACTCGATTTATGTGTGGTTAAAAGCTTGACTATGCTCCGATTCAACACACATTTGTCGGGTGCCCGACGTGTTTCAAGTGCTCAATCCATTGTAAGAAAGAGTCCCTGACCTGCTCCTCCCCCACCTTCTCCTCCCCTTCCATACAGTGTGACCAGCATCGCTTCACAGTCATGCTTTTGAATCTGCATTCAGCAGTTCCACATTGAGTACTTGCGAAAGACGCACAGCTTTCTTGAGTAATTTGCACCTCGTCTTCACCCTTACTTCTTGTGGAACACGTTTCCTCATCAGCTCCTGAAGACCAGCTTCTCTCCTCCTGCCTCCTACAGCTGCAAGTTGTTCTCTTCACTGTTATCTGTCTCTACAAGTTTTCCAAAAGCCTCCTTCGATGACGACTCCATTAGTTAATGTCCTATCTGAAAAAGAACTGTATCAGCTCAGGACTCTCAAGACCAAGTTCTCTGCGCAAAGGAGATTTATTTTCCCGAGAGGGACAAAGGACAGGGAATAAGAGACCAGGGCAGGAGACAGAGGATGAGGAAGAAGGGGAGGGAACAAGGGAAGGAGAAGGGGTATTTGTCCCAGAGGGGTACAAAGGACTGCCTCGGAATAGAGAAGAGAGACATGAAAATGGATGGTTTATAAAGGCAAAAGGGGAAGCCCCATGTTAGGATGAAGTGTTTAATTTTAATTGGGCATATTAATTAGTCGAGCCAAAGGGGGCTTTTGATTGTTAGACTCTTATTACTTTAATAGCTAGCAGACAGCCTCAGGAGGAGGAAGTGGCCTCAGAAGAGAATAGACCTCAGAGGACTGCAATCTAATGTTTTATTTTGTTTGTTTGCTTGTTTGCTTGTTGTTGTTGTTGTTGGTTTTTTTGTTTTGTTTTGTTTTGTATTTTTGGTTTTTAGCAAGACAGAGAATGAGGGAGAAGGGCAAGGCCTGCCAGAGCCTTGTTTGCCATGCTTGGCCTGACTAGAGTCCCTCCACTACCTCCTACTTGATTCACTGTTCTTCTTACTACTCTGCTCCTAGCACACTGTGGTGGCTTGAATATGCTTGGCCCAGGGAGTGGCACTATAAGGAGGTGTGGCCTTGTTGGAGGAAGTGTGTACTGGGGGTGGGTGGGTAAGGAGACCCTCCCCCTAACCATGTAGGACCCAGTCTTCTCTTAGCAGCCTTCAGATGAAGATGTAGAACTCACAGCTCCTCCCGCACCATGCCTGCCTGGATGCTGCCGTGCTCCCTCCTTGATGGTAATGGTGTCTCTTCACAGCAGTAAAACCCTACCTAAGACAGACCCTCAGACAAGCATTCATATGCACTCATAAAGACTCCTGAGAAAAGCTTTTCCATCCATTAGCCAGGTAAGGGTGCTCTGTGTGCTATTTTGAAATTAAATAAATGAGTGGGCTCAAGTTTATATCTGCAATTAGCTTTTGGGTCCTGGACATGGCTGTGCTCCTATCAACAATACACATTCAACTGGATACTTCACTCACGCATGCTTCCTGTGCTCCCTATAGTCTTCCTGTTTTGCCCAGTGGTTCTTGACCTCTGGGGATAAGCTATCAGTCTCCTAGGCAGTTGGGTCAGGTATATGCCCATGCATCTAACACCCACTTAAAAAAACAAAACGAAACTCCATTATAAGTCCTGAGTCCCCAGTAAAATTCTGAAATTCATCTTCCAGTAGTTCTGAGTGTTTTGAGATGTGTTTTATTTGGTCATTTTTATTTTTGTATCCTTCATGTTTTAAATAAATAAGTGGGCTCAAGTTTCTATCTGCAATTAGCTGTAATGTTTGCAAAATATGCTTTACCACAGCTTCTTTAAGTTGCAGCGTGTCTTAAATTAGGCTTCTATCGTAGAAATAAAGAGGCGGTAGCGAGTAAAATGCCTGATTATTTACTTTAAATGAACCACTATGTGTAAATGCACATCATTAACCTTGCCAAAGCATTGATTGCTACCATCAACACTATCAGCAGTGCTGCAAAGACTTTGAGATCACATTTTCTCCCTTAAGAAATTATTTAAGAGTCGGAAATGGGGTAACATTTAGTTACTTGATGAAAGTACCATGGATTTCCTATTCTGGGGAGTGATAGAAATTGCTACAATCTCATCGCGTTGGAAAATAATGGTCCCGAAGACTAGGGCAGAGAGAGAAAAGCAGAATCAAGTCAACGGTTTTTGCAGCAGTAATTACAGACTGTGAGGTGGTGGTTGTGTTTAAGGGATTTTGAATGGGAATTTAATTTAGGGAGTAGTAAATATCAGGGTAGTTAACCCAAGGACAAGGGAGACCTGATAAGCTCCAAGCTATTTCCTTGCCTTGGAGGATTACCTGATATTTCTTCCAATAAGCCCCTGATTTTATGCAAATCAGCAAAGCCTCTGCAATCCAAGCAGCCAAATCCAGAGCAGAGAGAAATCAGCAGAAAAGACAACGCTAGCGCCACTCGCCTTGTGATTTGCTTGACTAATAATGGAGATGGTACAGGGACAGAAGTGGCCAGTTTAACTGTATTGTTACATTTCACTGAGCCTTAATCTGTCATTTATGAAATATCACAGACAAGTCACGGAGGGACCACACTCTCACTTGCTTACTTTACAAGGACCTGAGGTCCACGTGGGAGAAGCTTGCCTACTGACCACTGTGGTGAGCTGGGCAAACATGACCTCCCATAAGCCACTCACATTCAAACTTAGCACAATTATTCACAGGGCCTGGGTTCAGTCAGAAGGCTTTTGGGTGGTTCCCTCTGGGATGAATGATAGAGTGATACAGTGTCTGAATGTAAATCTCTCCTGTCGGGAAACAGGTTTTAAGATCCTTCCACATGTTATTGAGAGATTGCCTCTCATTCCATAATTACCTCCCCCACCCTCCGAAAGGTGCTCTCTGTAATGTGAAGCTGGCCCCTTTATGGTTTTTCTTTACACATTGAGTTTACCAGTAGAGGGTGCTAGAGAGACATTAGAGGAGAAGAGCTTTCTTGCCTTTTTTCTGCCCTTGCCTACTTCTAAACTTTTGGTTGTGGATTTGAGGATTACACCCAGGACACCTGTACTGAGAGCAGCTTTGGTGGCTTTTGGCTCCTATAGGCACAGGGCTTCTTACTAATGTTCTGTTAGCGTTAGTCACTTTGCAGGAAACCAACCTTCTGCAGTGTATTCAGCGTGTCTATGCCCAGCTCCAGCAGAGCACCAAGGCTGGCCACTTTCCCAGGAACCCTGGGAAACTTTTACAGTAAAACCTCTCTATTGAGACATCTCCCTTTGGGTAGTAGCTTCTCTGACAAGCTACAATTGCCAGCAAGTCCTGCTGGCGAGTCATTGATGACTTCATTGTTTGTTACTTTGTCACACCCTTAACGATGGCTCCATCAGTTCAGAGTACTATAACATCCAGTCACAGAATTGGTAGGTACTTACTCCTCACAGCTCTGAGGTCTGGAGATCTGGGATCAGTAGGCAAGCAGGATTGGATTTCAGCAAACTTATACAATGCCAGGGCTCATGCTGCTGACTTCTTGTACTGTCACAGAGGAGACAGACTGAGAAAACTCTCTGGGCTTCCTCCACAAGGGCATTGACCTTGATCACAAAGGCTCCAACCTAAAGAGCTAGTTCCCTCTAGTCTGGACCTCAGGGTTAGGCAGAAGCGTCTCAGATACAGTATCTCAGCTTGAGTTTGTGGTTAGAAATCTACCATGTCCATGTGCAGAGTGCTCCTTACTTCTTAATGGCCAAATTCTCATCACTCCAGTTTCTTCTTAAGGCTCAGTCCTGGTAGTGAACTCCTTTTTCAAATGACTGGATCTCAATGAATTCTAAACTCCCCCAAGCTGCCTGTAGCTCTCCCACTTATACTGGTGTTGTTTATGTAGAATGTCATGCCCAGTCAAACAAGATGCCTCTGCCTATGCCCACATGTATGTCAGACAGGACTTAAAATATATGTTCAGGTCTCTTGGGTTGAATGAAGTATTAATTATTTACCTCCATTTAATAGAGGGAATATTGGGGACATAAAAAAGTATATGATTTCCTCATAATCGAATACCAAGTTAAGTGTGGGTGAGTTAAATAAGGGGCTGGAGCCAGAACCCTAGCATTCTAACTCCAATCCAGTGTTATTTCTTTGCAGTTACACTGAATCTATTCAGGAAAAAAAAACCATATTACTTCAGCAGTTACTTGCATACAACTTCATTAGCTATTCACATTCTAGGTATGCTTCTCGGCTAGGAGGAGGTTGGGTAATTGTGGAATTCAGTACCAGAATCACATCATGGACTATGTACCACCCATGAGACCCAGAGGGTAAGTGGACATTGTCGTGATTTTCATATCTATGTTACAGGGTCATTTATTAAGGAAGAAAAGTCTCACGTTGTACACGAAGCCACTATGATTATCACTGGACTTTAGGAAAACAAGGTAAATGAAAAGATCATTAAATCATAATAATCCACTAGAATATAATGTCACACTCCTGTGATTACATTGTCTGGGAGGCAGAGGCAGGAGGATGTCAAATTTGAGCTTGCTTTGGGACTCCTACTAAGAGCCTTTCTCAAAAGAAAAAAAAAAGAATCATGATAAACCCATCCCCCTTTATTTAATTAAGTTCCTCATATTTCCACACATTCATTTTAGGAGAGAAAGATTTCAAAATCCTTTTCTAGTGTTTCTCCCTGACCTGCCATTGTTTCTGCTCCTTCATAAAGACTTTGTGTCTTATAGCACAGTGTGGAATGTGTTTGAATGAGTCCAAAGGCTTCTCGATCCCTCCTTCATCCTTCCGTTGCGTGGTCAGTGTGGATAAATGGAGAGTTAGCTGTGTGTGGACTCATGTATTCTCAGAGCCTTCTTCTGCCTGCCGCATTGGCACAGAGACACATAGGCGGTCCTGGGCTACCATCCTCTGTGACTGACGTCTGACTCCAGGGCTGAGATCCACACAATGTTACAGACATCAGCTTAACCCCTCAGCAGTCAGGGGATCTTTCTTGAAGGACACTTTTGTTTAAGAGATTTGGGTTCAACCAACCCCAGAGAAGTTTCTGTTTCTTCATTTGCATGTTTTTAATTTTATTTTACATGTTTGGTTTTAAGCAAAAGCCTGTGTGGAGATAATAAATGATAGAGGAGATGCGGTGGCTTAGAAGAGACTGAAGGACTCTTGCTGCTCTTCCAGAGGAACTGAGTTCAGTTCACAGCACCCACAACAGATGGCTCCCAAGCAGCCGCAACTCCAGCTCCAGGGGATCCTACTCCATTTTCTAGACTCCAGGGGCATCTGCACTCACAGGCATGCATGTGGACATATGCACACAATTAACAATGACTCTTAATAAAAGTAATAAATGACATTGAGGTAAAAGTTGATAGACTTTGTTTTGTTCTTTTCCTTAAGATATATTTTCTCCAGAGTAGTAGTTATTATTTTCACTCTACAGGAAAAGCATCCATGTGTGGAACAATGGTGTGGGTCCATTTGGCTTGGAAAGAATTCTCTTCTCAGTTGGCCATACTGCTTCTTAAGCTGTGTATGGTTTGTGTGGCATCGTGAACTGGAGGTGCAGTCCTCATGCACGTTAGCGTTGTGCTTGCTGTTTCCTGCTGCCTGTGGAGTCAGGATCGTGGTCTTTCTCTGAATGCAATTACTTTCCACTTATTCATGCACAGATCACACTCAAGAACAATGCATCATTTCCTACGTTGACCTTCTATTTTTATGCTCTATGCGCTTTGAGTTTACTGACTCTATGGTCCTCTTTTCTAGCTGGCTCAACTCGAATCAGGACTGGCTAAAGCTTGACAATGGTTTTCCTGCCTTCAGACAGAATTATGACTTTTACCACAGTGCCTGCCATCTTGTGTTTTATCCACCAGACCGGGTGGGCATGAAGAAGACAGTGAGGCACAAGTAGATGGTTAGAATGAGCATCGCCAGTCTTTGTGCCACGGGCCCCCTTCTCACCCCAGAGAGGCTCTTAGGCGAGGAGAGGGAAGTTGCTCAAAAAAATTCCACTTGTTTTGCCTCAATTAGCTATAAACATATTTTATACCATTTTGAAACAACATCTTAAAGACATTTGATTTAAAGTATTTTCAAGTAAAACTTGCTGTGCCTGTGTCCTGTTGTGAAGCCTCCTTACAGGGCTGTCACTGTACATATGGGCACAGATGAGGCTCAAGAGTGATCAGGAAAGTTACAGATAGTTGCATTCCGTAAATCAAATCCCACAGTATAGCAGAAATGTGCGAGATGCTTGTTTTGGAGTAAGATGTTCATACACGCCAAAGGTTCCTCACAGCAATTCTTTAGTGGCCAACGAAGACAGACAGCACCAGAGTCAAGACAGACAAGAGTCAAGGCTGTTTTCAAGAAAATCTTGGATCCTAAATCACATCCTTTATACTGAATGGGTTTCTTTTCCCCAGCACAAAGCTGGTTTAAACGTTGCCTAACTATTCTTTTGCAGTGTTATTTTTGCTTGTCAAGCAAAACACACACAGCGGCATGGCACAGGGACAAGCATTTTAACAAACACAGGTGCGTGGAGTAGAGGTTCATGGGAGTTTGCTGTAGGGACTGAAAAACATCACGTGGCACCATCTGCTATGAAGACCAATCAATTATATGAGCTGATGTTGCCCTAACCCAGAGGAGAGCCGACTTGAGTCTTCACTCTCTGTATCTCGGGGCTGCAGGGTGTACACACTTGCTTTTTCCTGGAAGGAGGAGGTGGTGAGTCGCAAAAGCCCCTTATTAAGCTAAACACTATTCTTGGATATTGTGTACATTATAGCTAGAGTGGCTTAAACATTCCAACAATGAGTCCTGAGATGCAAAGAAAACTTGGGGGCAAGTATTGGTCAAAAACAAATGATTTGCAGGGAGTCCTTCGAGCCAATTATCATGTGTGGTTACAGAAGGACAATGGATGGGGCCGCACTATGTTAAAGTTCTTGGATGACATCAGGGCCAAACAGATGCTGCATGGGAGAGCTCCTCAGCCTTAGGCAGAAGCAAATCCAAAGTCAGTGTCTAGCAACACTTCATAAGCCAAGACGTCCCGGATCCCCGTGAAGGAAGCAGAGATTCACACAAAAATTACAGCTAAAACCAGGAAGCCATCCCCAGTGGAGGCAGCAAAAACACAAGAGAAAAATGAGCACAGGCAAAAACAAGGTAATTAAATGGTCTGAGTCAAGTTAGGGATTATTTATGTTTAAAATTATAGACAGAGGGACTTGCGGTAAGATGGAGCCCTAGTAACCATGTCACGGGGAGGCTGGAGATAGGCAAAAAAATCAAAGGGAACAGGGATATTTTACTACTACTTCTGTAACCTATGTTGACCTGGTCAACACCCCAGACCATAAGGCCGTCAGACCCACCGACCTTTTTCCACCATCAGACTGGACCTGCTGCTGAGATCATAAACACCAGTAGCTGCCTCTACCATAGTGGGGTTCTCCTCTGACCCAACCAATGACACTAGACTAAAAGACTCCGGCTAGGACATCTTCAAAATCAGGGCAGTAGAGGTTTCATAGAAGGGGTTCCCAATGCTACCAGGGTCACCGTCAGTAAAAGGCAAAGCTCTGGGAGCTAAGCCAACTTGATCTACGTAGTAATCTACAGCTGGAGATACTGATCGAGGTCCTATTTCAAAACCAACCTAAACCAGAGTTATAGCCAAACTCAGTGCCACAGCTTTGATGTGCCTCGCTTCTCATGGACTCAGGGTTGTGTTACTCTCCTGTGGCTCTACTGGGAGGTAACAGGAACAATTCAAAGCACTCTTCAAGAATGTGTGGGGACACCAGCCCCCTCCTCTCCCTTTCCTTCACCTGCTGCCACAAGGTGACCGGCTTTGTCCCATGGGATTCCCATCACATGTGGTCCCTGTAGATCCAGAGCAACAACACAGCCATGTGACTATGGACGGAAACCTCCACAGTGTGAGCCAAAATAAATATTTTCCCTTTAGCCGTTTCTCGTGGGTATTTTGACACTGTGGCAGACTGCTGACTAATTCAAAGTGCAAGGGCAGGAACACCTGGCACTGTCTTATTTCCCCCCATTTTCTTGATGAAATTGGTGACATAATCAGAAAGGGCAGGGCAGGACAGCTGTTTATGAGGAGAAGGCTCTGTAGGACACTGCATAATTAACCAGAATAAGGCATGGCTAATCACCGAGAGTGTGGCTGCAATCTGGCCCAGCCCGGTTAATCACAGCTACGAAATGAGTGACGGTGGACAGTCCAGGTAATTTCCTCAGCTTGTAGCATAGAGGCGAATAAAAGACTCTAGGTAAGACACTCACAGGACAGGCTGAAGCAACCTAGTGGATATCTACTGCAAATGCCAGAAGGACTTACGGAAAGAGGGCAAGTTAAGGTGCCTTGGTATGAGCTGAAGAAAGAGAGTCAGAATGAGAGGAAAGAGGCTTCATCCCACAGACAGAAATTGAAGGGACTCTTTGAAGATCTACAAAGGAAGCCAGGCAACAATGGATAACAACAGCAAAACCAAAGTCACGGGGCCCAGAGCAAGAAGCCAAATGCATCGCAGTCCCTCTGTTCCTTGATAGGGGAAGGGGCTCAGAAGCTGATTCCAGTAGGTAAGGCAGATGAAAGTCAGGCACATCTGGACAAGTCCATAGACCTCTTCTGCCTCAAATCCAGTTGTGGGCTTTGGTAAAGCTTCTGGCAGACAGATTAGTTACAGAGAGAAAGCCATTTTGACACAGTGGATGACCTGGAAAGCCCTTGCTGGGCTCCATATTAAAAGAGAACCTGTTGCAAAACTTGAGGCGCTCCAGAGGCCATGTGATCCATAAATGGGAGAGCCTTGTCCTTCTCTATCCTCCAAATGAGGGAAGACTTGGAGAAGCAATGTAGAGTGCCAGGAAGGTTGGATCATGATAAGCTCAAGGGTATTGTGGCAGGAGGCTGGATCAGGCTGGGAAGTGCATGATGAGAGCTACCTCTGCTCTTGATGTCTGAGAACAGCTCTCCTAAATTGAGAATAAGCCTGGGGCTTGATAACTCTGAGGCCAGGAGGTAGATCAATTGATTTTTGGTCGATCTGCCTTTCCCTACTCTTAAGCCAAGGACTCTGATGTTCTAGAGACAGCTACATTGGTATCCCATCAGCTCTGTATTAATCCCCATGAGGTCTGGACAGTATGAAGGTAGGGGTGTCTGGCTGTGCTGATCTTCATGATACTCATGCTGCCCATATCCTCAACACCCCGTCAGCTAACCACTGGCTATCCCATCCAGAACGACCTGGACAGTAGCGGGAGGGCGGGAGAGTCTATGCAGACACAGCTGGCAAAGGTAATTGTGGCCAGATGAGGCTCTTGATAACACGAAGAGGGAAAAGTGCAGCCAGGATGACAGCCATGGAGGGCACAGGCAGAATTCTCCATACCCAAAACCAAAGGAAAGACAAAGCTCCATGGGTTTGTTCAAACCCGCGAGTCCATGCGCATCGCTGGCGGCCTCTAACTCCTAAGGACAAAGGGAAACTGCTCCGACACTTCATTGCCTTCCCTCCACATTGAGCAGGTATTGCATGGGTTTTATGATTTTACTGTTCGTGCTCATATGTTCATCTAATTTGTTTACATACTTCCTTACATGTTTTAGGCACCACATTTTCTTTTCCCTTGCTTTTTTTTTTTAATTGTCTTTCTGTCCCTGTGATTTCTCTTTGCCTTTAACATGCTTAGTAGTGTTTTGATCTTATCTCACTGGCTTTTAAAAATTCATATTTTCATTTTACTCCTGACATTTACAAATTCTGGTTTTGAACTTTTACAGTATTTTAAAATCTTCCCTTTCTCTTTATTTCTTCACCTTTGTCCTTCCCCTCCACATAGTATTCTCCACTTCCATTCTTTTTCCTGTATCAACTTAGCCTTGTTTCTCCTTTAAAAAAATTCTTTTCTTGTGTCATTTGTGTATCTCATGCATTTACTGTTTCCAAACTTACCCTAAACCAACCTCTTTCTATAGATAAATAGATAGACAGACAGACAGACAGACAGATAGATAGACAGACAGACAACCAGCCAGCCATAGCCAAGGCTGGCCTTGAACCTGTGACCTTTCAATGCTTCTGCTTCTCAAGTGTTGGGATTAAAGCCTGTGCCATTACAACCAGCAACACAGTAATTTTGAATGTGTCCCGTGCAGATGAAAGATGGATTCTTTTGTTATTATGTCACAGGGTCTTATTCTGTAGTCTAGTTGTGGCCATCCTGGAATTAACTGAGGAGATTAGGGAGGCCTCAATATCATAGATTCACTTGCCTCTGTCTCCTGAGTACTAGGACTAAATGTATGTGCCACCACACCCAGTCCAAAAGTATTATTTTAAAAAATCAGGCTGTATATGGTTCATTGGATAAATTCTTAAAATATAATTGACAGAAAATCCTTGAAAGTACAAAACAAAATACACTCCCAACAAAAGATTAGTACCTAACATATACCAAGACTTATGAATGAGTAGGACAAAGACAAAAAGTCAAAAGACAAACAGACAAGGAGTGGGTAAATCATGGAAGAAAGAACTCAATTACATACCAGAAATTCATACAAATATTTAACCCAGAACTGGAGAGATGGAGCACCAATTAACAGCACCAACTGCTCTTTCAGAGGTCCTGATTTCAATTCCCAGCCACAACATGGTGGCTCACAACCATCTGTAATGGAATCTGATGCCCTGTTCTGGTGAGTCTGAAGACAGCTACAGTGTACACACACATACATAAAATAAATAAATAAATCTTTAAAAATATTTAACCTTAGTAATAGTTAGGGAAATATAGAATATACCATATACAACAGCCACATTGGCAAGACAATTATGTGGCTTATAATACCAGACTTAGTGGCAAGAATATGGGAGAATAGAAAACCATGCATGATTGGCAGAAATGTAACTTGGTAAATCATTGTATAGGGCAGTGTCATAATATCTAATTCAAACTGATTACATGTCAACCTATGATCATATGTCCTAGCAAAACTCATGTAAACACACAAAGATGTGTATATTATGAGTAAATATCCATTTTGCAGGAAAGCCTCCATTGAGCACAAAAGAACAAATTGTAGGACATGGATAGACCCATTCACACCCACCATACACTTGTACACACACACACACACACACACACACACACACACACACACAGCATCTCTAGCTCAAAAATGTGAAGTCAAAAGGGCTCCAAAGTCTAACTTTTGACCATTGACATGTCAGTCCACAGATGATACATTGCACATCTGACTTCTGATGGTTCACTGTATACATGTTTTGGTTCACGTGTAATTTACTTAAAATGTTGAATAAAGGCACTGTCAGCCTAGGTGTACATGAAACATCAATCAACTTGTGTTTGTGTTTGTGCTTGGGTCCCATACCCAAGATACCTCATTATTCATACATACAGACTTTACATTCTGAAAGTAATTCAAATTCTGAAACATTCCCTCTACCTAGACTTTGGGACAATGGTACTCAATGTGTAACATGATATAAATATGTATATTGTATATAATAGCACCTGTAATGTATGAGATGTTATAGTTTATATTTAATATGTACACAGATATCTTAAACCTCCTTGTGAAATTATAAGTAAATACTGGTAAGTAATTTTCAATCCCCCCTCATATGGTTACCAGCAAAATCCCTCCTTTTGACAGATCCCTATTAAGTATCTATCTACTTTTGTTTTAAATCTTTTATAGTTGGACATCTTCAATGTGGAACGCACACACAGAACCACACAGAATCACTGAAGGGACAGAAACCTAAGAAGCAAACCAAGGTAAAGTGCTAAAAAGTCAGCGGTGAAAATCAGGTTATAACTGACGGAAACAGAAGCCCAATCGTGGTTGTGTAACAAAGGGCTCTACCTCCTTAAGAAAGAATTAATGTTTAGCCAACACGTTGCAGTCACTCGTGATGAGGGAATGCTATAAGACACGTTATTTTCAAACCCAAATTAGAAGCAACTGACTTTGGAATGTCATAACCCTACGATGTTAGTTGCATCGGGCAGTAGCAACACAAGTCTAAATTGTATGTTTGAGGTTACTACAGCCTTGGGTCCTAAGAAAATTGGCCCACTCTCCTCGATGAACGTGGTTAACTGGCTTACAGACTCACAGGTTCCTTCCCAGCCCAAGGCTGACTGCCCGGTACACCGAATGTTCCTGTATGCATCGCTGAAAAACAAACACAGGCTCAGGTCACTGGAAAGGTGAGGACAGCCAGCAAGCTGGTGAGGAGGTCACAGAAACAACTTCCGGCTCTGTGTCTCTAACTCACCTTTCAGTGTCCTGCCGAGGAGAACAGGACATGCCGCAGGGGGTGTGTTGAACCAGGCCTGACTTTTGA
Source organism: Rattus norvegicus (assembly GCF_021556685.1). NCBI lineage: Eukaryota > Metazoa > Chordata > Mammalia > Rodentia > Muridae > Rattus > Rattus norvegicus. The sequence goes on from NC_141536.1 coordinate 42,437,277, forward strand.
CATAAAATCTTAGGGAAGTTGTGCTCTTGACGTGACCCAAACATCAGGTGCTTAAATTGTAAATCGGAGGTCTAGTTAAAATCTGGCAGTACGCCGATTTTGACTTCAGCTCTCCTAATGGGCCTTCCTTTTAGTGGGATGGTTTGCTCCTCAGTGCCTACGGAACACATTATCCACCATAGCCCCGCCATGGCTTCTTTTTCTGTAAATGAATTGAAAAAATTCTTGTGTCTCCCAGGGTAAAACGTTGCAGAGATTAACCCAAAATTCACATCCTACTTTACCTTGAAGACCCTGAGCAACTTCCTGTCTTTTGCGGCGTCCTTGGCCTCCTGCCCTTGTACAGGTGAAGTGGGCGGGGCTTCTGTTTGTATTATTATAGGAACGCTCATCTCCATCCCCTAGATCAGCACTCTGAGCTTTAACTTCCTAACTGAAAGCTAGGGCAATAATAACAGCCATTTCCGAGGGTTGTTATGAGGCTTAAATGTGGTGTGGCACGGAAACCGCCTAGCCCCGGTTCAGCCCGGGGTGGGGTGGGGGGGACCTGAGGCAGGCACCGATGGTACACATTCTTCTTGCTATTTCATCTTCTCTCCCTTGTCCTTCAGATTTCCATTCTAGATTGAATGTGGTTATTATTTTTGAAAGCGGTTATTTTGAGCTTAGTGAAGAGCTTTAAAATTTGATTCCCTACTGCTATTGATTTAAAATACCATACTTGTTTCGGGAAGATTAACTTTTTCATTTTTCTTTTCTTTTCCTTTTCTTTTTCTGAATCTTGTCTGATATCCTGTGCCTCTACTTCCTTTCTCAGAAAGTGAGAGCAGAGCAATTCTAAAAATGAAAGACCAGCATAGTTGGAAGCCCAGCATTTTCAGTCTTAAATAACTCTGTTGATCCTGCCATTATGGGTCTATGGTGTCACTGGCTTTTGAGTTGTCTGTTGATTTTCTGTGTTTACATTAAAGTCATCCATTAGAGCATAAAAATTATATATATATATATATATATATATATATATATATATATATTCTATGCATGAGTGTTTGCCTTAATGTATGTGCAGTTGTGTCCACAGAGACCATCCGAGGGTGCCAGATCCCCTGGACCTAGGATTACAGGTTGTGAATTAATGTGGAGACCGGGTAGTGAATTTGGGTCTTCTTCAAAAGCAACAAGTGTTCTTAACTGCTGAGCCATCTCTCTAGCCCTAAGCACAGGGTATTTCAAATTTATCTACACTCTATTCTCATATTCCCAGTAAGAAAAGCCAGGGTGTAAATAACACCATTTTCATTTGGATGCTTCTGGAAGAAGAAGCTTTTCCTCTCACTTCTCAGCTCCAAGAGTAATAGACTGTATTTTTCATCACTCTGACCACAATATCTGATATAAACAACCCAAGAAAGGAAGTATTTATTCTGCTCAGTTTCCATGAATCATGGTAAGAAAAGCAAAGACGCCAGCTCCATTCGTGATGGTGAGAGCATGTGGCAGAGATGGCTCAGAATGGTCCACAAAGCACAAAGCAAATCTAGAAAGAAGGTGGGGTGGGCGGGCTATATAACTATATAGCCTAGAAAGGCCCATCTTGAGCGCTCTGCTTCTCCCTAGCTAAGCCCTCCCTACTGAAGGTTTCATATATCATTTCCTACAGAAAGCAGCACCAGCTGGAGACTGACCATTTAAAACATGAGCCCGAAAAGCACATTTTATATCCAAAATAGAATATCTCTTCCCTAGACTTCAAAGGCTCATGGGCATCCCATAATATAAAAAGCACTTAAACACAGCATTAGGAGCCCTGCCTCAAACTTAGCAGTTTCAAGGCTGTTTAAATGTCAAAGTTCAATTTTTCTTCCGAGGCTCAAGGCCAACTCTATGTTGGCAAGACTGTGTAAAATAGAAAAAGAGAAGGTGTATCTTTCCAATGTATAATCCACAGAGTAAACATTCCTACTCTAAAATGAAGGGACAGGAGAATAGAAGGAAAGGTTGGATCAACGCAAGACCAAGACCTAAAAAGGAAAACATTAAATCCCTGTCTATCCTGGGGATCTGATGATGTCATGTGAGCTCCAATAGGATTGAACGCCCCTATAGCCTTGAGGCTTGCAGTCTGCTTGGGCTGTCTCCACTCAGTTTCTGGACATTGATAACTAGAAACTAGAAAGAACTCAGAATAGAGGAAATTCACTCTGCTGGGGGTGGAGGGAGTCAAAAGAGACCTCACCTTCTAGATTGAGAGAGAGCAAACGAGAGAACCACAGGATTTCCTGTTTCACTCTAAGGGATGAACTTCTGGGGAGAGGGAGCAGCATACATCCAAGCAGGCATACCTCAGCCTGGGAGATCTAAAGGTCTAAGAATTGCACAGAGTTATTCATAATACAATCCCTTGTCAGCCCAAAATTTCTCCATTTGTTTCTTTTGTATCACAGTGATCACAATGCCTGACCAAAATAACTAACAGGGCAAAGGTTTGAATGGGCTCATGGTTTGAAAGAGTTTCCATGTCATATTGGAAAAGAATCATCGATGGGCTCCTTCTACATGACTCTGGAGGGGTGAATTGCAAGGAGAAGCTCTCCTCTGAGCTCAGCCATGTTTAACACATTAAGGAAACACACCACTGTCCACTAAGGCAGTAGTCCTCAACCCCTGGCTTGTGCCCCCTTTAGGGATTAAATGATCCAAAGTGGAAGTTTCTGGTTGTGTCATGTGAGGCAGACTCATGTGGTGTTTTGTTGAAGCAAACTCACATGGTGTTTTGCTGAGGCAAGATCTGGAGGAGGGCATGTGATGTTTGGAGAGATTATGAATAGGATTCAGTGGGCAGCGACAGAGTGCTTGCATAGCTAACTTTGCAATGCTTCGCTGGTCTTGAGAGAGGCATGGTAGAGAACTCCTGGCATTCTGGCTGGTCCTGGTCATTGCTGCTGACTCGTGCCAATTCGGTGGAGGCCTGGTGGTTTCTGCTGAATTGTGCCACTGCTGTTGATTTGTCTCGACACTACTGAACTGGACTGCTGATATCCTAACAAACGGAGATTGGAGTTGCCCCAAAGAACTACTTCTAAACCGATCCATATTCCCTTGTCCTATTTACCGTCTTTTCTCCCCTATCTTTGGACTAGAAGGGGGGGTCGAAGTTTTTGAGAACCCTTATTAAAAGTATGCTTGTTTGTTCTTTTTTTAAAAAACTAAGCCTACATGACCCTCTCACAGGGACCACCTATTAGATATTTACATTACAATTCATAACAGTACCAAAATTAGTTATGAAGTGGCAAAGAAAATAATTTTGTGGTTGGGAGTCACTACAGGAGGAACTGCATTAAAGGGTTGCAGCATTAGGAAGGTTGAGAAGCACTGAATTAAGGCTAGTTAGCTTAGCTGTCCCTCAGAACCCATAAACTACATCCAAGGACCTCACAAAAACCACAGATTTGCCCCCTGACAGAAGAACCATAGAATGGTAAAAGAGCCTTCTTCCTTAGTGCCAAAAAGTCAACGAAATTCCTTCATACCCACACCGCTCCGTGGGGTCACCTTGAAGAGGAGTAGGGGATGGAGGGAAGCCAGATATGCTGATGATTTCTCTTAAAGAAGGTGATCGGGACGTTTATAGCCACTGCTCCCTGCTCTGACTCCCAGGAAGGTGGGAAATAGTGAGAAAGCCTAAATGGGTCATAGAAAATAAGGCATCTTTGGGAGGCTTTGCACATAGCACCGGGAGAGTGCATTATTAAAGGTGCCTATGCATTAACTGTGAGCATTGCAAGTGCATTATAGTTAGTCAGTGAAACCTTGCTTGGGCATTCAATTTTGGAAAATTGATTTTCAAAGAACGGCCACCGGTGCTGTTCCGTGGCAAATATTTGGCCGTGAAAACCATGTAGCACTACTAATAGGGTGTCTGGAGTTTCTAAAGCAAAATAATGCCTAACATTTCGCTGCAAGTTGTCTACGATAAAAAGGGAGAGAACTGGGGATGGATTAGGAAAGGAAGACCAAAAGATCAAGAAAGCAGACTGCTTGACACAAGAGCTGCTGCCGATACAGCCAGAGCATGTGTGCTGACATACAGAAGACAAGCTCAAGGAAGGTGGGAGCTTGGGTCTTCTTGGCCCACAGACAACACTAGCTTTGTCAAAGAAATAAGAGAAGTAAGAACTGTCTTACTCGTGCCTTTATCTGGACCACTTTCTTGGCCACAGTAATATTACCGAATATTACTGTGCTCAGTTTAATATTACTGGATGAAACCAAAGCTATAAATAAACTGTGCGCACCAGAGTGGATAGACTATGATGTTTTTAGAGCTCTTTTAAGCCAGTCACAGGCCAGTAGGGGAATCTGGTTCAAAAGGGGAATTTCCTACTGTTGCCCATGCTTGCCCTTAACCGCTCGTCCTGAAGAAGGAAAACAGGACAGGGGTGTGGTACTTCACTGTTATGAGGGGTGTGCCTGCAAGCTTATGCACGCCCGTCAGGGATGCTGTTCCTAGAACAGAGGTAACTTGCCGAAGGCTACCATCTACCTGCACAGCCAAGCCGGGCACCTTAAGGAGAAGCATCCTGAGGATTGTGTCTCAGATGAAACATTTTACTGAAGGAACTAAGGTGGCTGTTATTAGGTGTGAATATCGAAAGTGTTTCTGACACTTGATTTTTAAAATACCAGCATGCTGGAAGGAAAAATGAAGGACACTAGAGTTGTTTTGTGGAAAATACTTAGAGATAAAGAACACTGAGCGCTAACCATGTTACCAGATCTTGAAAACAAACCCTCTTCAGAGCGACAGAACACTGCTGTAGGGGGTGGGAAGGCAAGATTTTAACTCCACATGTCTAACACTCCTGGACTCAGTAGAAATTGCAGTCACGGGGGAGAGACCTAGAGTCATCAAGCTGACATCAGAGGTTGGAGGCAGAACTAAGTCAGGGAGAGAATAGTCTAGGTTGGAGGATCCTCAGGGCCTGGCCCTGTGGCGGAAGGCTGGAAGACTCACTTCACTGCAGCTCGGACACCACAGAGCAGGACTCCAGAGAGGCTAATGCAGGACCTTTCTGATCCATGCTCTAAGGAGTCATAAGACTTTGCTGGAACACAGCCCATGTTTGCGACTCAGTGGCGGGACCTGAGTTGACCTTTTCCCTGCTCTCCCAAAACAAAGCTTTCTCCCATTCCTGTTAGGCCTTCAGATACCAGCTCACTGTAAGAGTATGAATTAGTCTTTAGAAGACTGAAATCAGGAGAGAATGATTTCAGATTCCTCGAAAGACATCACCTGATCCTGGCCTTTCGTAGACTAAACTTTCCTCACATGATGGACTACGGGTCTCAATGCCCAGAGCAGGAAAAAGTCGTTATATGGAGTACATACACTTTACTTGTTCTATCTTACATTCTTAGTGACCAGGATCATTAGTTGACAGAATCAGCTTTGGAGACAGACATGTTAATTACCCTAATTTGCTCACAGAGATAATTAATTACATAATAACTAATTAGCTAACACTTTCGACCTGTCAGGAGCAGCCGTAAATGCCAGATGCAATTTGGTGGTCTTCCTCTTTATCTTCTAAGATAAATGGAGAGGTTGAGCATATAGACAACCAACTAAGGTGCTGGTAACAGTGTCTATGTTGTCGGTGACTGGCATCGGGTGGACTGGCTTGCAGTGTCAGGAGCCTTGAGGGGTACAGGCAATTGTAAGCTGCAGGCAGGAGCCAAGGTCCCAAGTTTGAAGACAACTCTCACGCCCAGGGTTATTTTGCCTTGCACCTATCATTCCATTGTCTAAGGTAATTTTCATAACGGTTCTTGGATGCTTTGGGTACATTAAGATCCAGGGTATCTGCTCCTTGAATGTCATGCACGTTCTTAAACAGAAATCCACAGGCATCAGGAAGTGCCACCATATGCAAGCTTCCATTTGGCACTCGTGGATATTTTAACATCGGATTTACTTAAAATTCATGATACCAAATTTCCCAAAGCTCTGCTCCATATAGAATGTCAGTGGATTCCCATAGGAACCATGAAAGGGTCACGACGAAGTAGGTTTTGTCACTCCAGAATGAAATACATCAGAAAATACAGTGGGTCCATAATTTTTCTCTCCCATCCCTTCCCTCCCTCCTCCCCCTTCCTTTTTTCCTACCTTCTTTTTTTCCTTCCTTCCTTCTTTATATCTAAGGCAGGGGTTGCTTTACTCCCATAGACGTTGTAGAACTCTGTAAACCAGGTTGCCCTCAAACTTCCAGCAACTCTCCTGTTCCGACTCCTAAGGGTTAGAACAACAGCCCTGCACAACTACAACAGGCTACTAATCAATAGATTTATTTTAAAAACCCATATTTTCTGAAAATATTAAGCTATAACTCTATTCTACCCACATTGACACCCAGAGACATGGCTTAGTGGAGGGTATAGTATTGAGTTAAATGAAGAGGCCTCAGGAAACCAGCTTGGTTTAATCATCAGACCTTCTGTCTGAGCTCAGATGGGCAAAGTTCAGACAAAGAAACCTCTCTGAGGTCCTGACTTTGGATGTTCACACAAAGAACAACAAAAACAGATTGTCAAGAGGTGGGGCAGAAGAGGAAAACGAAACATTGGAGAACTGGAAGTTCTCTCGAGCACTGGGCACATTTTTGATGAGGTGAGCACAGAGACTGAAAGTGGAATTGCATCCGTGTACAGTTGTCTCAAAGCAAATAAGTCTGGGTGTCACACCAGCCTGATGCTGGGACCAAGGTCACGTGCCACGGACGGGTGCTGGGATCAAAGTTAACAAGCTAACAAACCTGCTCAAAGAGAAAGGATACCACACCTTCCAAGGGAGCCTAACTCCCTGGGGGATGATTCTCTGAGAGCAGGGCTGAGTATAAAAGGCTATCCAGGGATGGTGTTTTGACTTTGTCAGAGGGGTTCAAAATACTCACGGAAGATTTTAGAGAAAATTTCAGGAGGAAACCTCAGTTTGAAGGGGAGGTGGTATTCTGACTTGAGGCTGCATCACTGTGATTAGCTCTGTAATTTAACAGCAGGCTTTCACACTGCTTTTTCCTGCTATCTGCCCAGTGCAGAGTATGGCTTCCATTTTGCCTGCTTCTAATAGAACCATGAGACCTGACAAGAATCCGTATGAGAGGTGAGTAATTTTTGATCTTTATCGTTTCAGTCAGATGAGTGTCCAAGGATTTTATTTTAAATGATCAGAGTGTTACACATCATTTTATATTGGACATTTAAAAATTGGATTTATGTATTCTAATACTGTTCATAATACAAATCCACAGGGGTGGGGGAGGGAGAAAGCACTGAAAATTTTCATCCTTTGTTTTTTGTGGAGTTGGCAAGTTAGTTCATGTAAGAACGCAGAGCAGAGGCCGGTAGATAAAAGTACTCTTGAGCAAGCCTAACCACCTGAGGTCACTCCCCCAGGACCCAGAGAAGGTGGAAGGAGGGAATGGACTCTGCAAAATTGTCTCCTGACCTCCACATGTACACCCCGGCACATGTACACACGGTTTTATAAGAGAACATGATAAAAACATACATAGTAATAATAAAGGAAAAAGAGGGGAAAAGACAAAGAAAATAGGTCAAAAGAACTTACAAAAGCCGTGAGAATTTTAACCAAGCCACAGGAGCGGACAAATTCAAAGTACAGCCTGGAATTCACTGTGGAGTTCAGTGCTTAATTCCAGGACCACGGGCTGTACCTGAGAAATGATGAAAGGGCCCCGTGGTGCCTACGGCACTTTAACTGTGTTGAGTGCGTCATGGAGTAATTTCCTATGCCTTGTGATGGACGGACTTGACATAGAATCGACTTCTGAAATACCATGCGTGTTATTCGTCTCAAAGGTAGGCATAAATCTGCCCAAGCTGCCTGCAAATTAAACTCTAATTTCTGCCTCCGGTTAACAGAACATAATAGAGCATTAGTCTTCATGAGGCTTAAGGAATTTTTTATAAATTCCCTCTGATTCGCGGAGAATTGTGGGAAATGTCTTGCCATGACGTCAGCATACGGTCAGCACTCCACTCCCAGGCTCAAACCGACCTCTCCAGGCACCTTCATTCCTTCAGGGAAGCCAAGGAGAGATGGAGAAATATGCAAACGAAGGCAAAGGAAAATGGAAAATGTCCCAGTTAGTACTTTTCTTTGGTGACGAATATTTAGAGCACCAGTTAGGAAAAAGAATAAAAATAGACTATAAAAAAGGCACGGAAAGATGGCTCAGTGGTTAAGAGCACTGACTGAGTTCCAGAGGTCCTGAGTTCAATTCCCAGCAACCAGATGGTGGCTCACAACCATCTGTAATGGGATCTGATGCCCTCTTTGGATGTGGCTGAAAACAGTGTTAGTGTACTCACATAGTACAACAAATAACTCTTTTGAAAAATAGATTTGCACAGGAAACAGTACGTGGGAGTGTATTTAGTGGTAGATAGAGATTTTTAGAAAGAGAAGAGTGTTGGAAGAGCCAGGTTCACACTTGTTTGAATTTGTCATGAAGTCTCAGACAAGCTTTTCCTCAAAGATTTTTAAGATGTGAATTTATTTGTTATTAGTTGAAAATGATAACTGACCTGTATTCCTGAGGCATGATGTGTTGGTAGGTTTTTGTTTGTGTGGTTGGTAGATTGGTTGGTTGGTTGGTTGGTTTATGGTGTTAGGGACTGAACCCAAGGCTTCAGGCATGCTGGATCTATCACTGATCCATATCTTCATCCCATCAAAAGGTTTTGAACTATGTACGTGTTGTCGAAAATTCTATCGATCTAGATAATATATCCATTTCCTCAACAGTGTCTCATTGTTTAGTGGTAAGAATGTCCAAAGTCTATTTTAAAGCAAGTTGGAATTATATATGTATCACCTGTGGTTACCAGACAAGGTGGGATAGATCATCCACTGAAGGTAGAGATCCTTTCACCCTCTCCTCACACATTCCTGGCTGCTAGACTCTGATATCCTCCAGTCTTCTCTCTGTTTCAGTTACGGCAACAGTTTTTTTAGAGACCACACAAAGGAGAGGTGGCACAGTGTTTGCCTTTCTGGGATGCTGTTCTCCTTAGCACACTTCCAGTTCTGTCCACATTACAAATGATGGGACGTTCTTCTCTGTGAAAGCTGAGAGAAGTGAGATGGCTCAGTGGGTAAATACCTGACACTAAGCTGGTGACTTGAGTTGGGTTCCTAGGAGCCACATCGTGGAAAGAGAAAAAAGACACCCACAAGCTGTTCTCTGACTTCCACACATGTGCCGTCCTGTGTGCACATTCCCGTTCACACCCACAAATGACTAACTGTAATAAAGTCTAAATAGTACTCCATTTTGAATACATATTAATAAACATATTTATAATATACACAAATATGTAAGTAAATATACTTCACTATTATAAGTGGGGCTAAAATCAACACGGGAGTACAGATTTCACACCTACACACCAATCTCAATTTTTTAAAAAGAGAATTATTTGTTTTATGTCTATGAGTGCTCTATCTGCATGTACACCTGCTTGCCAGAAGAGGGCATCAGATCCCATTACAGATGGTTGTGAGCCACTATCTGGTTGCTAGGAATTGAACTCAGGACCTCTGGAAGAGTATCCAGTGCCCTGAGCCACTGTGCCATCTCTCCAGCACCCCTCCCCCAATCTCAATTATTTTGAATATATAACAAAAAGTGAAATTTCTATACTCCATGATAGGTCTATTTTAGTCCTCCCCCATAGTATTTTTTCAAACTATCTGTATTAATTTACACTGCCACCAGTAGTATACAGGGTATTTTGGTTTTTTTTTTTTTTTTTTTTTTTTTTTTTTTTGGTCTTTAGACCTCATTATCTCTTATCACTGGCCTTTACTAATACTAATTCCAAGAGATATCTCATTGTGTTCTTAATTTTAATTTCCCTAATGATTAGTGATAGTAAAAAAATTTTAAATATCCTTGTGGGACATTTGGATCTTTGAGAACATCTGTCCTAATCTTTAGGCTGTATTCAACTGTATTCTGCGTGCTTCTTATTAAGTTATTTAACCTGGATTATAGACTCCTGTCAGATATGTAGTTTGTAAACACTTTCCTAAGCTCATGGATTGTTTCTTCGCCGTATGAGTTTAGTTTGCTACAATCCCATTTTTTTTTTTGTCTTTCCTTGTGGAGTCCAACTCATGTGACTACTTTCCAAACAAATATGGTGGAATTTTTCCCTGTGATCTTCTGAGACACAGCGTCAGGTCTTACATGTACAGCTGCTGTCTTTTCTGAGCTGACATTTGGACGTAGTCCAAGACCTGGTTCAATTTCTTTCTTTTGCCAGTGGAGATCAAATTTTCTGGACGCCATTTAGTGGAAAGCTTTTCCTTTCGTCACTGTGTGTGTTCGGCAGCCTTGTCGAATACCAGCTGTCCATTTATAACTGGGTCTACTTCTGCATCTTCTATCTTGTTTCTTTCAGTGATGGTTTAGTGCCACACTGTTTTGATTACAATCATGTGTGGGTTTTTGTTTGTTTGTTTGCTTGTTTCTTTTAGACCGTGTTCCACTATTTGGCAGAGGCTGCCTTAAAACCTTCTATATAGCCTAAACTGGCCTTGCATTTAGGGTTATTCTGTCTCAGCATCACTAATTGGCAATCAGACATCACAGAAATCTAATGAACATCTCCAAAGTGTGGTATGGGATTATTATAGATTATTATAACAAATATAACATGAGAATGTAAGTAATGACAATGCTGATTCCAGACTTTATTCTTGAACACAGAAAAGGTGGACACCCATTGTTCTAGAAACTTTAAGACACAGGTATCCTTGTCTAATTGAATCAGAAATCCAGAGAAGGAACTGAGATGCTCTTTAAAGTCCATCTAGTGATTTCACTGTGTGGCTAGAACTTAGTTCTATATTACAGGTGCACGGGGCCATATATTTTATATTTCTCCCCCCTACAATAGTTTTGTATTTCCACTCAAAGGTGATGTCTCTAACTTTGTTGTTTTAAAGGTTAAACACACACACACACACACACACACACACACACACACACACACACACACACCCTAATACAACCGATAAATTGAGTGAAGTTGTAAGTTATAAACTCAGCAAAGATGAATAATTTTTATGTACTAACAAGAAACTGCCTGAAAATGAATTTAATAAAATAATCCCAATTAAACAGAATAATACTGTATTCTGAAAAACCAGAGAATACTGGTGACAGAGCTTCAAGACATCACAAAGATATGAATAGGTGAGAGGAATGTTCATGTTTGTGGACAAAGACTAGCGAAGTGTCCATACCACCCAGTGTGGCCTGCAGATTCAGCACAATTCCAATTAAGATTCTAATGTCCTTTGTCACAGAAATAGAAGAACCCTCAAATCTGTGTGGAACCAGAAAAGATTTCAAATGGCCAAAAAGCCTTCTCTGGTTGCTGACAGAATGATCACCTTAGCAGTGCTTTTTCAAGGACCAGTTGGACAAGAGTCTCCATCCACATCGGACTCTAGTTTTAAGTTGCCCGAGTGATTAAAGAGTCGTCGGAGATGAGTGAGTGTGTTTCTTTGCGGCTCGGTTTGTAGATTAGGTTGGAAATCCCAAGAAAAATGTCCAGATCATGAAATCAGCTTTGGCAGAATGAAATCAAAAGTGGAATTGAATTTGGAGGAGGAAGGGAGTGGCAGTGCTTCCAGAACTGGCATGTGAATCACTAGGGTTTCTTCAAATGCACGTTTTGATTCAATGGTTCTGGGGTGGAAACGTGGTTTGCCTTTCTAACCAGCTTCCTGAGCTGGGCTGGGAGGCCCAGAAGCCTCATTGAGCATTCTGCATCAGGACTGTGGGGAATGCTGACTCACTCCTCCCAGCAGGGGCAAGGAGGTGTCTGGTGTCTGCATTGTTTTGGGATGCAGGGGCTGGGCCTGAAGTAGTGACGGTACAGCAGCATCATGGAGTAATCGTCTGTCTGTCTGTCCATCCTTCTTTTCTTTTTCTTCCTTTCTTTCAAAAGCAGTATGACTCAGCAACCAATTAAGATGCTGTCACTTACAATGTTTTTAAGGAGAAAAAAAAATAACCTAATAGTATTTTGTTCCACTCTCTGAACAGTTAAATTTAGGTTAACAAATAGGATTTGTTAAGTCTTAGAGATTAAAGAAAGATGCATTAGACAGCCCGCATCAAGGAATTTACGGTCTTTTTGAGGAGACAGAAAGTTAACTCCATTTTAATAGCATTAGCACAACATACATGCTTTAGGAACAACAGTGAGGGAAGATATTGATTAGGGATAAAGACTGCTTAGAAAACTCTCCTGGAAGATGTGCTGTTTGAGTGGGACTAAGGAATGAGCCCTGTTTTGATAGGAAAAGTTGGAAGGGGAGTGGAAGGAGAAGTTCATGGGCAAAGGCTTACTGCAGGAGCTCTCAGCGTCAGCAGCGCGCTTGATGGCAAACTTTAAAAAATACTTTCTGAGCATCCAATTGATTTTGGTCCAGTCACCAGTGTTTTTCCTTTGAATCCCCTTAGTGGTTTTAAGGCCCATCCCTGATCAGAGGAGAGTCTCTGGAGATGTATAAGGTCATGAGGTGAGTTGAGATGGTTTAAAGTATTTAGAAGGAAGTAGACGGAGCAAAGAATTTCTAGAGAATTCTTGGTAAGAAGTCTTGACAGTTTGGAACAGGTGATTTGCTATTACAGATACTCAGAGGAGTATATCATAAACAAAGTAAGAGAAGGCTGTTGAGAGTGTACTTTGTAAGTACAGAGTAGATTGAATTAAGGGCCCGCCTGTAATGGCAGCTCGCTACCTTGTTTCGCATAGATTTGCCAAGTGAGAAAAGAAGGACTGGTGACCCAGCTAGGACTGCTGTGATGGGGGCTAGGCCGGTGGCCTTAGGCAGAAAGGAAACACAACTGGTGGGTTCTCAAAGGCACTTGCTCAAAGTATTTCCATAAACCAGCATCATAAGAATGTACACACACATGCACACACACACACACACACACACACACACACACACACGTAGAGACAGAGACAGAGAAGCACAACTAAATCTAGATTTCTGAGAGTAGAGCCATCCAGACAATTCTTCATGGTTGCTTTTAAGAAATCCTGGCATATGGAAGTAAGCACAGGACTCATATGTTGTTTACGTAGGTATACCCAGACCCAGACCCAGAACAAGTTGAGAAGGAAGACAGGAAGTGTGTAGAGATGGAGACACAGTGCTGAGAGATGCCTCATCAGTGGAGCATGTGGGACAAGGCTATTGAAGACACAGTTGCTCCCTGAGGAAGGATACAGTCAAGAAAGGAGCGGGGGTTTTGTCAGCCATGCTAAGGGAGGTTATGTTCAGGCCTTGAGTGTGAGGTGGGCTCCAGGATGCAGGGGGAAATGAGAAGCCACTGAAACATCCTGGGTAATGGAGCGATGGGCCAATGCCAAGCGAAGCTTCTAGGCCTCCCACCCCTTTTCTCTCTCTGGAGCAAGTTTGTCTTTCCATTGTTCCCCGTCCCACACGCTTCTGATGTCAGTAAAAGAATGCTACTGGACATTTTCTACATTAAAGGACCTTCCTTTAAAGGAAAACAAAAGACTTTTTGTTTGGTTGGTTTTGCTTTTTGAGACATGGTTTCACTATGTAGCCCCAGCTGGACTGGGACTCCACAGTACAGACGAGGCTGCCCTCAAATTCACAGGTAGCAGCCTACCTCTGCCTCCTGAGTGCCGGATTGAATGCATGCATCACCATGCTCGGCTAAAGGGTTCATTTTGTCTTACCTTCAGTTTCTAAGTTTCCTATTTCTTATGGCAATAGTTTTGAATTTCATGTGTTCATTAAAATTAAACCCCTTCTCCTCACCCCCACCCCCACTTTCTTCAAGCTCTTTAGACTTCATTTTAAGCATTTGCTTTCTTGGTTAGCTAACTCTTGTTTGCCCAGACCTGTACCTAGTCCTCCTTTCTTTGTCTCTGATGTACCCTAACTCACATTCCTCAGGAGCCTGTTGGTCTCTCTGTGCCCAGCTCCCCATCCTTTGAAGTCTCTTTCTCACCTAAACCTTCTAATGGGACCAGGATCATGGCCAAGCTCACTGACCACAGATAGCAACCTCTCAGGGACCAGACACCAATACTGTCTGAGCTCAGCGGCTTCTTGCTCCGTACAAATCATGGCTGAAGAGGGTACTGACTCCAGGTAGCCATTGAGATAATGTAATTCAAAACTAAGTAGTACAGTAGACAAGTCATGTCCTCACATCCCGTTGTCCAAACTCAGTCATATGACATTATCTCACTGGGGAGTTACCTAGTGGTGTACCCCAAAAGCAAAGAATCAGAAGTTCACAAACACAAAGCACTTTGGGTCCCACTTTGCTTTTTCTGGTTGATCTCAATAAAGCCTCACAATATTGCAAGTAGAGGGATAATGGATGCTTCTATCACTGCACACAAGGCTTTTTGCAAGCATCCTCTCTCTCTCTCTCTCTCTCTCTCTCTCTCTCTCTCTCTCTCGTGTGTGTGTGTGTGTGTGTGTGTGTGTGTGTGTGTCTGAATTTCATGCATAAAGGTAAGTGCCTTGTCACTATACATCCCAATGTCTTGTAATTATCAGGAAATTCAGGGCTCACAAACTGCCTGGTGGCAGTTTTCACCCTCCTACTTCACAGATAAGGAAACAGAAGGACAGCGATAGCTTACTTATGCTTGCATGGTAAGTGTGTGTCCAGTTGATCAGACACTAGAACAAAGGCAGTCTGAGAGCCACGTCCCTATATTATGTAGCCTCACAGTAAGAGATGACAATTAGGGACAGAGTGAACGGAGGGAGATGACTGTAGATTTCTTAGTTGCATGGGAGTGTTCAATTTCTAAGCATCTTGCTGTCTCAGTTTGTAAGTTTGATTATTAATATTTCTCATGTAATGTAATGGTCATGGTATTAAATGAGTTGGTGTATTTATTTCATCAGTTTCCTGGGATAGTATAGTTTCCATGCTTGGGTGTAAATGTGGTATATAGTAATTATAAAACAATTATTACAAATATTGTTAGCTATATTATAGATTTAACTATGAGAGGTTTGTGGGCTGTGTTAGTGGCGCTCATAGGTGTAGACTGTCCTCCTGTCTCAGGTGTTCTTCTCTCCAAATAGCTTGACATCTTCATTGTGTTTTCCCTTAGAGAACGGTCTGTGTATGTTAGGAATCCACACTTGGATGCCATGGACGAAGGCATTCTCTACCACTTGGATTTAGGGACCAAAACACACAACCTACCAGCCATGTTTGGGGATGTAAAGATAAAACTATTCTGAATGTCAGAAACATTACTGTATTTACACAGCCATTTTTTCCTCTTTTTTTTCCAAAATAAACTTGATAGCCTTGGGTAGAGATAGGTCAGAAATCCCAAGAGCACATGAAGCCACTCTAATTTGGAATTCAAGCATCATGAATGGTCATTTCCACCCCAACAGGATACAAAGGTTTCCGAACTGAATCCAATGCAAACATGATCACTTCGCTGCTCTGTTCCCTGGACGTAAATCTTATATTGACAATGCTGTTGGGTATTCAGAGTTCATTATGTCTTAACAGATTCAGCTCACATCTTAATGTCTACATTTATCGCTGAACCTCACTAATTCTCATCTTATTGAATCATAAAAAAATTCTAGACTAACAATGCCTTATTATTCTCTTCTCAAAAACAAGCATTTGCCCGTATTTTGAATCATTAAGATTTTATCATCTTATGAGAAATATTTCATGAGAAAATTGTTTATGGAATAATAATGGGAGAATTGTATTACTAAGTTATTTATTTTATCAAACACATAAACTGTAAGAGCGATTCTTGCTCCTTATTTAAAATTAGGAAAACACAGACAAGAACATTCTCCTTTTAAAATATACCTTATAGCCATACTTCCTAGACCAAGACACCACCAACCCACTTTCTTCTCTTCACTTTCACTTATTCATTTTTTTCTACTGGTATATATTCATTGTACTTGGTACTAGGTTACATAAGGACATTTTCTTATAAGCACATAGAGTACTTTGAGCATATTACCCCTATACTAACTCTTCCATTCCTTTTAATAAAAAAATTAAAATACTTATAATAAGACTAAGGGTAAAATAAGACTCAGCATAGACTGATAGAGTGGTGAGAGCCTCTATCTTCAAAACTTGGGAAGTTGAGGCAGGGGGATCAGAAATTCACATTCAAGATCATCTTTGGTTACATAACAAGTCCAGGGACAGTCTGGGTGAGACTCTTATCTAAAGATACCCTTTATCATTTTATTTAACGTTATATTATTACCATTTTCCCATATTATTCCATTTTATTTGAAAAATCACTGTTCATGGGATCAAGAATTACATAAACTATTTTTTAACTTTTGTAGTTAATGTTTCTCATTAGAAACAGGACTCAAGTAGATATTGTTTCTTGTAAGGACTTTTCTCATGCAAGGATATTAGTATAGGATGAGTCATAGACATGGTCAAAGGGAATGAACTCACAGAAGTCAAAGGAAGTTAAAGTCACTCCAGAGGGGCAGAGCTGGTAAGAGCTGGTACTTAGACCAAGGTGCCAGGGCTCTTGCTCAAGTTACTGAGTAGATCCCGAGTTACCGTAAGTCAGAATTCTCAAACATGAACTGGGAGGAATGTGGAGAAAGAGGACAAAGAGGATGAATTTAGGCAGAGGAAGAAAGGAGGGTGGAAGAAGGAAGTAGGGAAGCAAGTACATCTAGGATGTCCATTGTCAGTCCGCGCATGCGCAGCCACCTCCTCCGTCCAGCGCTAAAGGAGAGAACGTAGGTGGGTTTCCAGACAGCAGCACAGCCTGTGCCCCATTCCTCTCCACACGGCAGCTCCCTGCCTTTGTAAAGCCCACCTCCTTTTCCTGCGTCATCTTTTGAATGCAATCTCTGTCTCTCCTACTGAATCTGATGTTTAGGCCCCAGGACTCTTTGATGGAGTCAATGTTGGTACTTATTAACTGGATTGTACCTGAATTCAGATGTTAGGTGTGAGGTTCGTGCCTCGCAGTGATTTCCCCAAGACCTTTATCTAAGGATGACTGTTTGGAATAGAAGGATTGCCATAATTAACAAATGAAGATACACCATATTCAGTACATCAAGAAGATAGGAGATGTTTTGATACAGACTGGCCTATTATCTACATGTCTAAGTGCCTGCCTCTCCTCTGCCATTATTTCTATCTGATCCTATCTAACCCTCACCGTGTAAGGAGACTCCTTCCTTTCTTATACCCACATGCCTGTAATCAAAACACATGGAAAGTATAGGCAAAAGGGTCAGGAGTTAATATCAGGCTTTGCTTACATTAGAAACTAGTTATTATCTTTCCTATACAGAAGAGGACACTAGGTCTCAATGCATATGTGGTGTTAAAACTCACCTGTTATATTTATGTATCTGTGGAAGGCACAGGCAGTAAGTGGAAAAGCTGAGATTAAACCCTAGGTTCCCTGATGAAACAGTAACTTTGCTAGTTATTGGTAAATCACAGGATGGATAACTTTGTTTTAGAGATGAGAATCACACATGTTATGTACACACTCACACACACTCACACACACACACACACACACACACACACACACACACACACGAGTGCATATGGTCTTATCTCTATTACATTAGACGTTGGGACTTCATGTTCCCACATGTCTACCTAGCTGGATTTCCACCAGCGTGTTTGCCACACTGTTTCCCGGAAACAATGTCACCCACCAGGACAGTCACTTGAATAACAGACATGTGCCAATTCAAAGAGTTTTGTCCCTGAGAGCAACCCTAATTGTAGCCCCATTTTGATGGATAGGAGGCAAAAATGTGTTTAGCTTTAGGATCCGAAGAGAATTATAATCACAGTGGAAACGGAATGTTGGGGACAGAAGATAAAAACCCAGTTGTGTTGTTATAGATCCTATCCTCAGAAGTGTGTCTGCACCCAGTGCTCCCTTAACTCAGAGTGAGAACATTATAGACGTGACTTCTTCCTTAAGTCTCAGGACAGCAATTCTGGCTACAAAGCAAAGGATACAAACCACCAATACCTAAAAACTCACCTTTGCCCAGCAAATAAAGGTGATAATTATTATCAGTAGTAGCTTCAAAAGGAGAGAAGATGGTAAGATACACAGTTAAGACCCGAAAGAGTTAGGTATGGTGGTACATGCTTGCAATCAAAGCACATGGGAGGTGTGAGCATGAGGGTCAGGGGTTCAGGCCTGGCTTTCACTATACAATGAGTCCAAGACCAGCCTGGATTACATGGAATCCTGTCTTAGACAAATGCACAGAAAAACAAATCTGACTGACTCTGATGGTTAGCCTTACTCCTTCATAGCTTTCTTATATTTTGAAGGGTTTTCATGTTGGTACTACATAGTCTCTGTGACTTAGGACAATGTAAGTTGACCTTTAGGTCATAGCAAGTACAGCAGGGATACCTGGCTGATGGCTGACCAGGTAGAGTAGAGGTCCAGAGACCTGGTCCTCTTGTGTCCCTCTGTTTATAGATTGTATATATGTGTATTATATCCTCCTGTGAGATGGGGATGGGGTGCACCTGTGAACCAGGCTGGAAGTGAAGTGGCTCATTTCTAGTGGCTGGAACTTGGGCATATGGCCTTGTCTACCTGGAAAGAAGCCTGGGAAGTTAGCATTGCCTATAAACCCAGAGAGAAGAGGAGAGTCTTGGCATGTAACTCATCCGTCTCTGCCACACTCATAAAAGATGAATACGATTGAAAAATAAGATAGAGGTGCTAGAAAGATGTTTTCCAAATTCAATATCCAAATGTATATTTTATCATGTTGTCACAGATGCCTTTTATAAAATCACTAACGTACCCTTCATCCAAGCAATTAATTTTGCCGAGCTTCTAATTACATTTCTCCCTTAACTGTTCTCTCTCTAAACCCTCCCATATACTCCTCCCCACTCTCCTCCAAATTCCTGACTTCTTTTTCACTAATTGTTATCGCATGCGTATGTGCATATACATATACAATCTTAAACATTATCTGGTTCAGTCCATATGATGTTGCTTGGAGGTATGTTTTCAGGGCTGAGTATTTGGCACTGGCCAACCAATTGGTGTACTCTTCCCTGAGGAAGAACACCTCCCAGCTTTCTTTATTTGCCGTGTGTGTGTGTGTGTGTGTGTGTGTGTGTGTGTGTGTGTGTGTCTGTGTCTGTGTCTGTGTGTCTGTGTGTATGTGTGTGTCTGTGTGTGTGTGTGTTTGCATGCCCATGGGTGTTGCTCTTGTTCAGCTCACATTTGAGTAGTTATGTTGGTGAGACTCTATGAGTACAGCTTCTGCTGTTATAAGTGATATGGTCTCCCAACAATCTCCCTGGTTCCCTGGCTCTTACAGTTTTCCCCTCTCCTCCTCCACAATTCCCTGATCTTTAGGTGCAGAAATGCTTTGTAGTTGTAGCCGCCGAGACTGGGCTTCACAGCTCTAAATTTTGACCGGTTGTGGGTTTCTGTAATGGTCCCTCTCTGTTGCAAAAAGGTTTTTCTTGATGGGGTTGGCGATAAAGATTACACTCACCTGTAGTTATAAGGGCAATTGTTTATAGATTGTTTTAGGGATAGCACTGGTTTAGTAAATTAGTGGTTGGAGATTCTCCTCCTAAAACCATGACTTTCCTAGTTCTGAATAGTTAGCTAGGTTTCCAGTCCCATGAATGCTGAGTGGGTCTTACATCCAATTAGAGAGCAATTGGTTACTACCAAGATGTGTGGGCCACTACTGCACCCTTCGGGTTAGCATGCCGTACTGGTTAATGTGGTTCACAGACATCATAGCCACATGATGACTGGTTGCCTACCTCCTTTAGAAGCTTGAGTTTTACCATGCAAGCTCGTCTCAGGTAGGGAGCCTTTGATCAGTTCAAGCTCAGGAGGCTCTGTTCTGAACTTCATGGTGTCATCAGAATTTTAAGTAACATGGAAAGTCATTGCTTCATAAGACTTCAGACTATGCATTGGACTGTTTATAGTCCTTAATATACAAAATGCATAAACTCTGTGTTGTAAATTAATGCCATATGGCAAAACCTTTTAAGCTACTGGGGATGTTTGAAGGTGAGTTTGTTCTGGAAGTCGTTAGGCAAAAGCCTGAAAATATTTTTATAATGCTTTATTCCTGCCCAATGCATTTCTACCTTTTTTGATAAATCCTGGACAAAGATCATTTTGTTTGGAACATAAATCACAGTCAGTGCCACTGGTGACCAATGTTGGCCGGTGGTCTTCAGCTGTGTGTTATTTCTTATTAAAGCAGCCAGGCTGGTCATGGTGTCTACAGGCGATGCTTAGTGAATCTGGGAGTAGGTGTCAGGAGCTAAGCTTGCTTCTGTCTATGCATGTCTCCAGAAATCTGCAGACATTCTGCCTGATTACTGTAATATCTACAGTTCAAAGCAGAACACAAACTGCAAACTATTCTAACATCTGTTTTGGTTTTATGGTCAATGCAAATGATTATAATTTAGATGTACTGGCACCACACTGTGAGGTTATTTTCAATCTCCTGTATTTTGTATATTAAAAGGGGCCTTCTTGTACTTAGACCTTGACCTACGCACAGCAAGAAAGTGCTTAACTACTCATAACAAGAAAGGAGCAAAGTCCATGAATAATCAATAGTATTCGAGGCTTACCTTAAACATGGCCTGCCTTGCTGTCTTGTCTCTAGCCTTTAAGGCTGGCTTCATTACTACCTTAAGGCCCCATCGAAAAACCTCCTAGAGAATTCCAGAGAAGGCAGCAGAGAGGGCAGATGAGAAGCAATGCCCAGACAAAAAAGAGTAATTACGTCCTGTGATTGAAAGTTACTGTACGCTGCCCAGAAATTACTGTTAAGTGGAAACAGGATGCATCATGAGATCAGACCACCCAATACTTCTGTTGATCTCTTACATGAAGGACACCCACTCAACAACCTCAGGAATTTCTTCAGACAGCCCCTGCGAAGGCCCTTGCTAGCCTTCCTTGGCTCTTCTGCCCAAAACTGCCCACATCAGCCAGGCACCACTAAGTGTCTTTTTCCCCCCAAGAAAACTTAAGTTGGCTTCATTTTTAACTGAATTCTGCACCAGAGATGTGGGCTCAAAATGCAGGCCAGAGCAGTGTTATCTGATATGAAAGGTAGAAGTCCACAGATGTGGACACTGAGAAGGTTCCAGGATCCATGCCTGGTCCTTTGTTAAATTCAGTCCTACTTCATCCTGATTAAACTTGAGAGTGCCAGAGATGATGATCTGAGGAATATAAAGGTTTCGTGTGTTGCTGAGCAAGTGACTTAATCAGTGGTGAGCTAGTGCTCAAAGCCAAGTGTGCCTACACTCAAATGGCAGCTGTCCAGCATTCCTTGGCTTTTGCTTTCTGTACTTCACTCTATACGCCACGCCATATATACCACACCACATATACCACATTACATATACCACATCACATATACCACATTAAAATGCTGTATCACATATAGAATACCACTTATACTACACCATATATACCACATCACATATACCACATTACATATACCATACCACATATAGCACATCAAAATACTGTATCGCATATAGCATACCATATATACTACACCATATATACCATATCACATATACCACATTACATATACCATACCACATATGGCAAATCAACATACTGTATCACATATAGCATACCACATATACTACACCATGTATACGACATCATATATACCGCGTTACATATACCATACCACATATACCACATCAACATACTGTATCACATATAGCATGCCACATATACTACACCATATATACCATATCACATATACCACATTATATATACCATACCACATATAGCACATCAAAATACTGTATCACATATAGCATACCATAATACTGCACCATATATACCACACCACATATACCACATCAACATACTGTATCACATATACCATGCCATAATACTGCACCGTATATAGCATATCACATATACTATACCACATATACCACATCTCTTACATCATACCATATAGACCATATCACATACACCAT
The DNA here is from genome assembly GCF_021556685.1 of Rattus norvegicus. Taxonomy (NCBI): domain Eukaryota; kingdom Metazoa; phylum Chordata; class Mammalia; order Rodentia; family Muridae; genus Rattus; species Rattus norvegicus. The sequence goes on from NC_141536.1 coordinate 42,459,428, forward strand.
ACTGTATATATCACACCACACATGCTCCCTCTCTTATGACACACCACACCACATTTGCACCATACCACACGGCTTTTGTTTCAGAGTAGATTTCTGCCTGACAACCTTCTGTGTGCTCTGCTTCCTCTTGGCCTTCAGACCCCTCTCTCTGTTGCTAATCCTGCTTGGTACCCACCTGGATGCCTACTCATGGAGGCCACCAACAGGACACTCCTTTCCTTTCTCTCTGGCATATTCTTCCATCCTTGGGGTTGACGTATCACTAACAGATTGTGACACAACTAATTATAATTTTCTTCTTGAGATAGGGTCTCACTATATAGTCTGGTCTGGCATCAAAAGCACTATGCAGTCCAGGCTGCTGTCAAACTCATAATCCTCCTGTCTTAGAACTCTGGCTGTAGGTATGCGTTACCATGCCTAACTGCTGATTATCAACACATTTTATTAGGCATGACAACCTTTGACTGCAACATCTACCCTAAAGTCAGAGAACAAGATAAATACAAAAGCAAATTAGTGGGATGGATGACCAACTGCAGTCAAGTTCTGAGCTTACAGTAACAAGCCGTGTTCCATTATGATTTTTTTCTCAGTGAAGGAAAGTCTTGAGATGCTTCCTATAAAGGTTGAGGGTATCATAGTAAATTTTAAAATAAAGGATCCCGATTAGGGTGGATACACAGAAAACAGTAAAACTGGCAAGTGCTTACAATCTACATCCTTAGCACTTGACACTAAACGTGTCACGTGAGTGCTCCCCACTAGGATGATTATAGCCATGAAGATGCCGGCTGATGCTACCACACCACCAGGAAACACCTCCTTGAACAATGTGAACATTTACATGATTTTCTTCACTAATTTAGTACATAATGCATTTCAACTAGTTGCCTCTTTTCAGGTTAATGACGTAAATGAGCCAAATTTTGAACACAATCAAAGATATCTACGCACACTCAGAAGTAAATTAAATGCGCTGCAAAAACAAAAACGTTAGAACCGGATGTTGCCCCTTGCTCTTATCCTAGTGATGACGGTAGGCACCCGTTCATTTTTGTTGACAGTTTGTCTGCGTTGGTGGGAGCTCGAACAGAATGAAAGCGTTTGCACTGTTTATGCACAAGGAACTCGGGTTGGAGGGAGATGGAGACGACATCGAGGACATCTGTGCGGGGACAGACAGATACTGCATGTTCAAAACAGGCCCTGTGCTCTCCCTCAGTGTAAGTAGGGGACGGCTGCAGGCCAGCTAGACTTTGTGGGATGCACACCAAACTGGGACCATCTGAACACAGTTCTCTCTCCATGCTGCTGTGTCCTCTTACACAAGGAACGCAAGTGAAGAAGTTAATACAACTGGGAAAAGGTTTTTGGGACAGGGCAGAGCATGCAGGGTCACTACCTGCCTTTATACTCACTACTTAACTATTAGGAAAGGGCAAAAGTCTTCAAAGCTCATCTCTCTTTCTATTCCTAACTGATCAACATGGTCCCCTTCCTAGCCATTTCCTTTCCTCTTTTATCAAGGCTTTAGGAGCCTTGAGCTACTCATAGAGGCCAATTCTCAGGATTGTTAAAATTTAACACAAATAAACTTGCCGAAAAGCAGCAAGCGCATTTGCACTGAGGTCTTGTGATGCGTTCTGCTCTCTGTCAGAACCTGATAGCTCTTCTGGACACTGTCTAAGATGCAATGAAAGGCAAGTGAGTCTCTGAGCAGTTCCCACCAATGGCAAGGTGTACACAGCCACCCATTCTGTCTGACCCAGCTCTCCACACATGGCTACATTCTGAAGCAAAAACCCAAGTCTGTCATGGGCTTGGATGTGGTAGTCCTCTTAAGGGGCATGGGCCTGGGACAATGAGTAAGACCTACATAGATGTGGCAATTCTGAAGAGCTGAGTTGTAAAGTGTTAGGGAACCATCACAATCCACTGATGGTAATCCCTCAACTGACTCAGATTACCCAGTGGTGGAATGTGCAGAGAGCAGGGAACATGGGGGAACCAAAGAAAACACGCATAATAATTCCACTGGGGTGGCGAAGAGGATCTCATGAGGCCAAGAGTGCCTGAAATTTGTTTTGGCTTCTAATAGCAGAATCCATTTACTTACTAATTTGTTCAGTCGATAAAAAAATTACAGACTACCTACCTTAGAAGAAGCTAAGTGTCCGCTGATGCTGTCCTAGTAACTTTTCAGTTAAAATCCTTTAAACAATTATTATTTGTTCTATTTTGTACAACAAATGGAGAGAGAAAAAAGTAGCATCCACACACAAAAACGATCAGAAATACTTGATCTGAAGGCAAAGCCAGAGGTGATACTTGTGTCCTGTCAAGGAGCAGGACCCAAATGATCAAAGCTGGCCACTGAGAATACTAGATGGACAGGCAGCTCCCAATACAGACCAGTTTGCAAATCTCCAGTAGCTACAGGGAGAGAGGGAAAGAGGAGGGAAAGGGAAAGAGAGAGAATTTTAAGAGAAACGGAAGTCTATTTGTAATTTTATCATCATATTGAAAACTGAGTGCTGATCCTAAAGTTCACAATGGCTGATTGTGAGGGAACCTAGTAGATGAAATAGTAACTCATCTGCTAATTTACAGTTGGAGCAAACGATAGTTTATTTATTCATTGCAGCGCTAGCACCAAGGCCCCAAACTTGTTAATCTCGAGCACACAGATCAATACAGACTTGATTCCCGGATCCAGGAGGCTTATGAAGCTTTCAGAAATTAGGGCATATTGGATGAGAACAAAACATGGTGACCCCAGAGGCCCACAGTTTCCACAGTTTAATATTCTTGGTGACCGGAAGGAGAGGGAGCTCTGGTTGGAAACAACATGACCACAGCTCTAGTGGTTTTCCAAAGTCTCTGTGGTCGTGGATCGATACACAGACTCTGCCATCAGCTTAGACGTGAAGTAGCCCAAATAAATGCTTGAATTACCCAAGATGCAATGCACGGGCCACATGAAACTCATGAAGGATGACTAAAATTCAAATGTTTCACTCCTTCTTAAAAAGGGGAACAAAAATATCCATAAGAGGGGATAGGGAGGCAAAGTTTAGAGCAGAGACTGAGGGAACGACCATTCAGAGCCTGCCCCACATGTGAGATATATATATATATCAAACTAGATAATATGGATGAAGCTAAGAAGTGCATGCTGACAGGAACCAGATATAGATGTCTCCTGAGAGACACAGCCAGAACATGTCAAATACAGAGGGGAATGCTAGCAGCAAACCTCTGAACTAGGAACGGGACTGCTGTTGGAGGGATTAGAGAAAGGATTGAAAGAACTGAAGGGGTTTGAGACCCCCATAAGAACAATGACAACCAACCAGAGCTCCCAGGGATTAAACCACTACCTAAAGACTATACATGGACTGACCCAGGGCTCTAACTGCATATGTAGCAAAGGATGGCCTTGCTGGGCACCAATGGAAGGAGAAGCCCTTGGTCCTGCCAAGGTTGGACCCCCAGTGTAGGGGATTGTTGGGGGGGTGGATGGGGAGAGGAACACCCTTATAGAAGGGGAGAGGGAGGGGCTAGGGGGCTTATGGACAGGAAACTGGGAAAGGGAATAACATTTGAAATGTAAATAAGAAATACCGAATTTTAAAGAAAGAGAGAGAGAGAGAGAGAGAGAGAGAGAGAGAGAGAGGATGGATGAAAGAGAATGCTGAGGTACAGACCAAAATGTAGAAAATGGGGTTGGGGGATTAGCCTAGATGTCACTGACAACCTTTATACGTAACAATACTGTTCAAAGCTGGCTGCAAATTACCTTTTGCTTAGCAAACCATATTGATGTTTATAATGATTTTTAAAAAAAGCTATCGTATAAAAGTAGAAGTAAAAAAAAAATCCAATGACATTAAAAAAAAAAGAAGTGAAGTAGCCATGATAAAAGTCAGCTCCAGTTTCTACAAACTACTGCATGAAAAATCTTTCCAAAGATTTGTTAGACATAATGGATCCACCGTAAGTGGCTCAATCCTCTAGTCCATGTTGATTGACCCCTAGTGTGGTGCCTGTGATTGTTTTGACATAAGTTCTGAATTAAACCAGGCTGCAGTCATAATCCATGGTAATGTGAATGTATTCACAGGGTCAGCATAAGTTTGAAACCCTTGAGTGGGAACTGAAGACACGTTTCTCCATTAGAGTCCTTCTGGACTCACACAGAACTAACAGCAAAACTATCAAGGCTACATCTGAGCAATAAAATTAGTTCACTATTTCGCTCACTAGGGTGAAGTAAGGCTGTGTGAAATGGAAGGCAAAATTAGGTTTTGTCACTTTCCTGTCAGTTATGTATGGGGGCGGGATCCTCTTCAAGTGAGCTCACTGACACTGCCCTGGCACACCTGTACTCTGCCGTCCACCTCTGCTCTTGACAGTGAGCAGCTCAGCTTAGCTGGCTGGAGGATGCCTCTCTCTAGTCCTCACAGATGGACCCATCCATCAGCATGCCATGTAGGCATCACTTAGAGATGACTTACATTCTCCCAAGCGTTGGCACAGTCTTGATGATTATGTAAATTTATACAAGGGCTGTTAACTCATAAAGAAGAAAAAATACGTCCTGCTAGCTTATGCGTGTGTGAGATGTATAATGACTCTCCTCTCTCTCCGCAGCACGGGATGGGCATCCCCTCCATTTCCATTATGCTCCACGAACTCATCAAATTACTCCACCATGCACGCTGCTGCGATGTTACCATCATCAGAATTGGAACATCGGGGGGAATTGGTGAGATGGATTGATTTCTACCATTAAAGCAAGTGATTCTTCATACATCCCTGTGTTAATTCAAAGTACACTAACATACTTAGAGCCCAACAGAAATTCAGATAGGCTGCAAAGTACTGGGAGGCTGGGGCTTGAAAATTTAAAGCTCTCTCTCTGTCTCTCTCTATATATGTGTGTGTGTGTGTGTGTGTGTGTGTGTGTGTGTGTGTGTGTGTGTGCATTTCTCTGTCTTTTTTCTCTCTCTCCCTCTCTCTGTTTTTGACTTTATCTCTCTGACTTTAACTCTGTCTCTGTCTCTCTGTCTCTCTGTCTCTGTCTCTCTGTGTGTGTGTGTGTGTGTGTGTGTGTGTGTGTGTGTGTGTGATTCTACTGGTGTTCAAAGATGTTCATACAAAGAAGAGAAGAATTATTAGAAAGTATGATTTTACAGTATGTTCTAGTCTGTTTCTTTGTTGCCATCAAAAGTCTTTGACCAAAATCAACATGGGGAGAGCAGGGCTTATATAGCTAACAGCTCCCAGCCAGTTATTGAGGAAAGCCAAGGGAAGACCTCACGGCAAGAACCTGGATGCAGGAACTGAAGCAGAGGCCGTGGTGCTGCTAGGCCTTTCTTATGGAGACAGCTCTTCAGTTGAGGCTTCCTCTTCCCAGTTGACTTCGGTTTGAGCCAAGTTGACAAAAACTAATCAGCATATAGTAAGGGTAGGTTTGGGACCTGAGAAATTCTATGTGACAGGAATGGGGATGTTCCGGTAAAGAAAATGAAAAGATCAGACCTTATGGCTGCTAGCAAAATCTTTCCTTTGGCTCACTTCAGTGCTTACAGCTCTTTTCTTGGTCTTGTGTTTTACTCAACTACACAGCAAAAAGGACCACGTGAGCTCTTAGGAAAGTTCAAGTGACTGCCTAAGTCCATCCAAGATCTCCCCTGCCTCCCTTCAATTGTTTCCTAAGGAGCAGGTCTTATCAGGGTATCATCTTATCATGTGACTACATGTTAATGCAGATGCAATATTTTATATGGAAAGGTTTGATAGAAAAACAGGACCACATGGTTCCATAAAACAGGGTGAGCCTTTAAAAAGACAACCCCCCCCCCCACACACACACACCAGAATTGCTTGAGTAAGCATTTTGGAGCAAGAGGTGATCTCAAAAAACCCTCAGAGGACTAGAGAAATGGCAGGCCCACAAATGGCTCTGACTCAGATGGGGCAGGCTAGAAGGGAGCAGCCATTCTAGAGCTATACTCCAGAGACAAAGCCAGCCCAAAGCCCCTCACATGTGAACAAAAAGTATCTCTTTTGTGGGTGCTCTTCCAAAGGGAAAGGGAGAATGGAATCAGTGTTGGCCAGACATCCTTGTAGATTGTAGTTTCTCAAATAATCAGTTTCAGGGGACAAAGAGCCTGGGAAAGACATGGGAACCATTATTAAGCCTGCTTGTAATCCTCGGTTTGTGGGAATCCCTGATCTGCCTTCTGTGCTCACAGCTCCACATTCTGGCCTCCTGATTGCAGCAGTTGTCATTTGATATGAATGAGCCTCCAGCTCCTCACTCTGGTGACTGCCCAAATCACGGTCATAGTCTTGTGTTTCATGATAACACAGTACAGACTACAACAAGATTGTACCGACTTCTGGAGGCCTGTAAATGGAGGCAAAGCAAGCTATTGTACTGGTGTGAACAGCTTCAGCTCAGAGTTGCATCTGAGATGGACTCATTTGCTTTGTTTGAAGCAACACTATATCTGAAGACAGAAAATTACAGATATTACTTATTCTTTTGCTGACACAGTCATTCCTTAACTGAGTGAAAGATACCTTGATAAAGGAAATGTACACAATTAAAAAGAAGTTTTGTCTTGGAGAAACTAGGCTATAGATGCTTCAATGTATGTACACATGTTGAACCAGTATGAGGAAAGCACATTTTCAACTTCCTTCTCAGTGTCTTAGGGCATTCTGAACACACACACACACACACACACACACACACACACACACACACACACGGAACCCTTGTTCTGTTGTTCTGGATAATCAGAACTGTATCTTCAGAAACTACTGGGATGTTTAGCATCAATTGTCAACTTGACACAACCTAGCATCTACCTTGGGCTGGCCTGTGGGTATATCTAGTTGGAGATTGTCTTAATTCAATTTGTTGATATGGGCGTGACCATTCCCTAGGCAGGGGATCCTCAATTCTGTGAGTGTAAGGAAATGCAGCTGAGCACAAGCAAGTTAGCAGGTACATGTGCACCAATTTTCCCCCTCTGCTCATGACTGGATGAGACTGACTGCTTCTAGTTCCTATCTTAACTTCCTCATAATGGTGGACTGTAAGTTGGAATTGTAAACCACATAAACCTGGTCTCTCTGCTTTTGTTAGGGTCATTATTACAACAACAGAAATTAAAGTCCCACAGCCACCTTGGGCATCTAGTGGGAAATGTAAAGTGCTCCCTATTTACTTTCCTTTGGAATATCGGAATATATACGAACCCAAGATGAGTCTGCACTCCATAGCCAGGGTTGTTAGAAATGTTTTCTCACAGTGCCAGATAATAAAGGTTCTGAGCTTTGCAAACTGTGCACTTTCTGTTGCTACTTCTTAACATCACATCATGGCTCAGATACAGCCAGGACAGTATGTAAATGAGTGTGTGGATCATGTTGCAACAAAGCTTCACTTACTAAGACAGAAGGCATGTGGCCTGAGGACCAGAATTTGCAGACCTGTGTTCTGTGGTATCTTGACAGAAGCAAGTACTCACTGATTTCTAGTGAATACTCACGATGTGCTGGGTTCCACGCCAGGCCAGGCAAGAGAGCAGTGAGCTGACGCCCTTCTTAACCTTATATAGCTTGTGTTTCATCAGAGAAATAGACACACAAAGGCCAGTTTAAAAATGAAAAAAAGAGGGGGCTGAAGAGATGGCTCTGAGGTTAAGAGCACTGACTGCTCTTCCAGAGGTCCTGAGTTCAATTCCCAGTAACCACATGGTGGCTCATGACCATCTGTAATGCGATCTGATGCCCTCTTCTGGTGTCTGAAGACAGCTATAGTATTCTCATACATGTAAAATAAATAAATCTTTTTAAAAAAGTATCATTTAGATACATCTTCTCACTCTGGCTGTCAGTAGAAATTGGCCTAAATCAAAAGATGGGTCCCAGAAGGCCTTGGGCAACTCTTTGTACCCCGCCTTCATTACCTTTCCTTTATTTGGTTCTCTCTCCATGGCTCAGACTTTTGGAAGGGAGTAACTCAAACTGACACCCGGGGAACTGGGAACGTTGGCTTTAGTGGGATGAAAGGGAGGACAAGGACAAACAGGGAGAGTAAGAGTTGACAGGAAATGGCATCTCAGTGGGTCCCTGACTTGGCTCAAGCCAGACTTTGGAGCAGTGGAAGGGCAGCCAAGAGGCCTAATTTGCATGGAGTCAGGGAGAAAAGGGAGGGGTTGTGGTGAGACTCTGTAGGGAGAGAGAGGAGGGCTGCCAAGAAATTATAGTAATGGAGGAGTTTGTAGGAAGATTAAATATCAAGTAGTCACATCACTTTGTGAAAGCTACTTGCTGGCAGGCTCATTTACTTCATTCCTGACCTAATTTATTCAAATTCGAGCCTGAAGGCTGGCACTAATTTGCATGTCCAAGAGTCATGTTTGTCTTGAAACCTAAACCCCACCACATTGTGAATGCGAATCTGCGAAGACGGCCAATGAGAATGCCTGTTCTAAAGGTTATTCGATTGCACTTAGGGGAAAAAAATATCTTTAAACATGGAAGCGGGGAGAACCAGTAACAAACAGCATTAATTCATGTTGACGGAAGAGGTCGCGTATTACACGACACAGAAGTCAACTCGAAGCAACCTTCTGGGATCACTTATTTGTTCCACATTGCAGGGATTGCTCCGGGGTCTGTTGTAATAACAGATACAGCTGTAGACTCCTTCTTCAAGCCTCGGTTTGAACAGGTCATCTTGGATAACGTGGTCACCCGAAGCACCGAGCTTGACAAAGAACTGGCTACTGATTTGTTCAACTGTAGCAGAGAGATCCCCAACTTTCTAACCCTCATCGGACACACGATGTGTACCTATGACTTTTACGAAGGTGAGACTCATTTGCACACCAGGGAAGCGTCAGAAAACAGCAGCCGCTCGTTACACGAAACCACAGTTTGTATTAAAACTGCACGCTAGCAAATTAATAGTGTGGATTTTTCAAGGGGAAGCAAATAGCCTTTTTACTTACTAAAGCATAGCAACATAAGGGCTTAATAAGCAGCTGAGAAACATGCAGAGTGACTTTATATTGAGAATGGGTTTAATCCTGTATCAATTTGAATACTAAAATGCAATTAGCGGTATTGACAGCTTCTTCTCTCTCTGCCTGTGACTTTTACTTAAATTGCTGACTTTAAGAAAGAGGAATATGCTGGTTCTATGCTTTTGTCATTCTCCTGACCCCCAGGCAAGAGAGGAGACTAGCAAACAGAGAGAAATGTTTAATTAGACAGATCCTATGGCGATGCGGTAGTCTCAGAGTGGGGCTTTTATCCTACAGCCAAGAGTAAATGCTCTCCATACCTAGTACAGAGTTAAGTTGAAGGTCACTGTCAAATAACAGCTCTCGTTCCAAGGGATGAGGGTCAAGGCAAAAGAAAAACAGGACAAACAATCTCCATGGATTCTGCTCATTACAGAAGAATCTGCACTGTCTTCAGACCATAGCATTTCACGGCAAATCTTGGGTTGTAGTTATGTTTCTATAATCATTATAGTTAATGTTAAGATTCCATTGCCAACTTCTTTTACCTTTCAATCAAAGTTTACATATTACTTTTAAAAGTCGTGCAGGGAGATAGATCGCATTCTGTTTGCCTTTGCTCGGGTTAGTAAAAGCGTTGGAGGTATTTATCCAATAGGCAAGCAGGTATTTATGGACAGGTTGAGACTGTTCTAGGACATCAGCTCTTAGGCCCTCCATTTAGAGCATCACCCACTCATGTGTTATGGCACAGTTCACTAGCAGACGCCTGGTAGAGTCAGTGTTTCCATTGGCCTGTGAGATATTGTTCCAAATATGAGGTATTTTTTTGCCAACATTTGTAATTTCTAGAGCTTTCCATGTGAAAGTCCAGATGTTTGGCTCTCTGACATAACATAAAGTAGCATTAAAAAGTACAAAATAGTCTATGCATGACAGCTCTGGAAAGACCTGGCCCACATCTGGGGCTACTTATGCTGGGGCTGGGTGAGGTGAGACAACCCCTATCTGCCTGCGTAGATCCTCACATTACCGAGGGCCTCTGGGACAACTGAGCTTGACTCAGCTTCAATACCACAGAGGTGTTGGCAGGCAGCACTGAAGAGGAGAGAAGAACAGGGGAAAGCTGGTTGTCAGGATGGAAGCCACAGGGACCAGGAGCAGAGGAAAGGAAGCACTTCCTTCGGGAAGGTCTGCATAAGTAATGGAGGGCCACTAGCTTCCATCCGGGCACTGGCTGGGTGTAAAAGGTCAGGTTACACACTCGGTGAAGGGGTAACATCAGATTGTTCTCCACTTTCTTCTGGGCCCAGTGGTCAACCCAGTGAAACTAAGCAAGGCAGGAGCAACAGGGACAATCTGGATAGGAAAACTTGAGTAAAGGGGTAGCATGAAGCCTGAGGGGTGTGCAAGGGACAAAACCCACACCAGCTGCCTATGTCTGGCCATGGTGGTCATAGGGAGAATGGCAGAATCCAAACTATTTACCTCAGGAGCATCACTGAGATATGAAACCTTTCTCTCTCGGTGTCTCCACATGGCCTGTGTCCCTGTCACTGAACCAGCTGAGATTCTCCTCAAAGGGCAACTTCCTCTGTGACCCCTTCACCCCATTCCTGGTGTCCCCACTGTCCTTCAGAACTGTGGGACTCTGGTACAGACATTCTGCCCTGTGTATGAGACCTGAGCCAGGTGTGGTCATGTTCTGTAGTTCCCTTTGGAGGAAAGAGTCCACAGTCAGGTCCCCAGAGGAGGCTCTCCAAAGAGGTAGGCACATAAGCAGGCAGCCTTCTGAGAATGTTACTTCCACTGAGGTGAGGCAGCAGCCACTGAATCACCCCATTTTCTTTCAGGCCGCTTAGATGGAGCGCTATGTTGTTTCTCGAGAGAGAAAAAGCTGGACTATTTGAAGAGAGCGTACAAAGCTGGAGTCAGGAACATTGAAATGGAATCGACGGTGTTCGCCGCCATGTGTGGACTATGTGGCTTGAGAGGTAAATTTCTTGTGCATTCTAAGGGCCTGCTCCCCTCTTCCACAAAGCTAACATGTTTGTTCTTCAGGAGAAGGAAAGGGAGCCCAAACAAATTTTATTTAGTGTCGAACCCATGCCTAAAAATTATTCAGACCATACATTACCTCATAGAGATTTGTGAACAGGCATGATGTTGTTCCCCTCAGGGATGCGAGAAAGCAGAGCTCAAGGATCAAAAATCCGAAGGCACCTGCTGGTTGATGACGTAGAGAGGACTCAACTGCAAGTTCACTGTTCTCTATCTTGGTAGTGGGTGTGGTTTTCTTAAAATCATAATTGAATTTGTTGAGACAGGTTGCAAATGAGAGATTCCTAAAATAGTCTATCAGTCATTATTTTAATTAGTGTGGTCAGGGAAAGGTAGGAGGAGAAGGTGTCATTTGGGAAAGGGGCGCGTGGGAACCTGGCAGGCACGTTCTGGAAAGTGGCACGTTCTGGAAAGTGTAAACGTAAAGCTAAATATATCGGGAGCACGCAGGTGTGTGGCAGGGACAGGTGGGAAGGGGTGGGGAGAGATGTGGGGCATGAGGGAGGGGGAGGGGCAGGCTGCACGTAGCACCTTTAAATCTTTGACTTTCTGTCTGGAAACTGGAAGGAACTGGAGAACTCGGAATAGATACGCTTCGGTAGACTTTTCTCTGAATGCCGAGTTGGGAAGACGATAATGGGAACAGAGCAGAAGTGAGAAGAGGATTAAAGGGCTAAAAGGCAGCAGTCTAGTGAGGCAGGAAAGGCCAGGGGGATAGCAGAGGGCGGTGGGATACAGTCACAGTCAACACAGAGAGGAAACCCAAGGAGAATTGAGGACAGTTTGATGTGAGTTTTAGGAGAAAGGCAGACCCTAAGGATACCCAGAAGAGTGAGCTTGTCACACCCGGGACAGACGTGTTTAGGTGAGGATTTGGTGGCTGTGACCTGCAGATGCAGTTGGACTTGACGACACTTGGGCTCCGATGAAGGGTTTGCACTGGAGGAATAGCTCATACGTTGACAGTGTAAAGTGGCATTTGAAGCCCATACGGTACACGAGGTAGAAAGAGCACAGACGGACAGAAGGAGATCAAAGCTAAAAGTTAGGGAGATGAAGTCCAAGATGGAGTGACCATCGATGTCACCAGTACAAAGGAAGGCATTCTCAGCTACTCCGAGAGCAAAAACGTTACAAAAAGCATCTGTCCTTGCAGCCAATCCATTTCCTTATGCATGTAATAGACACCGCGCGTGTCTGGAAATGCACTCTGGAATTACAGAGAGTTATAGGAGATTGTTTGCAGGGACACTGTTTTTTAACCAGTTACTGCAGAATACATGTGCACAACCTGGCGATTCTATCTGGTGAAGAACCACAGATTCCTCCTTGTGCTGTTTAGGTTTTCTGCTTTTCGGTGTATGTGTGTGACGTGCATGCTTGCCTGTGTCGGGGGACACGCGCACGAGTGTGGATGCCATGTGGAAGCTGGAGGTCAGGAATCATCCTCAGTGACTCTTCTACCTCAACCAAACCCTAAGCTTAATGTCATGGCTTGGTCCCGCTGGCTGGCTTGCTCTGGAGAATACCTCTTCTCTGTGTTCTGAGGCTACAGTTTCACGCAGGTCTACACACTTACTAGGCATTTAGTTAGGTTTGCATAGCAAGTGCTTTAACCACTGAGCCATCTGCCCAGACACCACCTCTGTGCTCTTTGTTTGCTTACAAACTCAGCGAGAATGCCCAATTTCAGAGAACCTGTAACCCAAAACAACGAACAAGGGCAGGGCAGTTTGACCTTGCTTGAGCCACAATGCAAAAGATTTCTGCTCCAGGAAAGACCTTCTGAGGTTTCCTTTTTATCGGAACAAATGACTCATATCTCTGCTAATATATAAACGAGCAGATTTTGGTAACCAGCACTGTCAAATATAAAATACTGAGCCAATAGGCTGCCAGATATAAGTGTGGCGATGACCATGAGTTCTTTCTGTAAAAGTGATCTATTGGCCCCCAGGGAACACTGTAGGCTTGCGAACCCTGGGTATCTGTCTTTGTCTTTTGAGAATCTTTCGGAGACTGGAGGGAAGCCATTCTCTTAAGAGAGCCTTTTGGTCCTGTGGCAGATCTCATGATCTCACCTGTATCTGCAGATATCTCCACTTGCCTTCCTTGGTCTTTCTACAGTGTTCTGTTCTCGCTGCTGCTGCTGCTGCTGCTGTTGCTGCTGCTGCTGCTGCTGCTGCTGGAGCTTCTGGCTGCTGCTTTCAGCATCCACGTGGGTCTCTCTCTCTCCCAAGTCACTGCCGCAGCTTCTCTTTCATCCTGCAGAGCCCTTTTGGCTGCCGACACACACACAGCTCTGCAGCTCTGTCACTCATCCAAGTATTACTGTGAAAATGTCTTCATAGTCGCAGAGACTCTAATGTCCCTAAGACATCATTGTTTTACAAGGTGCATTTCTAGCATGTCGGCTCTGAAAGACCAACTCTCCAGGGCCAAAGGCCCACGGAAAGGTAGCCATCATGCCCTTGTCTTTCGTTGCTACTTCATAATATGTTCCCTTCATCCCTTCATGGTGTTAAAGCTGGCCACCCTCTTTAGCTTTATCCTATCCACGCACTCTGTGTGGACCAGGGAAGCTTGGGAGGAAAGGCCGAGGGTGCAATCATTCTCTGCTGTTCAAGCGAAAAATCAGGAAGGCCATGAATGACAAACAAGCAATATGCTGATGTCTCACCTGACCCCTGAGTCCAAGATCCGTGGTTTCAGGCTCACAAGACCTGACTATTCTCCACAGTCACTCCTAGCCCATCCGATCGTACTCTTCAGGCTGCCTTCTCTGGTGGCCCTTTCTGTCTTTTTATACTATAAAGAGACAGCAGAACAACCAACATGAATTCACACCCATATGAGAACTGACACAGTTTCTGCCGTCCGATAACACTGTGCCTTGACACTGCTCTCCTGGGAACCACAGTTTAACCCAGAGGACTCAGTCATAGAGTTAGTACCCTTGTAGAGTTATATCATTCTGTATCTGTCCGGCCTGGGGAGGGTCTGTGTCCACGTAGTTCAGCACTCATCTTCACAATTAGTGAGACTTGGTCTCTTAAGGAAGGGACCGTTGTAGGACTACACAAACCCAATCACCCATACTTATATTGTGTATTTGATTTCTACATTACATATTCAACACTGTTATCTTTATTTCTGGCTTGCTTATATATTAACTTATGTGTGGCTTTATATAATGCATGCTCTGATGTGCTGTCTGTTGCTGGGATACAATATGCTGGCTGACGAGAGCAACTAGGGGAGGAATGAGTTCTTCTAAATGGCTTACCCTTCCACACAAAAGTTCATCATTGAGGGGAGTCAGGCCCCGGGATGCCTACTGGCTTTCACCCGCTGGCTTGTTCAACCTGCTTTCTTACACAATCGAGGATCCCCTGCTTATAGATGGCACTGCCTACAGTGAGCTGGGCCTCCTATATCAATCGTTAATGAAGAAAATGCTCCAAAGGCCAATATGATGGAGCTGAGGGGTCCACCTGGCTCTAATTTGTTTCAAGTGACAAGAATCGAATCAGGCGAGCTTTCATTCTCTCTCCCTTGTGATGTGACACCAGAAGAGGGGGGAGTTTGCCCTTGCTCCATGCCCAGTCCCTAGAGTAATGCCTACCACGTGGGAACTCAATAAATAGAATGAATGTAAAGGATGGCGGGGAGACTCTACTTGATCTTGACAAACGGCCATAGAAAACCAGATCCGTCATTCTCGGGTCACACGAGTAGTTCAGAATTGTTTGAAGGACGGGAGCCAAGAGTTCCCCTTGCTGTTAGATTTACGCAAACCTGCAGTCCCAGGGGCTCTGCTGTTACTTGTGGGTGAACAAACTGCCTGGAATAGGGCCACAAATATCCATCTGTCACTGCTGTTCTTTTGGTCATTGTCCCCAACAAATGTATCAGGGGTTCAGTACCACCTTAACAAAGATCTGCATAAGGAAATAGTGGATTTCAAGTCACCCCACATCAGAAAGCTGTACCTTCAGAGTAACTCAAAACTGGACAGCAGAAAAGCAACACAGTGTCCAGCAGGTGTGTCTATCCATGTCTGGTGGTGAAATTTATTTCAATTAAGCTCCTGGCTTCTGATCAAAGATGGTAACCCTCTTGGGCTATGAACTCGTGACAAATATATTCAGTCTGTATCTAGTTTTTATCAAGAGAACTGCCTTTTGACACAAACTTGCACAGCAATATATAAAACCTAATATTTGTCTAAGATTAGGCTCTGCTCAAGTCCTTCTCAATGCCTTCAGTTGTCTGCAACTCACTGTGGTTTTCCTTTAGAGTAAAGGAATAATTCCACGTTATTTCTTTTGACAGCTACTTGTAACTTAGGGAGGTATTCATTCTTTAGGAAATTAACTCTGAAACTCTTCAATAAAAGGAAACAGAAACTCAACTTGCGTTCAACTTTTTAAATTCTTCTGAGGCTGTTCCCAGCCATGAAGGATCTTGGTGTCTGGAATCTGCATGGTGACCACTGACAAAGCCCAGATGATGTTACTGAAATAATTAATGATTATTTTAGGTTTGTAGTTAGAGTATTTCTTAATCCCAAAATAGAAGTAAATCAGGGTTTTGAAAAGTTGTTTCACATGGATATTTGACAACCACTTGCAACTCTCCAAACCTTCACAAGAGAAACAGTGGCCAAGTGCTCCTTAACTTTCGCACCTTCTCCCAGCTAAGCCAATGGGCTGGAATTTGACTTCAGTTCTGTGTAACTCAGGCCATTTGCTTCAGGAACACTGCTGCCTCTGCTAGGAGCATCTCCATAAAAACACAAGACTGGGGGTCTCTGGACCAAAGAACTAAAATGTGTATCATACAGAAATCAGAGAGTAGTTTGTGTCATAAGTATGACGAGCAGACAATCATCTTGCTTCAGCAAACAAACTGTCAGGACTGCGTCCTCCCAAGAGTTAGTGCTGGAGTCAAATAAAAAGTTAAGCAACCACCAAGTGATATTGCATAGCGATGCCATGGCAACTCAATTTTCACATCTAAAAGATCAGGTGTCAATAAGTAGTTAACTTGTTGCTTTGTTTAAGGTGATCATGGCGAGGTGTTATATGGCTCAGGCTGGTCTTGGACTTGACGTCTTTTGTCTCAACCTCCCAAATTCCGTGATTACAGTTATGTGTTATCCCACCACACCTTGCAGTGTGTTTTCCATTGTTTAATAACCGTGCAAATCCCAGTATGTGAATAGCCTGTATAATGATCAACTTGGGCTAATTAGAATAGCTATCACTTCAAACATGTTTCTAATTTTTGAGATGAAATATTTAAAATACTGACACTTTTGGGCCTGTTAATTTGACAAAGACAAGATTAAGAAAAAATACTTTGCAATATTTTAGTGTACTTTAATAGAAGCCACAGTATAGTTTTGGTTGAGTGGCTTTAATTCTAAGGCTAAGCTTCTCTCACTACTGCCAACACATCTCATGTATGGCCTCTCTTTGCTATGGCACCAGAACCAGAAACCAGGCCTAGGATCTCAGGCTCCATTGTCTGTGCTTCCCAAGACATCTTTGTTTCATGGCCCAGCATGCAGCAGAAGATGGTCTCGGACCCAGCATTGCTGCTAGGCCTCCTTAGGGATGACAGCATGGTCTTCCTATTGAAAGATGATGTAAGGTCTGAGGTGGAAATTGGGGGCCTGGGGAGGCCTCAGAAAGACAACCTTGTCTGAGAGGATGAAGCCAGGTCTAGAGAGAAAAACTGAGTAGCCTAAGGAAACACAGCTAAGTAAGGACAAAGATGGATGAGATCTGACATCACTGCCTTCCAATGGGCACTTCCTTCGCATGGTGCCACAAACCGGCAGCTGCTGTTGAAAGAGGACATGCGCACGCCTGTACAGGAAGAAACACAAGTAACAGCTTTCAGTGGAAAAGGAATGTTGAAACAGTATTTAAAACAAGAGAAAACGACCGAGAGGTGGTTATGTAAGGGAGTGGATGTACTCCTAGGAGCCTCAATACCCAGGAATCCAAGGCTGAATGTAAACACCTGGATTTAGTTCTAGACTTCTGGGTGAAAATGAAAACACCTTGTGTTATTCAGTTCTCCTTATATAACCAAAGAAAGTATTTGAGGTGCGTTCTTCTCTTGTTTGTTTTGGCAAAACTTGATCCAAACGTTAAACTTTACCCAATGATTAAACAAGTGCGATGGTCAGCTTGGATGTATCAGGAAGCATCTTTAATAACACTTTCATAAGAGATCCGGGACAATCAAAGGATGGGATGTGAACGAACCAGTTAATTCAGCATGTTTTTATTGACCTAAAGGGTTAGGGTCCAGGTATATGCATTTGTGGCAACTTTCTTTGATTCAAGAACGGAGTTGGATGTTTTAGTTTTCAGATAGTTCAACCAGAAACACCTGCTCTCTATTTACTGTATTTATTGTCTCTTCCCTTCCCCCACCCACATTCTGGTTCAGTGTGTCTAGAATGTAGCCTACAAATGTGAGTTACCTGCAGGCTGGGGCTCAGACACAGGTGACCAGCATACCAAGTTTTGAGAGAAATGATCATACAAATAAGTTATTTGCATGTCCCTGGTCCTATTGGTCCCTCTGAATGTGAACTTCTCTATCTGCTTTGTGATAGGTGATTAATGGGCTGAGATCAAAGTCTAAGAGGAAAGACAGGAAGTGGAAAGGCTTTGGGTGAATGATGGCATGATTCTAGTGTCTTCTACAGGAGGTAGACCAAAATGGAAATGTGTTGGCTTTGTAAACTCAAAAGTTGAGGAGCAACAGATTGAGTAGGAGAAAGCAGAGGTTGGGGATAAGAAAAGAGAAAAGAGTTGCAGAAAGATAAGCCAGGCTGGGAGCTGCGACACTAACCTTTGCTGTTTTCTCCTTCCTCTAACAGCCAGCTCATTTGGTTGCTGCTGTGTGCATGGGTGTTGGCTTCCAACCCTGTTATCTTTGTCCCCCATTAATGTAAAACCTTGCTGGAGGTTTGGTCTGAACCAGAGAGAGTTTGCTAACACAGTCGAGCAGAGGGCTGCAGGGTACCTGAAGGATTTAATGCATGAGCTTTGAGGATCTGGGTCCCCAAAATTATCCACAGGTATTTTATGTGCATAGAAATCCATGTAGTTTTTTATGGGAAAAAGATACAGTGGTAACTTCCCTCAGCTTCTCGGTAAGAGGCCATGAAAGGTGGCAAAGGGCTGAGGTCAGAACACAGTGAGCTCTGCCTGAGAGCTGTGTGTCCCCATTACATTTCTCCTGGGTCAGGTAGCTGACAATGTTCTTGGTGACAGTTAGGTCACTAAATGTCCCTCTGGCCCCAGGAACTACCCTCCATGCCTAATCTAAGGATCATGGCAGCAAAACCACAGGCTTCGTTTTGACAGGTTGCTTTGAGTAATTAGTCCCTTTTATTTGTTCATGGAAATAGGGGGGGTGACAAGATCATTATATGCTGCTTGTTAAGGGGCTCCCCAGGGCGGAGGAAACGAAGCCAGAATTGCTGTTACTTGCTCTCTGCAGATTTGACCTGGCCCTTGAAATCCAAGGGAAACATTCTGCTTGGTGCCAGCTCTGTGGAGAGTACAGGACACACGTTTCCTTTTATCCTGCCAAGTGAGGGACTGGAGCTGGACTTTCAATGCATCTGCCAGCCACATCAACACTTCGCAGACCCGCTGCTCATTAACTTAAAAAGCACGGGGAGTGTTAGCTCACAGCTTGGGAGTGTTAGCTCACAGCTTTCTTGTTTACCTGTTTAGCAGAGTTGCTCTACAACAAAGTGACTGGGTTTTGAGTAAAAGAAATGATCCTAGGTGATGGACTATTCGACTCTTCCGCGGTTGAGTATTTCCAGTGGTTCTCATTAGATTGTAAGCATCAGTTTGCTGGGCGACCAGGGCAAGTCCTAGCAGTTCACCATATACAAGTTCAGGAGAGGAATGGATACAGCTGTTTGGGAAGTTGGGGATTTACTGTGTTACTTACTTACCTATTCCATCATAACGGGCCATTTGTTTACCCCTTTCATCATCTGTCTAAGGGAACAAAAATACTGCCTCATTCATGACATGGCTGCCTGAATTCCGATATCTCAAATGCCCGACGTGCAGCAAGAACTAAACAAACAATAAGATACACGAATTGGGAAAACATTTCCAATAGAATAACTACACACTTACAAACAAAATGCAAAAGGAATTCATACAATTTAACAGCAGGGAAAGAAGTAACCCCGTGATTATGGGGCACCTGCTACAACAGCTATCAAAAGGCAAAGAATTACAAGCATTGTGTGGAGATTAAAAAAAAAAAAAAAAAAAAACAGAAGCCTAGTATGCTAGTGATGGAGGGATGAAAAAGCACCGCCATCTTGGGAAAGTGGATAAAAAGTCTCTCAGACTGAAAATAGTACCATCATGGTATCTGGCAATCTCACTTCTGAATACATAAGTTAAAGAATTGTATTCAGTCTGTGGAGAGACTGGTACTCACTAGCATCCACTACAGCATCATTCACAACAGCCACAATTATAAAATCAACCAAAGTGTTCATCCATAGATGAACGAACTATGACAGTCATATAAAACAGGGCACTCTTGTCTTACAACGAAGGCAACTTTGGCGATTTGGGTATTTGCAACAACACAGATAAACACTGAAGATGTTGTGTTAAGCAAAATAAGTCAGCCGTGAGAAGAGATCCTGCTCAATTTCACTCATGTACGGAATCTAAAAACCTCAAATTTATAGGAATAGAGACAAGAATCATGATTACAAAAGGCTGGGGAGTAGAGGTTTGGTGGGGTGGGAAATATGGACATGTTGGTCAAAGAGTACAAAGTTGCACTTAGATAGAGGAACAAATTTAAACATTCTAGTAAACATTGTGAATATTGCTGATAATAATGCATATATATATGCATATGTTAGATCGACTTAATCTTTCTATAATAATTCAAATACATACTGAAGTGTTTCATTGTGCCCCAAGTATGTATAAGTATCCTTTATCCATGAAAAGTAAAAATTTAAAAGATAGTGTTCACTCTTGTGATTATAGTATACTTCTTCCTAAATCTCCCAATGAAGTCTGCAACAGAAATATATATTACCCAATTCTACTTCTATGCCCAAACAGGTCGCTAATGTCCCCAGAGCTGACCCTCTCTGCAGTAATACACTTTTAGATGCTGATGGAGATTAGCTCACTGCTAAGGATCCTAAGTGCTCGCCACTGGCACCATTATAAACAGGCACATTCCTCAGAATCAAAGACACGATGTGAAATTGGTAACAAAAATTAATACAGCACACATTTTTTTTCCGTCTGGGTTTTCCTAATAGAACAAATCAAAGACATTTCCTTTGGGTCAAAAGAATGAGAATTTTGCTTCTTAAAAAGATATTGTGTTCTTTCTCACACGTCTTTGTATTTTTTTTTCCTTTTCTAAACCTTTTTTTTTTTTTATTAACTTGAGTATTTCTTATATACATTTCGAGTGTTATTCCCTTTCCCGATTTCCGGGCAAACATCCCCCTCCCCCCTCCCCTTCCTTATGGGTGTTCCCCTCCCAACCCTCCCCCCATTGCCGCCCTCCCCCCATAGACTAGTTCACTGGGGGTTCAGTCTTAGCAGGACCCAGGGCTTCCCCTTCCACTGGTGCTCTTACTAGGATATTCATTGCTACCTATGGGGTCAGAGTCCAGGGTCAGTCCATGTATAGTCTTTAGGTAGTGGCTTAGTCCCTGGAAGCTCTGGTTGCTTGACATTGTTGTACTTTTGGGGTCTCGAGCCCCTTCAAGCTCTTCCAGTTCTTTCTCTGATTCCTTCAACAGGGGACCTATTCTCAGTTCAGTGGTTTGCTGCTGGCATTCGCCTCTGTATTTGCTGTATTCTGGCTGTGTCTCTCAGGAGCGATCTACATCCGGCTCCTGTCGGTCTGCACTTCTTTGCTTCATCCATCTTGTCTAATTGGGTGGCTGTATATGTATGGGCATCATGTGGGGCAGGCTCTGAATGGGTGTTCCTTCAGTCTCTGTTTTAATCTTTAGCTCTCCCTTCCCTGCCAAGGGTATTCTTTTTCCTCATTTAAAGAAGGAGTGAAGCATTCACATTTTGATCATCCGTCTTGAGTTTCCTTTGTTCTAGGGATCTAGGGTAATTCAAGCATTTGGGCTAATAGCCACTTATCAATGAGTGCATACCATGTATGTCTTTCTGTGATTGGGTTAGCTCACTCAGGATGATATTTTCCAGTTCCAACCATTTGCCTACGAATTTCATAAACTCGTTGTTTTTGATAGCTGAGTAATATTCCATTGTGTAGATGTACCACATTTTCTGTATCCATTCCTCTGTTGAAGGGCATCTGGGTTCTTTCCATTTTCTGGCTATTATAAATAAGGCTGCGATGAACATAGTGGAGCACGTGTCTCTTTTATATGTTGAGGCATCTTTTGGGTATATGCCCAAGAGAGGTATAGCTGGATCCTCAGGCAGTTCAATGTCCAATTTTCTGAGGAACCTCCAGACTGATTTCCAGAATGGTTTTACCAGTCTGCAATCCCACCAACAATGGAGGAGTGTTCCTCTTTCTCCACATCCTCGCCAGCATCTGCTGTCACCTGAGTTTTTGATCTTAGCCAATCGCACTGGTGTGAGGTGAAATCTCAGGGTTGTTTTGATTTGCATTTCCCTTATGACTAAAGATGTTGAACATTTCTTTAGGTGTTTCTCAGCCATTCGGCATTCCTCAGCTGTGAATTCTTTGTTTAGCTCTGAACCCCATTTTTTAATAGGGTTATTTGTTTCCCTGCGGTCTAACTTCTTGAGTTCTTTGTATATTTTGGATATAAGGCCTCTATCTGTTGTAGGATTGGTAAAGATCTTTTCCCAATCTGTTGGTTGCCGTTTTGTCCTAACCACCGTGTCCTTTGCCTTACAGAAGCTTTGCAGTTTTATGAGATCCCATTTGTCGATTCTTGATCTTAGAGCATAAGCCATTGGTGTTTTGTTCAGGAAATTTTTTCCAGTGCCCATGTGTTCCAGATGCTTCCCTAGTTTTTCTTCTATTAGTTTGAGTGTGTCTGGTTTGATGTGGAGGTCCTTGATCCACTTGGACTTAAGCTTTGTACAGGGTGATAAGCATGGATCGATCTGCATTCTTCTACATGATGCCCTCCAGTTGAACCAGCACCATGTGCTGAAAATGCTATCTTTTTTCCATTGGATGGTTTTGGCTCCTTTGTCAAAAATCAAGTGACCATAGGTGTGTGGGTTCATTTCTGGGTCTTCAATTCTATTCCATTGGTCTATCTGTCTGTCTCTGTACCAATACCATGCAGTTTTTATCACTATTGCTCTGTAATACTGCTTGAGTTCAGGGATAGTGATTCCCCCTGAAGTCCTTTTATTGTTGAGGATAGCTTTAGCTATCCTGGGTTTTTTGTTATTCCAGATGAATTTGCAAATTGTTCTGTCTACCTCTTTGAAGAATTGGATTGGTATTTTGATGGGGATTGCATTGAATCTGTAGATTGCTTTTGGTAAAATGGCCATTTTTACTATATTAATCCTGCCAATCCATGAGCATGGGAGATCTTTCCATCTTCTGAGGTCTTCTTCAATTTCTTTCCTCAGTGTCTTGAAGTTCTTATTGTACAGATCTTTTACTTGCTTGGTTAAAGTCACACCGAGGTACTTTATATTATTTGGGTCTATTATGAAGGGTGTCGTTTCCCTAATTTCTTTCTCGGCTTGTTTCTCTTTTGTATAGAGGAAGGCAACTGATTTATTTGAGTTAATTTTATACCCAGCCACTTTGCTGAAGTTGTTTATCATCTTTAGTAGTTCTCTGGTGGAACTTTTGGGATCACTTAAATATACTATCATGTCATCTGCAAATAGTGATATTTTGACCTCTTCTTTTCCAATCTGTATCCCTTTGATCTCCTTTTGTTGTCTGATTGCTCTGGCTAGAACTTCAAGAACTATATTGAATAAGTAGGGAGAGAGTGGGCAGCCTTGTCTAGTCCCTGATTTTAGTGGGATTGCTTCGAGTTTCTCTCCATTTAGTTTAATGTTAGCAACTGGTTTGCTGTATATGGCTTTTACTATGTTTAGGTATGGGCCTTGAATTCCTATTCTTTCCAGGACTTTTATCATGAAGGGGTGTTGAATTTTGTCAAATGCTTTCTCAGCATCTAATGAAATGATCATGTTGTTTTGTTCTTTCAGTTTGTTTATATGATGGATCACGTTGATGGTTTTCCGTATATTAAACCATCCCTGCATGCCTGGGATGAAGCCTACTTGATCATGGTGGATGATTGTTTTGATGTGCTCTTGAATTCGGTTTGCCAGAATTTTATTGAGTATTTTTGCGTCGATATTCATAAGGGAAATTGGTCTGAAGTTCTCTTTCTTTGTTGTGTCTTTGTGTGGTTTAGGTATAAGAGTAATTGTGGCTTCGTAGAAGGAATTCGGTAGTGCTCCATCTGTTTCAATTTTGTGGAATAGTTTGGATAATATTGGTATGAGGTCTTCTATGAAGGTTTGATAGAATTCTGCACTAAACCCGTCTGGACCTGGGCTCTTTTTGGTTGGGAGACCTTTAATGACTGCTTCTATTTCCTTAGGAGTTATGGGGTTGTTTAACTGGTTTATCTGTTCCTGATTTAACTTCGATACCTGGTATCTGTCTAGGAAATTGTCCATTTCCTGAAGATTTTCAAATTTTGTTGAATATAGGTTTTTATAGTAAGATCTGATGATT
This sequence comes from Rattus norvegicus, assembly GCF_021556685.1. Classification (NCBI taxonomy): domain Eukaryota; kingdom Metazoa; phylum Chordata; class Mammalia; order Rodentia; family Muridae; genus Rattus; species Rattus norvegicus. The sequence goes on from NC_141536.1 coordinate 42,483,328, forward strand.
TTTTGAATTTCCTCTGAATCTGTAGTTATGTCTCCCTTTTCATTTCTGATTTTGTTAATTTGGACGCACTCTCTGTGTCCTCTCGTTAGTCTGGCTAAGGGTTTATCTATCTTGTTGATTTTCTCAAAGAACCAACTTTTGGTTCTGTTGATTCTTTCTATGGTCCTTTTTGTTTCTACTTGGTTGATTTCAGCTCTGAGTTTGATTATTTCCTGCCTTCTGCTCCTCCTGGGTGTATTTGCTTCTTTTTGTTCTAGAGCTTTTAGGTGTGCTGTCAAGCTGCTGATATATGCTCTTTCCTGTTTCTTTCTGCAGGCACTCAGCGCTATGAGTTTTCCTCTTAGCACAGCTTTCATTGTGTCCCATAAGTTTGAGTATGTTGTATCTTCATTTTCATTAAATTCTAAAAAGTTTTTAATTTCTTTCTTTATTTCTTCCTTGACCAGGTTATCATTGAGTAGAGCATTGTTCAATTTCCACGTATATGTGGGCATTCTTCCCTTATTGTTATTGAAGACCAGTTTTAGGCCGTGGTGGTCCGATAGCACGCATGGGATTATTTCTATCTTTCTGTACCTGTTGAGGCCCGTTTTTTGACCAATTATATGGTCAATTTTGGAGAAAGTACCATGAGGAGCTGAGAAGAAGGTATATCCTTTTGCTTTAGGATAGAATGTTCTATAAATATCCGTTAAGTCCATTTGGCTCATGACTTCTCTTAGTCTGTTGACATCACTGTTTAATTTCTGTTTCCATGATCTGTCCATTGATGAGAGTGGGGTGTTGAAATCTCCCACTATTATTGTGTGAGGTGCAATGTGTGTTTTGAGCTTTAGTAAGGTTTCTTTTACGTATGTAGGTGCCCTTGTATTTGGGGCATAGATATTTAGGATTGAGAGTTCATCTTGGTGGATTTTTCCTTTGATGAATATGAAGTGTCCTTCCTTATCTTTTTTGATGACTTTTAGTTGGAAATTGATTTTATTTGATATTAGAATGGCTACTCCAGCTTGCTTCTTCTGACCATTTGCTTGGAAAGTTGTTTTCCAGCCTTTCACTCTGAGGTAGTGTCTGTCTTTGTCTCTGAGGTGTGTTTCCTGTAGGCAGCAGAATGCAGGGTCCTCGTTGCGTATCCAGTTTGTTAATCTATGTCTTTTTATTGGGGAGTTGAGGCCATTGATATTGAGAGATATTAAGGAATAGTGATTATTGCTTCCCGTTATATTCATATTTGGATGTGAGGTTATGTTTGTGTGCTTTCATTCTCTTTGTTTTGTTGCCAAGACGATTAGTTTCTTGCTTCTTCTAGGGTATAGCTTGTCTCCTTATGTTGGGCTTTACCATTTATTATCCTTTGTAGTGCTGGATTTGTAGAAAGATATTGTTTAAATTTGGTTTTGTCATGGAATATCTTGGTTTCTCCATCAATGTTAATTGAGAGTTTTGCTGGATACAGTAACCTGGGCTGGCATTTGTGTTCTCTTAGGGTCTGTATGACATCAGTCCAGGATCTTCTGGCCTTCATAGTTTCTGGCGAGAAGTCTGGTGTGATTCTGATAGGTCTCCCTTTATATGTTACTTGACCTTTTTCCCTTACTGCTTTTAATATTCTTTCTTTATTTTGTGCGTTTGGTGTTTTGACAATTATGTGACGTGAGGTGTTTCTTTTCTGGTCCAATCTATTTGGAGTTCTGTAGGCTTCTTTTATGTCTATGGGTATCTCTTTTTTTAGGTTAGGGAAATTTTCTTCTATGATTTTGTTGAAGATATTTACTGGTCCTTTGAGCTGGGAGTCTTCACTCTCTTCTATACCTATTATCCTTAGGTTTGATCTTCTCATTGAGTCCTGGATTTCCTGTATGTTTTGGACCAGTAGCTTTTTCCGCTTTACATTATCTTTGACAGTTGAGTCAATGATTTCTATGGAATCTTCTGCTCCTGAGATTCTCTCTTCCATCTCTTGTATTCTGTTGGTGAAGCTTGTATCTACAGCTCCTTGTCTCTTCTTTTGGTTTTCTATATCCAGGGTTGTTTCCATGTGTTCTTTCTTGATTGCTTCTATTTCCATTTTTAATTCCTTCAACTGTTTGATTGTGTTTTCCTGGAATTCTTTCAGGGATTTTTGCGATTCCTCTCTGTAGGCTTCTACTTGTTTATTAATGTTTTCCTGTGTTTCCCTAAGTGTGTTCATGTCTTTCTTGAAGTCCTCCAGCATCATGATCAAATATGATTTTGAAACTAGATCTTGCTTTTCTGGTGTGTTTGGATATTCCATGTTTGTTTTGGTGGGAGAATTGGGCTCCGATGATGGCATGTAGTCTTGGTTTCTGTTGCTTGGGTTCCTGTGCTTGCCTCTCGCCATCAGATTATCTCTAGTGTTACTTTGTTCTGCTATTTCTGACAGTGGCTAGACTGTCCTATAAGCCTGTGTGTCAGGAGTGCTGTAGACCTGTTTTCCTCTCTTTCAGTCAGTTATGGGGACAGAGTGTTCTGCTTTCGGGCATGTAGTTTTTCCTCTCTACAGGTCTTCAGCTGTTCCTGTGGGCCTGTGTCTTGAGTTCACCAGGCAGCTTTCTTGCAGCAGAAAATTTGGTCTTACCTGTGGTCCTGAGGCTCAAGGTCGCTCGTGGGGTGCTGCCCAGGGGCTCTCTGCAGCGGCAGCAACCAGGAAGACCTGTGCCGCCCCTTCTGGGAGCTTCAGTGCACCAGGGTTCCAGATGGTCTTTGGCTTTTTCCTCTGGCGTCCGAGATGTGTGTGCAGGGAGCAGTCTCTTCTGGTTTCCCAGGCTTGTCTGCCTCTCTGAAGGTTTAGCTCTCCCTCCCACAGGATTTGGGTGCAGAGAACTGTTTATCTGGTCTGTTTCTTTCAGGTTCCGGCGGTGTCTCAGGCAGGTGTCCTGCCGCTCCTGGGCCCTCCCCCACGGGAGCCCAGAGGCCTTATACAGTTTCCTCTTGGGCCAGGGATGTGGGCAGGGGTGAGCAGTGTTGGTGGTCTCTTTTGCTCTGCAGCCTCAGGAGTGCCCACCTGACCAGGCGGTTGGGTCTCTCTCTCACCGGGTCTGGGAGCAGAGAGCTGCTGCCCTTTGTATTTTTTTTAACAATGTTATTTCCCGCATTCTTTGGAAATTAAACACTAATGTGTTTGTCCTTTCATGTGCCTGAGAGTTTCAAGCATTTGACTTGAGATCTTAAATTTTATAAGAATCAGTGCTCGCCTTTATATTTTTCTAGGCAGCATCCCAGAGCTAGCCCACTGCTGTTTGCTTCATTCATTTACAGCAAGCACATTCACTCATGTACTGCACCCAGAAATAAAGCGTCCCTTTAGATGTATCCACAAGGAGAAAGAGCCTCCTCCCAGCAATGAGGAGTACTACCATTGGCAGCCCAGGGGTTTGTGTGCCTTGGGTGTTCTGGTCTGAGCACAGTGGTTTCCTTAACCTAGTACACTACAGAGGAAAGGGCCAAGACGGATTTTGATACTTTCAATTAACTAATTTAAATGAGCCTTGGAAAGAAGGAAGGAAGAAAAGAAGAAAGGAAGGGAAGAAGGAAGGAAACTAGAAAATCCAGCCGACTGTGTCTACATCACAGGGAAACCATTTAAACCGTCCATGTTGAGAATGTCAGTGCTATAGACAAATAGTCTGTAGAATAGATCAGCACATTCACTTCACTAACCATATGGCTTTTCTTACTAGCTGCTGTGGTCTGTGTGACACTTCTCGACAGACTCGAGAGTGACCAAATCAATCTGTCCCATGATGTCCTGGTGGAGTACCAGCAACGGCCACAACTCCTAATCTCAAATTTCATCAAAAAACAGCTTGGACTTTGTGACCAGATGTCATAGCTCCGAATCCCGCCCCTCTCCTGAGAGTTGGTACATGGATCTGCAACGATGATGCCATGTGTTGTTTATAATATTTTTATGTAATTCTCATCCTTGGGCTAAAAAAAATCATAAAAGATTTTATGAAATCTTTTATCTTGAAGTTCAATTTATTGCAAGAGAATTTAATACCCATGTGAAATTAAGTTCAAATTCCATTTTAGAACGAGTTAACTAAAGCAGTCTAATAATTAATATTTTAAACTCATGAAATGTGACATTTGGAGTTTCACATGTAGCATTAATTAAGCTTATATCAAAATAGATCAGCCATTTGTAGATGCTTACCAGTTGCTTGCTGAAGCAGATCCAGCAGTGTATGCTAGGATGTTGTCAGCACTTCTAGGTGTTGGACAAGTGACAAAATTTGATCATGCACATTCAAAATATTTACAAAAATGTGTCAGTGTAATATAGGCCGGTATGGAAGAATTCTCCTTGGGGAAATATGGCCATCCCTTTTCTCCGGTCCCCGTACAATTTCAGTGCACAAAAATGGAATTAGAACCTTATGAGTGTATGTGAGAATCACAGAACATCACAGCTTGAGGTCACACTTCTGGGTTTTTCCCCCCCCCTCTTCAAATGAAAACCCTCAGTAACACAGACCTCCACCCACCCACCCACCTCCCCAGCTGGAAATCAGAAGTGACTCAGTTGCCTTCTCAAGATCTTTTTATTCCTACAAGGAAATATGTCACACACACACACACACACACACACACACACACACACACACACACACAAACCTGTATTTGTCGTTGTCTCGATAAGAACTGAATAAGCTGCAGAATTAGTTAATAACCAAATTTAAACTTGAAATCAAGATAGTAACTGAATCCATCTCAGGAACTTTGAGGCGGGTCTCGTTCAGAGCCTGCACTTAATAAGCCTCCCCTGGTTGACCTTGAGAGGATTCAAGCAGCAGAGGCTCCAGGAATTGACCCCGCCTTCCACGTTCTTTTGAACATTTAGAAACTGGAGTGTCTGGTTGGGGTAAGAGTGGAGGAGGTCTTGCAAACTTGTATAGTATGTAATGTTGCATGTATGTATATATGTATGTATATAGTTGTTGAATGAATAAAATATATCTTTCATCACGCTGCAGAATATGTGGGTCCTGGATCCTTTGTCCGTTGTATGTGGCTGAATAGATAGATGTTCAAGGCAGGATTCCCTGCTGCTGAACTGGCCCATGCCTCTGACGAGACGAGGATGGATTTCTCTTTTAAGCAGCAGTAATAAAGGATCCCCTAAAAGGTGCTTCAGTTTGTGAACCTTTTTGGCAGCGAGAATGCTTGGAGTGCACCTTTCTGGGACTCTTAATAATTGACCATCAAACACAGACATCTGAACTACTATATCGAAGGGCCAGGCAGGAGCGCATCCACTTCCTCAGCCACATCCTTTTCCTCAACTTCCTATTTTGTTAAGTGGAATCCACTTCAAAGGGTTTCAATAAGCTTTAGGGTTGACCTTTTATCTGGCAGCCCTTGAAAGTCGTGTTTGCTTTCTGCCTTCCCCCAAGAAGGAGAGACTCTGAGAAAGAGATGAATGAAACATTCCCGCCTAACCTTCCTGTTGTACTTCCTAACCAGGGGTAGTTCCTATGTCAGCAAATAGTGTCCAGCCAGACACCTGCAAACTACTCTGAGAAGTCTGCCTTCCTCATTCCGTTCTTCAAACAACTGAGGAGTCAGATGAATGGACTCCCCTGCGTCCCTCCTCAATCCATCCCCCATTTCTCTCTCTCTCATTATTCCAAGTTCAGATATCGCTTTCTGCCTTGTAGATGTCTGCCAGGGTCTCGCCCTCTCGATAGCCACACCTCTGTTCTAGAAGTTGAATTGAGAGTTCTAGGCCAGTGGGACCTATTCCTGCTCCTGGCTTAAATCTGAGCCCAGTGTTCCCCTCCTCCTGGGCCTCCAGTGGATCCTGTGCAGCCTTGCTTCCCTCGGTGGCCCTACTACTTCTTCAAAGAACTCATCACAACTTGAGTTTTGTTGTGATTTGACTCACTGTTTAATGGAACACTGATACCTTGACAGTAGGATTCTGAAGAGCAAAGACTACATCTGCTTTACGTACTGCTGTAATGTCTGTCTCTGGGAACCTAAAAGAGGTTAATGGCTCCAATGCATGTTTGTCAAATGAGGACTGTATGTCTGCCAGGGTACTTCCCTTATAAACTCTTACTGTAACGAGCAGGGTATGGGTGTCAATTGATTTGCTCCAGGATGCTGTCTTGTGGTTCTCAGCATTGGGGTATATAAGGGTCTGTCAGGAAAACCTTGCAAAAACACTGCCTGAGGCCTCACTCAGACCAACACAGTCGGACCCATTGAGAGTGGGCAGGTCTGTGGCAAAGCTGGGAAGACAGCCATTGATTTTGAAGAATGCGTCCTGCGGGCGCCCCTCCAGCTGAATGGCTAAATGCCTTTGAGCCATTCTCCGCTGGAGTAGTTGTCAGAAGAGCAACTCCTTGATGCCAGGAACAGAATCTTAATCTCTGTATTCCAGTCACCGACTGGTGCAGAGTAAGGCTGGGTCTCTTAAGCATATTTTGTGCATTATTGTGTATACATATTAATAGTATAAGAATCTTATAAAACTCTAAGTCAAGAATACCTTAAGTTATAACCCTTTCTATAAGGATATATGCCTGCACTTCATACTTCTCAGTCTCTACAAGGACTGCAGCTTTAGGAACATGGTTTTCAACTAATTTTGCTAACGGGCATCACATGCTGGATAGAAATGAAAACTTGAGTCAAAGATAAATGGACTCCGTTGCTTGCCTCCGAGGCATGAGTTCTGTCTTTTGTCATGGAAGGAAATTAAAATTGCCTAACACGGGCTGGAGAGATGGCTCAGTGGTTAAGAGCACCCGACTGCTCTTCCAGAGGTCATGAGTTCAATTCCCAGCAACCACATGATGGCTCACAACCATCTGTAAAGAGATCCGATGCCCTCTTCTGGTGTATCTGAAGACAGCTACAGTGTACTTATATATAATAAATAAATAAATCTTTAAAAAAAAATAAAATTGCCTAACACATACCGAGTTTCATAAAGCCATGCTGTTCCTCTAAAGGATCCAGCATGCCTCTGGACATATATCATAAGTAGACATTTTGAAGATCTGGTCTACAATCTTTATATCAGATTTAGAGCTAAACAAACCGATCTTGCTAATAAATAGTCCTTTGGTTCCTTTTAAAAATTATATACACATATACATCACATATACATGCATATATATCATATGCATAATGTACATACACATATACATATACAGACATATATGTGTGCATGTGTGTATGTATGTGTCTGCACATACATTATTCATTCCTTTAGGACTCTCTGTCTTTTAGGAATCCTAAAATAGTAACAGGGTCCTCATTACAGAGTCTTCTAAAATGAATATCTGGGAACATTTATAATTTTCACTCTGCTTCCTCATTCATTTCTCAGTGATCTCCCCTCTTCTGATGCATTCTGCACAGTAGATGTCATTCAATATAGGATCAACTTAACATTTATGTTTCTACCAGTGGAGCAGAGCAATTTCCCCCTGAGAACAAACCCCACCATTTAACTGATTTTTCTTCTGAAACATTAAATGTAATATTAATAATATTTTATGAGTATTGAGTAGTTTTATAATTCATTAGGCGAACACCCTTGGAACCAGGATCATATATTTTGGGGAGAAGAGGTTTAGAATTATCCTGCCAAATAGTAATTTAGGATCGTGCCTGTTTTTTTTTTCCAGAATAGTTTTCTATGAAAATGTCTTATCTTCTACAGAAGCCTAATTGTTAGCATTTTGAAGCACTGTCGCTATTCCAGAGTAATAAAAATTATCTAAGTCCTCCAATCTTGTCCCGTCTCCCATTAGACCATAATGAACAGATCTTTAAAAATATTGGCTATACTTTTTCATCTGAGAGAAAAGACACTTTGGCTTTATATCCAACCCCTGCCTCACTCCCCTCCATCCACATTAAATCCACAGAACAATGATAAAACAAGAAGATGGGGTGGAGAGATAGCTCAGCAAAGAGCCCTGACTGCTCTCTCTAAGGTCCTGAGTTCAATGCCCAACAAGCACATGGTGGGTCACAACCATCTGTAACAGGGTCTAATACCATTTTCTGGTGTGTCTGAAGACAGCTACAGTGTGCTCATATAAATAATAAACAAATAAATCTTAACAGAAAAGAGCAAGAGGCCTGTCAGGCAGGGCCTCGCTTTGGGCAAAAGGTCAGCATGAGGATCGTGTGCCTACTCAGACCTGCTGTCTGCACCTCAGGGGCTGCTTGTCAGCTCTATTTGCCTCTTTCCATCGAGATCCCATAAGGCTTGAGCCAAATAGAACTATTTCTATGATTGTTCTGAGGTTTTAAGAAGCGATGCTTGTAGGTCACTAGGTTAGGTATCATGAGACGGCAAGAGGACTGCAATTACAGCCTTGTGTACTTGAAGCACCGACACTGACATGCGAGTCACTGTAAAAAGAAAGAAAAAGGAGTGCCCGTGTACTTTGGAGAGGGTTCCTTAGACAAAGTGAACATTTGAGAGGAAGTTTACTGAAGGCCTAATTTCGTTGTGCAAGGCAATAACAACAGATGAGAAGTAGAAAAACAGGAAAAATACTGACCAACTCTTCTATGTCTAGACCTGGACAGGTAATTGGAGTTCTATGCTCTATAAGGAGATTGGACTTACTGTGCAGGCAAGGGGGGGATGAGTGACAGGTGCGTAGTAGGAGCAATCAGGTGTCTGTCAAGGGCTTGTGGGGGAGGGAGAAAGAGAGGGCAGTAGGATCCTGCAGCAAGAAAATTTGCCTGAGTTAAGGGGACTAAGACTGGGTCACCTACGTCCCATAATGGCCAAAGGGAGAAAGATTAGATAACAACTCCAAATTCATTATTGTTGCTGTTTACATCACACACACACACACACACACACACACACACACACACACACACACACGCACATGCACTCAAATCATCACTTTATAGGTTGGTTTCTTTATGTCAGAATAAAAATCTTTTTCATGTAAAGATAATGCATTTTCAAAGCCTCCTCTTGCCGAGAGACCGAAGAGAGTCCACAGGTGACAGAGCTAGACTGGCAGTCATAGGAGAGAGGGACTTTAAGGGCTGATGAGCAAGAGATGCCAGTGATGACGTCAGCGTCTCTGCAGTGGAGACTGCAGCGTCTCTGCAGTGGAGACTTTGGTCCCAATGTGGCTGCTTTCCAAACTCTGTGTGCCTTAAAGCGCATCTCATTAAAAAATGAGCCCTCGGGGATGCTCTGATGCGTGCTGAAGCGTGGCTGAACCTCTAGGACATTGTGTTAAGTGAAATAAGTCAGCCACCAAAGAACCAGTATTGTATAATTCCAACGATATATGAAGTTCTTAGCATAATCAAATTCAGAGAAAAAGCAGATAGAATAGCGGCATCGGGCCCGAGGGGAAGAGGAAGAGGGGACTCTTGCTGAACAAATACAGATTTCTCATTTTGAAATCATAAGAGTTTCTAGAGATTGTGATTATGGCTGGTTGGGAATGAATGTGAATGTCTGCGCAGAAAAGGTTGAATGTTAAAAATGGTTTCCACTCACATGCACACATGCACGAACACACACATACACACACACACACACACACACACACACGTACTTAGTGGAAATATATACTGCTATGAGTAAAAGGTTTGATCTTTTTGGTGTTTTTAATAATAATCACTAGCTTGACGGATCTTTAGGGAGACAGTTCATGTCTGATTTTCATACCTGGAAACTGGTGTGTCTACATGTCAAACAAATGGCTCTGAGAAGTTTCCTTAGGCTGGGGAACCAGAGCAAACAGACTGGGTCCCAGCAGGGAGAATGGACCAATGTTTACTTCTTCTACATAAGATGTCTGCAAGGAGCCTTGAGCTTCTGATCAGCCAGCCCCAGCCCCCCGGCTCAATATAGGTGTCTGACCGAAGTCATTTTTCAAGGCAGAATTCATCAGAGTTAGGGATTCTGTGAGAAGATATGACTTATGTAACAGCAGCTATCAGAGGGGATGATTAAATCTAAATGACTTGCTGGAGAAAACAGAGAAAAAAGGCATCTGAGACTATTTCTACGGGATCAAAATCTGCAGGTTTAAATGAAATTTCCCCACGTTAGTCCGGTATGTATGTATCATCCTTGGTACAAATGTTTTTAGTCTCACCAACGGTAAAAGGCCACCTAATAATACAACTTCTCTTTTCTGGTTGTCATTTCCTGTGAGATTCAGTGGGACCAAATGTACAGTCAGAGGAGGAAAGACACTGGTGTTAAGAAAAGAAGGTCAGTAAGAAAAATGGCCGAAGGGGGTGAGCCCATGAATGTCTGCAAAGACACACAGAATGCTTTTGGTAGTGAATCAGAGAATGGGGTGAGTGGGGGGCTTTAAAGACAGAACTGAGGCCTGGGGATATATCTGCTAGCCCTGTGTAGGCAGGAGGCCCCTTGTCTGGGGAAGGTGAAGTGCTGGCTATGAGGACACCATAGAAACCATCTGCTGCCTGACGCTCAGGCTATAGCTTGTGTTTGCCTGGTAGCCAGAAGGGGAATGCAAGGCCCAAGGAAAGCCCAGCTCAGTGCTTTACCTGGGCCTGCAGTTTGAATGTGCACCTCAGGGACTCCCATTGTGAAATATAGACAGAAAATGTAGTTTTAAGTCAGAAACACCCCTGCCTTTCCTGGTATTAAAAACCCACAAACATGTGGGAGAGCAGACACGCTGAGAAGGGGATCCCCACCAAACAAGAGGTCTCTAAAGGAGAGACAGCCTGGGGTGCTCAAAACGGGACCCAGAGAGTGACTGCCAGAGAAACGCTTTAGAGTGATAAGGCTAGAGTGGCGGAGACACAAAATGAGAGGTGGGAAAGGAGAAGCTACCACAAATGATGCTGGTGATGCAGGTGATGCTGATGATGTTGGTGATGAGGATGATGTTGGTGATGCTAGGGCCCCCAACAGCCAGGCACAGGCGGCATGCTGACAAGCCTTCTACATGCACTAAACAGATAAACACATTTAATCCTTTCAACACGATTCTTACATGGACATGAGATAGTCTTCCCAGTATATGAAGAAATTGGAGCAGAGAGGTCAGGTGACTTACCTCAAGTTACAGAATTATTATTGACACAAGGTTATTTATTTTACCCATTGTAGATGGTCTTAAGTATGGTATCAATCCAAGGACCAAACTTCATTTTAAAATGAAATTTCAAAGCTATATAAAAAAATAGTAATCTTAAAGACCAATTCACAAGTAAGTTAAAAATAAGATTAGGCACAGCCAAGACAAGAGTTGGTGATAGGTATGACAGAGTTTGGGAAGTCTGGGGCCCAGAGAGAAGAGAAAGTGGCAGAAGCCAACAGCAAGGGACGGTAAAAGGGGAAGAACCAGCAGTGTCTGAAGGAGTCCCAGGGATGGGACCAGCTCCTGCTGGGTTCCCCTTAGACAGCCATTTTCACTTCCAAGTAAATTTTTATTTCGTTATAGTAAGCCACAAAAGGAGGGCGATTTCAAAGTAGTCTTTCTAAGCTAAGTTTGGAGTGGTTCGATAATAGGGTAGGTTGGCACCATTTTGCTTAAATATACCACGAAGATAAGTAAAGGGACTCTGGCCAGCTCGAGTGTGTTGGGCATGGCTCTGGCCGGCCTCACTCTTCTCCCCGTTCCCTCTGCCTTGCTAAAATCCTTTAGATCACATCCACAGAGCTAGCCACCAAGGTCCATTCCCTTACTTGGCCACTTCCTCCTCCCAAGGCTGATTACCTCTCTATCCAGATGCAGTCCTTTGTCCTCCTCCAGGACAAGTGCCTTTCCCTTCTCCCTTGTTCCCTGTCCCCTGTCTTATGTCTCTTGTTTCCTGCCCTCTGTTCCTTGAGGCGAATAAATCTCCTTTGTGCCGGAAACTTGGCCTTGGGGGTCTGGAGCTGATACTTTTTCCTACAGTAAGCATTTCAGATTAGCAGTGTCTGTACAATGTCGCAGAATTAAATTAAAATTGTCTGTAAAATTGTTTATAAATATTAAGAATTGTAGGCATATGTGGTGCTAAGCAATATTGGCATATCAGAGGAAATGTGTAAAATAGAAGGGAAGTAAGACAAGTAAACTTTCCTACTTATAAAACCGTAAGTTCTCTGAGGAAAAAAGGCTAGTTGATAAAATTAGCAAGGATTTCAGTATCACTAGAAACATGCGTTGGTCACATGGGATGACTTTAGGTGGTAGCAGTGGACTGTGTGTTTCAAAGAAGCAAGAAAGGAAGGACTTTTACTGTTTCCATGAAAAAGTTGGTAAGTGTTTACAGACATTAAAATCCTTACCCTAATTAGAACATTGAACAATTACTCTGTGCATTGAAATACCTATGGTGGCCATTAAAAGTTACAATATAAGTCATAAAGATAACGGGGTTCTGGGGATATCAGTGGTGGATAAAGTGCTCACTGTGTAAAAGCCTGTGGGACTGAGTTTAGGTCTACAGCACCCACAAAAATCCAGCCAGGGTGTCATGCACTTGATCCTGGTGCTTGGGAGTCAAAGCCAAGGGGATACTCATTGAGCTCCAGATTCTGTGTGAGATCCTGTCTGGAAAACTAAGGTAAGGAAGACACCTGACCTTGATCTCTGACCTCAACACACTAATATACACTTGTGCATGCACACGTGCACACACCCATACATAGCCCCATGAACGTGTACACACAAGATACACACAGACTCACAGCATACCCACTGCATAGAGGGGCAAAACTGTTTATGAAAAAATTGCCCAAGAAGTACAATCTTCAAGAAAAAAATGTATTGGGGGAACTTTCTAGAAAGCTTGACAGTCTGGAGGCTGCCTCTGTGTGATGTGGTAGAAGACGGAAGTCAGAACAAAACAAAACAGAATCTTCCAAATCAAGGTGAGAGCAAGAGCTTCAGAAATCTACAGTGGTGGTAAGACACCAGAAAAGTGGGAGGAAACAAACGGGGAAATGCTTGGAAGGTAGCTAAGGCAAGCACAGAGCCTGCTGTATGGCATCCTTGTGGGGAAGGGAACAAAAGATTCCTCCAATAGGCAGGCCAGGCCACCCTGATGCAAAGAGACTGTAGTCCTACCCACAGGACAAGCCGCTAGCTAGTCTCCATAAACCTCAAACCCAGAGTGCGGGTTTTGGTAAAATGGCAGTTCTCCTACAGCTGGGTCAGCGGTGAACACTAATCCCATTCTGTCTCTCCCACTTGATGTACAGAGGCTGGGAGCCTGGTTGGATGACAAGGTATTGTCTGAAACTGAACTATCCTGGCGTCTTCCTAAGAACAGGGAGCTATCAGAAGAATGGCAGCCTGAGTTTAATCTTCCCCAGTTCTAGATTGTAAGAGGAAGTCTTGGGAGGTAGCTGCGAATGGTGGGTAAGCCCATGGATGCTGACAAGCCAAAAAGTTCAGGTGGCTGGTGGTTTGATCTGCACGGATAAAAGTTACCCTACTGGTGCATGCATGGAACAGATCTCACCAATTGGGACGAACTGGGTTCGTTGGCTCCGGCCCTATGTAAGTGGGCAGATCAACCTCTGAAACCACTCCCTCAGTTAAGTGTGATAGGACCTGAAAAGAAGCAGCAGTGGTCACATGACATTCTTAGCGGCATCTTTCTGGCAGGGTGATAATACTTCCAATGTCGCGAATGGATGAGAACCAACCTTCTGCCTGTGCAGATATCAGTGCTCTGGTGGCTTCCCACGGTTGTAACACAATTGGGACGAGACACCGGCAGCTAGAACAGTGGCCAGGCCTGAAGGTACAATCTGGGGAGCGTTTGAGGGTAAGAGACTTGCCAACCCCACGGGCCACACGGCTAAATAGGGCCAGAAGCCCCTGGTCCTCAGAGAGGAGAAACAAGAGGTAAACATAGCTCTGGTGGATGCTGGACCCTTGTCAGTATAGGCTTCACACCAATGTGAGCCATGGGAAACACTGAGCCCACAAGCTCCTCCCACATGCCCTTGACAACGCACTTAACCGACAGCCTTGATTTTTTTCAAGGATTCAGAAAGAAATAATGCCCACAAAGTGACACAAAATCAGAACTCAGAGTTGACAAAATGTATAACTGACCAAAATCTGAAACAAAAACCCATCAAATTTTTAAATAGAAAAAAATGGCACCAATCAACTTCAATAAACTAAAAACAAAATAGATAAAATGGAAGCAAAAATGGATGCATTTTAAATAGACTGATGAATCAGCTTGGACATAAATAGTGTTTATGGTAAATGCAAATATTTATTAGTTCAAGGATTTAATGTGAACACTTCAAATCATCTTCCTGGACATTAAAAAGTATGAAGTAACATAGGGTTGATGTTCAGTTTCTCCTTAAGGACTGAAAAATGACTTTGATTCCACAGAGTCCTGCAGCATGTGGCTACACTGTTGCTCTGTGTTAAGACTGAACTGGGGTACTCACCCTCTGCTTATGTCTTAGTTCCAGTGGATTGTCGCCTAGGGGCTGTGCAGTGTGTGGCAGTCATCTGTTTAGCCTGCATCCTCAGATGCACCAATAATCATGCAGCCAGTCTTCCACACAAACATGTCAGATGACAGAAACGGTAGAATGCTATGTCTTTTTCTCTTGGTTGGTCAAAAATTATTTCTAGGATTTTATGGAGGTCTTTTCAAATGCCTGTTTCATAAATTTTCCTCTATCACTTATTTGGCAAAATGTTCCCAGTTTTTCTCAAAATTTCTTAAACCTGTCTTTATTTTAATAGATTTTATGTTTTGCCTCTGAGGAAAAGAGGATATTTTAATGAGACTGACATAAAACCTAAGGAAATATGAAGCCGAGAGGGAGAACTACACACACACACACACACACACACACACACACACACACACACACACACACAGAGCAGATAGAAGTCAAGCTGGTTCCATGACTTATACCACATTAGGACTATAGACTAATGATAGAACTTTTGATACTGGGAAGTGAGTTGTGCTCTTTAGTGCGGAGTAAAATGATCTTACAGTTGGTTCTTCTTAGAGTGGAAATTACTTCTATGAAAATCAGTACTCAGCAACCCCAGCGATGCTCAGAAGGACTAGATGTTCGTGTCTGTTTTGTGCAGAGAGTGAAAATGGTAGCCGAGTAGATGAACTATCAGGATGGAGGGATTATCTACAGAGAGCACAAGGCCATGGTCAATACATTCAAAAGGATGGAAAAAGATCCTGGGCTCATTACATTGATGATAGGGAACATCATAGCCCACTTGAATTCCTTTAAATAGAAAGGCAATCTTTAAAAGAGTGTCAAATAGTTTCTAGAATTTCTGGGACAGTCACAGAGTCAGTGTTTAGGGCTCTCCAAAGAGAAAAGGTACTCAACTTGCGTCAGGAGACTGTTCCAGGGAAGATCCACTGTTCCTCTGCAAGCCCTTCAGTTCTTTGCTGGTACCCAGTGACCTGAGCAGTAGGTACCGCAGACTGGAGAATTATTACTCACCAAAGCCGAGGGTTTCAATTGGCTCTTCAAAAATGCATCCTCACGTTGTCATGCAGGTGCTTTATGAAGTCTTAAATTAGTGTAGAAAGACAATCAGACACTAGTCATAAGCTACTATGGAAACTGATCCTCTCATTCTGGTACATGGATGTATGATATAAGATATTTATTGATTGTTAGAATGTTTTTGGGGGGGCAGAATACCATCTACCAGTGGGATGATTCCAATTCGGGCCCTAGAAAGTCTTAATGAGCTACATGCTGTGTGAGAGAGAAACAAGGTAATACACCAGATGGCTAGCTTTCATGTCAACTTAATGCAGTCGATGGAGTTGATTTGAGGAAGGAGAAGGTTCTGCGTAAGATGTTCACATCTAAGAGCAGATGATAGGAGGACAGCAGCAGCTTTTCAAAAATCTTCAACTTAACATAGAAAAGGGGAGGGGGTTCAAAGTCCTGTGGGAATGATCTTGAAAATGAATCAACAAGGACTTGCCATCCATGACGAAATACGAGTTGGCAAGGAAACCCTTGGCACTTTTAGCTGTGTTGAGATCTCTGTGATGCCAGGGGAAGGCACAAGCTCATTAGAGGGACCTGAGACCTTCTAAAGTAGCCAAAGGTACTGGTGACTTCTGGAAGGAGGAGGAGCTTCACAGTCTCTGCTAATGAGTGAGTCCCCTGATTTTCAGTAGAGTCTGGAGGAACCACAGATGATGGGGACCCATGAGCCAAAATGAAACACTTAGAACCTGTCCCAGAGCAAGGTTCCCAGCAAGGAGCAATTGAAAAACAAAACAAAACAAAACAAAAAACAACCAAAACTGCAAAGTGGGCAGTACAGGAAAAAGTCAAAGAAGGAAAGCTGGTCTAGGTAAAAGTAGGGCGTATGTAGTAGTAAATAATAAACAAAGTTTAGATAGTGTCAGGCACCATGCCACGCAACCTCCTGCTACTCTCTGTCACCTGCGGTCTCTCCACTTCCATGGCAAGCCCCAACAATGGCCATCCATCTAGTTCCCATGGTGGGTCACTGCCACACTCGTCCCATTCAGAGACCGCCTATCTCACGGCTCTTTTGCTGCAGACTCTGCTCACATTCCCAGCAACCCAGTAAAATCAAAACTCTAGAAGCTTGTAAATTATCAATTAGATTTATATCAGTAAATTCTGACCCCACAAAATGTCCACACAATAAACCCAGAGCTAATTGATATTAATATAAACTGCCCATCTAGATAAGACAAATTGTCCTGTAATTATCCATCCCTTCTAAGAAGTTCATAGCTACCTATGGCTATTTAAAGCCACATGGGTCTGGGTCATCCTTCTCTTTCTCCATCTTGTTTTCTTCCTTTTCTCCTCTCTTTCCCACCTTTCAAAAACTCTTCCCCTGCCTTTCTTTTTTACTGCCCAATCACAGGCCTTGCCTTATCTTGTGCCTGGTCTCACCTGCATCAATCCCCAGGAGTACACACTCCAGGAAAATATCTGCCAAAGGTTTTGAAAATTGTATGAGATGCCCAAAGAGAGAGATTTGGAGTCATGATATTAGAACTATGCTGAGCTGTAACTATAACTGTAAACTATAATTATAACGATAACCAACTGTAGCTATCTATGACTATAACTACTTCAAGACGGTAAAAGGAGGCAATACTAAGACAAGCAAAGAAAGAAAGGAATCAAGTCTTAAAGTTAACACTAGAGAGCAAGGCAAGATGCTGAATAATACATAAGGTAATGAGTATGTACCAGGAAGACATTACAAGAATCAAAAGGATGACAAAACAAAAACAGAAACAACAACTGAACTTTAAAATATACTAAGAAAAAGTGTAGGAGATATGAGTGAACATTAATCAGAATTAAGAAGTTAGCTAAAAATAACTTGGGAGTTATTATAAGCAAAAGAAATATAGTTCTGAAAAAGAAGACTAAGCCAGAAGTAATAGCTAAAAAAGAAAAAAATTCCAATCAGAAGAATAGGTAACTGACCCGCCTGCCACAATTACCCTATTCCCTAGACTTAGTTCCTAAACACACGCATGCACACACACACACATACACACACACACACACACACACACACTCACTCACACACCACAACCCATCCTACAGTTGTTCCCCTGCCCCCAACTCCAGTAGACTTCCCCTGCTCAAGTGTAGGCCACACCAGTCAGAAGAACAGGGACCACCTGTTGTACCAAAGGCCAAGCTAGCCACCAGAAGTCCAGCCACCAACCTAGACAGAGACCCATACATACACTGGGTCAGAGGTCATACCAGCAGCCAGAAATTCCAGGCTACAAAGAACAGAAGACCAAAGGGGAAATTGAAACCAAGGAACAAAATACCTATCCAACAAAGACAAACTTAGAAATCATCACCTAGACCTGTAATCATCCCAAAGTCAGATGCTTAAATGCCAGGCTAAGACCACAGTCAACAACAGCAGGGCAACATGGCACCTCCAGGGCCCAGTTATCTTATGACAGCAAGACCTGAATATTCCAGTGCAGCTGAAGCACAAGAAAATAACCTTAAAACCAACATTTAAAGATGATAGAGCTCCTTCAAGAAGAAATGAATAAATCTTTTTAAGAAATGTAAGCAATCAAAAAGTACACATGGAGGGACCCATGGCTCCAGCTGTATATGTAGCAGAGGATTACCCTATCTGGCATCAGTGGGAGGGGAGTCCCTTGGCCCTGTGGAAGCTTGATGATCCAGTGTAGGGGAATGCTAGGGCACTGGGGTGGGAGGGGCTGGGTGGGGGAGCACCCTCATAGGAGCAGTAGGTATGGAGGAGAGGATAAGAAGTTTACCTGGGAAGAGAATGGCATTTGAAATGTAAATAAATAAAACAACCAATAAAATAAAAAGAACTCTAGGAAAACAGAAACAAAAAAATTTGAAGGAAATCAATAAATACCAAAGAATGCCAAGAAAGCCAAGAAAAAACATACAAGTGAAGGAAAATGTTCAAACCTGAAAATGGACAAAGAAACAATAAAGAAAACACAAACTGAGGAAATTCTGGAAATGGAAAATTCTATGTAAGCAAATAGGAACTACAGATAGAAGCATCCCAACAGAATACCGGAGATAGAATCTCAGGCATTGAAGATATGATCATCATCATAAGTAAGACGGTCATCAACCAAAGAAAATATTAAATCTAATCTGGGCTACTATGAAAAGACCAAACCTAAAAACAATAGGAATAGAAAAAGGAGAAGATTCCCAGCTTAAAATCCCAAAAAACATTTAACAAAATCATAGAAGAAAATTTCCTATTGTAAAGAGCATATCTAGAACGATAAAAGAAGCTTACAGAACACCATATAGATTAGCTCAGAAAAGAAAGTCCCAATGCCACATAATAATCAAAACATTAAACATGCAAAATAAAGAAAAATATTAAAAGATGAAAGAGAAAAAGGCCAAGTAACATAAAAGCCAACTTATTAGAATTACAACTGACTTCTCGATGGAGGCTGTAAAAGCCAGAAGGGCCTACATAGATGTCTTGCAGACTAAGAGATCAAATATGCCAGCCCAGACTGCATACCCAGCAAAACTGTCAATCACCAGAGATGAGGAAAACAAGATACTTCATGACAAAGTCAAATTTAAACAATATCTATCTACAAATACAGTCCCACAGAAAGTACTAGAACGAAAACTACAACACATGGAGATTAGTTACACCCACAAGAAAACAGGAGATAAATAAACTCACACCAGCAAAGCCAAAGAAGGGAAACAATACACAGCACACACACACACACACCATACTACATACACACTACCACCATCACAACCACAAAATTACAGTAATTAACAATCATTGGTCATTAATATCTCTCAACATCAATGAGCTTAATTACCCCAATAAAATGACACAGTATATGATATGGATATGAAAACAGGATCCGCCCTTACGCTGCATACAAGAAATACATGACAACATCAATGATAGATATTACCTCAAAGTAAATAAAGCATTGGAAAAAAAGTTTCCGAGTAAATGGACCCAAGAAGCAAACTGGTGTTGGGAGGTTGGTCGGGTGCTGCTATGTATTCAAAAGCTAAATACTGGCCCCCAAGATCTGGTTGCCTCCATGAACAGATCCCCATGTATGCCAAGTGATGCTATGTAAGCCTTGCTCCAAAATTTTAAATTATTGGTTAATTTAAAATGTCTACCACCAACTACTGGGAAGAATAGAGGGACAAAGGTTGAGTTACTGGTCTGTGGGTTTCAGGTAGGGACCACAAGAAGAAGAAGGACGGTAAAGGACAAATTAGACAGAGAAAACAGGAGGTCTCCATTAAACATGGTGGCCCCGGAGCACAAGCTCCGTCCTCTTCACGACAGACTGCTGGAGCAGAAATAACCCTCTTAGACTTAAACAGCAAGTATTTGGAGAGCATAGCTGGGAATTAACAGATTAGTGAATAGAAATATAGATTAGGGCCAATCCCTCAGTAATTACACAAAGCTACATAAATAAATCATAGTCTGGTTATCATACATTTGGAAGTTAGATGGGGATAGAAATAATCCAATTAATTTACAGTGTGGAGCAGTTATTTTAATAAAAAACATGGTAGACTTCAAAGCAACATTTATCAAAAGAGATGAGAAAGGACATTTCATAGTCATCAAAGGAAAAATTCACCAAGATGACATTTCAATTTTTAACATCTATGCCCCAAATGCAAGGGCATCCACATTTGTAAATGAAACATTACTAAAGCTTAAATTACATATTGAACTTCACACATTAATCATGGGAGATTTTAAAATACCACTATCATCAATGTCATAATATCATAATAATAATGATAATAAAAACAAAACAGAGAAATGGAGCTAACAGACATTATGAATCAAACAGACCTAACCGATATTTACAGAACATTTAACAAAAAATATACCTCCTTCTCAGTACTTCATGGACCATTCTCAAAAGTTGACCATATACTTGGTCACAAAGCAAGTCTCAACAGATACAAGAAGGATGAAACAGCCCCTGTCTTCTATCAGACCACCACAGATTAAAGCTGGACTTCAACAACAACTAAAACAACAGAAAGCCTACAAACTCATGGAGACTAAACAACTTCCTCCTCAGTCAAGGCATAAAGAAAGAAATTAGAGTTACTGGGATTCAATGAAAATGAAGGTCCAGCATACCTAAGCTTATGGGACACAACGATAGCAATGCTAACAGGAAAGTTCATAGCAGTAAGTGCCTTCATAGAGAAATTGGAGAGATTTCATACTAGTAACTTAACAGCATACCCCAAAGTCCTAGAATATGAAAGAAACAAGCACACTCAAGAAGAGTAGTCAGCAGGAAATAATCAAACCGAGGGCTGAAATCAATAAAATAGAAAAAAAGAGAGCAATACAAAGAATCAATGAAACAAACAGCTGGATCTTTGAGAAAAATCAACAAAATTGACAAACCCTTATCCAAACTAACTAAGAAAGACAAAGAGAATATCCAAACTAACAAAATCGGGGGGAAATAACAACAGACACTAAAGAAATCTAAGGAATCTTTATGTTATACTTCAAAACCTGTACTCCACAAAATTGGAAAGCCTCAAAGAAGTGGACAATTGGGTAAGTGTACACCACTTACCAAAGCTAGATTAAGATCAGGTAAACAGACCGGCGGATCCCGGACCGCAGCAGCTCTCTGCTCCCAAACCCCGTGGGAGAGAGACCCCACCGCCTGATCAGGTGGGCACTCCTGAGGCTGCAGAGCGGAGGAGACCACCAACACTGCCCACCCCTGCCCACATCTCTGGCCCAAGAGGAAACTGTATAAGGCCTCTGGGCTCTCGTGGGGGAGGGCCCGGGAGCGGCAGGACCCCTGCGCCTGAGACACCGCCGGAACCTGAAGGAAACAGACCGGATAAACAGTTCTCTGCACCCAAATCCCGTGGGAGGGAGAGCTGAACCTTCAGAGAGGCGAACACGCCTGGGAAACCAGAAGAGACTGCACTCTGTGCACATCCAGGCGCCAGAGGAAAACACCAAACGCCATCTGGAACCCTGGTGCACGGAGGCTCCTGGAAAGAGCGGCGCAGATCTTCCCGGTTGCTGCCAAAGCGGAGAGGACTTAGGCAGTACCCCACGAGCAAACTTGAGCCTTGGAACTGCAGGTAGGACCAACTTTTCCCCTGCAAGAAACCTGCCTGGTGAACTCAGGACACACAGAGGCAAAATTCCTCTAAGGCCGGGCACTTCCTGTGTTTACCGGAAGTCCCACACCGGCAGATCCCGGACCGCAGCAGCTCTCTGCTCCCAAACCCCGTGGGAGAGAGACCTCACCGCCTGATCAGGTGGGCACTCCTGAGGCTGCAGAGCGGAGGAGACCACCAACACTGCCCACCCCTGCCCACATCCCTGGCCCAAGAGGCAACTGTATAAGGCCTCTGGGTTCCCGTAGGGGAGGGCCCGGGAGCGGCAGGACCCCTTCGCCTGAGACACTGCCGGAACCTGAAGGAAACAGACCGGATAAACAGTTCTCTGCACCCAAATCCCGTGGGAGGGAGAGCTGAACCTTCAGAGAGGCGGACACGCCTGGGAAACCAGAAGAGACTGCACTCTGTGCACATCCAGGCGCCAGAGGAAAACACCAAACGTCATCTGAAACCCTGGTCCACGGAGGCTCCCGGAAGGAGCGGCACAGATTTTCCCGGTTGCTGCCACAGCAGAGAGGACTTAGGCAGTACCCCACGAGCAAACTTGAGCCTTGGAACCACAGGTAGGACCAATTTTTCCCCTGCAAGAAACCTGCCTGGTGAACTCAAGACACAGGCCCACAGGAACAGCTGAAGACCTGTAGAGAGGAAAAACTACACGCCCGAAAGCAGAACACTCTGTCCCCATAACTGGCTGAAAGAAAACAGGAAAACAGGTCTACAGCACTCCTGACACACAGGTTATAGGACAGTCTAGCCACTGTCAGAAATAGCAGAACAAAGTAACACTAGAGATAATCTGATGGCGAGAGGCAAGCACAGGAACCCAAGCAACAGAAACCAAGACTACATGGCATCATCGGAGCCCAATTCTCCCACCAAAGCAAACACGGAATATCCAAACACACCAGAAAAGGAAGACCTAGTTTCAAAATCATATTTGATCATGATGCTGGAGGACTTCAAGAAAGACATAAAGAACTCCCTTAGAGAACAAGTAGAAGCCTACAGAGAGGAATCGCAAAAATCCCTGAAAGAATTCCAGGAAAACACAATCAAACAGTTGAAGGAATTAAAAATGGAAATAGAAGCAATCAAGAAAGAACACATGGAAACAACCCTGGACATAGAAAATCAAAAGAAAAGACAAGGAGCTGTAGATACAAGCTTCACCAACAGAATTCAAGAGATGGAAGAGAGAATCTCCGGAGCAGAAGATTCCATAGAAATCATTGACTCAACTGTCAAAGATAATGTAAAGCGGAAAAAGCTACTGGTCCAAAACATACAGGAAATCCAGGACTCAATGAGAAGATCAAACCTAAGGATAATAGGTATAGAAGAGAGTGAAGACTCCCAGCTCAAAGGACCAGTAAATATCTTCAACAAAATAATAGGAGAAAACTTCCCTAACCTAAAAAAAGAGATACCCATAGGCATACAAGAAGCCTACAGAACTCCAAATAGATTGGACCAGAAAAGAAACACCTCCCGTCACATAATTGTCAAAACACCAAACGCACAAAATAAAGAAAGAATATTAAAAGCAGTAAGGGGAAAAGGTCAAGTAACATATAAAGGGAGATCTATCAGAATCACACCAGACTTTTCGCCAGAAACTATGAAGGCCAGAAGATCCTGGACAGATGTCATACAGACCCTAAGAGAACACAAATGCCAGCCCAGGTTACTGTATCCTGCAAAACTCTCAATTAACATAGATGGAGAAACCAAGATATTCCATGACAAAACCAAATTTACACAATATCTTTCTACAAGTCCAGCACTACAAAGGATAATAAAGGGTAAAGCCCAACATAAGGAGGCAAGCTATACCCTAGAAGCAAGAAACTAATCATCTTGGCAACAAAACAAAGAGAATGAAAGCACACAAACATAACCTCACTTCCAAATATGAATATAACGGGAAGCAATAATCACTATTCCTTAATATCTCTCAATATCAATGGCCTCCACTCCCCAATAAAAAGACATAGATTAACAAACTGGATACGCAATGAGGACCCTGCATTCTGCTGCCTACAGGAAACACACCTCAGAGACAAAGACAGACATTACCTCAGAGTGAAAGGCTGGAAAACAACTTTCCAAGCAAATGGTCAGAAGAAGCAAGCTGGAGTAGCCATTCTAATATCAAATAAAATCAATTTCCAACTAAAAGTCATCAAAAAAGATAAGGAAGGACACTTCATATTCATCAAAGGAAAAATCCACCAAGATGAAGTCTCAATCCTAAATATCTATGCCCCAAATACAAGGGCACCTACATATGTAAAAGAAACCTTACTAAAGCTCAAAACACACATTGCACCTCACACAATAATAGTGGGAGATTTCAACACCCCACTCTCATCAATGGACAGATCATGGAAACAGAAATTAAACAGAGATGTAGACAGACTAAGAGAAGTCATGAGCCAAATGGACTTAACGGATATTTATAGAACATTCTATCCTAAAGCAAAAGGATATACCTTCTTCTCAGCTCCTCATGGTACTTTCTCCAAAATTGACCATATAATTGGTCAAAAAACGGGCCTCAACAGGTACAGAAAGATAGAAATAATCCCATGCGTGCTATCAGACCACCACGGCCTAAAACTGGTCTTCAATAACAATAAGGGAAGAATGCCCACATATACGTGGAAATTGAACAATGCTCTACTCAATGACAACCTGGTCAAGGAAGAAATAAAGAAAGAAATTAAAAACTTTTTAGAATTTAATGAAAATGAAGGTACAACATACCCAAACTTATGGGACACAATGAAAGCTGTGCTAAGAGGAAAACTCATAGCGCTGAGTGCCTGCAGAAAGAAACAGGAAAGAGCATATGTCAGCAGCTTGACAGCACACCTAAAAGCTCTAGAACAAAAAGAAGCAAATACACCCAGGAGGAGTAGAAGGCAGGAAATAATCAAACTCAGAGCTGAAATCAACCATGTAGAAACAAAAAGGACCATAGAAAGAATCAACAGAACCAAAAGTTGGTTCTTTGAGAAAATCAACAAGATAGATAAACCCTTAGCCAGACTAACGAGAGGACACAGAGAGTGCGTCCAAATTAACAAAATCAAAAATGAAAAGGGAGACATAACTACAGATTCAGAGGAAATTCAAAAAATCATCAGATCTTACTATAAAAACCTATATTCAACAAAACTTGAAAATCTTCAGGAAATGGACAATTTCCTAGACAGATACCAGGTATCGAAGTTAAATCAGGAACAGATAAACCAGTTAAACAACCCCATAACTCCTAAGGAAATAGAAGCAGTCATTAAAGGTCTCCCAACCAAAAAGAGCCCAGGTCCAGACGGGTTTAGTGCAGAATTCTATCAAACCTTCATAGAAGACCTTATACCAATATTATCCAAACTATTCCACAAAATTGAAACAGATGGAGCCCTACCGAATTCCTTCTATGAAGCCACAATTACTCTTATACCTAAACCACACAAAGACCCAACAAAGAAAGAGAACTTCAGACCAATTTCCCTTATGAATATCGACGCAAAAATACTCAACAAAATTCTGGCAAACCGAATTCAGGAGCACATCAAAACAATCATCCACCATGATCAAGTAGGCTTCATCCCAGGCATGCAGGGATGGTTTAATATAAGGAAAACCATCAATGTGATCCATCATATAAACAAACTGAAAGAACAGAACCACATGATCATTTCATTAGATGCTGAGAAAGCATTTGACAAAATTCAACACCCCTTCATGATAAAAGTCTTGGAAAGAATAGGTATTCAAGGCCCATACCTAAACATAGTAAAAGCCATATACAGCAAACCAGTTGCTAACATTAAACTAAATGGAGAGAAACTTGAAGCAATCCCACTAAAATCAGGGACTAGACAAGGCTGCCCACTCTCTCCCTACTTATTCAATATAGTTCTTGAAGTTCTAGCCAGAGCAATCAGACAACAAAAGGAGATCAAGGGGATACAGATCGGAAAAGAAGAGGTCAAAATATCACTATTTGCAGACGACATGATAGTATATTTAAGTGATCCCAAAAGTTCCACCAGAGAACTACTAAAGCTGATAAACAACTTCAGCAAAGTGGCTGGGTATAAAATTAACTCAAATAAATCAGTTGCCTTCCTCTATACAAAAGAGAAACAAGCCGAGAAAGAAATTAGGGAAACGACACCCTTCATAATAGACCCAAATAATATAAAGTACCTCGGTGTGACTTTAACCAAGCAAGTAAAAGATCTATACAATAAGAACTTCAAGACACTGAGGAAAGAAATTGAAGAAGACCTCAGAAGATGGAAAGATCTCCCATGCTCATGGATTGGCAGGATTAATATAGTAAAAATGGCCATTTTACCAAAAGCAATCTACAGATTCAATGCAATCCCCATCAAAATACCAATCCAATTCTTCAAAGAGTTAGACAGAACAATTTGCAAATTCATCTGGAATAACAAAAAACCCAGGATAGCTAAAGCTATCCTCAACAATAAGAGGACTTCAGGGGGAATCACTATCCCTGAACTCAAGCAGTATTACAGAGCAATAGTGATAAAAACTGCATGGTATTGGTACAGAGACAGACAGATAGACCAATGGAATAGAATTGAAGACCCAGAAATGAACCCACACACCTATGGTCACTTGATTTTTGACAAAGGAGCCAAAACCATCCAATGGAAAAAAGATAGCATTTTCAGCAAATGGTGCTGGTTCAACTGGAGGGCAACATGTAGAAGAATGCAGATCGATCCATGCTTATCACCCTGTACAAAGCTTAAGTCCAAGTGGATCAAGGACCTCCACATCAAACCAGACACACTCAAACTAATAGAAGAAAAACTAGGGAAGCATCTGGAACACATGGGCACTGGAAAAAATTTC
The DNA here is from genome assembly GCF_021556685.1 of Rattus norvegicus. Lineage (NCBI taxonomy): Eukaryota > Metazoa > Chordata > Mammalia > Rodentia > Muridae > Rattus > Rattus norvegicus. The sequence continues at coordinate 42,509,918 of NC_141536.1, forward strand.
CTGAACAAAACACCAATGGCTTATGCTCTAAGATCAAGAATCGACAAATGGGATCTCATAAAACTGCAAAGCTTCTGTAAGGCAAAGGACACGGTGGTTCGGACAAAACGGCAACCAACAGATTGGGAAAAGATCTTTACCAATCCTATAACAGATAGAGGCCTTATATCCAAAATATACAAAGAACTCAAGAAGTTAGACCGCAGGGAAACAAATAACCCTATTAAAAAATGGGGTTCAGAGCTAAACAAAGAATTCACAGCTGAGGAATGCCGAATGGCTGAGAAACACCTAAAGAAATGTTCAACATCTTTAGTCATAAGGGAAATGCAAATCAAAACAACCCTGAGATTTCACCTCACACCAGTGAGAATGGCTAAGATCAAAAACTCAGGTGACAGCAGATGCTGGCGAGGATGTGGAGAAAGAGGAACACTCCTCCACTGTTGGTGGGATTGCAGACTGGTAAAACCATTCTGGAAATCAGTCTGGAGGTTCCTCAGAAAATTGGACATTGAACTGCCTGAGGATCCAGCCATACCTCTCTTGGGCATATACCCAAAAGATGACTCAACATATAAAAGAGACACGTGCTCCACTATGTTCATCGCAGCCTTATTTATAATAGCCAGAAACTGGAAAGAACCCAGATGCCCTTCAACAGAGGAATGGATACAGAAAATGTGGTACATCTACACAATGGAATATTACTCAGCTATCAAAAACAACGAGTTTATGAAATTCGTAGGCAAATGGTTGGAACTGGAAAATATCATCCTGAGTTAGCTAACCCACTCACAGAAAGACATACATGGTATGCACTCATTGATAAGTGTCTATTAGCCCAAATGCTTGAATTACCCTAGATCCCTAGAACAAAGGAAACTCAAGACGGATGATCAAAATGTGAATGCTTCACTCCTTCTTTAAATGAGGAAAAAGAATACCCTTGGCAGGGAAGGGAGAGGCAAAGATTAAAACAGAGACTGAAGGAACACCCATTCAGAGCCTGCCCCACAGGTGGCCCATACATATACAGCCACCCAATTAGACAAGATGGATGAAGCAAAGAAGTGCAGACCGACAGGAGCCGGATGTAGATCGCTCCTGAGAGACACAGCCAGAATACAGCAAATACAGAGGCGAATGCCAGCAGCAAACCACTGAACTGAGAATAGGTCCCCCGTTGAAGGAATCAGAGAAAGAACTGGAAGAGCTTGAAGGTGCTCGAGACCCCAAAAGTACAACAATGTCAAGCAACCAGAGCTTCCAGGGTCTAAGCCACTACCTAAAGACTATACATGGACTGACCCTGGACTCTGTCCCCATAGGTAGCAATGAATATCCTAGTAAGAGCACCAGTGGAAGGGGAAGCCCTGGGTCCTGCTAAGACTGAACCCCCAGTGAACTAGACTATGCGGGGAGGGTGGCAATGGGGGGAGGTTTGGGAGGGGAACACCCATAAGGAAGGGGAGGGGGGAGGGTGATGTTTGTCCAGAAACCGGGAAAGGGAATAACACTTGAAATGTATATAAGAAATACTCAAGTTAATAAAAAAGAAAAAAAGAAAAAAAAAGAAAAAAAAAAGATCAGGTAAACAATTTAAATAACCTATAAGGAAATATAAGCAGTCATTAAAAATCCCCCCCAAAAAGCCTAGGGCCAAATGATTTTAGCACAGAATTCTACCAGATCATCAAAGAAGAGCTAATACCAATACTCCTCAAATTATTCCACAAAATAGAAGCAAAAGGAATATTGCCAAACCCACTTCATGAGGTCATAGTCACCCTGATATCCAAACCACACATAGATTCAACAAAGAAAGATAATTACAAATTTCCCTCATGAAAATTGATGTAAAAATACTCAATAAAATACTATCAAACTAGGGGCTAGAGAGATGGTTCAGTGGTTAAGAGCACTGACTGTTCTTCCAGAGGTCCTGAGTTCAATTCCCAGCAACCGCATTGTGGCTCACAATCACCTGTAATGGGATTTGATGCTCTCTTTGGGTGTGTCTGAAGAAAGCAACAGAGTACTTATATACATAAAAAGAAATAATTCTCTTTTTAAGAAAGGAAGGAAAAGAACATGGTTTTAAAAAATACCATCGCACCAAATCCAAGAACACATCAAAAAGATCACCCACTATGATCAAGTAGGCGTTATCCTAAAGATGCAGGGATGCTTCAAAATACAAGAATCCAGCAATGTAATATGTCATATAAACAAACTGGGGGCGGGGGAAGACATGATCATCTCATTACATGATGAAAAAACTTTTGGCATATCCAACATCCCTTCATAATAAAATTTTGGGGGGTTGGGGATTTAGCTCAGTGGTAGAGCGCTTGCCTAGCAAGCGCAAGCAAGGCCCTGGGTTCAGTCCCCAGCTCCGAAAAAAAGAAAAGAAAAGAAAAAAAGAACCCCCCCAAAAAAACCCAAAATTTTTGGAGCAATCAGCTATGCAAGGGACATATCTAAACATAAAAGGGCAATTTACTACAAGCCTATAGCCAAAATCAAATGGAGAGAAACTCAAAGCAATCCCACTAAAATCAGGAACAAGACTAGGCAGTCCATTCTTCCCATATCAATTAAACATAGTACTTGGAATTCTAGTTAGAGCAATAAAGCAACTATAAAAGATCAAGAAGGAACAAATTTAAAGAAAGGAGTCAAATTATCACCGTGCAACCCCAAAGATTCTACCAAGAGCTCCTATAGCTGATAAATAACTTCAATGAAGTGGCTGGATACGAAATCAACTAAAAAATTAGTATCCCTCCTATTTAAAAATGGAAAACAGTTTGAGAAAGACATCATGGAAATAATACCCTTCACAATAGCTACAAATACTATAAAATACATAGTCAAGAAAGTGAAAAGACCAGCATGATAGAAACTTCAAATCTTTGAAGAAGGAAATTGAAGGAGACATCAGAAGATAGAAAGATCCTGCATGCTCATAGATCTGTAGGATAAAAATAGTAAAAGTGGCCATTCTATCAAAAGCAATCTACAGATTCAATGCAATCCCCATCAAAATTCCAACTCAATTCTTCACAGCCCTCAAAAGAACAGTACTCAACTTAAAGAAACAAAACAAAACAAACAAAAAAAACCCAAAACCCAGAATAGCGAAAACAATCCTGAACAATGAAAGACCTTCCAGAGGTATTACCACCCTGATCTTAACCTGTACTACAGAGCAACAGTAATAAAAACCACATGGTATTGCCATAAAAACAGACATGTTGACCAGCAGAACTGAATTGGAGACCTAGGCATAAATCCACACACCTATAGGCATCTGATTTTTTTTTTATAAAGAAGCCAATGGGGAAAAATACACCATTTCCAACAACTGGTGCTGGTCTAACTGGATGTCTACCTGTAGAAGAATAAGAATAGATCCATGTCTATCACTCTGCACAAAACTCAAGTCCAAGTGCATTAAAGATCTCACCATAAAAGCAGATATACTGAACCTGATAGAAGAGAAAGTTGAACACATTGGCACAAGAGGAACTTTCTGAGCAGAACACCAATAGTGCAGGCACAAAGGTCAACAACTAGTAAATGGGACCTCATGAAACTGAAAAGAGTCTGTAAGGCAAAGAACACCACCAATAGGACAAAATGGCAGCCTACAGAATGGGAAAAGATCCAATGCCATATCTGACAGAGGGCTGGTATCCAAAATATATAAAAAACTCAAGAAACTAAACACCAACAAAGTAAATGATCCAGTTTTAAAATGGGATAGAAATCTAAACAGAATTCTCAACAAAGGATCTTAAACGGTTAAGAAGCATGTTAAAAAAAAAAGTTCAACATGCATAGCCATTGGGGAAATGCAAATGAAAATGACCTTGAGATTCCATATCACAGCTGGGAGAATGGCTAAGATCAAAACCACGAGTGGCAGCTCATGCTAATGAGGACACAGAGCAAAGGAACACTCCTCCACAGTTGGTGGGAGTGAAACTAGTACAACCATTCTGGAAATCAATGTGGAGGTTTCTCACAAGATTGTGAACAGTTCTACCTCAAGACCCAGCTATGCCACTCTTGGGCACATACCCAAAAGATGTCTCACTATACCACAGGGACACTTTCTCAAGTATGATCATAGGACCTTCATTTTTTATATCCAGAAACTGGGAAAAAAAAAACCTAGATGTCCCTCAACCAAATAATGGATCAAGAAAATGTGGTCCATTTACACAATGAAGTATTGTTCAGCTGTTAAAAGCAATGACATCCTGAAATTTGCAGGCAAATGGATGGAAGTAGAAAAAGTCATCCCAAGTGAGGTGATCTAAACCCAGAAAGGCAAACATGGTACGCACTCATGTGCGAGTGGATATTACATATAAAGTAAATGGCAATCAAGTTACAGTCCCAGACCCAGAGAGGATAAGCAAGGAACATGAGCGGGCCATCTTCTGTAACCAGGCAAGGCCTGGAGGGACTGGGACACCATCCAGTCATAAAATCATTGACCTACAAGTTGTCCTGGAAGCCTAGAAGAATTGTCATCCAAGAGACCAGAGAGACTTCATCCAGCAACCGATGGAAGCCGCTTAGTACCACAGGCAAACATTGGAGCTTGGGGAATTCTGTGGAAAATGGGGAGGAATGACTGGAGGAACCACTTGGGTCAGGGACATCAAGGGAACATGATAGAATGAGAAAACAAGTACAGGGCTCACAGAACCAACTGGCTGGGACTTATGGGGACTCTCAGAGATCAGAAACCCTACAGGTAGGGATCTGACCTAGGTCCTCTATATGTCAGTTATGGCTGACTAGCTTGGTGGTCCTGTGGAAATCCTTCCTGTGGAAGTCCCTGAGAGCAGGGACTGTCCCTGACTCTTGCCTCCTTGTGGAACCCTTTTCCTGCTACTGGGTTGCCTTATGCAGTCTTAATGTGATAGTATGTGCATGGTCTTATTGTAGCTTGCAGCCAGGATTGTATTATAGCCATGATTGGTTGGTGTCCCTAGGAAGCCTGCTTTTTTTCTGAGGAGTGGTGAAGGGAGTTGCATCTGAGGGAAAGGGGAGGTGGAGAGAGGCTGGGGGTGAGGGGAAGAAGGGTAAACTGCAGTTGGGAAGTAATACATGAGAGAATAATTTAAAAAATTAAAATACCACACACACACACACACACACACACACACACACACACACACACAAAAGAAACAAACAATGAGTTCTGACAAAGTCCCCAGAGAACTTTGTGGATGTAGTGTGGGAGGAAGGCCATCTGTAAGCAGTCAATATTCCCATTTACAATGGAATCTAAAGACTAAGGGCTGAGGGTAAGACAGGCAAGGTAGGGATGGAGGGCAGGAAGGAGGGTGAAAATCACACACCGCAGTCCTAGCCCTGCTTGGTCACTGGGGATCCAGGTAGAAATTATTTCGAGCTATGAGAGCTGACATAAAGGAAGGGGTGTGCTATAAGTGAGGACTGAGAGGTCACAAGAATGAGCAAAGCTGGGTCCACAGGGTTCTGATGGAGTCTCCAGGTAATGGAGGTAGGGTAGAACAAAACAATTTGAAAATAAAAAATGAATACTCCCCCTCAACAAAATGGACATTTTAAAGATGATTTTTCTTTTTCTTTTTTTTAAAAAGCTGTCAACTGAATCCATCAGTTAAAAGTGTTGTAAGCCATCAAATTTTTCTAGGATATAGAAAACAATATACTACATCGTATTTTAGAACCAGAAGATAGATAAATAAATTGACTCAGAAATGGCACCTGACAAAATTCAATGTTGTTTTGTAATAATAAAGAAATACAAAGTAAGATTAGAAAGAAACTTCTACAGCAAAATAAAGGCTACATGTGGGAAAGTCACTCTAGCGTCATCCTCAGTGGTAAATGACTAACGGTTTTAGCTAGCTGTAAGATAATGGGACAAAGTTCTCTCTCTCTCTCTCTCTCTCTCTCTCTCTCTCTCTCTCTCTCTCTCTCTCTCTCTCTCTCTCCTTCTGTTCAACATGGTATTAGATTTTCTGGACATGGTGGTTAAGCACAAAAAATAAAAATAGGCCATATGGAATAAATACAACAGATCCATTGGAAGAGACTACAAAGCTGTGATTCTACAAAAAAATTGCCTCACCACAACTAATAAATTAATTCAACGATCTCATCATAAGTCATAAACAAATCGAGTGAAGTACCGAGATACAAAATCACTATGCAAAATTCAGCTTTGTTCTGCACGAAGAGTGGACAGTCTGAAAAGAAAATCAAGACGATATTCCCATTGTCAGTGGACTCTAAAGACTCAACACTTAGGAATTTACTTAGTCCATTCACCTCAGTCAAAGGTGAGAGGCCTTTATTATAGGATTTACAATAAATATAAAGGATTTACTATGAACTGATGCTGGACCTGGTAACACACACCTGTAATCCCAGTGTTCAGGAGGCTGAAGCAAAAGGGTTGAGAGTTTCAGGCCAGCTTATGGTACACGGCCACTTCAGGCCAATGAGTAGTAAAACTTGTCACAAAGCAAAAGGGAAGGAAAACAGCTCAAAACATCATTGAGAGAAATAAAAGTTGCAAACAAGTGGAATGATACTTCGAGTTCCCCACACTGGAAGAGGCAATATTATATCCACACTATATGTGATCTGCAGATTTGGTATAATTCTTATAAAAATTCTGGTGGCATTTTTGTTGTTGCAGAAATAGAAATCAATCCATCCTGAAATTCATAGGGACTATCAGTGGACCCCAAATAGTCGGAAGGTCTCACATTTCCTGGTCCCAAAACCCAGCACAAAGTTACAGAAATCAAACGGTATGATGCTGGTGTGTCCCTCGCTCATGAGACAGACAGACGAGGCAAGTGAAACAGAATATGGAAGTAGCCTGGAAAAAATCCTCCTCACATGTCTGCTTAAGTGACTTTTGACAAGGGAGCCAAGACAAATCAATGGAATAAGGACACTGTTTTCAACAATCAATTCTGGGGAAAGTGGGTCGTCACATGTTAAGCTGTGCACTCTCATCTTAAGAAGAAACCTACTCTAAATGGAGTAAAGAAGTAAACAAGAGAAGACTATACAACCCTTAGAAGGAAACATGGGAAAAGCATTGTGGCATTGAATTTGGTAAAGACTTCTTGTGTATGACAGAAAAAGCATAGGCAGTAAAAAGGGGAGGAAGGGAGGCAGAGATGGAGAACAGGGAGGAAGGAGGGAGAGAGGGAGGAAGGGAGGAAGAAAAGGAGGGAGGGAGGGAGAGAAGGGGTATCATACTATCAACAGGGTAAAAATCTTAGCTCCAAGGAACTGGAGAAAATATTTGCAGACCATTCATTTAATCAAGGATTCATGTCCAGAATATGGAATTATCTCCTACTATTTAAGGACAATAATGACAATCAGGTAACCCACCTCAAAAATGTGCAGATGACTTGACTATGTATTTATTCAAAGAAGACTTACAAATGGGCAAGACGCACTGAAAAGATCGGCAGGGCCGTTCATCAGGGAAATGCATGCTGAAACCATAATGGGCCATCAATACACCGATGAGCACCCACCGGGATGGCTATTGTGTAAAAGGGGGATGGGGTGTAGAATAGCATGTGCTGCAAACTATGTGAAGACATTGGAGCATCTGCGTATCGCTGCTGGGGATGTAAACAGCGAGGGCACTGTGGGAAAGAGGCAGGTAAATTCCTCTAACACTAAATGCAGAAGTGTTACATCATCTGTCGATACCCCTCACAGGTATACTCTCGAATGAATCAAAAGCATGGATTTAAACTATCTATACATCAATATTTATAATAGCGCTATACAGAATAACATACACGCAACAAAACACTAGTCGGCCTTTAAAAAGAACAAAATTCTGACTCATGAATAATACAGATGACCCACGCAAGCATTGCGGTGACTAAACCAAGCCAGCCAAATACTTTCCTCCCACAAATAAATTATGCATAGTTGCACTTACCTGATGTACTTACAGTACACGAATTCATGAGGATAAAAACTAGAGTAGTGGCTGCCAGTGGCTGAAGGAGGAAGGAAGGTGGGTTTGGTTAGTGCGTAGAGAGTTTCAGGATGAAATGACACAGTTGTAGAGAGGGACGGCTGCAGTGTTGGAGTAATGATGTGAAGGAGCCCAGTGCCGTCCAAGTGCACGTTTGCAATCAGCTAGTGTAGCAACCTTTACATTACATATATTTACCACAGATAAAATTTCGATAACCTAAAAAATGGAGATGGACCAGATTAAAGGAACTTAAAGGGCCAGCAAGGAAAATCAGTGGCCAAATTTATGACTGGGTTCTGATGTGAGGGGAGATGCTACAAAAGCTGAAAATGGATCAGAAGACAAAACATGGAGACTAGAATGGAAAGTTTCACAGCAGTGATACATTTCACTGTATTTGACTCTTCTGTGCTTAGAAAAGCTAGCATTCTTACCTTAAACTTAGTAAGCAGACGTAGACTGATAGGACAGACAACTTAATCTCAAATGGTAAGGAAAAAGTGTGTGTGTGTGTGTGTGTGTGTGTGTGTGTGTGTGTGTGTGCTCGTGCACATGAGCGTGCATTTGTGTATGTGTGAGAGAGACAGAGAAAAACTGACAGATAAAGAGGATAGAATGTGTGTACATGAATATGTGTGCATGTGTGTGTGTGTGAGTTTGTGTGTGGATGGCTTCTTGGTTTTTAGCTTTTTTTGTAGCGTCGAAACTATTTCCAAGCAAGAAGTTTCTTAAACTCGAATATACATCAAGAAATGAGATCAAAGGACCAAGGAGACAGTGAGAAAACTGATCAGAATAGCATAGTTAAGAGGCCCTCCTGGGGGGAACAAGAATTTTAATAATTCAACAAATACTGAAGAAGCATAATTCATTAACAATCCCTGGAACACATTCGGATCTGTGTCATAAGAGGGAACTGTTTTGCTGACTGTGACCAGCCAAGGCCCTGGCATCAGCAGGAATCCAGTGACTATTACATCATAAGGAAAGCAGGGAAAAGCTTTGTGCAGTCAGGCAAACACGATGAAGTAAATTGTCGGGGAAAGAAAACCGTTTACAACCGGTCTCCTGACATTTATGCTAAGGGAAGAAAATGTAAATATGGCATTTTATTCCCTGGGAAAACGGATTTGCAACTATAAAGGCCTCCAACACAAAGTTATTAACGTAGTCAAAACAGTTTCCATAAGCAACTCCTAAGGAATCGTCCCTCAAACAGGACATGGCCCACCAGAATGACAAATGGAAAGCTAAAATGGCACTCACTGGCATCAGCAAAACATGCTGCTTACAAAGTGAGACGAAGGTGGAGGTCCAGCCCTGGGTAGATTTACCGTTGCTGCTTTGTCCAGTGGCCATGTTGGCAAGTGGCCTTCCAGATGTTCATGTTTGTACTCAATAGGCCTGGGCTGCTCTCTGCCTGGCTCATAGGAGCTTCTTTTTGTAGAGGGCAGCGATCAAGATGAGTTATATTTTCAATATTTTTTTAAATTGTACCTTATGTGTATGGATGCTTTGCTTGTGTGTGTATCCTTGCACCACTGTATGCCTGATGCCCTCCAAATCCAGAAGAGGGAGTGAGGGAGAGCCCCTGGAACTGGAGTTACAGATAGACAGTTGTGAACTGCTAAGCAGAAATTGGGTTTCAACCTGGGTTCTATGGATGGAGTACAGCCAGTTCTGAGACATCTCTCTCTAGTCCCTTAGCAAAGTTATTTAGCAAAGAGAGGACATGAAGTTGGATGAAGTATGTGTGCTGGGAGAGTTAGACGTGGAGCTGGGCACAAAAATGGAAGGATATATATATATATATATATATATATATATATATATATATGCTATTGTATTTACAAATGAATTTGCAAAGAAAAATTTTAGAAAAGGGCTTAGGAGCTAATGGAGAGTGTATAATATTTATATAATTCCCAGCAACAAATATATGATGGATGCATAACAAAAGAAGAGAGAGTGTGATGTACACAGCTAAAGAATTTGCTGCTGTCATATTGGCATTTTATCTTGTCTGTTATGTGCACAAAGTGTGGAATAATACAATGAGGAATGATGTCATATTTTGACTTCTCGTCAAAAAGCATCCAAACCCTCCATAAGGACAAAGGAAGATGCATTTGAAAGTGGAACACATGAAGCAACACCCCATGGAATTAAAATGAGAAATAATAACAGAATGGACTGATAATATATCTGATCTTATGGGTCTGTTTAGTGCATGTATGTATGCATATGGGAATGCACATGCTTGCACATGAATGTGTATTTGAGCAATGCTCATAAAAAGGGCCTAGAATAGGTCAACCCAGTAGCCCTATGGGAACCTAAGGATCCAAACTCAGGTACTGATATACTATTTCCAACCAATGAGACCCTGAGCTTGTTAGAGAAAAGTCTGACTCTGGGTCAGAAGAAAAAGTGTAAAGGAGCCTGGATTGTTCTGATATGCCCAGTGACAAATGTGACAACATGTTGAAACATGGTGGTAAAGTATCTTGTAACTCACATAACTCTTCTACAGTGGAGGCTGGCCATTGCCATATATTGTGGATAAGGAGAGCTCATTTCTCAACTCCTTTGCATCTGGGAGAGCGCTGGGGTGACTTTGAGGAATGCAGACAGACATCGGGCCAGTTCCAGCAGCACCCCACAGGCCTCAGAGCTTTAACTTGCTTGGGTCTCTGTTTCTTCTTGGAACCCAGCACATATGGAGAGCACATATATAGGCCCTGGTGTCTGGCTCAGATGAGCTCCTAGCCAACAGGCAGGAGCCAAGGGTGCCAGAGAGTCTGCTTGACCATCGAGCCAAGCCAAGATTTGAGATAACTATGGCCTCAACTAGCAGTTGACTGCACTGCATCAAACACCTTGTGGCAGGCAGAAAATGACTTCAGACGTCCTGTCTCCCTATGACCTGTGGCTGAGTTACACAGCAAATGACAGCAGGATTACCAAACACCTGACCTTAAAAGTAAAGAGATTGTCCTGACTAGTATGTGCTCATAGTCATTGCAAGAATCCTTACTAATGGAAGAAAAAGAGACAGAAGATACACCCTGTCACCTCTGGTTTGAAGACAAATGAAGGGGACCCCAAACTAAGGATGACGAGCAGGTCTAGAAACTCAAAATGACAGACTCTGCCTTGAGCCCCAGAGAACAGCATTGCGCTGCTCACAGCCTGGTTTTAGATTGCAGATCCAATTGTGATGTCAGATCTCCAAAACTGAGTACACCGTAGTGCAGGAGCCTATAACTTTATGGTAATTTGCTATAAGAGTGATAAGGGATTAGTACAGACTCCGGAGTCTGTAACAAATCAAAACACAGGGTGATGAAAGATAAAAGCCAACCAGTTTTGAGCACAGCTTTTTGTACAGAGCAATAGAAACTGGAACAGCATGGGGTATTGCATCTAGGAGATTGTTTAGTCAGAATTCCTGAGCTACTGGGCAAGAAGGAGATAATTGGAACATGAAAAAGAATGACTCTTCGTTAGATTATGAGACCAAACATATTAAAAATCCATGACCGTGAAGACACAATGAAATCAATCATCTTTGGAGGCTGTCAGAAAACCAATTCATTATTTTTTTAAAAAAAAATTAAGAAGCAAACAAACTGCTTAGCTTCATCTCTTATATCGCCAAATATGAAAGGAAGAAAAAACTTTTCTTCATCTAAGGTTCTTAGCAATGGAGGGGAAGGCGTGGTTATACTGTAGATGTGTCCCAGCATGCCTTCTGCCATTGGAACCAAAAGCAACTTGGGAAGTAAGAGAGTTATATCATCTTACAGGTCACAGACCTTCAGCCAGGAACTCAAGGCATCTGCCTCAAGCAGAAGCTGCAGAGGAATGCTGCTCACCGACTTATGCCCCCTAGCCTGCTTAGCTACTTTTCTCACATAGACCAGGCCCGGACATTGTCCACTCTGGAGGGGGACCCTTCTAGTTCAGCTAGCAATCAATAAAACACCCGACAGACATACCCAGAGGCCAATCTGATGGAGGCAATTTCTCGGTTTTGAGCTTCCTTCTTCCCAGGTGTGTCTAGATTTGTGTTAGGTTGACAGAAACTCATCACTACAGTACGTCAACCACGTGGTTAATTAATGGCTCTAAGCACAGAGAGTTAGCAGTAGTAAAAATTTCCCAAAACATCCAAATGCTCAACCCACCGATGGATTGGGGAGAATATGCAGCCAAAGGAAGTGTGTTGGAGGGGAGAATAGAGGAGAATCAGAATCGTATTGGATAAGGCTAGCCTCAGGTATCAGCTCCAAGTGTGTGCAGAGGACAGAGGTGGAAGAGGAGGGGCAAAGTGTGCTGTAGGAAGTGCTATGTGTAAATGTTTGTTTTTCAATAAATAAATTACCACGCAGTGAACAGGCAGAGAAGGCAAGGACAGACGACATATTAAAAGATGCCCCCAAACTGATGAAAGGTAAACCAATAAGGTTTAAGGATGTCCCCGTGGGTGGCCACAGCAAAGCACAATCAGCCTAAAGGATACAATCCTAGAATACTCCCATGTGTAGAACTTGGGGAGTTGGCAAAGGAAGCTGAGACACAGCCAACGTACCAGGAAGGAAAACAGGTAGAGTAACAGAAACCAGGGGAAGAACTTGTTCCAAGGTGGGATGCTGCCACCTGGACCAAAAGCTGCCTCCAAGTCAGTGGGACAGAGGTTTAAGCTCACCATTTGCAAGCATGGAATTCGTTGGTGACTTAGCTAAGAACAGTACCAGAACAGCACAAGGCTGGATCTGAGTGTGAAACAGTAATGGGGATACAGGAGAGGTGTCCAGTGTTTACAGGGAACTCATTGAAGGAGTTCCTTGTCAAGAAGTAGCTGAGAGGTAGTTAGAGGACGGCATGGGGCTGACAGAGAGTCATTCAAACTCTGGGATTTATTCCAACATATCTGTAAACTCAAGGAAGGCTTAAAGATATAAGGAAGTGAACAACAACAGAGTTCTTGTAGCATTGGGAAGGAAGGAAACTCAAAACCCCCATGAGTGCAGTATTTTTCAAGAGGAACTGAAGAGGGAGCCCAGACTGAATTCAGGAGGAAGGGCCTTCCTACAAGACAGATAATACAGTCTTCCTTCATATGGAGGCAGCCATGACCCTCAAAACCTGAGAGGTGAATCAGAGGATATCGTCGAAAGTAGTAATTTTTCCTTCCTTCCTTATTTCCTTCCTTCCTTCCTTCCTTCCTTCCTTCCTTCCTTCCTTCCTTTGAGATTTATTTAAAGTGGTGTGCGTGCGCGCGTGCACACGCGTTTGTCTGTGCGTGCGTGTGTGTGTGTGTGTGCATGTGTGTGTGTGTGTGTGTGTGTGTGTGTGCATTTGTCAAGAGACCCCCTGGAGCTGGCGTTATAGGTAGTTATGAGCTTCCTGGTATGGGTACTGAGAACCAAGAGCAGCACACGGCCTTTCCTGCTGAGCCATCTCTTCAGCACAGTTTCAATTCGTTTTAGAGCACTACCAAGGAACACATGTTTATTGTTATAACCCAATACACATGCATGCACACATTCACACATGCACACAACAATATAATGTTTGATGTTCTTAGGTACGCCCCCCCCTCTTTTTCAAGGCATCCAGGAAAACTAGGTCAGCAGGGACCAAAGTGTAACGGGGCACTCTACTGGGGAACAAGAAAATTAAGGGAATTCTATATGTCAAGAAAGCAAGATTCCCAAGAAGAGACAGGTCTTCCTACCTCAGAAATGTATGTGGATTGGGGCTATATTCTAGAACTTACTGAAAAGACTATTGTTGATGTCCATGTATATGAACAAATGATGCTTTTAATTGTTTCCTTCTTTTGTATTCCTTTTTCATTTTTCTGGAATTTACTTGGCCTGTAACTATATATACCATATACACATGTATACATGTATATATATGTATATATATGTGTGTGTGTGTGTATATATATATATATATGCCCCCAAATGATCAGAAACACTGTAACCACATCTTTTTTTTTTTGTAATCTAAAACTGTGTTATATTTACTTGAGTATTTCTTATAGACATTTCGACTGTTATTCCCTTTCCCGGTTTCCAGGCAAACATCCCCCTCCCCCCTCCCCTTCTTTATGGGTATTCCCCTCCCCATCCTCCCCCTCTTGCCGCCCTCCCCCCAACAATCTAGTTCACTGGGGGTTCAGTCTTAGCAGGACCCAGGGCTTCCCCTTCCACTGGTGCTCTTACTAGGATATTCATTGCTATCTATGGGGTCAGAGTCCAGGGTCAGTCCATGTATAGTCTTTAGGTAGTGGCTTAGTCCCTGGAAGCTCTGGTTGCTTGGCATTGTTGTACATATGGGGTCTCGAGCCCCTTCAAGCTCTTCCAGTTCTTTCTCTGATTCCTTCAACGGGGGTCCTATTCTCAAATCAGTGGTTTGCTGCTGGCATTCGCCTCTGTATTTGCTGTATTCTGGCTGTGCCTCTCAGGAGCAATCTACATCCGGCTCCTGTCGGTCTGCACTTCTTTGCTTCATCCATCTTGTCTAATTGGGTGGCTCTATATGTATGGGCCACATGTGGGGCAGGCTCTGAATGGGTGTTCCTTCAGTCTCTGTTTTAATCTTTGCCTCTCCCTTCCCTGCCAAGGGTATTCTTTTTCCTCATTTAAAGAAGGAGTGAAGCATTCACATTTTGATCATCCGTCTTGAGTTTCGTTTGTTCTAGGCATCTAGGGTAATTCAAGCATTTGGGCTAATAGCCACTTATCAATGAGTGCATACCATGTATGTCTTTCTGTGATTGGGTTAGCTCACTCAGGATGATATTTTCCAGTTCCAACCATTTGCCTACGAATTTCATAAACTCGTTGTTTTTGATAGCTGAGTAATATTCCATTGTGTAGATGTACCACATTTTCTGTATCCATTCCTCTGTTGAAGGGCATCTGGGTTCTTTCCAGCTTCTGGCTATTATAAATAAGGCTGCGATGTCTTTTTTATATGTTGGGGCATCTTTTGGGTATATGCCCAAGAGAGGTATAGCTGGATCCTCAGGCAGTTCAATGTCCAATTTTCTGAGGAACCTCCAGACTGATTTCCAGAATGGTTGTACCAGTCTGCAATCCCACCAACAATGGAGGAGTGTTCCTCTTTCTCCACATCCTCGCTAGCATTTGCTGTCACCTGAGTTTTTGATCTTAGCCATTCTCACTGGTGTGAGGTGAAATCTCAGGGTTGTTTTGATTTGCATTTCCCTTATGACTAAAGATGTTGAACATTTCTTTAGGTGTTTCTCAGCCATTTGGCATTCCTCAGCTGTGAATTCTTTGTTTAGCTCTGAACCCCATTTTTAATAGGGTTATTTGTCTCCCTGCGGTCTAACTTCTTGAGTCTTTGTATATTTTGGATATAAGGCCTCTATCTGTTGTAGGATTGGTAAAGATCTTTTCCCAATCTGTTGGTTGCCGTTTTGTCCTAACCACAGTGTCCTTTGCCTTACAGAAGCTTTGCAGTTTTATGAGATCCCATTTGTCGATTCTTGATCTTAGAGCATAAGCCATTGGTGTTTTGTTCAGGAAATTTTTTCCTGTGCCCATGTGTTCCAGATGCTTCCCTAGTTTTTCTTCTATTAGTTTGAGTCTGTAACCACATCCTTGGTTAAGCAATACAACAGTTTTGGGGACTTGTGGCTCTTTGATCCTGTCTGTCTCCCTAGCCGCCTGGGGTAATCACGCCTTTATTTTATTTCATTTCATTTCTTTATTCCATAAGCCTTCCTTGTGTCCATAAGCAATACAGAATACCTTGGCAGGATTTTGTTCTTTAGATAAATGAAATATGACATCTCACTCCTTTTGGTAAATATTATGTCCATATCTATAAATTTCTCCCCATTTCCTTTGTGATATGTGATTCTATAAACAAATATGTCAGTTTTTCTGTCCATCCAGTTTGCTACTGATGAAATGTAGTTTGTTTTCCTTTGCGAAGCCCAGTGTCTTCCTCCCTACACACTGGTGCAGAGCCTCTCTGTAGCACGCATCTAGATGGAGAGTTGCTGGATCAAAGGTTGTAAGAAAGTCACCTCAGCAGCCAGGAGAAAGTTTTCTGATCCACACTAACACATGCTTCCTGTTTTCTTTCTTAGAGACAATGGCTGATATGCCCCACCTGGCCTCAGACTGGTTATAAGCTGAAGCTGGCCTTGAACCTCTGATCTTCTTGCTTCCACCTCCCAAGTGCTCCTAAGTCAGAGGGTTCTACCCTCCAGCAGTTTTGTGCTCCTTTGGCTTTGGTGACCTTGGATACATTTGGAGGCATCATGGAGCCCAGGTTGGCCTCCACCTATATATGTGGGATTACAGACCTGTACCACCATGTCCAGTCTTCCTACTTTTCTGTGGCTACTACATTCGTTGGCGATGCTGACCACCTGGTGAGTGGGCACTGGCCATTCACTGAGGATACGAATAAGCATTTTTATCATTTCAGATTTCAGATTATTTTCTTTCACTTAAAAATGGTGGGACTCGGGGGTTGGGGATTTAGCTCAGTGGTAGAGCGCTTGCCTAGGAAGCGCAAGGCCCTGGGTTCGGTCCCCAGCTCCGAAAAAAAGAACCAAAAAAAAAAAAATGGTGGGACTTACCACACTCATTTAAGGTCTCTATTTGAAGGCAACTGACAAGTGTATATTATTTCATCCTTCTGAACTTGTTTCTAGATCTCTAAATTGACAAGAATCTTGTTATAAGGCTGTGAGGATGACCAAATATCACATGGACAGCACATATTAATGCTAAGCACTCAGTGTGTACTCAGGAATTATAGTCAGGACCCCATAAAATAACACATTGACCCCTAGACAGACCCCCAAGACAAATCCATGCCCAGTCACCTCTTCCTAAGAAGTCACTTCTCCACTCTTCGATGAGATACTATAGTGCTGTAAAGAGCTGAAGTAGAGAATCATTGAAAGGAATCCCAGGGTGTGGATAAGATCTTTCCCTCTGTAGAACTCTTACGTAGAAAGCAATGTGCCCTGACAGGCTGGGCTGATTTCCCTAACACTTGCAATGCCGAGAGGAGTCATGAAGAGCCCCAATCAGCCTGTTTTCTGCGGTGTCCTTTTTTCTCTTTCATCTCCCCTTATTGATCCTCACCCTCTCTCTCCTATCTTCCTCTCTCCCTCTCTCTTTCTTTCAACAGGGTCTCCTGTGTTGCAGGCTGGCTGCAAACTGACTACATAGCCAAGGGGGACCTTGAACCTCTGATGCTCCTGCTTCCCATGGAATGGCAGCAAAGAAAAATAAAGGAAAAAAAGCAACCAGTCATCCTACTACTATTAGTAACTAGAAGTTTTAAGAACACATTTTCTTGCTGAAAATTTTTCTTGCTTCCTTTTAGAAGTAGCCAAAGATTTATTGGCAAGCTTTATGTGAGATCCTCCTCTCCAAGAAATTCATCTAAGTATTTTTTTTTAGATAATTAGGAACTTTTAATAACACTTCAAGTATCATAAAATTTCAGTTTTTTTCTTCTAAACGACCACACTGCCGTGTCTTTCCAGTATAAATCAGGTATTCCCGTGATGGAGACACTAAGTCTAGTTTCTTTTTAAGCCAAATTTGCAAACCGAGACTGTTTAGATAATTGGTTTGCAATAAACATGATGCACCAAACTGATTGCTAAATTCAGAGAAAGGTTGACTCTCCTCGTAGAATAACCAAGAAACAATAGCAGTATTAACGACAATGAAGCTTCCATAATTAAAAGTCAAATACTGAGATAACAAGCCGAAACGACGCATGTACCAGTGGAATAGACAAATCTTGCAAATGGTTATTTTAGCTCTTCTTTATAGAAAAAAATGCTTCAAAATAACAACCTACCAAATGCCAACATATATACAGAAGTCTCATAATTTTGGTAAATTTGGTAATAATACATATTATTGAAAGAAAAATCAAATAATGACCAAAACTTTGAAGATAAAAAAGGGAAAGTTGTTTAATAAATGCTATAATTTCTATGTGCAGTGGTTTTTAGGCATTTAGCAGCAGTAATCGTCATTTTCCATAGCCACACAGTGTTTGTTCGCAGGTACCCTCTAGATCTTGAACACCGTTGATTCTGTATCCTTCCTTGGAGGCTTCTGAGGACCAATTTTCGGTAGCATCTCTTTGGCGTACTGCGTTTTATGGAGTCCAGCTTCTCGGAGTGCTAACTCAAATCGAAGTCGAGGATCAGAAATGATCTGTAGACAAAAAAAAAAATGGGATTTAAGCAAACACTGACTCATTTAGCTGGAGCACATCCTACCACTCACGCTCGTTTTTCCAAGTTGCACATCTTTAAAGGTGGCTGTCAGATGACAGTAAAGCTTGTGAGTTCTGTGACTGCAGAGTTTCCACTAGAAATGTCCAAACTGTGGTTTACACTATCACTTTCCACTGCATTACTTGTTTTCAACATAAAGTGAGTTCAATATTATATACTACAATCAGATACAATATATTATTTTAAAAAATAATAAAGGAACCTTGCTTTCAGTACTATTAGTGGTTATTTATTGCTGGCTGGAATCACATAGATAAAGGATTATTAATGTAAATCTGCTTTAATAGACAAATCAATCTTTGGAATATATTTTTCAGGAGATGTTAGTTAAGAGAGCCCTAGTTTTAAGTGTATGAGTGTGTGTCTGCCTGCACATATATGTACCATGTGGGGGTGTAGTGCTGACAGAGGCTAGGGGAAGGTGTGGGAAGTTACTTAATGAATCCTGCATAATTAAAAATCAAATTGTAAAATAACAATCAGAAGAAATGTAGCTGTGGATTGGTAATTTTTTTAAAGATTTATTTATTTATTATATATAAGTTCACTGTTGCTGTCTTCAGACACACCAGAAGAGGGCATCAGATCTCATTACAGATGCCTGTGGGCCACCATGTGGTTGCTGGGATTTGAACTCAGGACCTCTGGAAGAGCAGTCAGTGCTCTTAACCCCTGAGCCATCTCTCCAGCCCAGAATTGATAATTCTTGCAAATAATATTTATGTATTTTTCCAAATTATGTCTTACCAGGTGATGGCCCGGGTAACAGAAATCCAGTGGTCTTGGTTAATTTGGTAATAACGCCTAGAACTAGAGTTGTGGGAAGTTGTGGGTTGCTAGGTGGTGCCCGGGAGACAAATCCAGGCCCCTTGCAAGAGCCCTGAGTGCTCTTAACTGCTCAATCATCTCCCCAGCCCCCTGAGCATCTTCCGACAGCCGCCTTAACTTCACCGTCATTTAGTAATGTGCAAATTACTCACAAACATGTGGTCACTCCTAGAAAAAGGGAGTCTGGGGCTGGATTTCTATTTCAAACAGAACTGGAAAATGCCCCGACCATCATGCTAAGTAGGAGTAGACAAACAGATACTCTGGCTTCTCTTCTCAATTACGCTTAATTGGCCCGTAGTCCTCTTCCTATGAATCTTAAACGTCAACACATTCTTTGCCATGATAAGAGATGACCACGTCTGGACATTTTACCCCAGTCTAATGTAACCCAACTCCCTAAGAGACACGGTCGTGAGTTTCTAAAAATCGCTTCCTCCATGAGTTCCTGACTGAATGGGAGCAATGGGAGGTTCCCAGGTAACTAATGTGTGACGCTGCCTCATGTAGTGAAACATGGGGGTGTGTGTGGTGCTGCTGGCAGGAGGACGCTCTCAGGTAAGAAACAACCAGGGCAGCCTTGAAGTCTGACTTAATCTTTCCAGTAGTCAGAGAGGGAGGAAGAGAGACCTAATCGAACAGGGAGGCCTCACATACAAACGTTGAGGTAAAGCAGGTCAATTTTAGGATGAGGTGAGTTTGGGTAGAATACTATGCCACTGAGGAGCTTGGGGGGAAAAGGACACTCAGACTGAAATTTGGATCTCGTAGCCTTGAAGGCTGTGCTAACTAGCCCCACAGTGTTTGTTTCTGCTTTTAGCATCAAAGTATGGCCACATAGGATGAATCTGATCATCAGGTCGGAATAAATTAAGGTGCTGGGGGAAGAAAAAGAGATGGAGGGAGGGAAAGGTCAGGAGGCTACTCTGACTGTCTAGACATGAAGTAATAAATACTTAAACCTGTCTGGGAGTAGAGACGACCTAACTGTCAGACATAGTCTAAAGGGAAGACTCAATGACAACCAGTCAGAAGCAGGGCTGGGGTAGTGAGAAGCACAAGGCCAGAATAACCCAAAGGTCTGAGAAAAAAACATCTGAGCCTTGGTCCCTGGCTTCTCCTCTGTCCCCATGTATTCTGAGCCACTTTCAAGGACTCCCACTCCCTCTATGATCTGCTGCTGTTTACTCCCGAATTCTCTTTAAGATTCACCTCCTTCTCCAGCACCAAGGGCTGTGGCGCCTTCAATTTTTTTTCATTATCCAATTTTTTAGTAAAAAGTAAATGAAGAGAGAGGTTTCTCCTCCCCAGAGGCTGGTAATCAGGTTTTTGAAAGGATGCTTTAGACCCCCTCACCCTAAACGTGACACGGACAAAACAAATCTCCTCCCCCCAGACTTGTTTTTCCTTCTGCTCAGTTCTTATGTGGCAATAATTTGTTGAATCACTGCCGAGTATCAGGCAATATCCTAGGCAGTTGATATTTATTATTTCCAATCCCCAGAAGAACTTTGCAAGTAATTATTTTAAAGATGAAAGAAACAAACATAAAGATGTTAATAGCTTAGGCGAGTGCACGCAGCCGGTAAATCTCGAGTGTGGATTTGAATCCACAATGCGCAACTGCGGTGCTTGTCGAGCTTGGAGTCCTCCTCGATTCGATTCCTTTACCGCTCCCATCCCCCATCGCTCCAGTCAGAGCTGCGCATGACTCTTTCACCACCACTTCCACTCCTCTCCTCCCAATGTCCAACTATTTCCCATTCAAGATCCGAGGATAAAATACAAATGTCACTATTTAACTTACCTGCTTTTAAATAGCATGTCTGGTCACGGGACAAAGGTCAGATGTCTGAATAAAAAGGCTTCCTGTGTACCACAGCTGGGCCCTAGCCCAAGTTTCCATTCTCATTTCAGCACTTATCCTGTGCCGGTGCCTCTGTCTCACAGTAAAGACATTCAGCGAAAGGCCTTCTCTCAGTCTTTTCTGTCTGGGAAACCCCTGATAGCTTGGCCCAGAGCCTTAGGACTCTTCCTTTCCCTTAGTTTCGCCTGTGTAGGGGCCAGTTGCCTTTGTACTATCATAGCTGGTTCTAGAGAGATATATACCTACACGTCCCTAAAAGTAATTCTTCTCCCTGTGCACATTAGCCTCTTTTCCCTTTAAACTGTAAATCGCCGTGAATGAGTTTAGTAACAACTGCCCCAGATCGGAAACTCTGCTCCTGCTCAGAAGTGCCATCTCTCTAACCTCCCCCCGACAGAGTTCTCCCTTCTCTCCTCACACTGGGCACAGAACTGGCTTCACACTGTGCTTTACCTCTGAATGTAATACTTCCCTTCTTAACCTAGAGAGTCACTTCTCTCGGGAAGGATCAGTCTGGCCCATTTAGGTGGAGCCAAGAGCTACACTCTTGCACAGAACCAGAATAACAGTGTCTATTTCATAAATATTTGATTACTAATGAATGAAATTTTCACCTTACTATTCACCATCAAGTATGCAGCACACAGGGGAGGTACTTTGAACTCGTTTGGCAACAGGTTTCTTGAGATATTGGCGTGCTCTCCCTAGTTCTGTAAAACTCATGAATGCTTACTTACTTAATTTGGGTGATATTCATTCATTCCTATGTCTTCTTTTCTACCCTTCTCCGCTAAAAGTTCTTTTAAATCTCTCTTCTCAGTTCCAGCCACAACCAAGACACATTCTAAACTCCTGCAAACAGCTCCAAGATCCCTCGATGGTGCTGCCACAGAAAATGCTTTATCCTTAGCTCGAAGAACAAAACTTGGGGTAGCTGTCTTCAGTACTGCCTGTCGATCTCATTAGATGCCTATTTGATAGTATCTATGCCATGAATTTAGAATATAAACTCATAATACAACAGAGAAATCTTTGAACCTGAAAGAAATACCAGTGACCATTTTTTTAATCAATGACTTTTGCATAAAATGTTACAAAACCTCTTTCAGTGACAGATATGTTTTTGAACTGTTTTGTTTTATGTCACACTTTTATAACACTTAGATTCATCCAGCAATTATGGTTTATTATTTACAAATAGAAAATATGCTAATCTAGTCCAGGCTCTTTCCAGGTAAATATTAAAAATCATTAGTAACTCAGAGCGCACGCTTGAACGGTTCCTCCAGCTCTCTGCGTGGACTCTACACCAGGACCGCCAGTTCCCGTAAGTACCTGCTGCTCATTGTATGTGGTCAGGGTGAAGAGCGGCTTTTGAAGAGTGAATTCCTCCTCACTCACAGCGCCTATCCGAGCTTTCCAGGCCAGTGTCTCTGACATCATTCTAACTGGATCAGACCGGACAGCGACAGCAACCTGAGGGAAGAGAAAGCAGGGACGCTCAAGTGGGGATACAAGTCAAAGGCTTCTGGGTAAGATTATGGGTTTGCCTAGTGACCATTACAAAATTTTTATTACGTCTAAAACAGTAGCGGAAAGAGCAAAGGAATATTAAACCCAGGCCAGTCCCAGATACTAACAAAGGAGTTACAACACATGTCAAACAAAACATTAACAATTATAACCACCCGTTAACGATTAGTCATAATTATGATTGATTTCAGATTATATATATTCATCTGTGTGATAAAAGTCAAAGGCAATCGGACATTGGAAACCCCCTTGAAAATGGCAGATAGCAACAAAGATTCATATTTCAGCAGCCATCCACCTGTGGTTATGAGTATCAGCACATGAGGTTTTCTGGTAAAGTCGATTGCGCGGTCATTGCTGGGCAAGCTGGGTGCACTTCCATTGTACTAGGAGAGTGGATTTCTCGGGACTGTCACAGAAAATGCATCACCTTTTGACTATAAAGCCGGAGAGCCATTTTACCATGAAGTCCTTGTCCTACATAGTAATAACTATTCTGACCCAGATCTTAATGAAAGGAAGTCACTAATTTTGTCAATAATATGCAACATTACCCACACCTGCCTATTAATTCTGCAAGTCAAGAATTTGCATGACGTAAATGGCATTTTAATGCCATTTCAAACTGTAATAAAATGACTGGGGTCAAATGTAATTTAATTATTATAGGTTTCCTGGCACAAATGTCATATATTATAGTTCTAAACACTGATTCTTTATGGTGAGAACTGAAGACTTTTCTTAAGGACTACTGGGTAGAAGGAGTTCTAGTCACATGGATTCTATAGTACCCATTCTGTAGTTACATTTGCAACATGAGTATATTCAGTGATTGTGACGTTAAGTCTGTCTCCAGAAAGTCATAGTGTGTAATTCTTTGCTAATAATTGAATAATTTGATTTTCAGATATAGAATAAACAGAATTTATAGTCTTATGCTTTGAATTCATCTCTGCAGTCTATTGTATCAAAGAGGAGGAGGATGTGAAAGCTGTCTTAATAGGAGTCCTATTTGACGCTTACT
Source organism: Rattus norvegicus (assembly GCF_021556685.1). Lineage (NCBI taxonomy): Eukaryota > Metazoa > Chordata > Mammalia > Rodentia > Muridae > Rattus > Rattus norvegicus. Next base: position 42,533,538 of record NC_141536.1, read on the forward strand.
AGCTACGTGACTCCGGAAAAAGCACCTGACCTCTTGGTTTCTGCTTTTACAACATAGGAGTGTTAAGAATACTTAGTTCAGAGAGACACTGAGGAAGCAAACGGAGTTTCACCCAGAAGCATTGGAATAGGCCTTTGCACTCACAAATTTGAACTCTAGTTAATGCAAACCTATGGGGCAGGTACTGGCTTTAGTATTCCCATTTTCCAGATGAGAAAACAGAGCCAAGGCAGGTTAAGTAAACAATTCAAGTTTTCTCTGGCATTGAATACTTAACCAGCTGTTCCAGTGTTAAAGGACAATCAAGGCCAAGGCTGGTACAACTTCTACTCACTCAGAAAGGAACTACACAGTCACTTCCCATTGGCTAGGCTGGGCAGTTACCATTTGAACAAATTGTTGGGGGTCAAAGTTCAGAAAAATTACCAGAGAGAATATCTCACATGTCTCGATTTCTTCAGTCCCTGCATTTGCCATGGACTGTCTACTTTTATCTACCTTGCCTGCGTTTCTTAGGCAAGGCCATGGTAAGCTTTTAAGGCTGTACAAAGAAGGTATTTGTAAAGTAGTGCTTAAACTGGCTTGTTGGCTGTGGGATTTTTCCAAGCAAAGATTCCCACTTGAGAGTGGATTATCTTGCTCTACCACATTTTTGAGGACAGGGAAGTCCTTTGACTGGAAACAGAGTTTCACTGATGCAAACAGATACTGTTTGGATAATGAACTAGAGAGGATATGGACACACTTAGATCTTGGGAGAGAGCTCTTTAAATGCGCCTGATAAACTTCTTTAAATATATCAAGAAACTGGACCTGGTTCAACATAAACCTCACTGGCTCCTGGGAATGAAAAATCATGTCCTAGTTTGGAAACGTTACATTTTGTATAGCAGATATCATGATCTAAGTCCCAGTAATAATGTCATTAGCACGCTTAGAAACATTAAAAAACAAATGAAACTTTCCAAATTGAAAACACCTGTTTTCGTAGGGCTTCCAGTCGCCTCTCTCTCTCTTCTTCCTCCTGGACTTCTTGAAGGGCCAATTTTTTTCTATCCATTAAACGCTTCTCCAGCAATTCTTGTCTATATTTCACCCTTTGAAAAGAGACACAGGACAGGTAGGTGGGCCATAATAACACTCTCTCTCTCTCTCTCTCTCTCTCTCTCTCTCTCTCTCTCTCTCACACACACACACACACACACACACACACACACACACACACACAGAGTACACAGATAAGAGCACAACTGGAGCCTTCTCAGAAGGGATACCACTCCACAGTTTGATTTTACTTGGTTTAATTTCTTAACCCAAATAGTGAGAGGCAATCTACCGCTGTATTCCAGTAGCCAGTGAGATGCAGAAAAGCCTGGAGTAAAGTCCAGCTGAGTTCAGGCTTCTCTGTCACCATGACCCTGTTGGCTAGCTGCCGTAGCTACAGTAAAGGTGCCCTGAGCGATAACCACCCTATCCTGAGCTGTGACACAGCCTTCAGATGACAGGTTTGAACACAGCTTGAGGAACTATAGAGATTGAGTCCCTGACCAAATGCACATACTTTTAGAACGCAGGGTAAAATAAAATTGCTGTAATACTGTGCTTAAATTATTTAGGTTACTAGAACTTAAACTATACTTCGGATACAGTGTCTCTCCGTGAAATGGGCTTATGCGCATGTTAAGAAACTTTACAAATTGCACTCTGACATCTGTAGATGGCAGCAAAAACATGACTTTTCTCCTTCAGCTTTAGTTTTCCATCTCCTTTCAGATCATCAGACATTAAAATAGGGTGCATTAAAACATAGCTCAATGCTATGAGCTCACCTATCCCTCTCTGTAGGCATTCCTTCTACGCTCTGCCCAACAGTTGCCTAGCAACAGCCAGGTAGGCCTGGCTGGCTAAAAAGGGGGGTGGGGTGGGGTGGGGGCTGTTTGGCCTCTCTGACTCTCTGACTCTCTTCTCTCCCTAACCCCTTTCTCCCTCCCCCTCCTCCACGTGTTCCTGGCCAGTTTCTCTTCCTCCCCCTTCTCCTCCTCCTCTCCTCCTCCTCCCCCTCCCCCTCCTCCTTCTCTCTCTCCCTCTACTTCTCCCTCTCTTTCTTCTGTCTCTTCTCTCTCCTCTCTGTCTCTTCTCTCTCTCTGCCTCTACTCCCTTCTCAGCTCCCTTTCCCATACCCACAATCTCTATTCTATAGCAGACCCTTTGTATGGCTGGGGGCCGAGGGATGCCTCAGCATGGCCTTGCTGAGGCAGGCACCCCCTCCCACCACCCCATACCTCAGTCCATACAGCATATCCTTGGTTTTATAAAACACACTATCACTCTCTGCTGCCCCTATTTGAGCATCAAGTACTGCTGTCTTCTTGTCAAGGCCATTATATTGGCTTAAGAGGAGGAGATTCGCCTGAGTTCTCAGGAAGATGGGGCCCTGCTAGCTTTCTACAGGCAGCAGCTTAGATTTAATTCGTGTTGTCACATTAGTCGCTGACGCCCTTCACCCTCAGTGTCCACAGCAGTCTTTTCTATGGAGGTGTCTTTGCTGGCCCTCCATGCTGGAGATTCCGATATGTGCTGAGCGCTCAGAAGGCCGAGGTCTTGTACTAAGTGCTTTACGATCCTTTCTTTTTAGACACTTCACAACAATCACAGGTAGAGGGTATAATTTTGTATATATAATTTTGTCTTTTACAGGTATGGAAATGGAGGCACGGACAAACGGTGTGATTTGTCCAAAGTCTCGTGCGCATTAAGTAGCAGAGCAGAAATGTAACCCAAAATGACTGTTCTCAGCACCACAGCTTAGCCCCCACTGTCCTGTCCCCTGCAGTTAACCTCTGTGCTGTCCTTTTCCCTAGATCTCTCCTCTTACATCAAGTGTCCCCAAACACCTACTGTGCTAGACAGTGTGGTCATGCAGGGAATAGAAGTTTATAACTTAACATAGAAGCAAGACATGCCTGAGAACCAAACAAAGTTCTCAGACTTGGCAGGCAGGTACAAATGTGGTCCCCTGGTGTTTCAGGAAAGTGAGGTGGCCATTTGTTGGATTGTTGAGGTACATAAGAAGAGCCTCACGGAGGAAGGGCATTTGAGCTGCCTCCACAGGATGAGGATTTTGGAGAAGCCAGGAGTGGTGAGAGCAGAGAGAAGGAGACAGTAAGGGTGGGGTGGGGGCCTGATAATGGACACCTTTCTGGTCTCGTCCTAGTCACAGACAGCATGGAACCCAGGCAGAGCGGTGCAGGGAAGCCGTGGCAGGCTGGGCCTGGAGGACATTTTGTTTCCTCAGATGTGCTTTGGGGAGGAATATTCTTGAAATTCTGCTTGCTCATGAAATGGCAGTGAAGGAAAAGCACAGGGTGAGGACGGAAGAAAAGCTCATGAAAGAGGAAGGTTACTATGGGATCCGAGAAGGGCAATCCTAGCCTTCTTTGAAGGTCATGGTCATAGTGCCAGCCCAACTGTGGGTTCAAGGGCCGCAGATCAGCATGCTCTCTATCTCGCCTGCCTCCATGTGGGAAGCTGTAGTTCCCATTCCCTCCATCTTCACTAAGGCGTGACATGACACAACCTCCCTAGTGAGGTTCTACTCAATTTCAGCACTGAGTACGAGCTACTTGAACTTCTGGGAAGGTTCAATTAAAAGATACCCTGGGACTTGCCAATTACCATATGCTAATTCTCAGAACCTTGGAAAGTTTTTCTTCCTGTGGGACATATAGGTTGCTTTGTCTGCAACAAAGTTTTTATTTTTTTGTCTGCTTTGTGGGAAGTAATAGTGGCCCTTGCCAGGGGAGCTTGACTGGTGAGGAAGAAATTGCAAATGAGAATGTGGCATTTATTTCCATCTGAAGCATGAAGAAGTCTGGCTCACAGTTTGTTTTGAGGCTCATTCTTCATTTAATAGGTATTTCTTGACTCGGTGCCAGCCAGGAATCAAATATTGCATCAGGCATGTGCAGTGACCAGTTAGCCTGGGTGATATCCTCCTGTCACGGCACGGCGGGCAACTCTACCAGAAGTTTCAAGATGGGACAACTGTGAGATGGGCCTTGGGGGTGGGTGCTTTGATGAGACAATGAGGCAAAAGCCATTGGCGGGGGTACATATATATGCCAGATTTGGGAGCATGTCTTAGAAGTGTTCTGAACCCAAGACTCAAAGGGGCGGGGCCGGGGCCGGGGGAGCAGCTGTGAAATAAGAAAAAGAAAGGATCATGTGAAAGTCTAGAGTTGAGAGACTGTGGTAGGATTGGGGGATAGAAAAGAAATCCAGTACGGTGACATATGAGTGTGGTGAAATGAGGGGTGACGTAGCCTCAGGCTGAGGGGATAAGAGAGTCATACTGTGAGACTCTGTGAGCAGGAGAGAGGAGACTTTTGAACAGAGAACTGGGTTGATCAGAACTCTAGGGGAGGATGCAGGACAGGTGGCAGGGAGGCGAGATAGAGCAATCTAGACCAGAGCTGGTTGTTTCTCAACCTGTAGGAGAAAGAGACAGTGGCAGAAAGTCTAGAAGATGTGGATTTAAGACAGAAGAAATAAAATAAATATAAAATGTCAGCTTGTTTTATGGGGGTAGGAAAGTGACAGAGATAGGAAGAAATTACAGCTTCACAACAAACAAGAGCATCCAGCCCCGAGGCTGGGAACTTAGAAGGGAAACAGGAAACAGGCTTTGGATTGGCACAGCACTGGTTCTTGGACCTGGGCTAAAGGAAGGAGAAAACTCCATCAGCAGATGAAACTAGAGTCACGGGGAAGATGGCTGCCTTCCACGATATGAGTGTAGGGTCTGAAGAGAAATGGGTCTAGGACTAATTTCCAAGGACATGACACTTAAGAAGGGGACAAAGAAAGAAAAAAAACTATTTAAGGAAACAAAGAGGATAAATGGTCCCAGGAAGATAAGGAAAATATAACCTAAAATGTCAAATGCTACAGAAAAATTGGTTGTAATCCAAAGTTATTACCGCATTGAATTGTGGGGAGTCATTGTTGATGTTGGCAAGAGCAGACTTTGGCGAGGTAGCTGAAGGCTTACGGGAGTAAGAAAGATGGAGGAGCTGTGGAGAAAACCCCAAGACTGATACAGGTGGGAGCCAGGCACGGGCCAGGGCTGCAGAAAGCACAAGCTGGTCACTCTGCAGGGAATGTAGTCTAAGTTGTTCAGATGAGCTTAACCTTTGAGAGAATTCAAGGGCACCAGCAACGCAATGACTAAATTTCTTACAGATGCTGGGGCTTAAACTCAAACAATGCTTTGCTTAAAAGAGGAAGACTCCAGGAGCTACTTCTACTCCAGATAGAAAATTGTCTTTTTCCTGAAGAGAAGTGATGCAGAAAAGAACTCTTGGGAGAAAGCCAAACACTCACATATTCATGGGGAAAGAAAATAGCAACACAGTAAAGCCAATCATTTGGAAAATTTTCCACATAAATACTTTTAGTCATTTGAGGTAGCAGATTTTCTCCAAATTAAACTGTTGCTATGAAAGTCAATGTCAGGAAACGGCTAAACTCAATAGTTTTTAAGCTGTGCACCGAATCCCCAAACAGGAGCCTTGCATTCATTTCTCACTCTATTTTATGCTCTCTGAGTCTACAAAGGTGGAAAGTGCTGTAAAAGAGGCATTTGTAGCTTCTCTTGGGGGAGGAAGGGCATCGTATTGTTCAAAAGCAACAGCTGCTGCAGAGTCAGGCCAGGCATCAACAATAATCTGAGGACTTTATAAGCTGCCAGACTTTTGTGAGGTTGGAGGGACAGTAGCTTTCATGTGAAAGTAGAGAATCTGGGTATCACCGAGGAGACCTGAATTTGTGCTAAACTCAAAGAAGTGAGTGGACCTAAGTCCAAGTGGATCAAGGACCTCCACATCAAACCAGATACACTCAAACTAGTAGAAGAAAAAGTGAGGAAGAATCTCAAACATATGGGCACTTGGGAAATTTTCCCGAACAAAACACCAATGGCTTATGCTCTAAGATCAAGAATCGACAAATGGGATCTTATAAAACTGCAAAGCTTCTGTAAGGCAAAGGACACTGTTGTTAGGACAAAGCGGCAACCAACAGATTGGGAAAAGGTCTTTACCAACCCTACAACTGATAGAGGGCTTATATCCAAAATATACAAAGAACTCATGAAGTTAGACTGCAGGGAGACAAAAAAACCCTATTAAGAATGGGGTTCAGAGCTAAACAAAGAATTCACAGCTGAGGAATGCCAAATGGCTGTGAAATACTAGAGAAATATTCAACATCATTAGTCATGAGGGAAATGCAAATCAAAACAACCCTGAGATTCCACCTCACACAAGTCAGAATGGCTGAGATCAAAAACTCCAGTGACAGCAGATGCTGGAGAGGATGTGGAGAAAGAGGAACACTCCTCCATTGTTGGTGGGATTGCAGACTGGTACAACCATTCTGGAAACCAGTCTGGAGGTTCCTCAGAAAATTGGACATTGAACTGCCTGAGGATCCAGCTATACCTCTCTTGGGCATATACCCAAAAGATGCCTCAACATATAAAAGAGACACGTGCTCCACTATGTTCATCGCAGCCTTATTTATAATAGCCAGAAGCTGGAAAGAACCCAGATGCCCTTCAACAGAGGAATGGATACAGAAAATGTGGTACATCTACACAATGGAATACTACTCAGCTATCAAAAACAATGACTTTATGAAATTCATAGGCAAATGGATGGAACTGGAAAATATCATCCTGAGTGAGGTAACCCAATCACAGAAAAACACACATGGTATGCACTCATTGATAAGTGGATATTAGCCCAAATGCTCGAATTACCCTAGATGTGCAGAACACATGAAACTCAAGACGGATGATCAAAATGTGAATGCTTCACTCCTTCTTTAAATGGGGAACAAGAATACCCTTAGGAGGGGATAGGGAGGCCAAGTTTAGAACAGAGGCTGAAGGAACACCCATTCAGAGCCTGCCCCCATGTGGCCCATAAATATACAGTCACCAAACTAGGTAAGATAGATGAAGTAAAGAAGTGCAGGCTGACAGGAACTGGATGTAGATCTCTCCTGAGAGACACAGTCAGAATACGGCAAATACATAGGCAAATGCCAGCAGCAAACCACTGAACTGAGAACGGGACCCCCGTTGAAGGAATCAGAGAAAGGACTGAAAGAGCTGAAGGGACTTGAGACCCCATATGAACAACAATGCCAAGCAACCTGAGCTTCCAGAGACTAAGCCACTACCTAAAGACTATACATGGACTGACCCTGGACTCCAACTGCATAGGCAGCAATGAATAGCCTAGTAAGTGCACCAGTGGAAGGGGAAGCCCTTGGTCTGCCAAGGCTGGGCCCCTAGTGAATGGGATTCTTGGGGGGAGGGTGGTAGTGGGGGGAGGGTGGGGAAGGGAACACCCATATAGAAAGGGAGCAGGAGGGGTTAGGGGGATGTTGGCCTGGAAACCGGGAAAGGGAATAACATTTGAAATGTAAATAAGAAATACCCAATTTAATAAAGATGGAAAAAAAAAAAAAAAAGAAGTGAGTGGACCTCAAGGTGAGGCCAAAACTTCGTCTGATGTCAGTGAGACCTGGGCAAACTTACATATGAAAATCTAGATCTTTTTATCTGGAATCATTGGGTAGCTGCAATCTAAACAGCTATGGCAAACAAGGCGGAGAGGCTTGCCAAGAAGGGCTCACACTGGCGAGCACTGCGATTACGAAACAACAATATTCCCACAAGACCACGGAAGCAGTAAGACGGAGCCAAGAGGGGGCGTTTCGGTTAGGGTACAGGAATCAACACTGAACTGTTCCACCCTGATGCACCGCGCATGTGATTTGCTCTGCTGAAACAAACTGTCTACAAACAAACTTTCCTCCTAGAGTTAAATTCATGAACCCCAACATTCAGCATGGTAGTGTTGAACGTGTGTGTGCTGAGATCTCCCTACCACAGGGACTGCAGCAGCAGCAGCAGCAGCGCCTCGGGGAATGGGTTTTTTTTACCAGTTGGGAAACCCATTCTGGGCTCAAATCTCACTCAGAGGGTGATTCTTCTCACCATATGAGGGAGAGTCCCCTGTTAGAAACAAGGCACTCAGGAAACAGTGTGTAAATCAAAACAGAGGTGAGTAACACCTTCCGTATAGGAGACCCGGAGCAAACACTGAGTCTGAAACATAACCACTGTGGGTCAGCCCTCCAGCCCCAGGGGAGGGGGAAAGTCAGCTCCTCTCAACTCCAGGAACCCCAGAGACTGAACCCCACAAATAGCTTTGTGAGTCCTGACTCAAGGCGGTGACATCTGGTACAGATGTGCAGGAGGCAGGAGCAAATCTCAGAGCGATTCTGGAGAACCAGGGACGGATGAGCCCAGGCCAGCCCCAAACAGACCATTCATCCCCTTGTTCCTTTGGGAGACTCTTGGAATCCCGGTTCCTGGTTGACTGTCAGTGTGATTCATCATCACTGCTATCTCCCCGCCTCCCAGGTGCCAAACACTGCTTCAGGTGCAATGTTTCCGCCCTGTGATGTTTTACATGATTTACAGTTTGCTTTATAAGCAAATGACTAAGTCAACACTCTGGCAAGAGCTGTTCCTCAGTAAGTTAGTCTGGGGTGACCACATCATAGACTGGAGAGCCGTTTCTTGGATAACTATGAGACAATGGTTCTTAGCTGTGAGCGTACCAAAAGCTGATGCCAGGACACCAGCTGCCTGCTAATTCTATCAAATCCTACTGGTGGGGCCCAAGCACTGGTACTTGGTGAGACATTCCCTCGGAAAATGCTAATAAGCAAGGACCAGGCTGAAGACAATGCTAGGCAGCTCAGCCAGAGCCTCGAACAGTCACCTGGAGGCTGGGCGACTGGCTGCCTTTACCCCTGAACCCAGAGGTACTCAAGAATGGAGCCTGCAATCAGTATTTCCAGTAAGTTTCTGAATGATACGAACGCTGCCAGCCTGGGGACCACATTCCAAGAACTACAACATAGATAAATATATACATTAAAGGGACTTTACCTGACTATTGTTATCGAGACAAAACCAGGTACAAATTACTACCTAGGCAGGACTTATTTCTGTCTGTGAGCCCACACATCACAGTCACACGCTTCAGGTCCAAGCCAAACTAGACATTTCTAACAGTGCTATCGGCATTAACCCTGCCCTCTCATACCTGCCTGTGTCCCCAAAACATATGGATGGTAGGCTCCCTGGGTGACCACAGCCTGAGGGTTGGGATCAGTGTTGTTGATGGGCAGACATAACCAATGCTGTTACAGAGCTTGTTTTTCCCTCAGATGAACAGAACGTATCTCGATGACAGCTGAGTCTGTTCAGTGGATCGAGGCAGAGCAGAATAACCAGAAGCATAGTCGCCCAGAAGAGGTGGCATGCTCTCCCTTTCTCAGAATAGTCCTGCGAGCTACAGAAAGGTGGGTACTTTATCACCAGCTACAAACCCCACAAAGAAAAGTCAAGTCCATTTCCTGTTGGTTTTAATCAGTGCTAAGCCAGATATTCAAGACACCTTGAGATGGAATAGGGACTTGACTCAGGAATGTGGGATTGAGGGCGGATAGGACAAGGTGTGAAGAGAGGGCCCAGGATGGTGTTACAAATGTCACATTGGCCTTTTCCTCCATGTTAATACAACAAGCCACTCTTGCTGCCGTGTATTTACCCTTCCCTAACGCCATTCCTAATGGTTTCTACCTGACTTTCTGTAATCTATTTTATAGTCTTACCTACACTCAAAGTTCTACCTACACAGCTCCTTGCCGATAGTATTGTAAGTGGGAGTTGGGAATATACACTGGGGTATCTGCTGAGATTTTAAAAGAATAAAACTGACAAAAGCCCATCTTTCCCCCAATTACCTTGTCCTAGAAAGTTTTAACACAGTTGATGATAAAACACACTCCATGAGCTCATTCTTTTTTTAAAATTTTTTTATTAGATACATTTCTTTACATACATTTCAAATGTTATACCCCTTCCCAGTTTCCTGTCCATAAGAACCCATCCTTTCCCCTCCCCCTCCCCCAAACGGGTATTCCCCCATCCATCACCCTTACTGCCCTCCCCCATATTCCCCTGCACTGGGGGGTCCAACCTTGGCAGGACCAAGAGCTTCCCCTTCCACTGGTGTGCCAACAAAGCTATTCCCTGGTATATATGCAGTTGGAGCCCTGGGTCAGTCCATGTATAGTCTCTTGGCAGTGGTTTAGTCCCTGGAAGCTCTGGTTGGTTGGCATTGTTGTTCTTATGGGGTTGAAAGCTCCTTTAACTCTTTCACTACTTCCTCTAATTGCCCCCAAGGGGGTTCTGTTCTCAGTTCAGCAGTTTGCTGCTAGCATTGACCTCTGTATTGGACATGCTCTGGATGTGTCTCTCAGGAGAGATCTATATCCGGTCCCTTTCAGCATGTATTTTCTAGCTTCATCAATCTTATCTAGTTTTGGTGGCTGTGTATATATGGGCCACATGTGGGGCAGCCTCTGAATGGCCATTCCTTGAGTCACTGCTCTAAACTTTGCTTCCATATCCCCTCCTATGGATATTTTTTCCCTTTTTAAGAAGGAGTGGGAGCATCTGCATTTTGGTCATCCTTCTTCTTGAGCTTCCTGTGGTCTGTGGATTACATCTTGGGTAATTCAAGCTTTTTGGCTAAATCCACTTATCAATGAGTGTTTTTTTTGTGATTGAGTTACCTCACTCAGGATATTTTCTAGTTCATTCCATTTGCCTATGAATTTCATAAAGTCATTGTTTTTGATAGCTGAGTAATATTCCATTGTGTAGATGTACCACATTTTTTGAATCCATTCCTCTGTTGAAGGGCATCTGGGTTCTTTCCAGCTTCTGGCTATTATAAATAAGGCTGCTATGAACATAGTGGAGCATGTGTCTTTGTTGTATGTTGGAGCATATTTTGGGTATATGCCCAGGAGAGGTATAGCTGGGTCCTCAGGTTGTGGAATGTCCAATTTTCTGAGGAACCTCCAGACTGATTTCCACCATGAGCCCATTCTTAATCACTCCGACCACCTGTTGTCACTGGTCGTAAACCAGTGCTTCCAGGTGATAGTATGTCTGTAGCAGCCCCTGAAATAGAGGGTATCTCTTGGGGGTGGGGTGGGGTTGATTACTTTGATCCCCAATCACAATCACAAAGATCTAGCCACTGACTTCACAGTTACATGCTCCGTCTCTCCCATGGCCCTTGGGCTCACATCCTAGCTGCCCTGGTCCTATGAAAGGCATATGAATGGGCAGTTCAACTGAATGACAGTTACTTGAAACTGTAACCAGGAGCCCTTTCTTTCCCAATAGTCCTACCTCTTTCACAACCTACTTCCCAAGACCAAACTTGGAGCTCAGCATCCGTTGTGACTGTTGCCATGGGAGATCCTGTTGATGGCTCCGACCTCTCAGCTCATGTACCTGCTGAGAGAGGCAGCAGACTGCACAACTCTGGGTGCTCATTCCTACGGACTGCCTATCAGATTCATGTTTGTTCTCAGTCAGTCTTACCCTACCTTTGGCTTTAGCTCATTATATCATATAGCAGTTCTCAATAATATTTATTAGGCTCCGTGTGCCAGGCACTGGACTAAGCCTCTCTTCTTACCATTTACAGTACTAATTCTCCTACTTTCTCTCCCATGTGGGGACACATAATCAAGCTTTCCTAGGTCTTCTCCCTAACTGTGGAACCAATGCCCCACAACCACCCAAACCCACTGATTATCTTACTTTTCTTTTCTTTGTACATCAACCCCACCAGTTCCCAGTCCTAATTCTTTGTTAGATGCGTTATATGTTTATTGAAAGCTTTACAGGATATTTAACACTCCACGAGCATTTTCCTTACTCCAGTTGATGAGCAGTCACGTCTCTTAGATCATATGTAGTTCCCCTCCTGAGTGAGAAACCTCAAAAGCCCCTGCTTCACTGAAAAGGTCATTGGCCTTCCTTTCTCGGGCCTTGTTCTGATGGCCTTACCAAGGTCTATCTTCTCTCATCCTGGAGCCTGGGCTCTTATTCCCATAAACTTAGTTGTTGTCCCTAGTCCCTTGCTCGAGGTACAAACCTCTTCCTTACTTTAGTTTCAGCCTCCATCTCTAACTACTCTATCTTCTCCCAACGAGTTCTTTGAGTTAGTGACAATGTGTCTACTAAGGCTGATCTCCTTGTTAGATGCCATTGTCCTTTCCTTATTCTTTCTACTGAGGCAGTTTGTAATTGAAGAAGCTGTACTGTCTATGCTTAGTTCCTCCTTCTTTCCTTCCATGCTGGTCATAGTCTGGCCTCTGTTCGCTCTAGAAGCCGCTCTCTGCAATGCTACCACAGGCTCCAAATTGTACATGCATGGGTCTCTTTCAGGGCCTCTCTCCCTGTGAGACCTGTTGGCAATGCCCATACTGGTGGTCACCTCTCTCTTGGAATATGTGTCCGCTTTCTGGCTACTCCCCCCAAACTCAACCTCTAGGTCTTTCACTTCTGTCCATTCAAGGCTCCAACATGAATCTTCTTATTTTCTCAATTAAGAAAAGACTCCCAGAAACATAGCCAGCTCACCAAAAACCTTGAACTTTCCTCTCCTTCGAAGCTGCAAATCCTCTAATCTTTTCTTTCTGTTATAAGTTCAGGATTCCTCTCAGACAAATCCCACAAGAAGAACAGTGCTATGCTGCCAGCTACATGCAGAGCTCCTGACTTATGGACAGCAATCGACGTCGGGTATAATCAACTGACACTGTCTTGTAAAAACATAGGAACAGACTCATGACAAGTCTATACAAACCCAAAGGGCCTCTTTGTAGCCCTGGAGAGGTGTGCCTCGTGTATCTTGGGGAGAGCTAAGATTTTGTACTGTCAGTTATTTGGGGACTGCTATGGCTCAAGGACAGATAGTTACGTTTACACTGCTAATAATACCTTATAACGCAAATGTAAAAACTCAGCCTAAAATATTCATGGCAGAGTCATTTCAGCTACTTAGAAGCCTAAGAAAAGCACTCACAGAATGTATTACTTTGAGCAAGATGACATCTTGGGGTCAAGAAAGTCTTTCATATGCTTAAGGAAATGGCTGAGGTGGCTTCCTGTTTTGATTTATTAGCTAGAAAGTACCTTATAAGTTGGAGATGTCTTCTAAAAATAATGACTTAACTATTAAAATAGTTGACTTTTTAATCCTTTCCTTCTAACAGAAATTGAAAACCAGAGCCAACTGCCTATTATGGCCAAATCTAGAAGTTAATAATTAAACTCCACTGTGGTAGACATCTGTTGTTTTGAATCTCTCTAGCACTTACTGTGGTAGTTAAGAGTTGTCTCCCAGAGGCTCCAGTATTTGAATATGTGGTCCCCAGTTGGTGGGGCTATTTGGGGAGGTTTAGAAGGAACAGTTTTACTGGAGGAATAGTGTCACAGTGGGAGAGGGGAGACTTTGAGAGCTTAAAGACCTATTTCTAATTCCTTTTCTCTATTTTGTGCTTGCAGCAGAGGATGTGAGCTCTTAGCCATTAGCTGACATGCCTGCTGCTTGCTGTCATTCTGTCCCACCACAAAGAACTCTTAGTCTCTGGGACCAAAGGGCAAAATAAACTATTTCTTAAGTTGTGTTGGTCATTGTGGTAGTTCGAGTGAGGATGTCCCATGTTTAAATACATGGTCCCCAGTTGGTAGAACTGTTTGGGAAGGATTAGGAAATGAGACTTTGTTGTACGGGGTAGGCTTTGAGGTTTCAAAAGACTTTGTGCCATTGCCAGTGTGTTTTCTGCCTCCTGCTTGTGGTTCAAGATGTGAGTTCTCCCATTGCTCCAGCTGCCTGCTGCATAAAACTTCCAAATTGCCAACACAGACTCTAGCCCTCTGCAACTGGAAACCCAGAATGCATTTTTCTCTAGGTTGCCTGGATCAGAGTGTCTTACCACATCAATAGAAAAGTAACTAAGGCACTCATGGTATTTGATCACAGCAACAGAAAAGAAAGAAGCCAATGCACTATTCAATGAATATTAACCCTCTTCTACAGAATTATAGCTCCTTAGTCCATGGATGTCTTTTGAGATAATTAATTCAGTCAATTTCCTCCTTCCCCAGAATAAGAAATTTACCTGTGATCAGCAATGGTTAATAATAATAATAATAATAGTAAAAAAAAATACATTACAGAGATGACCACTGTGGTTGGCTCTGAGTGAGCATATGACTTAATATAAGAATCAATAAGAATCTTTCTCAGCAGGGCTGGAGAGATGGCTCAGTGATTAAGAGTACTGACTACTTTTCCAGAGGTCCTGAGTTCAAGTCCCAGCAACCACATGGTGGCTCACAACCATCTGTAATGGGATCAGGTGCCCTCTTCTGGTGTGTCTGAAGACAGCTACAGTGTACTTGTATATAATAAATAAATAAATCTTTAAAAAAAGAAGAATCTTTCTCAGCAACTTTTCTTATGGATACTGAAAAAGAAAATCTTTCTCTCTCTGAGGTCGCTATGCTAGAAGTTTCTGAACCTGGAGCTGCTTGTAACCAGGCCCCCTCTTCTTCCTAATGTCTAGTGCATCCATGCAGAGAAAATCCATATCACAGCACAACGAGATGCTAGAGAATGAGGGGGAAGGAGGGAAGGGCCCAAAGCACATTTTGATGACTCTGTGAAGCAAGAGCCAATGCTGGCTTCCTCTGCTTTTCTACCTAAGCTCGTTTATGTCAGGCTCTGTCAGTTGTTCAAAGGAATCCTGACTAATAGACATTTCATCTATGAAAAAGGGGAGCCTGTATCTTTCAGTGTGTAAGAGACTAGCATACCACTAGCTGTCCGTATGAGGTGGTATCTTTTAAGAGTACATGAAATCCTAAACCCATGTGTATTGGTTTACATGGGCATGACCATGTCAAGGACTCTGCTGTCTCAGCTCTAGTGAAGCTGGGAGGGTGATGGCAAAGCTCTTCTCTGGTCTGTGTGCCCATGTTGAACATGTGTGTGCCCATGTTGAGCATGTGTGTGCCCATGTTGAGCGTGTGTGTGCCCATGTTGAGCGTGTGTGTGCCCATGTTGAGTGTGTGTGTGCCCATGTTGAGTGTGTGTGTGCTGAGAACATCAGCCGTAGCTTTCTCCCTGGATTGCTTCTATTGAAAGCAGATAAACCTGCCTGCTAGTTCAGTCACATATGATAACTTCTGTTTCCTCGTTTATGTCTATTAGTAACCCAATCTCCTTGTTCATCTGTATACAACAACTCCACATCCATGTTTAATTGTATATAACAAACACGCTGAGCTTCCAGGATACTGTGGCTTCTCTGTGACAGAGTCCTGACCACCTGGTCTCCTTTTCTGTGTCTCTATATCTGTCATTTCTTCATCTCCTCATTGTCTCCAGTCCGGGTTCCCAGATCCAAGATTTGTAAGCGTATGGCTCCTATTGGTTCAGTTCCCAAACTTATGAATCATTCAATGCAGCTATCACAGCACAGCAACATGTGGACCATGATATGTGTGTCCAAGAAAGTTTTAGAAAACCAAAATGAAGTAAAAAGGGTGTCTTCATAGAAGAGTACCTCACATCTGCAGTACTTTGCTGGAAGCTCTAAGGAATCTTCTAAAGGGAATTTTAATGTGCTTACTGTCCCAAATTTATTTATTAACAGAAAAGTCATTAGAATCCAGTTTAGGGAATGTTACTTGCCTTTTAGCAGCAAGCAGGAGTTTTCTAGCAAGCCAACAGGCTCAGACAAGTTTCCACTTAAGACAGTACACTATACACACTACAGTTTTGTGTGTCTTTCTTCATTGCTATATTACATTTCCTTCATCCAGTGTCTGTGACTCGGTGCCTCCTGCAGCTAACAAAGTCCGTAGACATAAACGATAAACGCCCTGAATGAAAGGCAGAATGAACAGTAAACGAGGTGAAAAGCAGCCCCAGGAGACAGACTTGACAAAAAATTACCAATGTATGAAATATATACCCCTAATTATACCTATAATATTAGAATTGTCTTGTGAGATATTTAGTCATTCAAAGAGTTGGAAGAAGAGAGGGAATAAAGGAGAACAAACCTTAAAGAATTTTTTAAAACTCAAGCGCATATGAATCACGAAGCTAAAACTAAGCCTACCAACAACCCATTCATGAGTTCGAGGCACTATACCAATTTCCTCGCAGTGCCAGGGCAGATGACTTTCCTTGATCACATGGCAAACGCCAGCCCCTGCGTGGGCTTCTAGACAGGTGCTCTGTTGCAGAACTGTGCTTGTGATTGCGACCAAACAGCTGTCAGGAAGAAACATCAGAGGGGAAGGATTTCTCTGGGTTACAGATCAAGATGGTTCCTTAAGGCAGGAGAGGCAGGATAACAGGGCTGGCTCTTGGCTGTGGCAGCGGGCAGCAGGAGGGCGAGGCTGCTTGTTTACATCTGAGTTGGTCAGGAAACAGAGAGAAGGGAATAACCAGCCCTTAGTTCATTTTCCTTTGTCCCATTGTATTCAACCAGGGACTCCAGCCAGTGAGATTATGTTAACCCTAATTTGGAAGAATTCTTCCTCCTCAGTTAATCCTCTTTAGAAATGCACCCACATGAATACCCAGAGGCCTGCCCTGCTAGCCCCACAGTCATTCCACAATTTAGTTGAGCTGGTGATTGAAAAAAAAAGGGACCATCGCTTTAAAGTTTCTTTATGTGCATTGCAGAAAGATGACTGTCCTTCATTGGTGCACAGTAAGTGAATTTCTGTTGCCAGTGAGGCATAGGGATCTCTTGACTTCATAATCGGAAAACAGTAGTGTCATGGACCCCCCTGCTCCTCTCTAATCCCAGATTCAGTAAATCTGGCAGGTGTGACTTTTAACTTTTCTGGTTGTTCACAGAAATGAGATATCAGGTTTGTTCTCCTTTATTCCCTCTCTTCCTCCAACTCTTTGAATGACTAAATATCTCACAAAACAATTCTAATTTTATAGGTATAATTTTAATGGTTGTGTAAGAAAGAAATTCATGATGCAGCTTCCTTAGGAAGCTTTCCTCAAGTTCTTGTTCAGCTTTCATTTGTATAGAAAAATCCAACAACAACAGTGTTTTTCAAGGCAAGAACAGTGTAAACATAAGTAGTTAGTTTCACTGGAAGATGCTTTTAGAAGAACCTTCAAAATATATACAATATTTTTGATGACCAAAGATGCAAAAGATATACCCTTTATAGTACAGAACTTACATAAGTCAGGCTAATAAAATATGCCAGTATGCAATAAAATTCCAGTCCCCCCACCAGGTTTTATCTCCTTTAACTTAATGGGCTGTAGTGGGCACCTTTTGGCTCAGGTTGACAGTGCACTGTGAGGCGGAAACAGGATTCCCTGCTTCACAGGCCTGCTGGAAGGTGCATTCCAGTCCTTTCCCTCCCTCCAGCAAATGATTTAAGTAAACAAGAGTCTTAAACCTGACTTCTCAACACCGCTTTAAAACTCTCTTTCCATTTCCTTTCTTCCTTCCCAGGGCTCTCAGAACTTTTGCAGACCGCAAACATCAAAAGGACCAGAGATATTTTTATAGTGATTCGGCTGCCCACGGCAATGCAGTCAACCTTGATTTTCTTTCAGCCTGGGAAGCGATCAGCAAAGAGGCTCAGCAAACAGCTTTAACATCTGAGGCCAAAAAAGAAGCATAAAAATTTGCTTTCATAAACACCTCCTGGGAAGGTTGATGCCTTATTTCCTCTTGTTTTTTTCTTTTTTAAAGAAGGCTACCTTTCTTATTTCCATGGTAAGAATATTACACAATGTTTACTATCAGAATTTGGGGGAAGCGGGATGCTGGGAAGATGAATGATTTGGTAAAGTGGTTGCCTTGCAATTCATGCAAAAAAGAAAAGAAAAAAAAAGCGTGTGGTGGCCTGCACCTATAATCTTAGTGCTGATGTGTGTGTGAGAAGGACGGGAGGATCCTTGGTGGGTCTAGTGGATTCAGTGAGAGACATTGTCTCAAAAATAAAAGAGAAATAAAAAAAAAAGAAACCTAATATAAATAACATCACACAAACATGAACACACACATGAATACATACATGCATGTTGTACATAAGAGACACTTGTGGTTGTCACTCAAGGAATAACATCTGAGGTTGCCCTCAGGCTTCCACAAACGAATACTTGCACGCTCACTCACACTGCACCCACATACCCACACACAAGCACACACACACATGCACATAGACACACACGCACACACACACACACACACACACACAAATCTTTTTCTTTAGCCATTTGAAATATTCTTTTAAAAAACAACAGTGAAGTACACTAATTATTGGTTGTGACTTTTCCAGGGCACTTTTCCTTGTGGTCCTCAGAGTTGGCTGACTCTTGTTCCAGCTAGCATGTCGGTCAGCTTCTTCAGTAGTTCCACATCTACTGTGCCTCCCTGAACAGCCTTTTCTCTGCCTGAGAAATCAGTCTTCAAGACCAAGCCCTGGGATAAAATGGTCCTTTTATCTTTAGCAATGGACACCCCACAGAAAGCAGTGCCCCTAGCTTCCGGCTAAGGTAACCCGGCCATTGAGCGTGATTGGGTATGAGCAAGACCCTGTGATTTCCTTTCCTAAATCACAAAGTGCGATTTGGCCACACCCATCTTCCACGGGAAATCTCTTAGGATGCCTCTCAGAGGAAATGGAGAAGCTGGAGGAGGGCCACAGACCAGAGGATTATAATGAAACTGGCTTCCAAGAATGGAAAATTTCTAAACTTTAATGCTATGTCGGAATTTTAATGAAACCCCTAAGTGGGGAGTAAACAGGGCAAAGGAAACATGGAAAGAAATAGAGGAGGCTTTCTCATACAGGTTGCTGGTATGAATATGACAGCTAACACTACCACAATTTTATTTTAGCGAAAAACCAAATATGGGTCTGTTTTGATATAGCTGACCAAGAAATAGGTTGTGTCTCTTGTCCACGTTCTTCACATAGTAGAGCTCCTGAGAGAACTTGAAAGACTTCCGAGAGAAGAATGTCATCTCTCTTTCCAAAGAATGCAGGACCAGAGAACACAGACCTGGTTTCCCATGGAGCCTAAACACCACCCCTGTCAGCAGTGAGGTCTATTGGCTCCACATTAAGCTGACAAGAGCTATCAGTGCTGTTCCTTAAAGGGAGGTTTTTCATCTAACCTAACTTGCTAGGCAATCAGTCCCATTGCCTGGGACTGAGCTACGTTAATGGCTGATTCTAATTCTTAGAGGTGAAGCCATCCTTGTTGCTGGTGTGAAATGCTAATCACAGGCTCTCTACCAGACTCTGCAGTATAATCTTCCCTTCACAAAGTGTCTGTCTTATTATTATTTGTGTGTGGATGGATGTGCATGCCATGGTGTACATGTGGAGGACAGAGGAAAGCTTTGTGAGGTTAGATCTCCCCTTCTACAGATTGCACTCAGGTTACCAGGCTTGTGTGGTAAGCATCATCACCCACTGAGCCATCTTGCTGGCCCTGCATTGTAATATTAATTCATTGTCTCTTTCAGATGCCACAGTTCATATCTGTCAAGCTCTATGTGCTGTGGTCTGAATGTGATATGTCCACCTATAGGCCCATGTGTTTGAGCATTTTTGTCCCCAGCAAATGGTGCTGTTTGGGAAGGCTGTGGAATGTTTAGATGGGGAGCTTTGCTGAAGGAGGACTGGTAGAGGGGTTGTCTTAGTTAGGGTTGTATTGCTGTGAAGAGACGATAGCCATGGCAACCCTTATAGAGGACAACATTTAGTTGGGGCTGGCTTCAGAGTCCATTATCATCATGGCAGGAAGCATGGCAGTGTGCAGGTAGACATGGTGGTGGAGAAGGAGCCAATAGTTCTACATTCGGATAAGCAGGCAGCAGAAAGTGAACCTCTAAGCCCACCCCCACAGTGACCCACTTCCTCAAGCAAGGCCACACCCACTCCAACAAGACCACACCTTCTAAAAGTGCCACTCCTAATAGGCCAAGCATTCAAACACATGAGTCTATGGGGCCACTCTCATTCAAAGCACCACAGGGCATCTTGGGGTTTGATAGCATAGCCCCCCTTTCTCTTTACTATCTGCTTGCTTCCTGACTATGCATAAAATATGACCGGCCATCTCAAGAAAAATAAATCATGTACCCCGTTGTTTAAAACAAGAATATTCATGAAGGCCTTCTTTTGAATGTGTAAGTTTCTGATATCCTGTCCCTGGTTTCCTAAAGAGTGTCATTGACAAATCTGTCTGCTGAGGTCCCTGGCTTAGAAAATAAGTTTGTCACTTTAGCCAGACAGACGATATTTCCTTGCATGGGTTCTTTAGACAGAAACATCCTGTGTAGCTCCAGGTCTATGCTTTAGAATGACTGTAAACCAAATTGGCATCAAAGTGGACAAAAACAAGTCTTCCTGAAAATAGACCAATCACCACTGTGATTGGAGGGAACCCTGTCTGAGCCTGATCCGACGCGAGGTTGCTTATGGATGTCCTAGGAAGGGAGGCTTTGTGGGGTAAGCTTTGATTAACCGAAATCTCTGGGTCTGAGAGAAAAACCTCAAAAAGCCTAGGCCTTTTAAAACATTCACAGCTTTCAAGCCCATATATGCTTGCCTCGCGATGAGAACCCTTTTTTGTTTGGGGGATTGGGAAAGAGCGACAATAGCTTTTTTTTTTAAGTGAAGAATTCTCTGCCCAATTGATGAAAACTTAAGAATGCTTTTCAATTAATAATGCGCACTGTGAACAGAAGCACGGTTGAGTGTTTATAGAAATGCTATAACTGCACATGCTTATTAGGTACGTGAGAAGTAGCATGTGCTTTAAAATTGCCTTAAAGATATTCTCATATACGTATTTGCTACAAAATAATTTCCCACTGAACTAAAATTTCAGCAGTGCCATTTGCCTTCTCCTGAGACTAGATGCGAAGAAGAGTCAGTTAGTCTATAATTACTTCCAAGAAATATTTGGAATGACATAGTATTAAGCATAAGGGAGCATAGCAGCATTTAAAAATCAAAGTTACCAGAACCAAGTGAAAGGAAGAGATGTTTCCAGGCAACTGTCACAAGTTAATTATCACCGCCGGGCCATGGGTTTATTTCTTACAGAGGTCAACACTTGCTCTCCAGGTGGGACAGCCAAAACTGTGCCTGTTCAACACAGTGTTTCCAGACCTGTCTCATCAGCAGGGGACTGGGCTTAATTATATTGTACTTCTCAGAAGGTGGGTGGTAAACCAACTTCATTAACATCTGTAAAATGCGGACTCTTGGATTTACCTCAGGCTGTCTGCGGGGAGGGCCCTGCCATGTACTGTAGTGTGGAATCTTTTGTCTGGCTGGGATCACGGCCCGTTGTGTGAGAAATGGGGGGAAATTGGCACTAAAGAGTTAGAAATTATTCTAATGACAGGTGCCCTGGATACTTTGCTATTCCTTGCTGTTTCCCTGTGCTGGTGATACTTTTGGTCCAGAGTCCGCTGATGGTTGCCCCAGTGGTTGAGCTCCTATGACTGAAAGCTACTCTTTCTCTACTATCCTGTAGTAGTTTGAATGAGATGTTCCCCCACAGTCTGCAGCATCTGAATGCTTGGTCCCCAGTTCGTGGCATTGTTTAAGGAGACTTAGAAGGCATTGCTTTGTTGACTAAAGTGTGTCACTGGAGGCAGAAATTAAGGTTACAGGCTCAGACCATTCCTAGTTTGCTCTCTCTCTCTGTTTCCTGCTTGTGGGACAAGATGTGAGCCCCCAGCTTCTGCTCCAGCCTCCAAACGTGCCTGTTGCCACACTCCCTGCCCAGATAAGGATAGACCATAACCTCCTGGAACTGTAAGCCCAAACACCTTGGTCATGATCATGATGTTGTTCACAGCAGTGGAAGAGTAACTAATGCACATCTGCCCCATTTTAGCTCCTGTAATACAGCCCTGACAGGTGTGTGTGTGTGTGTGTGTGTGTGTGTGTGTGTGTGTGTGTGTATGTGTGTCTGTGTGTGTCTGTGTGTGTCTGTGTATGTTTGTGTGTGTGTATGTGTCTGTGTGTCTGTGTGTGTCAAAAGCTCTTGTTTCTCCCAAGCTCACTCTGATAGATGTACGAGTGCTACCATTTCTATTTGTTTTGCTTGGGGTTCATTCTACTGCTGGTCCTGGGCATGTGTGAGACATTCCTACCATGTCCTATATTCCCCATAGTAAGAAGGATCTGTTCTTTCCTCTTCTTTGTCATTTACGATTGATTGATATTTATTGGCTTA
Source organism: Rattus norvegicus (assembly GCF_021556685.1). Taxonomy (NCBI): domain Eukaryota; kingdom Metazoa; phylum Chordata; class Mammalia; order Rodentia; family Muridae; genus Rattus; species Rattus norvegicus. The sequence goes on from NC_141536.1 coordinate 42,555,821, forward strand.
TTGTCTGTATTTGAGGTATAGCTTTATGAATGCCATATTCTCCAAATATTCTAAGGCACGGCCTACTGTAACCCTTGCAGTTTTCCACTTTCTTGCATTTCTATTGCCTTCAGAGGTACTTCCCACCTTTGATAATTTCATATGCAGCCATAGCCCTGATTCCTACCCTGTCCCTGTCAGCCCTCCAGGTATACCTCTGAAGAGTCACCATCATTTAACGTTAGCATGCCATCCTGACGGTTAAATCTGATTGACAACCTAGAGCACTAAGTGAAGTATACCTTTGGGTGTGTCCAAAGAGAATTCACTGATTGGTTAAGATCTGGCCTGAATGCGGGTGGCCCCATTGTACAGGCAGTGGTCCCTAACTGAAAGAAGAAGAAGAAGAAGAAGAAGGAGGAGGAGGAGGAGGAGGAGGAGGAGGAGGAGGAGGAGGAGAAGAGAGAGAGAGAGAGAGAGAGAGAGAGAGAGAGAGAGAGAGAGAGAGCACTCTTTCCCTGTCATGTCTGCTGAGCGATGAGGAAGCAGCTTCCCACTCCTATGACCAAGGGATCTGGCTCCACCATTCCCTCCTCACCGTAACAGACTTTCCAATCCTCAAACCATAGACAAACTAAATTCTCCCTTCCATAAGTTGCCTCTTGTAAAATATTTGGTGACAGAGACGAGAAAAACAACTGATATAAACACCAAGTAGTTCTGCCCTTTCTGCTTGTTACTGTTTCCTGGGAGCTTCTGCCTGTCTCCTAAAATTGAGGATGGTGCCTATTGCCAAGCCCTTCCTGGAGATTGTAAAACTCTCGTCAAAAATGTGGGCTGCATCCTTGAGAAGTGCCTCTCATCCCAGGCTCGGAGCCTCTCCTTTTGGTTGTAGATAACCCAGTAAATCACTTTTTAAAGATCAAGTTCAGACATCTTGGGATTTACTTGGCTTCTGGAGCTTTCTGCATTAGGAAGCACCCACGGAAGAAGTGAGCCTCTCCGTTCCCAGCCTCTTTCCTTTACTCCTCACTTGCAAGTTCTCCAGCTGTCTCCCGGCTTCCTTCAAATGGTCCCACAAGCCAGGACGAGTCTAAATTATCTGCTGCCTAACTTTGGCATTCCAGAGAAATGTACTGGGGAGACAGCACAGCTGAAAAGGGCGCGCCGAGTCTTGACACTGGCAGGTCTATGGCCGTGCACGGGGACGTAGTAGACTCTTCTGGAGACACGGTTCTATGCTTTCTTCCTTTTGCTAGGGGATCTAGGGATGTGGACAGTTGCAAGAGTCCCCCACATCAGCTAGAGGAAAGCAACTGCTAAATGTTAGGACAAAGGCAAGCCTGTTCTTAAGCGTACTTGTTATTATGAATTAAATTATATAACTTTACAATGAAATAGTCTGTATTTTTGAAAAGGGTATTATAAAAACCTCAAAACCAATCACTTCTTGATTATTTTACTAATTTTCACATTATCCATGTCTGAGGTTCATGATGCCTATTATTAAATCAGTGTGGTAAAAATAAAATATAATAGTATACAATTGCCCAAATCTTGCAAACTCTATGTCCAGCAACATCAGTCAGTTTTGTTGTTTAAAGGCTATGGCGGAGGTATCTACACTGTAGATGTTGGTACAAACTACAAATCAGGGCCTCCCTCACTCCTTCCAGACACAGCCCATCGGCAAATTTACCAGCACATTACTGTCCATGAACTCACTGAGCACTAAAATGGCAAACCTCAAAAGTACAACAGAGTTCAGGGTTAAATTTCCCATTCTTACTTCAAGCTTTTCTACTCTTCATAGTCCAACATGCCTCAAGCCAAGACCCGTGAAAACGTGACCTATATCTAAAAAGTGACCTAAATAAAGTTCACACTGACTTATTCATTGAACTTCCTCTTGAAGCTGATGTTAAAAGCTCTTTTACTGGGGCTGGCAAGATATCTCAGTAGCTGAGAATCCACCTGCTGTTCAAGGGGACCAGGGTTTGATTGTCAGCATCCACGTGGAAACTCACAACGGTCTGTACTTCCGGTTCCAGGGGAGTTAGCACCTTTGTATCCATGGGCATTGGATGCCTGTGATGTACATGCAGGCAAAACACCCATACACAGAAAGTAGAAGTAAAGGAAAATTCCTTTTAATTCTCTTACGGAAATTTGTATTCTATATATGTGTGCATCTATGTGATTCCATACCCGTGTGTCTATTATGTGTACATCTATATGTGGGCTTGCATCTCTAACATGTGTGTGCACCTGTGTTCTAAAGAGTAGCTGCATTGTTACTTGCAGTTAACAAACTTTAACTTAAAATAACTAAGCCCAGCTTAGTGTTCACCAAAACTTGAAAGGGGAAGATCATTGTATGTCTTCGAATCAATACTCTGAAAAAGTTCTGAAAAAGGAACCCTGGAGGTCAGCAGACATTATTACAGGATAAGAAAACTGACTCAGGAAATATAAAGAAAGTAGGGCTCCTTACAAAGCAACGATAAGGCTAATGGCACACTGCAAGATCCCGGAGAGCGATTGGGAACCTTTTACAGAAAAATCATTGTTCTCTCTTTCCACTGTGGCCAAGCCTAGAGGGATTCAACTTACAGCATTTCATCAAAAGAACTTTAGAGGAATTTTGTTTTTAAAAAAAGTCTTCAGACTTTTCTCCTTACATTTTTAATCAACTATTTTAATCAATGGTGTCTAGAAGCTTAGTTTGAAGGCAGAGAGTCTTATTACTAAAAATTAACCCCCAAGTAGTCAGTAGACCATAGGATAGCTGAGTTTTCTCTACAAATAGATATTGACAAACGGTTCCTTTGCTTGTGTGTTGGTATATATGCACGTGCATTATTTTAGGCGTGTGTGTTTGTGGGTGTGAGGTATGCATGTGCTTGTTGTATGTGGAGGTCAGAGGTCAACACTGGGCAGCTTTGTCATTCTCCACCTTATTTTCTAAGTCAGAGTCTCTCACTGAATTTGGAACTCACCGATACCGCTAGGCTGAGTAGCCAGAAAGCTCCAGGGATTTGCCTGTTGCTGTCTGCCCAGCTCTGGGCTTATATACATGCGCCATTGTGCCTGGTGCCATCTTCAGGAAGGCTACTCAAAGTAGTGGATTTATATAAATGTAGAATAAGGATAAAATACCTGAGATTCGTTATACTTAAAATTCTTTTCTAGTAATGCTTCTGAGTTCTCTTTTCTAGTAATGCTTCTGAGTTCTCTTTTCTAGTAATGTTTCTGAGTTCCTTTGGTTGCAGAATACCTGAGGACCTCACATAAACTGCCTCACCTGACAACTCATCCGTTCATCAGTGTGTCTCATCCCACTGGGATCTGTTTTCACTATTTTTTTTTTTGGTTCTTTTTTTCGGAGCTGGGGACCGAACCCAGGGCCTTGCGCTTCCTAAGCAAGCGCTCTACCACTGAGCTAAATCCCCAACCCCTCTGTTTTCACTATTAATGGTTGATCTTCCTAGAGTAATTGCACTTCTATTCTTGCTACTACTCCAATGGTTGATGCAAATTCTACACAAGGTTAGTGTAGTATCCTAGAATCAACTAGATCTCTATAATACACCATAAATAAATTATTACATCCTTAAAAATATAAGGTACAAACTACTAAGTTCATTCATTAATTATGTTATAAAACTGGTTATACTGAACTAGTCAAAGAAGTCACAGTTTACCCTATGAGAATTTCGAGAATTTAAGGCTTCTAAAGGAGTTCAATAATTTGCTCTTTGCTTACCAGTTTCTTCTGTCCTATAAAGTCTTTCTCTAAACTACAGAGAATTTTATATTTGACTTTGCCTGCAGTGCCAAGATCATCTGGTCAGAAGGACATTGGCGATTCCTTAAGTCTTCTGACTCATGTTTTTTCCAAATCCATGAATGGAAGAGAAAAACCCTGCCGCACCATGCCTGGTTAAGTGCCATCCTCATAGCATTTGATGTCCTTACCAAGCATAGCTCGACCTCCCGCTAGGCCAAGGAGATCTTGAAGACAGGGATATGTATTCTTATTCATGGCAATATACTAAGACTCTCAGTAATGACTATTAAGTTTATAAGTGAAATAGGTTGGTGGATCTAGAAATTAATGACCACTCCATTCCCTTATCAGAGGCAGTCCATCAACTCTGTTCCTGTATAAGAAATGGCCCAACCTTGCGGCTCTTGGGAGTCATCGTTCTCTTAGTCACCCTAGGAACTGGCGTCTCCCAGAGGAACATTGGTGATGATTTTAGACAGCTGTTAGTCTGTGCCTTTACTTCCTTCCCCAGGGGTGCCTGGGATTTCATCAGACTCTTGGTAAAAGGCTAAGACTTTCGCAATCTGAAGAGAGAGAAGAGTATCACTGATTTCGAGAAGATAGCATGTGCAAGTAATACTCCTTATGGTTTTGAGCTTTTATTTCCATTCATAAACAACAATTTGGAACTACCATCCTGTAAGGTGGGATAGAAAAATTAATCATGAACTTGGTTTAAATTTATCCTAGGCTTCATTTACATGTCACCAGCCAGGCAGACTCTATGTTTTTGTTAAAAAGAGCAGAAAAGCCTGTTAAAGTTCAAGACCATCTCCTCCCTGAGAAATAAGCAGGAAAGAACTTTCACTGCAATGAAAAAAAAAATCAAAGAAACCTCCATTTGGAAACAGGTTTATCCTCTCAAAAATGACTTCTTAAGAGAGGAGACCAGATCAAGAATGGAAGACTAGAGGCAGAACCTCAAAGCCAGAAATGTCTGTCTGAGCCTCAGAGGGGGCTGCTCCACTCTCAGGCACCGGCTTTCCGAGAGCAGCGCGGGGCTGCGGCAGTAAAGTATGGCGTCAGAAAAAGCATGGAGAGCTCTTACTTTGATTACTTTGCACTAAGATCTATGATGAAACTTTAAGCATGGAAGGGAACTGCTTTATAACTTGTAAAGACATATGTTGATATTAATTTAAAATCTCACTGCTACATTGTTACTTTAAATTATTGAGAGGGGTCAAGTGCTATATCCCAAGCTATAACCCCATCTCTTAAGTCATTTCTCTGTAACAGAACTTGGGTAATTCTACAGGACATTTTCTTTTGGGGTATACTATTGAAATTGTATCTCTGTCCTTCAATTACCTAAGGTATTCTTTGGCTGGCTTTAATAAAAAAAAAATCTAACAGCAAATTAGCTGGGCAGGAAGTAGAAAGTGGGACTTTCTGGGAGGGAGAAATGAACCCTAGAAAGAAGGAGGAGGAAGCTTTTTATCAGGAGACACCAGAGGAGACTGACTTGACTACAAGTCTGGAAGGTATAGCTAGTCACATGGTTGGATGGGGTTAGTCGATCAGGTTAACTTAGATAAGCTAGTTAGGAGTCTGCCCAGTTAGGGCCTAAACTTTGAAATATTAGAAGGTCTCTGTGTGGTTATTTGGAAGATAGCTGGTTAAGGAATAATTACCACCATATTAATTTCCAGCATTAATTAAAATATATAGAACATTAGTCATTTTAATCTACAGATTTTTGAAAATGAATTGGATTTCAGCTACAAGTCTTATGTCACAGGAAAATTATACATCAATAACAAAAATTATCTTATGACCATTATTAGTAGAAATATAGTTATCATAGACACTATTCTCAGGAACAAGAAGATTTTTTTCCTTGAAAAATAAAAGGGTCAAACGGTACAACTTCCATCTTCAATCAAAAGACACATTAAACACAGACATCTTTTTCTCAGTCTCTTTTCATAAAGTTACTTTTTAAAAGATTTTCAGCAAAAGTTCAGAGGAGAACAGGACTGACTTAATATCAGGAGGCTTTGAAAAGCAGCTCATGAGGACTGGAGACTGAGGCTGGTGATTCTGTAGTGATGGCACATCACTGTGAGGGAGGGAGACTAGAACATGGCTGGGCAAACAGTGGTTGGTGCTGGCCCTCTAGTTTGCATCGGAACATACTGCATTTCCCCCAGGATACTGGGGTTTTTGAGGCATGTGAGGCATTTCCTTAGGATCCTCATTCCCTTTAATTACTTGTAGAAAAGAAAATGAGACTTGAATCAGGGCTGATAAAATATGACCTGGGGGGGGGGGCGGTAAGAGCTAATCCAATGATTACTTTTGTAAACACCATAGTTTTCTTGGAGCAAAGCCATACCCATTCATTTACATATTGTTACATCTGCCTTTGCCCTTTAACAGAAAATTGAGACCAGTTGTAATAAAGTATCACCCACAAAGACTAAAGTAGTTACAGTCATCTTTTCCTGTCTTGCACTAAACCAAAACATTGACAACATGTATACTAGAGAGTTGATTTGATTAAGGGAAAATAGTTTGGCAGGAACATAATGTGCTTCATAGTGTATCATGTCACAAGGCGCAGTAATAGGCCATCCTACTGCTACTGATGCTATTTGCCTGACCAAGGCACTGATGGTCCTATTTCTCTACAGTAAAGGCCCTTTAGTGTACCATAGAGTACACTATGAGACATATAAATATACCATCTCTCCCCAAGTTTCTTCACTTAAAGCTTCTATTGTCCACTGTATTTGTCTGAACTGCCACATGAAGAATTAAAAATGAGGGCTGAAAGACGTCCCCTCAGAGTATTTCAGGACTGCTGTCAAGGGATGAAAGGTAGAAATGGGAAGGGGCTGGAGGACCACCTAGTCCAGAGGACACAGCACAGTGACAAACAATGAGAGACTCTGCCTCAAACCAGGTGAAGGACTGACATGGGAGACTGTCCTCTGACTTCTACACACAAACGCATACATGCACCACCCACCAATATTAAAGATTTGTTTTAAATGATTGGAAGTTGTTGTTTGCTAGATTTATTGTTCTCCACCATTTTTAGATAAAAATTGGAAATCAGTACCTAGACATATAATGTACCCATTCCAATTGCGGTGTCACTATTTTAAGGTTTCTATAGTGTTACTCTAGAGAGAAAAATTATATATATATATATAATTATTTATATAATTATATATATAATGTATAGATATGTGTATATATATAAACCCAAGTTTCTATTGATGTTCTCATCTCATAGTACTTTGAAATTTTTATTTAATATTGGTATCTTTTCCTTTATACTTAAATGCTCATCTTGTTAGTGGTACTATGTTGGTTTCTATGTTTTATCTAACTATAAGGGTAAATTATTTCAAAGTACCAATACTAATGTTATTTAATGAGCAAATTTCACTCCAGTATATTTTAGTGGCTCATATCTATGTTGTTCTCCTTTTAAAATTACATGCATTTATTTCTATTGTTTATGAGTTTGTATAGGTCGTAGGCATGCCACAGTATGTAGTCAGAGGGTATCTTGTTGTTGAGATCTGTTCTATCCCTCCATCATGAAGATGCCAGAGGTCAAATTCACATGGTCATTCTTGGTGGCAAGGACCGTCACCTGCTGAACCTTCATGCATGCTCCATATTTTAGAATTTTGACTGCTATAAGAATGTTGCTTATAACTCCCTTCACTAGTCATTTCTAACTAATAACATGAGACAACTCAGTGGGTAATAGTGATTATTATGCAAGCATGGTGTCCTGAGTTCAGATCTAACTACCCAGGCATGCCTGTACATGGCCTGTAACTCCAGTGGTGGGAGGACAGAGAGATTGCTGAGGTTTGCTACAGGTTCAGTGAGAGACTCTGTCTCAAAGGAAACAAACAGATATTGATGAAAAAGACAATCAACATTCTCCTTTAGTCTCCATATATGTACACCGTCCATATATATATATATATATATATATATATATATATATGTATATATATATATCACACACACACACGCACACACACACAAATAAAACAAATATTCTGTACATTTGTATACACACAAATAAAAATAATATTCTGTACATCTTCATAATGGTCTATTGGATAAATAGTTATCCTTAGCTAATTTACATCAAAGTAGTGGTATAGGCCAAAAGTATTCAGAAATGATGGCTTTTAATAGAAATTGTTGTATGGTGCTTCTGACTCTTCTTAAAACTTGAAATTTTATCAAAATATACTGTGAAGGGAAAGATGAAAGGAAGAAGAAACATATGATCACTACTTCACCCTGAATTTCTAAAAGTACTCCATGCCCCTGTAAAGCTTCACTAATTATCAAGTGAATTTAGAGGCCAGAGATTCTGGTCTAGCCCTGCTTGGCAGAAGGGTCAGATCATACCCAGAGTTCTGTGCTGTGTGCTTCACTGTGGAAGGAACAAGGGAAGCAGTGTGGTGGGATTATATATCAGCTTTAATGGGATGCCAAGAAGTCCCAATCGTCCTTCTTTTCAAATTATCTAGTGTCTGGTTAGTCTAAGAATGTAAGAGTAATTAGCATTCCCTGGACACCCACAGGCCAAGCCAGTCAGGAAAGCAGTAGGCTAACTGCAGATTTTCTGTGACCTTGTTTAAAAAAAAGGTTAAATTCAAAGCAACCCTGGTGCCAAACATCCCGGAAATCTAGGAAAAAATAAAAAGGATCAAATCTAAAAATAATAGGAATAGAGGAAGGAGAAAAAACACAAGTCAAAGGCACAGAAAATATTTTCAACAAAACCATAGAAGAAAATCTCTCAACCATAAAGAAGGACCTGATTACCAAAAACACCAAATTGACTGGGCAAGACAAGAAACTTCCCCTGGCACATAACAATCAAAGCATGCAGCACAAAAGAAGAATATTTAAAGTTTCAAGGAAAAAAGACCACATAACATATAGAGACAGACCTATTAGAATAACACCTAACTTCTCAGAAGAGACTCTAAAAGCTAGAATGGCCTGTACAATGTTCTGTAGACTCAAAGAGACTGTCTACTATACCCAGAAAAACTTTCAGTCACCATAGTTCAAGAAAGTAAGACATTCCATGTTAAAACCGAGTTTAGGTAATCTCTATCTACAAATCTGGCCCTACAAAAGGTGCTAAAAGCTAAGCTCCAACCTAAAGAAGTTAAGCACACCAGAAAAAATAATCCCAGACCAGCAATCTAATCAGGGGTAACACACACACACACACACACACACACACACACACACACACACACACACACACACACAAACCAAATGGGAATCAAGAAACACTGCTCATTGATATCTCTCAACATCGATGGTCTCAATTCCCCAATAAAGAAATAAAGACTAGTAGAATGGATACAGAAACAAGATTTATTCTTCTGCATCTAAGAATATATCTTAACATCACAGACAGACAGACAGATGGACGGATGGACGGATGGATGGATGGACAGATGGACAGATGGATGGATGGACATACAGATGGACAGACAGATCACTTCTGGGAAAAAAAGATGGTAAAAGTTATTTCAAGCAAATGGACCTAAGAATCAAGCTGGTGTAACCATTTTAATATCTGACAAAATAAAACTAATCAGAAGAGATAAGAAAGGATATTACATCCTCATCAAATGTCCACCAAGAGGACATTGTAATTCTTAACATCTAGGCACCAAACACAAGAGTACCCAACTTCATAAAAGAAACTATTATAGTTTAAATCATAAATTGATCCTCACACATTGATAAATGAGAAACTTCAATACCTGATTCTTGTCAACAGGCAGATCATCCAGACAAGAACACTGGAGCTAACTGATACTTACAAACTAAATAGACCTAACAGATATTTACAGAACATTTCACCCAAACACAAAACAAAAATATGCCTTCTTCTCTGAATCTCATGGACCATTCTCCAAAACTGACCACATACTCTAAAAACAATAAAAACAACAACAATAATAAAAATATCAACAGATATGAAAATATTGAAATACTACCCTGTACCACCATGGGTTAAAGCTGAATATCAACAACAGAAAGTTTACAAACTCTTCAGAACTTCACAACTAAAAGAATAAAAAAAGAGTCAAGACAGAAATCAAGAAAGAAACAAAAGACTCTCTAAAATTCTCTAAAATTGAATGTAGATCAACACATAATGTATCCAAGCTTATGGTACTCGATGATGGTGGTTCTACGAGGCAAGGTCACAGCACTCTGTGCTACACTAAAAACCTGGACAGATCTCACATTAGTAACTTAACAGCACATCTGAAAGCTCTAGAACAAAATGAACAAACCACACCCAAAGGAGTAGAAGAGAAACAATCAAACTCAGGACTGAAATCACAAAATAGAAACAAAGAGAACAATACAAAGAATCAATGAGAAAATCAACAAGATAGACAAACTCTTATCCAAACTAAAATACATAGAGAGAATATTCAAATTAATAAGGTCAGAAATGAAAGGGGGAACATAACAACCAACAACAAGTAAATCCAGAGAATCATAAAGATATAGTTTAAAAACTCATACTCTGCAACATTGAGAAATTCAACAAAAAGAAACGAATAATTTCCTCACTAGATACCACTTACCAAAGTTAAATCAAGATCAATTAAAAAATTTAAATAGACCTAAATTCCCTAAGGAATAGAAGCAGTCCATAAAAGTCTCCCAACCAAAAAAAGTTCAGGGCAAGACAATTTTAGTGCAGAATTATACCAGACTCTCTAAGATCTAATGACAATATTCCTCAAATTATCTCACAAAATAGAAACATAAGGTACACTGCCTAATTCATTTTATGAGGTCACAGTTACCTTGATACCCAAACCACATAAAGAATCAATAAATAAAATTACAGACCAATTTCCCTTGTGAACATGGATGCGAAAATACCTGCAAACCAAATTCAAGAACACATCCAAAAGATCATCCACCACGAGCGAGTAGGCTTCATCCCAAAGATGCAGGGATGGTTCAACATATGTGAATCAAAACAGAATCTACCATACAAACCAACTGAAAGACAGACAGAAACCACATGATCAGTTCTTTAGAGACGGAAAAGAACTTTGACAAAATCTGAACACCTCTCCATGATAAAAGTCCTGGAGAGACTAGGAATACAAGAGATATACCTCAATATAATACAGGCAGTTTACACCAAGCCCATAGCCAACATCAATTTGAATGGAAAGAAACTCAAAACAAATCCACTAATGTCAGGAACGAGACAAAATTGTCCACTCTTTTTATACCTATACAATATAATGCTTGGAGTCTTAGCTAGAGCAATAAGACAACTGAAGGAGATCAAAGGATACAAGTTAGAAAGGAAGAAGTCAATGCATCTTTATCTGCACATGATTTGATAGTATACATGATTGACCCTAAAAATCCCACCAGGAATCTCCTATAACTGATAAACACTTTCAGCAAAGTAGCTGATACGAATTTAACTTAAAAAAGAGTAGCCTCCTATATACAAATGACAAATGGTCTGAGAAAGAAATCAGGGAAGCAATACCTTTCACAGTAGCCTTTGATGTAAAATATCTTGAGATAAATCTAAGCAAGCAAGTGAAAGACTTATATGATAAAAACTTTAAGACACTGAAGAAATTGACAAAGATATCAAAGATGGAAAGTTCCCAATGCTCATGGATCAGTATGATTAATACAGGAAAAATGAGGCCAGTTCTAGCAAAAGTAACCTAACAGATTCAATGCGATCACCATCAAAATTCCAACACAATTCTTCACAGACTTTAAAAGGACATTTTTCGGCTTTCTATTGAAACACAAGAAAACACGATAGCTAAAACGCTCATGAGTAATAAAAGAACTGCAGGATGTATCACAACCCCTGACCTCGAGTACTAGAATTAGTAATATAGTAATAAAACAGCATGGTATTGGCATAAAAAGAGACACACTGATCAACAGAATAAAATTGAAGGCCAGACATAAATCCACACAGCTATGGATGACCCAGACAGAATGCCACATACAAATGGACACCTGAGCTTTTATTTTTAAGAAAAGCAGAAATGCACACTGAAAACAGACAGAATCGTCAACAAATTGTGCTGATCAAACTGGATAACTGTAGAAGAATCGAAATGGATCCATGCTTATCATCCAGTACAAACTAAAATACAAATGAGTCCAGAACAGTGAATTTTAAACCTTCTTCATGCTGCAACCTTATGGTACAGTTCCTCACGCTGTGGTGTCCTCCAATCATAAAATTATTTTTCCTACTTCATAACTGGAATGTTGCTACTGTCGTGAATTTTAATGTAAATATCTGTGTTTTAGAATTCTTAACTATCCTCCCCAAAAGGGTTGTTCAACCCCTAAAGGTTTCATGACCCACGGGTTGAGAACTGCTGATCTAAAACCTCAACATAAACCCAGATATACTGAACCTGATAGAAAAGAAAGTGGGTAATACCTTTGAATTCATTGGAATAGGAAAAGAGTTTCTAAGCAGAACACTATTAGTACAGACATTGAAATCAGCAATTAAACAGGACCTCATGAAACTGAGAAGCTTCTCTACAGCAAAAGACACCATCAATCAGACTACATAGGCTACAGAATGGGCAGATTGCTACCAACTCTACATCTGATAGAAGATTAATATTCAAATTCAATAATAAACTCAATTAATAAAAAACTCAAAAAAAGTAGATATCAAGAGGCCCCCCTGTCACCACATGTTAGGGGCAGGCAGAAGTACATGTGGAGAGATGGGAGGGAAAGAGAAGCACTATGAAGAGAGGCAGAACTGGAGACATGAAAGAGAAAAGGAATAGCCTCATGTGAGTAGCTGCCCTGCCATTTGAGGTCATTGTGAATTCCAGCCTGTGCTGTCACTGAGGGCCATATCTGGGTCCATGACCATGAAGCATCAGGGGTCTGTGTTGATGTCCATGTGTCTGTGTATATCACCACCAAAGGCCATGTGGATGTCCTTGGTCTGGGCTGCTGTCTGGGACAATGTCCAAGATCTGTGCGGGGCCAGCCCTACCCCTCACTGGATGCAGCACTCAGGAAAGTGGGTTCTGCACCACGCCTGGGTAGCACAGCAGAGCTGTGGGCATGAAAGCTATCAGGAAAGCTGTCCCTGCCCCTTGTGAACTCTGGCATTGTGTGAGCTAGCCAGGGTAGTGCTAAAGAGCTTGCCCTGGTGGTGAGAGTGTGGAAGAGATGGTAAGCTGACCAACTCAGCTACCATCCAGGTCCAAATCCAAGGCTTCGAATTGGCCCATTTCAACATTTACCCCATCCATGATGTGGTGGAGTATGTGAAGGGGATGGTCCAACAGATCCAAAGCTGCAGGATCTCCACGATCCAGGGCAACAACGGGATATCTGTGAGGAGTCCTGGTGATGATCCAGTATTGATAGTGTAGCAGAACCCAGAGGTCTCAAACCAGACCAACGACTCACTATAATGACCATTTGCAAGTAAAGATGTGTGGACAAAAGGATACACTGGGGGACACACTGCAGCTTCCACAGTGAGATGGGGTTTTTTGGTTTTTCTTTTGGGGGGGTTGCAAGGCAAGAGGATAGATACAAAGGGATGGAGAGATTAGTAGGATTGGTGTGCATGATGTGAAATTCACAAAGAATCAATAAAAAGTTGGTTTTTTTTAAATCCCAGCTATCAACAAACCAAATAACCCAATTTAATTTAACAATGGGATAAGGATATAAACAGAAAATTCTCAAAAGAGGGCTGAGATGTTCAACTTCCTTAGTCATCAGAGAAATGCAAATCACAACTACTTTGAAATTTCATCTTATAGCCATCAGAATGTCCAAGATCAACAAGAAAAGTGACAGATCATGCTGGGACACATGTGAAGGAAGGGGGACACTCATCAATCTCTGGTAAGAGTGCAAACTTGTTAAGCCACTATGGAAATCAGCGTGGTGGTTCCTCAGGAAGATAGGAACTGATCTTCCTCAACATCCAGATACGCCATTCTTAGGCATAGACCCAAAGGATGCTCCAGCCTACCACAGACGTTTGCCCAACCATGCTAACTGCTCCTCTATTCATAATTGCCAGAATCTGGAAACAGTCTTGAGGCTTCTATCAGGTGAATGGAAAAAGAAAATGTTGTACATTTACACAATGAGGCATTACAGGTAATTAATTAAAATAATCAAATCACAGGTGAATGGATGGAACTAGAAAAAAATTATTCTGAGTAAGGTAACCAAGACCCAGAAAGACATGTATGGTATGTATTTGCTTATATGTGGCTATTAGCTCTTAAGTCAATGATAACCAATATAAAATCCATAGAACCACAAAGGTTAGATAGCTCTCCCTAGGATAGGGAAATAGAATAAGTAGTTATGGATGGGTGAGGGGTGACTAGAATGGGAGGACCAGGCGGGGACAGGGAGAAGAGTAGGAGATAAGGGAGGAATAGGGGGAGAGACAGTCAACATTAAGGAGCATTTAAAGGACAGTATGTAAACCCAATACAGTAGAAGCTTCTGTGTGTGTGTGTGTGTGTGTGTGTGTGTGTGTGTGTGTGTGTGTGTGTGAAGGTAATATAAATAAAATCAGTGAATAATTGGGGAACCAGAGCCCCAGTTGGCCATCTCTTGTTACCAGATGGAACATCCAGTACAAGAATAGCTTACATCTAATAGAGTTGTTGGACAAAGACATCCCATGGGGACTTCCAAACAAACCTGGCTGTTACCAGTACTACAGGTTACTCTCTACAAACTGACAGTAAGGCCTTAGTGCTAAATATACCACCTCCACAGTTCACTGAATAGAGAAGTCAAGCTGGTGCCTACACAGAGTCTTCGCCTCATGTGCTAGTGTCTTTGGCACAGGAAGTTATTCTTCATTCTAACAAAGGAGAAACATACACACCAACCCAGCTACAAACCCTTTTATAAAGAATTGTGTCGAACCTGTTAGATATGCCAATCCAATGGTGGTATAACACGCGTGGGAGTAACCACCAACCAACATCTGATTTGACCTAAGGTCCACGCCACAAGATGAAACCCACACCCAACAATGTTTGAGTGACCAGAACCTGAGACTAAATAGTCCAAGGACCTAGGTAAAGACAAAATATTATTGTTCTTATAAAATAAATGTATCAATAAAATGTCTCCTAATGATGTCCTGCTATACCCAATGTCTTACAAGATTCCTCTTGCAGTTGATAGGAACAAATACAGAGCTTTGTAGAGAGTGAGAGACCCTGGAACCTCATCCCTAAACTCATGATATCTTTATCAACCTTCCTCCATCCCTGGTGTCAGGAAACCCTGCAGAATAGACGGTAGAAAGAGTAAAGAAACCAGAGAGGATGGAGGACATCAAAGACACAAGATCCCCTCAATCAGCATGATTGATGCACACTTGAACTCACAGAGCCCGAGGCAGCATGCACAAGGTCTATATGCATATACACCAGATGAGGTCCTGGAGCTGAAGGAGACATGGACATACACTCCCAGCCCTAACCCAGAAGCTATCTCCAACTCATAACTACTCGCAAATGAAAATTTAGTTTCCCCCAAGGAAGTCTCACTGAAGAGCCAAACTACTCTTCAGCGGTAGATGGCCAACAGAAACTAATCCTTATTATCTCTGGAGGTTATCTATTTGTCTGTCTGTCTGTCTGTCTCTTTACCTTTCTGTCTCTCTATCTCTGTCTCTCCGTCTCTGTCTTCCACCTCTCTATCTATCCCTCTCTCTCTCAGTTTAATGTTGTTATGGGATTCCTGAGTATGTGAGCCAGTGGGTCTCTTAGTCTGCTTCTTGTGTCTTGGTGGATAGGCGGTTCTTGTCCCTCTGTGTGATGTCTTCTATTTCAAAGTGCTAGTTTTTGTTTTATCATATTATGTTTTATTTTACTACTATCACTTAGAAACCTGCTTGTGGTCTCATTAGAGACAGAAAAAGGTGGATCCGAATGGGACGGGAGGTGGGGAAGAACTAAGAGCAGATGGAGGGGAAACCATAGAATATATATGTGAGGGAAAAACCTATTTTTAATATCAGGAAAGAGAATACTTAGCTTTTCTAAACCATGCCCACCAACAGAGGAATGAACAAGGAAGACGTGGTGTAAGTATGTACAATGGACTTCTTTATGACCATAAAGACAAAATGATGTTTTGTCAATTGCAGGAAAATGGATGCAAGTGGAACTTACCATGTTACGTGAGGTAACCATCTCAGAAAGACAAGTACCGTGTTTCCTCTCTTTTGTGGCTCCTAGATTTTATATAGATATATAAAACATGATTGCAGATGTGAATATTATCTAGGGGAGGAAGGGGGATGCTAAAGAGGAGGTGGCGGGAGCTGGGGAGAAATGCTCCAACTACGTTGTGTAGTTCCATAAAAATGTCCTGACATGACCCAGTGCCGTGTGCAAGAAACACACCGAAGAAAATGACACAGAGCAAAACAAAAGCAAAATAAAATTCAGAACACAGAAACAAAATGAATGAGCACTATGAAGCATCTGCCTTTTCTGTTATTCTGCTAGACCATAGGATTGGTAAACTTGTCCTATAAAGACCAAGCAATAAGCACTTCAGGCCTGTGGGCTATGCAGTCTCCAGAACATTAATTAAAGTCAATCATTATAACACACGAAAGGAGCTAAAGACAAATTATTAGGCTTTGTTGTACTCCAAAAAATGAGTTATGATATAGAAATCTTAATTTCATATAAAAAACTTCAATCATGAAAAAATGTAAAAACCAAAACCAAAACCATTCTTAGCCTTCAAGCAATACACAAGTCAGGACACCACCCAACCAGAGAATGAGGGGAACAGCTGAGCTTTGATACCGGACGCCTCACGGTTGCTATGAATGGTTGAGGCTCCTATGGACGGAATGAGTGATCTGAGCAGCACTATACTTTTAAACCACTGAGCAGACAGTAGGAATTGTATCCTGGAGCTCTACGTTTAAGGAAGCTCATGGGTTGCTCTGTATAGGGAAGCCACCTCCCAGTCTTCCATTAGTGAGATTGACAGGAGTTACGAAGCAGACAACAACCAGCCTTGGTTTATGAGCCCAACAACCATTCAGAGCTACAGAGAAGCCATGGCATCCACTGTCAGGACTTTACCTTGCACTTCACTGTACATTTACCTTGACAGGTCAAGCTAATGTTAATAGTTCTGTATAAGAAAATTGACTCATTTTCACATATAACTTGTCTTATTTAAATAAGCGTTCATTGCATGCTGATACAAATTGCTTAATATGTTTTACCCGCAATAACCCACATCCTTTAATAATACTTCTCCAAAGATCCTAAGCCATGAAGGTACGTGAATCACCACAGTGGGCTGCTCAGTCAGTGATGGTTTTCCTCCTAAACTTTTCCATGATAAATGGCCAATGAGCTAAGACATACATTGTGTAAGAAATTCTCACAGAACAGGGGGCCTTACAGGGATGGAGATGGATACAGGGAGGAAGTATAACCTCCCTCAATATTTAAATGGTTTCCAGTGGAAAGAAGGTCTATATTTGTTGTATTTGGCATCGGGCAATAGAAGGAAAGTTAATATATTAAACTACTGGAGACGGGCCTGAGCTCACTACCGAAAAAGAGAAATCAGAAAGGAGAAAGAAAGCCTATCCGTATATGGTGAGGTAGGTATATCTCTCCAAAACCCAGCATGTTCACCGCGAGAGAAGCGCACATGCCTGGGATGGAAGAATATCAACTGGAGAGGGAGTAGGGAGGATTGAGACATTAAATCCAATGATTTTCAAGAGCTATGACCTCTCATGCCTCAGCTCAAGTATTGGGCAGTCATTCTTTGTTAGGAATAAATGGCAAAGACACATGACCAAGTGTGAGGCGACTTCTTACTCCTCTGATTCAGTCAGAATGAAGACAGGAGAGCGTCATTCAGTGGCGGCAGGTCAGGCTCAGCTGTTGAGCTACAGTGGCATATCCTGGTTATACAGTTTCTTCCTTGACAACTAAATATTGAGAACTGGATCCCTATGCCATGCCAGATAGAAAGGCATGGAGACAAAGACAGACACAAACCCACTGTCATAGAATGTATTGGAGTTAAAAGTTTATTTAACAAGTAGTTTTTAGAAGTATGCCAAGAGTCCACAGATGAAGAAGGGGACAGTAAGGGAGGGGTGCATGGGGAGGGGAACACCCTTATATGATGGGAGGGGGAGGGATTAGGGGGCTGATGGACAGTAAATGGGGAAAGGAAATAACATTTAAAATGTAAATAAAAAATACCCAATTAAAAAAAAGAAAAACAAAGACCTCAGACTTACAGCAAAAACTTAGATAAACTTGGGACAATGGAAACGATATAAACAAATGGTAATATATTCAAAATACTAATAATTATTATAGAACATTTGTATATAATATCTAAAAATCAATATAATAAAGGCAATATAATAAAAAAAGGAAGGACACTATGGTGACTTTTAAAGATGGCCACAAATTCTTTGATCTTCCGCCTTTTGAAAGTTTGCCTTGAACTCTCCTTCCCGTATATTTGAGTGGGGTTCTCGGTTACTTTGCCAGGGGATAAATAGAAGTTATATGATAAGGTTTCTAAGGCTCTGTCATGAAAGCCTCAGGTCCTACTATCCTGAATGGAAAAATGAGCTCATGGAAGCTGGAGGCATCATGGAGAAGGTCCAGCTTCTCTCAGGTCACCTTGCTTTGAAGAAGCCATCATGGGTGGAGTTATCTATTCCTCAAGGTTCCTAGTTCTGCCAGTCAGTGACCTGTCACTGTGATAGCATAACTGAGGTAATCAATGTTAAAGGAAGATATGTTTGTTTGGGTTGATGGCTCCTGGGGCTTTAGTCTGTCTCTGTTTCTTTCTATCTGGGGTAAGGCAAAACATTATTGACAGAGATGGACAATGTGGTAGTTGACAGACAGGCAGGCAGGCGGCTGGCAGGACACAGGACCCAGTGGTATCCCTAGTGCTCTGATATACTCTGAGTGAGCTGAATGTTCTCTTGAACGTCAAAGCTTTTCTGTCTTTAAAACCCCTCTGATGTTCAGCACACTCATATCTTCTTTGCGAGGTCTGATATTTCTTTTGTTAAATGATTACAGGCTCACTGTTGGGCCCTAGAAGCGACAGTTTACACTAAAGGGAGAATAGTCAAGAAATATAAAAAGAAATCAAATAAATGAAACTATAATTACACAGAAGGGGGAAAATATATACCTTTCAACAATAATTTTTCAACAATAATTTTAAATATCAATAGCTTCAACTCCCCAACCCAAACCGGTTAGCTGAATGGGTTAAAAAACAAAATCCATCTTTTTATTGTCTACAACAAACTCATCTTATGTTCAAAGAGAGATAGAACCTTAGACTAAAAGACTTTTAAAAAAAGATATTCCAAGCAAATGAGCCCAGGAAAGAATAGGTGTTACTCCCTTAATATCTGCCAAAATGACTTCAAACCAAAATTAATCAACAGAGGTAAAAGAGGATGCTTCATTCTGATCAAGGAAACAACTAACCAGTAAGACATACTATCCTAAACATATAATATGTACCAAACTCTGGTACAGCCAATTCCATTAAAAGGCAGCTACTAGACTTTCAAGACACAGATCAGTATCAGAATCAGTGGGTGATTTCAACACCCCGATTTCTCTGACAGGCAGGTCCTCTCTACACATACTAAGCAAAAACATCAGAATTAAATGGCATCATACATCAAATGAATTTAGCTGATATCTAAAAAATTTGTGTTCTTTCTGAATTTTAATGTGGGTGCTTAGAGCTATAAATTTCCCTCTCCAGACTGCTTTTCATGTGTCTCTAAGGTTTGGTGTGTTATGCTTTCATTCTCATTTCTATTTGGGACTTTTAAAATTTTCTTTCTTGATTTTTCTTGACCCATTCATCATTCAGTAATGTGTGGGTTTTTTTTATCTCTATGAATATCTTGGTTGGAGTTTCTATTGCTATGACAGGAAGCTATACCACGATCAAAAAGCAAGTTGGGGAGGAAGGGACTTATTCAGTTTACACTTGCACATCACAGTTCATCATCAAAGGAAGTCAGGAAAGGAACTCAAGCCAGGCTGAAACCTGGAAGCAAGAGAGATGGCTCGGCGGTTAAGAGCACTGGCTACTCTTCCAGAGGTCCTGAGTTCAATTCCCAGCAACCACATGGTGGCTCACAACCATCTGTAATGGAATCTGATGCCCTCTTCTAGTGTGTCTGAAGACAGATACAGTGTACTCGTATAAATAAAATAAATCTTTTTTAAAAAAGACTTGTAAGTCTTGGTTTAGATAATAAAATAACAGCGTCTTCCCTCAAAAAAAAATGCTAATGCACAGGCCACTGAGGAATGCTGCTTGCTGGCACTACTCCCTCTGGCTTGCTTAGCCTGTTTTCTTATAGAACCCAGGACCACCAGCCTAGGGATGCTGCCACCCACCATCCCTCACTATTTAAGAAAGGCTTGCCTACAGCAGATTTTATGGAAGCACTTTTATTTAACTGAGGCTCCCTCCACTCAGATGACTCTAGCTTGTGTCAGTTTGACATAAAACTACCCAGCCCAATGAGTTTGTGTAATTTCTAGAGATTCTTTTGTGGTTGACTTCGAGCTTTATTCCACTGTGGTCAGACAGGGTACATGGAGTTATTTCGAACTTTCTGTATTTGTTTAGATTGGTTTCAGGGTCCCAGGATGCGATCTGTTTTTGAGAAACTTCCATGGCCCTGCTGAGTAGAATGTATACTCATCGAGGAAGTGTTTATCTTGGCTTTAGTTAGAGGCTATAGTCCACCACAACGCGAGAGAGCCACGAAGTACGAGGCCGATGGTCACAGTGAATTCACACTCAAGCAGAAGAGACGGCAGAATGCTAGAGTCGGACTCACTTTTTCCAGAATGCTTTACAGTGGGCCGTCCCACCTCACTTGCCACAACCTAGAAACTTCCCCTAAGACATGCCCAACGGTTTGTCTCGAAGTTGATTCTAGAGCCTGTCAGGTTGACAATTAATATTACCCATCACAGCTTGGATGCCCATTACCCAAAGAAACAGTGCCTATGGGAAGTTTGTTAAGCCCCTGAAGCAAGGCCACATGGGCAGGAATATGAACAAAAGAGGCACAGTTAGCATATGTGCCCAGAGATGGGAGATAGCTGCGGAGACAGCAAGCTATAGCATTGTGATTGGTGACTGGACCAGCCAGGATCATGTGCAGAGGGAGTCAAGTTATTACAATCATCGTCTCAATCTCTATGGCCAACAGCTTTCTAGCCTGGGCTTGCAGCCTTCCTGGTGAATCTGGGAGCTAACCAAGTAACTGTCCATTCAATATTTTTTACCACAAATTTAAAATAGAAATAATTTGTTGTTTCCATAACAGGACCCTGGTTACTAAAAAGAGGTTGCACTGCCTGCTCCCTAGGGATCCTTCTATATGACTCTATGGTGTGCTTAACAAAGTACACAAAGAAAATAAGTCAGATTGTAAGTATACACCCTTTACTGGCCATTTACTTCTTTATATTAGTTTGGGGGTGCAGGGCAGTCAGTGGTCATTCCAAATGATAAGCATCAAGTGCTTGCTTCTGTAAACTTGTACCCCTCACAGCAGTGCCATTCGGTGAAAGCTGTCATTGCCATTTTCCCACTGCTTACTTTCTGATCACTTTAACACCACCTGCTCAGTTTCTGCCTACCTGCCCATGCAGCTTTGTAAAATACGCCTAAAGTCTCGGCCTACAAGGCCAGATATTCATTGCCTAATGTGGTTAGTGACACTCCCGAGCTAAGAGGTGGTCAGTGGTAAAAACCTCAATAAAGTATATGCTGGTTGCCCCCCTCCCCTCATGTTTAATACTGTGTGAGTGGGGCATTGGAGGACACAGGGGACCTTTGCTTCAAGGGGAGGTTCAGTAGGGTACATCTCCATATTGGTGTTAATGTTGAGTGGGAGAATGAAAATATAGTTTCAAAATAAGGACAGTGCAAAAAAAAAAACACATTTCAGATATCTGTATCACAAATTGTGAACCAAGTAAGAAGTGTTTTTGTTGGTAATTATCCCACCCTAGCTGAGGAGCTATTTGATATTCAACTGGTGCTGGGACAGTTGGTTTTCTTTAACAGTGTGAAACCTGGTGTTATCAGTCACATTCAGGGTTGAATGCACGCTCAGAAGTAGTTGGCTAACACAAGCTGCATTCCTTGGGTTGGGGAGTGGGGGTTAGGGTGGGAGTGAAGTTGAGTGGGTAGGGACAGGGGTGGGGTGGAAGAAGTTGGGGGAAAACGACAAATATGAGCAAAATACGTTGTATGAAATTCTCAAAGAATTATTAAAATCGTTTTCTTAATTGTTTTGTGCTAGACGTGCTGATTCATGGCTGTTCACCTAACACTTTAGAAGTTGAGGCAGGAAGACAGCAAGTTTGAGGCCAGCCTGGATTATAGTACAAGACTCTGTCTCAACTTTTTTGGGTTGTTTATGGGAAATAGAATTTAGAATAAGTGACCCTCAAAAAGACCACGATACTTAAATGTCTTCTTTGAAATGAGGATATCTGTGGTCATACCACTGGTGCGCCCATGTCAAGCAAAAACAATGGCTGTTAAGGAAACACAATGCTTGGTTTACATTAAAACACATTATAAAGCACTTCTGAATATTGCCTACTCCCTAACACATATGCACCTGGTAATTTTCTTCTTTATTCTCTGAACAAGTTACTGCCACAGATCAGCTTGGCATGTAGTAGAATTCCAGTTGTCTTTTTTAATGGCTACGATCAAAGTTGTAAACAATAAAGTGGAAAGCAGCACCGATGACTAGACAGAAGATGCTCTTTGGTGGCCTGTGGTGTGGAAGAGGCCCCAGATAAGCAGCTGGAGTTGCATATATTACAAAATCAGGCCTGGTCCCGGACCTTTAGAATGACCCTCAGCTGTGCCATCTATCCCAGCTGGTGCTCGGTCTGCCCGCTGGCCCTGGCCTACTTGATTTTCCCATTAGAATGCCCATACTTTCCTTTGTTCATAAATGTCTTATCTCCTTTTGTCGATCATGCTTGCTCAGTCAAGCTACATTCTGGATGTGCTACAGTTAAACCAAGTTAATCTGTGTCCTAGCTGGAATGCATTTGCACATAGCTCATAAGTGTTGACCTTATCATAATGAGCAGGTTACAAGAATTGTATCACCATCGCAACCTCCTCTTCCACCTCTACCACCACCACCACCACCACCACCACCACCACCACCACCACCACCACCACCTAATCCTCTTCCTCCTTCTCCTCCTCTTCTTCCTTGTCTTCCACCACCACCACCACCAGCACCAGCGCCACCTCCATCATCTTGTCCAAATTACCCCAATGTTGGCTATCACTAAGGCAACTTTAAGACTTTAGTAAGTACTTAATAACCAAAAGGCCAAGAAGTGGTATCAGTCTTCTAAACTAATGCTAATGTGCAAAGCATTTCTGATATTCATTTTAAAGGCACAGCACGTACTTTACTAAGAAATGTGTTTGTTTACTGGTTCCCAGAAACCCCCAGTCTCCGTCATTTGGCACATCCACTTAGAGTGGGGATTTACTTGACAGAGATTTAATGAACAAGAGCATTTCCACTAATTTTGGGGAAATCTCTTGCTGAGAAACAAAAACATAACACAAATTTGTCAAATTTGGGGCTAAGTCACCTTCCTAAACATATTCTTTAAGATGTCCAGACATGGACCATCCAATACCACATGCCAAAAGGTGCACACTGTAAAAAATAAGTATAGAATGTAGACATCTACTTTTTCCTTAGAAAATGTAACAGCTGTCATTTTCCTGATGTTGGCAAGCACCCCAAAACACATGCTGGATTAGAAAAGCCAATTTAGTGTTAGGACTACAGCTGGTGCTGGACTCATTCTTCCCACATGGTCACTGACATCTCGAACTTCAAATGTTTTCTGTGTGACAACACAGAAAAATGTTATTGGGGGTGGGGAGGAAATAACTAATTACTGTTTTTCAAACTATAGAAAGCACCATTTTATTTTATTTTATTTTATTTTATTCTTTTGCTTTTTCTGGAGCTGAGGACTGAACCCAGGGCCCTGCACTTGCTAAAGCCCCAACCCCAACCATTTTCTTTTTAAATACTTACACACAGAGTCAGTCAGTCAGACAGACAGACAGACAGACAGACAGACAGACACAGACACACATTTAGGTACTTAGAAGAAAGCATGAAACATGTGCTAAAAGTGAATCTCAAGGATTAAGAGTTTTATATACCAACTTGCCTAAAATACTTCAATAAAAGTATCTACAAGTCATACTCTTGGCATTCCAGTACATACACAAAGCAGGATCCCCTCAAGGTCCCAATAGAGCAGTGGTTCTCAATCTTCCTGATGCTGTGATCCTTTTATACAGCTCTTACGTTGTGGTGACCCACGAGCACTACTTTATAACTCTAATTATGCTATGGTTATGAATCGTACAATGAATCTGATATGTGGGATATCTGCTATGCTACCCAGGTGGGGGTCAGCACCCACAGGTTGAGAACAATTACAATAGAGACTCTGAAGATGTGACTTAGTGGTTAGGAGCAATTGCTGCTCTTACAGAGGACCAAAGTGGAGTTCCCAGCATGCACAGCAGTGTCTCAAAACTGTCACTCTAGTTTCAGGAATCTGATGTTCCCCTCTGTCCCTACCCCAGCATCTGCACTCATGTGTACATATGCATGTATATACACACATAATTTTTTAATGTTAAAAAAAGAACACAGTCAATAATTCAGGGTCCGTACTAAATGTGTAGACAGAATTTCTTATTTGACTTCAGAATCCCATGTGTGATAGTTTTGCAAAGAATGGTCTCCATAGACTAATGAATGCTTAAGTGCTTGGTTGCCAGTTGGTGGCACTGTTTTGGAAGGCTTAGGAGGTGTGGTTTTGTTGGAAGAAGTAAATCACTGAAGGGGGGCTGGCACCTTTTCTAATTTGTTCTCTCTGCTTCCTGCTTCAACTCAAGATATGAGCCCCCAGCTTCTGCTCCAGTGCTCGGGCTTGCTCCCTGCTGCCTTTGCTCTACATCATAGACTCTCACCCTTTTGAACCATAAGTCCAAATAAACCCTTCTAAAAGTTGCCTTGATGATGGTGTTTTATCGCAGCAATAGAAAGGTAGCTAATGCCTCCCCCAAGTTTTCTTTCTAGTACTGGTATCAGACTTTGCTCAGAGTTATTGGTTTGGGGCTGTGGAAAGTTCTCAGTTACTAGGCTGCTTGCTTTGCAAGTACGAGGATCTGAGTTCAGCTCCAAGAATCCATGTAAAAACAGTGTCAGGCACAATGGTGTGCACTTAGAATCCCAGTGCTAAGAGGGCAGAAACAGGCAGATTCCTAGGGTTCACTGGCCAGCCAGCCTAGCCTACTGGGGTGTTTCAGGCAGTGAGACCCTGTCTCAAAAATGGCAGGGGGGAAATGCATAAAATGCCTGATGAGCAACAATCAAGGCTGTTCTTTGGCCTCTGCATGAATAAGCATGCTCGTGCACACACATCAATGCACACACACACACACACACACACACACACACACAGAAGCATTGTTGATGTAGTTGATTTTGGTCTGGCAGGAGCAACGGGACTTTCAGGAGCTCCCAGATGATCCTAAGTTACAAATGGAAGAGGCGCTGTTCTGCTGACAGAAGCCTCAGCTGATGAAGCTCTTAGAATCCCACTGTCCATTTGTTGTCTTGCTCAGCCTCAGTTCCTGCTCATGCAATGACACCCAGAGGAGCTATTTGGCTAAGTAAACCTGCTTCTGGAAAATTCTTTTTAATTACCTTATAAATATACAGTTAAAAATTAATACATGAAATTACTGCAAAGGAGGTAAGACGAGAAAGGCAGGCTATTTATGAAATCACAAGAAACAGCAATGGAAATAAATAAACAAAAGGTCGGAATTATATTTATCGGGAGGATGGCTCAGTGGATAAAGGTGCCTGCCAGCAAGCCAGGTGACCTGAGCACAAGTCCCAGGCTCCACATGTTGGAAGGGGAGGGCTAACTCCCACAAATTGTCCTGTGACTTCCATACACGTGTGCGTGCCTGCACACATACAAACACATAGAAAATAAATTTAATTTATGAATTACACTTACTGCCATAAGAGGTAATTAAAAATATTGAGAGGAAATCCTACGATAGCTACAAGAGAACGAAGTTCAAGAAATGTTAGCGAGTTGAGATTTTTACAATTACTAATTATTATTACTATTATTATTATTATTTGTGTGCATGTTGTTATCTTTATGCGTGTTTGGATGGTCACATCCATATGTGTGGAGATCAGAGGACAGCTTATGAGAGTGAATTCTCTCCTTCCACCGTGTGGGTCCTGGGGATTGAACTCAGGTTGTTCGGCTTGGTAGTGAGTGCCTTTAACTGCTAAGCTGTATCTCCAGTCAGAGACTGAAGATTTTCCCAAACATCTACAAGATTTATAGTAATCTATACGGGACAGACAACCTTCTATATGGAAGGAGGGTCTAATTTTTGTGTACTCTGCTGTTTCTCGAAGCAACAGGAAGTAGGGTTATTAAGGATGTGTCAGAAGAAGCGTGGCTACTGGGTACCATTGTTTTCTACTGCTCCCTGTCCAACACAGAGAATCCTCCGTGAAGTTCAGAAGACAGAATAAATGGGAGATTGCCAGAAATAACAGAAACAGAAGAAACAAAGGGCCTCTGCAGCCACATAGAAACAAAAGGAACAACAAGCAAGCGACTGCAGCCACATAGAGCTGCACCCGAGGTGGCCGAGGTGGCCGGGTTAGGGCAGGGGCCTTACCAGGCTCCTTAGGGAGGGTGTGCGAACGCTACATTCAGAGACCACGCACGGAGAGAGATAGGAAACGATGACATAAAAAGGAAGCTGGAGGGCTCTTCCAGCCCTGGGTGGAGAGAGATGATATCGGGGAAACTATTAGGAAGCCAAATGCCAAAAAGTGAGACGGCTAGAAGGGGCTTAGAAAGTAGAGTTGAGGGCTGGAGAGATGGCTCAGTGGTTAAGAGCACTGACTGCTCTTCCAGAGGTCCTGAGTTCAAATCCTGGTCACCACATGGTGGCTCACAACCATCTGCGATGAGATCTGATGCCCTCTTCTGGTGTGTCTGCAGACAGCTACAATGTACTTATAGATAAATAAGTCTTATTTTTGTTTGTTTCCTTTTTTTTTTTTTTTTTTGGAGCTGGAGACCAAACCCAGGGCCTTGTGCTTGCTAGGCAAGCGCTCTACCACTGAGCTAAATCCCCAACCCCTAATAAGTCTTATTTTTAAAAAGGTAGAGATAAAGAAATTAGACAATATGAGGAATGAGTGCTTTGATAAGACATAAAATGGAGATATTGTATTCATAGCGATGCTGAAGATGCCTAATTCTGTTAACCTACAAAACGAAAGGCATCCTCCATTTAGTACACGTTTGGATTAGCCTCTTACATTGCCACTGCATTGTATGCTCTTAAGGCTTTAGCGAATGGCACCATCTCCCTGATTTCTCTCTCAATGTATTCATTGCTGATACACATTTCCCCCTGGCACTTTGATGAGGTGTTAATCAGTTCTATGATTTTTTTTTCTGGCACCGTCTTTGGGTCTTCTCTGCTTAGAACTGGTCTCCAGTCAGGGACTCTGACTCCTTTTCCCGTTTGGATCCCTGTGATTTCCTTCTTTTGCCTTATTTTTCAAGCTAAGACTTTTAACACTATATTACATAGGAGTGGAAGCAGTGGATGGCCCTGTCTCCTTCCTGACTTTAAGAGGATTACTTCAGAGTTTTCTCTCATATGTAGCTTTTATTATGTTCTCTTCAGCCCTACTCTCTCTGGCACTTTTATTATGAAGAGAAGTTGAATTTTGTCAAGTGCGTTTTGGACATCTATTGAGATGACAGTATCATTTCTACCTTTAAATATATACATATATATATATAAAACCTTTATTTCTATAAGGTTCTATAAATTACATATGTTTCTACCTTTAAATATATATATTGAACCATTCCTGTATCCCCTGAATAAAATCACCTTGATCATGATAAAGATGTTTTTGTGTGCAAATTCAGTTTGCAAGTATTTATTGGGATTATTTTAACCTGTGTTCATCAGAATGTGGCCCATAGTTTTCTTCTGCTGTTGTGCTCTCGTCTGATTTCAGGGTAACACTGGCTTCCTAAAAGGATTTGGAAGCATGGGTTGTAGCTATTTAAAGGTGTGGTAGAATTCTGTTGTGGATCCACCTGGATCTGGACCGCTTTTAGTTAGAAGATTTTTTTCTTTAAAATTACCACTTCAATTTCCTCCTTTGTAACAGGTCTGGTAAATTATTGATCTCATCTTGGTTTAACTTTGTGGGTCAGCAGCATCTAGAAATTCATGTGTTATTTTTAGGTGTTCCAACACCGTGGGATAAAGGTTTTTAAAGTATGCCTTCGGGACCCCTAAGGAAGAGTTAGGGGAAGGACTGAAGGCCCTTAAGGAGATGGCAACTCCACAGGAAGACCAACAGTATTAACTAACCCGGACTCCTGGGAGCTCCCAAGCCCGAGCCACCAAAGAGCATACACAGGCTGGTCTGAGGCCTCCAACACATATGTAGCAGAGGCTGCCTTGTCTGGCCTCAGTGGGAGAGGATGCACCTAACCCTGCAGGACTTGATGCACCAGGGGATGGGGGGGATATGGCCTCTCAGAGGCAAAGGGGATCTCTGCAAAGGGTGACCAGGAGAGGGGGCAACAACATTTGTAATGTAGATAAATAAATAAATAAATAAATAAATAAATAAATAAATAAAGTATGCACTTGGGATTAAATATTATTAACATTGTGGAGTGTCTCCTAAACATTTCTAATTTTGTCAATTTGGGTTCTCTCTCTCTCTCTCTCTCTCTCTCTCTCTCTCTCTCTCTCTGTTACTTTGGATAAGGGTCTATCAACCTTTCATCTTCTTGAAGTACCCACTCTTTGGTTCATTGATCCTAAGGCTTCTATTTCCTATCTACTGATCTTGGTTATTCTTCCTGTCTACTACTTTGGGGTGTGCTCTGTTTATGTGTCCCTACCTTCCTTCCATGCTCCCCATTACCTGAGTTCTTTCTGACTTTGGAATGTGAGTTCCTGTGGCTCTCAGGGCCCCTGTTAGGGCTGCTCTATTGTATGCCAGAGCCTTTGGGTGTTATATTTTAGTTTTCTTCCAAAATTTAAAGAATTACGTTCCTTGTGTGTTCAGGAGTCCACTCAGCATTCAACAGTGTGTTGGTTCATGCCCATGCATTTGTGTATTTTCAGGAGTCTATAGTTTCCTTTGCTGGGGGTTTTAGGCTTTAGTCCCACCCCCATAGTCAGATGTAATTCATAGTTATTCCATTTTCCTAAATTTGACATTCGCCTTGTGTGGTCTATTTTAGAGAAACTTCAGTGGGCTTCTGGGAATAATGTGAATTTTATCATGTTTGGGTAGAATAGTCTGTAGGTACCTGCTAGGTGCATTTGGTCTATGACATCATTTAACTCTGATGTTTCTCAGTATATTGTCTGCATGATTTGTGCACTGGTGAAAGTGGGGCTATTAAAATCACCTACTACTAGTGTTTGGGGTTTAATCGATGATTTAACGCCTAATAGTATTCGTTACTATCTGAGTTTGGTACGTATATGTCCACTTGGGTGATTGTTCTCCTGACCAGAATTAAGGCTCCCTCTTTATCTCTTCTATATGGTTTTGGGTTGAAGTCTGTTTTGTCAAATATTAGAATGGTAGCACCTACCATGGCACTGTTTTCTTATAATTCTCTTTTCTATCTTCACACTCTGTTAGTGTCTATCCTTGAAGATGAGGTGTTCTTTTTGTGGACAACAAAAAGATGGACTCTGCCTCCCAATCCATAGGCTAGCCTGTATCTTTTGATGTAGAATTGAGGCCATTACTATTCAAAGTTATTATTGAGGCATGTATTAATTGCTGCCATTTTTATTTGTGGTATTTGTTTACACAACAGCTATCCTGGTATCATTTGCCTGTTCCCATAACCTCTTATACATGACCATCTTTCTCTTCAGTCTGAAGTGTCCTTTTTGGTATTCTCTGTGGAGTTGGCTTGGTGGTCATATCTTTCTTTAGCCTGATTATCAGGCTGAAGTTTTTTCTCTCTCCTTCACTTAGATAGTATGCCAGGTAAAGCACTATGGGATGGCCTCTGTGGTCTTTCAGAACTTGAAGCACATCCCCAAACATGAAAGCTTCTGGATTTTAGTTAAAGTCTCTACTGAGAAATAAGCTGTTATTCAGATGGGCCACCCTTTGCATACAACTTGGACCTCTTATAGCTTTTAATACCCTCCCACTATTTTGTATATTTATTGTTTTATTTATTATATTGTATGAAGAGTTTCTTTCTGATTCTAGCTACTAGGCATTCTCTAAACCTATTGTGCCTGGATGAAGATCTCTTTCCCTAGATTTGGGAAATTTCCTCCTATGATTTTGTTAAAAACATTTATTTTCTATGCCTTTGACCTGAGTTTCTTCTTCTTTTTCTATGCATACAAATTCATAGCATTGATATTTTCATGAAGTCTTAGAGATCCTGCAGAGTTCATGCATCTTCTTTTATTCAATAGTCTAACTTTTTACCGTGTCTTCAGGCCACATCTCCCTATTTGTCATGTGATCTATTCTAGTGGTGAGGCTGTCCTCTGATGTTTCCACTCACATTTTTATTAGACTTGTTGAATTTTTCATTTCCAGCTGCATTTCACTCTGGGTTTCCCTTAGTGCTTCTGTCTCTCATTTGGATTTAATTTTCATATCCTGAATTGCCCTCTTTATTTCATTCAGCTGTTCTTTGTGTTTTGTCTCCTTGGGATTCAATCAGGACTCTCTTCCTGTCCTCTTTAAGTTCATTCAGCAATCTATTCATGTTCAATCTTTTTGACTATGTTCATAATTGTTCTTTTGAATCCTGTGCCCTATGTTTCGTCTAAGTCGTTCTCACAGTTATTACAGAGCTGGTGATCTGAGAATAGATGGTCTTGGTATTTTTGCATTGCCTGTCTTTTTGTGATGAGACTTGGGTGCCTGTAGTTAGACTGTTGGCTGTGTCTTCTGATAAGTCTCTCTAGTTCTCCTACATTGAGTGGCAGTTGTATCTATGTTTGCTGTTACCTTGATTTGGTTGGTTTGAGATCAGCTAGGAGATGCTTGAAACTGAGGTTGTGGACACTCTGTTCTAATTCACAGATGACATCTCTAGGTTGACACTAGCTCAGATAGAGGGAAGGCATAGCTTCTGAAAACAGGAGTTCTCTGATGATATGAATGAATGAGGTGTGGAGGGAAGATCAGGTGAGGACGGTCTACAGAGTGAGCAAACAACAGATACTGGTCCTTCAATGATGTAGACAATGGGTATGAGTAAACGTAAGTTTTCAAATGGTTTAGATGAAGTGCACGGTGGATAAAAGTTGCAGGTTCTTGCAAAAAGGGTGCAATGAGTCCTGGGATACTGGGAACCAAGCATCCTGAGGATGGAAGAGTGAGGGTTCTACCTAAAAACTAAGTGATGTGAGTCCTGCAAAGTAGGAGAGGAGTTCTTGGAAGGTAGTGGGTTAGGGTACTCCATGGGGGAGTATGACTCCTGCTACCTACGGGGAAGTTGGGATTCCTAGGAAAGAAGCAGGTTTGGGATGTCTTGCAGAATCTCGCTTGGCCATATAAGGGATGGTGTAACATTGTTCCTGCCCTGAAACAGAGCCAGCAGGGCATGATCCTCCACAAGTGTTGGTGGTTGCTGTGAGTATAAGGCTGGTTTGTATAATAACATATTTTCATGTTCCTCCTTCAAGGAATGTCCTCTCTGCCAAGGTTAATGACTCCATGACAATCAGAGACAGCAGAAGTCTGGGAGTCGAGAGTGTGTCTAATGTCTAAACAAAATAGTAAAAGTTAAGACATTCAGGACAGTCCTTAAGGCTATGGGAAAAAACTCTGAAAACATTAGTTCAAGAATATATAATTACTCAACTATGCAAATATAAAGATGCAATATGAATTGTATAAGGAGCTCCAAAGACCTAAAAGAACAAAGACAGCTGTACTGTGAGTCAGTTTGTCAGAAAAATACAAAGACAGGCAGATTCCTGAGTTCAAGGTCAGTCTGAGACAGAACTAGGTTGGGCCCAGGCATGGTGGAAATGGTGAATCTCAGGATGGGATCCTACCCAGCTAGCTCGTTGTCTATGCTTACAAAGGCAGACAGATCTCTAAATTCATTTGCAATATTAAAAAAGATTTTTGCTATCTTTTTCTAAGAATCAAGAGACTGGGGAGTCTAGGACGCTGATTCATGAGATAATCAAAAGAGAACCTGGGGTAATGACTGAGTTGATATGCCTGTAAGATGAGAGCTATCCAGAGATTTTTTTTTTTAGAATTTAGCTGTCTCAAGCAGAGAGCTGTCTGCAATGTTGTCTTGAGGAAAGCATAAACATCAGTTTATAACACACAATTTGACTTTGAGTCATTTTTTTCACTGTTCCCAGACACCCCTTCCTTAGAACCCCTCTTCAAGCTGAGTCTGGTCCTTGGTAATATCTGAAGAAAAACAGCCAAGAGGAACAGCGTTCTTGTGAGATTCATGGGCAGCTGGGGAATCACAAAAAGGCAATGTGTCTTGGGGTGTCCAAGAAGAATGGGGCTCTTGCTAGCAATGGGAATATCCAGTGAGTGAATCCTGAGGCACTTTCCCTTTAAATAGATATTAAACATTTTGAAAATGTTAACTTTATGCATCAATTGTTTTTTTCTTGGAAACAACATCTCCTGTCAGCTATTCCACTGTTCTAGAAAGAGCAATAGCAAACAGTTCCCATGCCAGTACCACTACATTCTGCTCCTTAGTGAACCTAGCTGAGGTGACAGCGTGGGTGAAAAATGCTGATGCAGGTATAATAGCACAAGACCCATTCTCTGATTCTCTAGAATAAATGACTTCAGGGAAGTCCTGCATTTAGCATGCACCATGTCCTACATGATATAGGAATGGGATGCAAGTTGTCTAGAGAACAAGGGAAAGCATTTATTTCTCATGATTTGAAAAAGGCCTTATTAGAAGCACAGTGCAGCTCTCTGCTCCCAAACCCCGTGGGAGAGAGACCTCACCGCCTGATCAGGTGGGCACTCCTGAGGCTGCAGAGCGGAGGAGACCACCAACACTGCCCACCCCTGCCCACATCCCTGGCCCAAGAGGCAACTGTATAAGGCCTCTGGGTTCCGGTAGGGGAGGGCCCAGGAGCGGCAGGATCCCTGCGCCTGAGACACCGCCGGAACCTGAAGGAAACAGATCGGATAAACAGTTCTCTGCACCCAAATCCCGTGGGAGGGAGAGCTAAACCTTCAGAGAGGCAGATACGCCTGGGAAACCAGAAGAGACTGCACTCTGTGCACATCCAGGCGCCAGAGGAAAACACGAAACGCCATCTGGAACCCTGGTGCACGGAGGCTCCCGGAAAGAGCGGCGCAGATCTTCCCGGTTGCTGCCGCCGCGGAGAGGACTTAGGCAGTACCCCACGAGCAAACTTGAGCCTTGGAACCACAGGTAGGACCAACTTTTCCCCTGCAAGAAACCTGCCTGGTGAACTCAAGACACAGGCCCACAGGAACAGCTGAAGACCTGTAGAGAGGAAAAACTACACGCCCGAAAGCAGAACACTCTGTCCCCATAACTGGCTGAAAGAAAACAGGAAAACAGGTCTACAGCACTCCTGACACACAGGCTTATAGGACAGTCTAGCCACTGTCAGAAATAGCAGAACAAAGTAACACTAGAGATAATCTGATGGCAAGAGGCAAGCACAGGAACCCAAGCAACAGAAACCAAGACTACAAGGCATCATCGGAGCCCAATTCTCCCACCAAAGCAAACACGGAATATCCAAACACACCAGAAAAGCAAGATCTAGTTTCAAAATCATATTTGATCATGATGCTGGAGGACTTCAAGAAAGACATAAAGAACTCCCTTAGAGAACAAGTAGAAGCCTACAGAGAGGAATCGCAAAAATCCCTGAAAGAATTCCAGGAAAACACAATCAAACAGTTGAAGGAATTAAAAATGGAAATAGAAGCAATCAAGAAAGAACACATGGAAACAACCCTGGACATAGAAAATCAAAAGAAAAGACAAGGAGCTGTAGATACAAGCTTCACCAACAGAATACAAGAGATGGAAGAGAGAATCTCAGGAGCAGAAGATTCCATAGAAATCATTGACTCAACTGTCAAAGATAATGTAAAGCGGAAAAAGCTACTGGTCCAAAACATACAGGAAATCCAGGACTCAATGAGAAGATCAAACCTAAGGATAATAGGTATAGAAGAGAGTGAAGACTCCCAGCTCAAAGGACCAGTAAATATCTTCAACAAAATCATAGAAGAAAACTTCCCTAACCTAAAAAAAGAGATACCCATAGGCATACAAGAAGCCTACAGAACTCCAAATAGATTGGACCAGAAAAGAAACACCTCCCGTCACATAATTGTCAAAACACCAAACGCACAAAATAAAGAAAGAATATTAAAAGCAGTAAGGGAAAAAGGTCAAGTAACATATAAAGGCAGACCTATCAGAATAACACCAGACTTTTCGCCAGAAACTATGAAGGCCAGAAGATCCTGGACAGATGTCATACAGACCCTAAGAGAACACAAATGCCAGCCCAGGTTACTGTATCCAGCAAAACTCTCAATTAACATAGATGGAGAAACCAAGATATTCCATGACAAAACCAAATTTACACAATATCTTTCTACAAATCCAGCACTACAAAGGATAATAAAGGGTAAAGCCCAACATAAGGAGGCAAGCTATACCCTAGAAGAAGCAAGAAACTAATCGTCTTGTCAACAAAACAAAGAGAATGAAAGCACACAAACATAACCTCACATCCAAATATAAATATAACAGGAAGCAATAATCACTAGTCCTTAATATCTCTCAACATCAATGGCCTCAACTCCCCAATAAAAAGACATAGATTAACAAACTGGATACGCAATGAGGACCCTGCATTCTGCTGCCTACAGGAAACACACCTCAGAGACAAAGACAGACACTACCTCAGAGTGAAAGGCTGGAAAACAACTTTCCAAGCAAATGGTCAGAAGAAGCAAGCTGGAGTAGCCATTCTAATATCAAATAAAATCAATTTTCAATTAAAAGTCATCAAAAAAGATAAGGAAGGACACTTCATATTCATCAAAGGAAAAATCCACCAAGATGAACTCTCAATCCTCATCTTCGATTGGTTTATATACAAGTGTGCAATTTCTAGGCTTGAAAGTAAAATGATGCTATCTGGTGCTGGATAGAGGAGCCTTATTTTTTATTATGGCAGCTTGCTATTTTTGTAACATGGTGATTTGGTTGAACACAATAAAGTACAGTAGTAACTGAAAAAAAAAAAGAATTCTCAACT